>NC_083335.1:74406468-75083083 GCF_963455315.2 Globicephala melas
GAAGATGGGGGCTGAGAGCTTTGGGATATGTGGACATTTAAGGCTTCTCCTACTTCCTCTCCCCAAACTATGTGTCTTCTGTTCTGGGATAGGGAGGGGAGATAGTCCAAGACTTCTCCAGGTGATACCACTCTAGGCTTAAGGTCAGAATCATGACCAATTAGAACTCATCTCACATCATTTAATAGAAGCCAATAATGTAGGTACCCTTCTGAGAAATTTTGGCCAACGTGATTTATCCACAAGTGTCATGCCTAACTGGCAAAAAAATAAATCTGGGAAATTTAAAACAAGTGAAGCCTTCCTAATTGAGCTCAGTGGGGTGATCAATCCTGCCCTTGATCCATCATTGCAGGGAGGATGTCAGAAAGACTGGTTCTCCTTGGTTTGACTAAACCTTTAGCAGGCTTATAAATGAGAGTCTAGACTGAGCAGAAGGATGGCTAAGGTATGAGGAAAACTTTAATGCTGTAGATAAAGACTAGCTGAGCTCTGTTCTTGTGTGTTTATTATACAACACTAATTCTTGTGGAGTCACCAAGTGTGTCCTGCAGGGTTGACTTTGTTCTGCATGACCATCCCAAGACACTGGGAGCTTCCTGAATTCTGGGCTTGTCTTATGGCAAAAGCCAGCACACAGCTCTTTCTTGATCATGGAGCTTTAGAGGCATGCCCATGGCCAGAAGCAAAGTGAACTGTAAAGTCAGGATTCCATAGCCCACCAAGAAGCTTCCTCCTAGGAAGCAGAAGCTGGTTTATATAAGATTGATTGTACCATAAGAAGCATGCCCCACTGTTTTTTAGCCTGACCTGTTAGACACAGGCTTCAGTTGACAGAGTGTCATTTAGAAGGTAGGAGAAGGATATGACTTGTTCCTGCTTCGAGGTCTCTGTCTAAAAGTTGTGTAAGGGCTTCCTCTGGCTCTTAATTGGCCAAAGCAACATAATTGCATGGAGGCACCAACTCAGCTCCCTCATTTTTCCAGGCAAGGACACCTGAGCCTGAAGTACCAGTGCAATAAACTTTGGGAGAATGATGTAGAGTTGGATAGAATATGAAGCTCCTGAATATACAGCTGGGGAAGCAAAGGCTGAGAGAGGGGATGAGGTTTTCACTAGGTCTCACCAAGACCCCAAACATCCATCCATAGGCTCCTCCAAGGGTGGGTAATCAGTTTTAGCTGCTTTAAGTTTTGGCTGTTTCATAGCCTGGATCTTATTGTCTGCAGAGATATATCCCTCATCCCATACTGCTCACTTCAAGTCAAACCCTTCTCCTCTTCAAAAAATAGAAATAAAAGGAAGTAACCTTTTTCTGGTTTTAGTCTGGTCTAAATAGCAGAGTTCAAACCTTCCTTACTACCAAACCAAGAGCAGGTTTTCACTTCCTCTCTCTACAAAACTCCACTCCCCTACACACACACACACACACACACATTACCTGGCCCACTTGATAGGCTAAGGGCCAATATTAATCCTTCATTTAAAACTGGGGGATTTATGCAGGTTCCTGTAGGGGAAAGAACATTGAACCTGAATCAGATCTGAGTTTAAGGGTTATCTTTGCTGCTAAAATGTTGTGTGACCTTGTCAAATCATTTTACTTCTATGAGTTTCAGTTTCTGATTTGTAAAATAGGGGTACCTATCTTTGTCCATCCTACAGTCCAGTTTTTCAAACCCAGATGAGATAATGGAGATGAAGAGACTTTGTAAACAGTATGACACTTTGGAAATATAAATTATTGAGGGTTGAGGTTTAATAGGTAGATTGGGAACCCCACACCCTGGATCCTCTCAGAGCTGAACAATCACAATAATCACCTAACTCAAAACTATGAAAAACATTTCCAACCTTCAATCAGCTGGGGAATGAGTCACCAGGGAGGAATTGGGATATGTGCTGTGTGTTATTCCTCAGGATAAATATCTTAGTACTAGGATTTAAAGGCATGTGTTCGAGGGTCATCTCTGTGACCAGGTGACTATTATAACCTTGAGAGTAACATCAATTAAAATATGAGAGCAGCTACAATTTACCAAGCTCCTCTGATAGGGCAGGCATGAGCTAAGCACTGAATTATGTGCATTTTATCATTTAATCTTCATAACACATTATGAGTAGGAATACTTTTATCCCTCTTTTATAAATAAGGAAACCAAGGCACAAGGAGGTCATGTAGCACATAGAACAGCTGGGATATGAACCTTGGACCTTTTAACACAAAGGAAATTGTCTTAAGCCTATATAATAGTACCTCTTGCCTCTCTAGATCAGAGAGCTTGAAGGGTTCCTAAGGGCCCCTCCAGAGCCACTACCCTGAAGTTCTATTCTTCTATATTTAGGAGCAGAGGGGTCATCAAAGTACTCTAGCCATTGGAAACAGAGATGAGAAGGAACTGCTCTGTGATTTCCCTCTAAACTCATCCCCTGAGTGATAGCAATAGTAAAAAAGGAAAAGAAACTTACAAAATGTACCTATTTATCAAATATTTACATAGTATTTTTATGCCAAGTACTTTTCTAAACACCTAACAGATATTAAATAATGTAATCTTCAAGAAAACCCTCAAACTGAGGTACAGCAAGTACCCAGGGTCACACAGATAGAAAGTGGCAGAGCTAGGATTCAAATTCAAGAAGTTTTGCTTTAGGACCTGTGCTCTTAACCACTATGCTGAACCAACTGTCTACTTAGTAGCTACCAAGTAGTGCCAAGCACTCTGCTAGATGATTTCCGTAAGTAATCCTTAACAATATTATTCTTCCCACACATTGTTCATTCATAGGATCTCTAAGCCTGAAAAATGTATTCAGGAGACTTGGGTTCTAGTGTTAGCTGTGCTTCAGAGTTGTGTCACCTTGGGCAATTCCCTTTCCCTCTCTGGACCTCAGCCAGGTGGAGAGGCTAGACCAGAAAGTCTCTGCCTTTCTAGGCTTCTTAGTATGATTGTAGAGTTTGTATTCATTTGGTTTGGAGAATAGAGTTCTCTTCCTCATGGCCTCTCTTAGGATCTCACCTTTTGAGCAAGGGCACTCTCTGATCAAAGGGGGCAGTTACAACATGGACAACCTTCTGAAACTGACCATTTTCCTTACTCACTAGGCTACTTGTGCCTAGTCACTACCATCTGGAGTGAACTATGTCCACTATCACCTCAACAACTCTGCTCCCACCATTTTTTGTAGTTTTTTCCCAAATATAAACACTAACTCATCCTTCAAGACCCAGCTCAAAAACCGCTTCCTACAGGAAGTCCTTAAGCCCTCCCTGACTACCCTCTACCCAGACTCAGCTAGAATTTGACCCTCAATTATGCATTTCCTGGTGTGAGCTCCCTGAGGTATAGTATTCTTTCCATCCCTACCCCCTCCCCCACTACAGTGACTAACACATTTCCTGGTAGCTCATTCAGTAATGATTTACTAAAAACAAACAAACAAACAAAACCCTCAGAAGAGCCTTCTGAAGGTCACTGAGCCCCTGTCTCATGGCCTGATAGGGTCTAACTGAGACAGGCAGAATCTTCCCTGCCCTTCATTTAAGGAGCTCCTCAGGTCTCCATTCATGTTTTATCTGGTTCTCTCAGATGAGAAACAGACACCTCATGACTTGCCTTACTTAGAATATTTACGTGGCCTGGGCTCAAGCAATCAAGTTCATTCCTACATAAAATTGCCTCCCTTTCTAACGGGGAAATTGATGTTGTTTGAGTTTGACAAGGTTTGTGCCTAGAGCACCTCCAATGCACTTGGGGCTGGTCTGAAAGCTTCACTTTAGCTGGCTGGATTTCCTATGGCTCTGGACTCTGCATTCAGAGTGGTAAAGCTGGCTACACAGTTTTTCTACAACTAATGAGTACAAGTTGCAAAGTACTTGGTACACACATGTTTAAGTGATTTTACTAGAGCAAGAAAAGTGGGAATATTACACAGATTATATGAATGGAGACAATGTTGAGAAAGTGTGATTTTTACACAATTAGTGAAAAAGGTTATGTGTGGGAAAAAAAAAAAAGAACACTCAAATTCCTACTCTTCTACCCTCCAGCTAAACCCAAGTATTTGACATATTTAAATAATTCATATTAGGCACTTACTATGCAGCAGGCACTTCATTATGAACTTAGAAGTGGATGAAGCTGAAGAAGTCTCAGTCCCAACCCTCAAGTGGTGTAGTAGAATCCTCTCTGCATTTCTCCTCACAGATGATGCTGTTGGGCCTGCCTGTCCCCTTCAGTCATGCTGCCTACCTACCAAATAATGTGATGTACTACAACCCTCCAAAATATCAAGTTCAAAGTCAAATCCAACCTGTGATCCATGTCAGCCTTCTGAACGTCTCATTTTTCCTGGAGTTTTGTCACCTTAATTTTTCTAAGGCCGAATGAGTTTGAGCTCCTGTAAGCAATCTAGATGTGTTTCCTCATTCTATGATATCTTTGTTAGTGCTCAGATAAGGACAATATGGTACGGTGGAAAGAGCATGGGGCTCTGGAATCAGAAAATCAGGGTGTCAGAGTCCCAGTCTGCTACTTATCAACTGTGTGACCTTAGGCAGGTCACTTTAACCACACTGAGGTTCAGTCTCCTTCTCTGTAAAATAAGGATGTGGTATTTACCTCACATGGGTAATTCAAAGAGCTTATGCTTGTAAAGCCCCTAATTTAGATACTATAACATGATAGAGGCATATTATATAGCCCCTTTTCCTCATTCCCTTAATCCTTTTTTTCTATTACGTTTTGAGAAAGGTAACAAAAGTTATCTATTTTTGAGGGTGAATTTGAGGTTCAAATGGAAGGCCCCTTGTAAACTATAAGGTGCTATACACAGGGCTTCCCTGATGGCACAGTGGTTGAGAGTCCGCCTGCTGATGCAGGGGACACGGGTTCGTGCCCCAGTCTGGGAAGATCTTACATGCCACGGAGCGGCTAGGCCCGTGAGCCGTGGCCGCTGAGCCTGCGCGTGCGGAGCCTGTGCTCCTCAATGGGATAGGCCACAACAGTGAGAGGCCTGCGTACTGCAAAAAAAAAGAAAAAAAAAAGATGCTATACACAGAAGAGTAACTATATGGACATGATTCCCTGACACAAAATTTCTTTTCTTTTCCTGCTACCACTTGGACCATTACTTTTTAAGCTCATTTAGGTTTTTTTTTTTGCTTTACACATGCTCCTGCTAGGCCCCATGATGGTGCCTGTTTCTCAACTTTCTGAGTTTTTTTTTTTTCTCCCTCAGTAAGCTAATTTTGTCTTTCAGATTCAACTGTCACTTCAGTAGTTATAAATCAGGGCTGAAGCCTGCCTCACAAGGGTGCTGGGAGAAGCCAAAAATTCTGAACACCAAGCTCTCAGAAAATGGTAAAGTACTCTAAGGGACTTAATTGTGAACATTACAAGTATAAATGGTGAAGATGGGTGGAGTTGCCCAGATATAATGTGGAAAAAAGGCCAGGATTTAGAGTCAGAAATCCTGAATGCAAGCCCCTCATTAATTCTGAAATGAGTTATAGCCATTATAACTCAGAGTTATATATGCATTACAGCTGAAAACTGCTTTCACATATATTCTCTCATTGAACCTCTTAATTGGTTTTTCTATTCCAGTCTCTCAGTGCTCCAATCCTGCCAGCAAGTAAGCTTCTTAGAACACAGGCCCGATCATGTCACATCCATAGTCTAAACCCTTCAAGGGCACCCTTCCACTGGTTAAATAAATTAAGGTATATCCATAACAAAAAATACCATACAGCCATGAAAATGAAGGAAGCAATTTTAAACGTACTGATATGGAACAATCTTCAAGATGAGGTAAGCATAATAGTAACTAATGGTAGTAGTAGTATTAGCAGTAATTTTTCATAAAAGAGTATAAAGTATGCAACAATTTACATTTCTATTTTAGACAAGAGCTGGCATTGTATATATTATTGTATTAGTATGAAAAGGAAACCAGCAGTTTTGAGAGTCAAGGATTTTCCATAGATTTTCTTTTTACTGTTTACACTTCTTACCATATGTTTGTTATCTTGTCAAAAGAAAAGAAAATTTAAAAATTCCAATGGATTCTCACCATCTATATGATTAAGGTCCTAACACTTTGACCTGACTTTTATAGACCTCCATAATCTGGTACCAAAAGACCTTTGGCAACTCATTTTCATATACTGTATTCCCTTTTGTGTACCCTATACTTTAGGCAAGTTAGGATTAGTCACGGTCCCTATTATACACCCATGAAATTCTAGCATCTATACTTCTGTGAATGTGTGACAGTCCTTCAGGTATCTAAGAATGCAGAGCATGTCTCCTTGAGTATTCTTTTAAAGTGGTTCTGTTTCTATTAACAATTACCTGTGCCTCAGATCTGAACTCCAACACCTTCCCCATTGCTAATTCAACATGTAATGCTCCAGTTGGTTTTCTACCTCTCTTAAAATACAGATCTCAGAGCTGCAACACTATATTCTATTAATGCAGTTTAATAGGATACTAGGTTTTTATTTTTTGTATCTGCATCAATTTTGACTTGGATTATCTTACAGTTAAACAAATCCTTCTCCCCCCACCAAGCCTTATTTTTTTCATATATGTTGCTTGTAATTCACATCTCTCATAGGTTGTATGGATGACTTTGGGGGCCCATGTAAGATCTTTATGTATGTATTTAATGTATTCTCTGGGGGCATCTCCTCCCTTTGCCAGACCCCCAGGCTGGAGAGCCTGATGTGAGGCTCAGAACTTTCACTCCTGTGGGAGAACCTCTGCAATATAATTATTTTCCAGTTTGTGGGTCACCCAACCAGCAGGTGTGGGATTTGATTTTACCATGATTTCACCCCTCCTACTGTCTCCTGTGGCTTCTTCTTTGTCTTTGGATGTAGGATATCTTTTTCGGTAGGGTGCAGCATTCTTTTGTTGATGGTTGTTCAGCAATTATTTATTTTGTTAGAATTAACCATTGCTCCAAACTGCTGATATCTTTGTGGTACATTATGGTTCTGTTATTCAATATGTCTGCTGGCCCTCCCAGATTTGTGATGTTCATACATAATTCACTGTCCCTCATCATTTCTTCTTTAGGCACATAAAAAATACATTTCAAATTATTAGACAAAAAATTAGTAAAATTTTACTGCATTGTGTTTGAGGGTTAGCTTTGGTTAATCTCTCTAGGAGGGGTCAAGTGAAAATTTAAAGGCAAGTTTAGTAAAACTCTTCATACTGTGCTAGAATTTCATATCAAAGACAAAAACTTAGGAGGTATAATTGAATCATTCATCATTGAAAAATTACATACTTATTTCAGCAGAACAAGATAGTATAAATTATAGCCAAAAATATGGTAAATATGCCAGCTTTAAATATATGGTATGTAGTAGAGGTTGAATAAATGCTTAGAAGGATTGGTATATGGATACTTCCATAGTCTGTAACAGAAGAATATCATCAAACAATATTAATTAATATTCTAATCACACATAGTGCTCTGTTGGGCCTTGTGCAAAAAAGAAAAAACAAACAAAACCCCAACTATATAGCTATGATCCACTTCTGAGACACATACTGACCAACGAATGAACAAACAAACAAAATACCAAGAGGCCAGATAACAAAAGCATCAATCAATGTCTGAGTGGACAGCAAAGGGTTAGTTAGCATCATCTACAGGTTAGAGGAAGTTTTTGGCTTTATCTCTTGCCCTTAAGATCTAGCAAGAATGGCTTGAATCACTGTTCCATGTTCTATGTATAATCCAGTGCCCTTCTTAAGACTTCTGTGTCTTGGTGAGGAGTTTAAGTTCTCATGGTCACTGCTGTCCTGGATTCATAACTCTGCTGAATTCCATTTTGCCGCTCTACATGTTGCAGTATTCTCTTATCTTCCTCTAGGGCACTTGGCCTTCTTCTTGATTTCCAAAAACGAAAAAAATAAAGTTTTTAATATGCGATACATTTTGATGAAGGGTTGGGAAGATGATGGAGATTTGTATCACAACCAGAAGACAATTTCGATTGAATATTAGTCATCCCTCTTCTGAGAAAGTCCTTAGATTATGTTAACTAAATCAGGTGTATCCTCCATCCAATTTATTTCTCTCTTCCTTTTCATTTTTCCTTGCCCCCACACCCAGCCCAGCAATTCAGTTTAAAACAAGATTTTGCACTTGTTTTGTCCAACAATGCAGCTTTTCTTGCATGGACTCCCAACCTACATTTAGATATTCTTTGCATATATAAAGATTCATTAAAGTAATCTGCTCAACAGTGGATTATCTACACAGGATTTGCCCTTTCTTTCTACCTCATGGCAGGATAGAAATTTAATTCTTGATCAACACGATTTATATTAACCAATCCTCAAACCCAGTCACATCCCTTATTACATTGATTACCCGCGGCTGCATAAAAAAAGACTCCAAACATAGCAGCTTAAGGCAACACACATTTATTATCCTACAGTTTCTACAGGTCAGGAATCCAGTAGAGCTTAAAGTTCCTGCTCAGGATCTCTCATGAGGTTGCAATCAAGATGGGCACATATATACAATAGAATATTACTCAGCCATAAAAAGAAATGAAATTGAGATATTTGTAGTGAGGTAGATGGACCTAGAGTCTGTCATACAGAGTACAGTAAGTCAGAAAGAGAAAAACAAATACCGTATGCTAACACATATATATGGAATCTAAGAAAAAAAAAAGGCCATGAATTACCTAAGGGTAAGATGGGAATAAAGACACAGACCTACTAGAGAATGGACTTGAGGATATGGGGAGGGGGAAGGGTAAGCTGTGACAAAGTGAGAGTGGCATGGACATATATACACTACCAAACGTAAAATAGATAGCTAGTGGGAAGCAGCCGCGTAGCACGGGGAGATCAGCTCGGTGGTTTGTGACCACCTAGAGGGGTGGGATAGGGAGGGTGGGAGGGAGGGAGACGCAAGAGGGAAGAGATATGGGAACATATGTATATGTATAACTGATTCACTTTGTTATAAAGCAGAAACTAACACACCATTGTAAAGCAATTATACTCTAATAAAGATGTTAAAATAAATAAATAAATAAATATACCTTTAAAAAAAAAAAAAGATGTCAGTGGGGATGCAGGCATCTGGAGCTGGAGTATCTACTTCCAAGCTTACTTATGTAGTTGTTGGCAGGCTTCAGTTCCATGCAGGTTGTTAGCAGGAGACCTCAGTTCCTCACCACATGGGGTTCTCCACAAGCTATCTGAGTGTCTTCATGATAGGGTAGCTGGCTTTCACCAGAGCAGATGATCTGAGAGAGCAAGCCAGTGAGCTATAGTATCCTTTATAACCTAATCTTGGGAGTGACATAGCATCACTTCTACCCAGGACTGGTTCCACTTCTACCCAGGACTGAGTCCATAATTACATAATTTCATAGAATAAAAATGTGGGGTCTCTTGTTCAAAATGTAGGGGAAAGTTATGGTAAAGTTACTAAAATATAAACTATTTATGTCTACTGAAGTCTCTGCTCAACTAGCTCAGTTGTCAACTAATGATTGAGCAGAAATTTCCTTTCATGCTTTGATCCACTAAGCATTCAACTCTTTGCTGAACAACTGTGTGTGTGTGTGTGTGTGTGTACACTGTGGTATGCTTTCAATGCTATGACCACTTAAAATTTTGCCTTGGACTTCACTTTCTACTTGTGCAGAGCCTCGGGTTCAGCCAGAGTTAGGAGACTGAGGATCTGTCATCTCTCTCTTGGGCATGTGCACAGCTCTGCACATGTGCATGGCCTTCTAGATGCCAAAGAATGTACTGAAATATTTCTATCACCTTACGTATATCTCATTCCTCATATTTTCCTTCTAAGTATTTTGCCCACCCTCCTTATTGCCCAAACTGTCCTCACCACCTCAGACAGCTGTAATGTTAAATTACTGTGATCATTTTCAACACATTTCCTGGGTATGTCTTTTCCCACTGAGCAAGATTTGACTAGGGTGAAATAACAAAAGCCCTGCTAAAAGGAATTCTGTAGGGAGCTTCCAGACAAGCCAACTAGTAACAATTTGATTGGATGTGTCTTTATGAGGAACTGTAAACTTATTTTCACCTATTCAGTAGCTACTATGTTGCTGGTTTTCACAGCTACCTTATTTAAATTTACCTTAACAATTTTTGCCATTATTTTCATTGTATTTGTAGAGGATAAGCTTTTAGGGGTCCTTACTCTGCCTTTCCTCTTCTCCCTTTCTGGATTTTCAGAAAATTTTCCAGTTTTTTTGGTTTCATAAACAGCGTTTCATTGAACAATTTGGCATCCGTGTCCAAGATACTTTCTACTTTTCTGCTGACAAGCAGAAAATATGACATCTTCAATGTCTTTGCTTTTGTCCTCAGGTTGTCCCTCCATAACCATAAGATGACTGCAGTAAATCCCAGCATCACGTCTCACACAATACCAGCCAAAGTCAAGAAGGCAAAACATCCCTCCTTTGTGTCTATTTTATAAGAGTGAAGAAGTTTTGCCAGAATCCCTCTATCTCCATGCACACACTAGTAGACTTTCCCTCACATTTCTTTGGTCAGACTGCACTGCGTGTCCATTCCTAATCCAATCATTGCCTAGAGTGAAAGGATTACTATTATTGTCTCAGACTCATCAAAACTACCATTTGGAGCTTGAGAGAGGGTTCAGTATTTTCTAACATTAATGGCTTTCAACATATCATTAAATATTGAGATTTTATTAGTAAAGGAAAAAATGAGAGACTGGCATTTTAGCAGACAAAAGATGAAGGTATGGTGATGGAACAGAACTATCAAAAGTTTTTTGAAAAGCAAAGAGGGTGTCAGGTTTGGGGAATTGCAGTTATAACTGGGGGTGAGATTATGATAACGGATAGTTAAGAGATAAGCAGAGACTAGATTTGTTAGTCTCCCAAATATTCATAATATAGTATTTTCCATTCAAATAAATTACATAAACAGATGTTGAGCATTTTCTTCTATGCAAAGACCACATACACATACCCCCTATACACACACACACACACACGCCTCTTATGGTTTTTACAATGCTTCAGAGTTGCCACGGTTCACTTACTATCTCAAAGATGAGAAATGCATATTTCTTGCTATCATGGAGCTCACAGCTTTGGAAGGGACTTATAAACAACTGTCACACAAGCCCATGGATAGAACATAAGGTTAAAATCACAATATTAGAGTTCTAGTACTGGGCAAGATAGAGTAGAAATATTTCTTCCGATTTCTTCTGCATAGTACAACTAAAAACTCTGGACATCATATATAATACTAACAAAATTTTAAAAAAAACCTCTGACTAGTGGAAAGAAAAATTGGACTGGCTAGATACTTTGGAACTCAAGGAATGAAATAGTGATAAGTTCCCCGGGTTTTCCTTAGCCTCCTATATATCCCAGTCTGGATGCTAGAGAAGCTACAACCTGAAAATAACAACAGACACAGAATAAAGTATTCCCAGAAAGAGCCTGCTCTCTCTAGCCAAAGGATCTGGAAAGGAGTAGCCTGGAAAAAGAGAAACCTTTTATGACAATACCTGCTCTACTCCAGAGATACATCGTGGGAAAACCCCACACCTTTCCCCAATCTCACATCAGTGGACCTCAGGGGGGACCTTGACATCCACCACTGCTTGGTGGCAAGGCATTCACCACTCTCTCTCTTGGAATGGTGTCAGTGGAAGCTGAGTAGGGAGCCTGAACTCCCATCATCACTCAGTGGTAATGAGGTGGAACTTCCATTCCATTCCTCTCCTGGCACAGTAGAGGTCTGCTAAAATAGAATTTTAAATAAGGTCCATAGTCTCATAACACAATACAAAGAATGTCTATGACACAATTGAAAATCACTCATCATGCAAAAAATAAAAAAGAACAATAGGAAAATCTCAAATTGAATGATAAAAGACAATAGGCACAACATCTGAAATGAAACAGATGTTGGAATTATCTGACATGCATTTCTAAAGCAGCCATCATAAAAATGCTTCAATAAGAAATTATAAAATGTTTGAAACAAATGAAAAAATAGAAAGTGTCAGTAAAGAAATAGAAGATATAAAAGGTAATTTTGAACCAAAAAATAAAATAACCAAATAAAACCTCACTGAATAGACTCAATAGAAATATGTAAATGGCAGAGAAATGAGTCAGTGAACATGAAGATAGATAGAAACCAAACTGAACAATAGAGAGACTATAGATTAAAAAAATAAAATAAAATGGATAGTGTCTCAGGACCCTGTGGGACAATAACAAATAATATAGCCTTTATATATTGGAGTCCCAGAAGAAGACAATAAATAGTGTGGGATGAAAAAAAAATCTGAAAATATAATGGGTGACAATTTCCCCAATTTGAGAAAAGTTATAAACCCACATATTCAAGAAGCTGCAAGACCAGAGAATGTAGAGTGGGGATAGAAAAAGAAAGAGAAAGAGAGAGAGAGAGATAACTAGACTCGGCTCCTTTGAAATCAGGGACTCTGTGTCATTTTTCTCTGCATTAGCCCATGCTGCTTAACAGAGTGCTTTGTACAAAATAGACACTTATGAATACTTTCAGAGAGTAAACATATGTTGGTATTTTGCAAGATACCATCTTGCTACTACTACCTATCTGGTAGCCCTACTTTGTAGAATTTGGGCAATGGGGCTCCAATGAAGAGAGCACATGTTATAGCACTTCACACATGGTAGATGTATAATAAACACTTGGGAACTTAATTCTGACCAAAAGGGTTTTTATCATCTTGCCCTGTTGACTGCACTACGCCAATCTTCAGTAGCAGGCCTCTTATGTCAGGCATCCGGTAAAGGCCTTAAGGATGGAAATTGTTCAGTGATCATGGTTGTATCATCATTGAAAGAAAGTTATAGGGCTCTTCACAGTTGGCAGCCTCAAACACAGCAGGAAGTCATTGCTGAATTGAGTAGTCCATATCAAAGTTGAGTGTATGGAAGAGGCACACACTAAAACCTGGAAGACAACAAAAGATCTAAGCCTGGGACCTGCTAGTCAAATGAAGACTCAAAAATATCTGTCCAGGAAAAGAGCCCAGTAGAAGGGATAGCACAGGCTAATGGACAACCACTGGATACGGGGTTAGGAAACAAGTTCTTTCCAGGAGTTGTCATTAACTGGCTATGTGACCATAGCCCAATCTCTTCCTCTTTCAGCTTCATATTAGATCTATGATGTGTTGTTGTTACAGTAGATGGTCTCCAAGGATCCTTCCAGTTCAGTTCTGCCATTCTATATTATCTACCCTGACAAGTTGATTGAGGGTAAATCAAAAACATAGAATCATACTTTTAGACCTGGCAAGACCCTTTGAAGTCACTAACTACAATTTCCTTGGTAACTATTAAAAATGAGGTAACAGGTAAAAAGAGGGGAAAGAGTTACCCTTAGTCACCTAGCTGGTGGTTCACAGTGAGAACTAGAACACATGTCATCAGGCTCTGTATCTGGGACTCCTGCTACTGTAGCCTCTGTCTTCTGTAAGAATGATTCTTGACTAGGCCATCAGCCTGAACTTTGTTTGATCTCCTAGTCAAGGCTCTTTGCCACTTTTCTCATTACCACTGCTTGGTTGTGAGATAGTGAGAATTTGGCTTAAAATGATCTTCATTTTCTGATTTAGTGGCAGATGATGGTTTAATATTTGGTTCCTGTGTGAACACTGCTTTTGAGCATTACCTCTTTCTGCTCACTGTTAGCAGAGGTTTTGCATCTCAGATCTATCTGGCATAAGGTTTCAAGGATATATTCTCTCCATAAAAGAAAAGAAGAAATACGTGGGGAGTGGAAGAAATAAAGTACATTTAGGGCTCAAATGACAGCTGAAGATGGTCTATGTGATGGTTATACATAGTACCAACTTTGATTCATCAGTCATCACTGTTTTTAAAACAAATGTGTCATTGCATAGTCAAAAAATCCTGCTTTTCTCTTTCTTCAGCATTGTCTCTAAGGTTATTCACCCTGAACAGAGGCTTGGTAGAGCAAAAAAGTCTAACCTATGGGAGTACCAGTGAACCCCTGGATATCTGTAGTGATTTGGGGAAAAAGGGGCAGGGAAACTAAGATATATTAAACATCTAGTATGGTTCCATAATTTTCCAGTCACTTTACATTATAATTTATACTAATAGAAGATGCCATTTTTTGAGTGTTTACAGTATGACAGTCACTTTACAATCATCTCATTTAATCCTCACAGAAACTGTAGGGTAGTAATTATTCTTATAATGCCCGATTTACAGATGAAACAACCAATGCTCAAAACAGAGAAACTGTCTGGTCTAAGATCACTTGACCAATAATAGGTAAAGCTTGACTTTAATCCCAAGTCTTTGATTCCTGTTGACTCATGTATTTTACCCTGTAACCTGGATCTTTGGCCTTAGTGAAGCTTCCAGTAGTGTTTTTCAGACCAATGCCTGTTGAAAGAGGAATTATACTTGAGTTCTATTGACTTTAGTTAATACTGATGTCATGGAAGGGGAAAGGACACATAGATAGTACATTCCCATTGCACAGGAAGGAAAAGAAAGATATAATTAGAAGCTAAAGGACTCCAAGAGGGAAACAAGGTACATTGGGATTAAACTCTGTCAGCCAAATTCACTTTTCCTCTGGTTGAATTGCTGTTCCTGTAGCTGCCTCTGCAAATGAACCCAAGTATCTCTCAAGGTTTTTCTGTGTGTGATCTAGCTGCTTCAAAGGCCACCTGGGACAAAATGCGATCTGGACCTCTGTCTTATGTAAGTACAATTCTTTGGGATCCTACGATAATGTAAAGAAGACTGAGAATCATTCAACTTGCAGAATCTTAAGGTGTATTTTTCTTTTTTAATTGTGGCAAAATTTATGTAACAAGCTTTACCAACTACAATTTAGTGACATTAAGTACATTCACAATGATGTGCAAGCATTACCACTATCCATTTTGAGAACTTTTTCATCATCCCAAACAAACTTTGTACCCATGAAATAATAAACCCCATTCCTCCCTTCCTAAGCCCTAGTAACCTCTTTTCTATTTTTAGTCCCCATTAATTTGCATGCTCTAGGTGCCTTATATAAGTGGAATTGTACACTATTTGTCTTTTTGTGTCTGGCTCATTTCACTATGGATAATGTTTTCAAGGGTCATCCATGTTGAGCTTGTATCAGAATTTCCTTCCTTTTTAAGGCTGAATAATATTCCATTTTATGTATATACCACATTTTGTTTATCAATTCATCTGTTGATGGAAATTTGGATTGTTTCTACTTTTTGGCTACTGTGAATATTGCTGCTAAGAACATCATTGCATAAGTATCTGAGTCCTTGCTTTCAATTCTTTGGGGTATATACCTAAAGTGGAAATGCAGGATCATATGGTAATTTTATGTTTGAATTCTTGAGGAACTGCAATACTGTTTTCCAAAGTGGTTGCCTCATTTTACATTCCCACCAGCAAGGCCCAAGTGTTCCAATTTTCTCAAATTCTCACCAAAATTCCTATTTTCTGGTTTTTCTTTTCTAATAATAGCCATCTTACAGCATATGAAATGGTATCTGATTGTAGTTTTGAGTTAGACCCCCCTAACAACTAGTGAAGTTGAGCAACTATTCATGAGTTTATTGAACACTTGTTTTCTTCTTAGGAGAATTGTCTATTCCAATCATTTGCCCATTTATGGATTAAGCTGTTTTTTTTTATTTTGAATTTTAGGAGTCATTTAAATTTTTTGGATATTAACCCCTTATGAGATATATGATTTGCAAATATTTTCTCTCAGTCTGCAGGTTGCCTTATCACTGTGTTGTTAGATGGTTTCATTTGATGTGACAAAGCTTTTTAAATGAAGTCCAGTTTTTCCATTTTTTCATTTGTTGCTTGTGTGTTTGGTGTCATAGCCTAGAAATTCTTTGCCAAATCCAATGTAATAAAAATTTTACCTTATATTTTCTACTCAGAATTCTAGAATTTTAGTTCTTATGTTTAGCTATTTCTACTTCATCCATTTTGAGTTAATGTTTGTACATGGGATAAGGTAAGGGTCCAACTTCATTTTTTTTCTTGTGGATATCCACTTTCCAAGCACCATTTGTGGAAAAGACTCTTCTTTCCCCATTGAATGGTCTTAGCTCCCTTGTCAAAAATCAATTGACTGTATATGAGAGGAAATATTTTGGTGCTGTCTATTCTATTCCATTAGTCTGTATGTCTATTTTTATGCCATATCCACATCGTTTTGATTATGCTAACTTTATAGTAAGATTTGAAATCAGGAATTTTGAGTTCTCCAACTTTGGTTTTATTTTTTAAGATTTTTTTTTGTGGTGTCGAGATTATATATGAATTTTAGGATGAATTTTTCTACTTCTGCCAAAATGTCATTGGGATTTTTATAGGGATTGCATTATACCTACAGATCACTTTGGATAATTTTGTCATCTTAACAATATTAAATCTTCCAGTCCATGACTATAAGATGTCTTTCCATTTATTTATATCTTCTTTAATCTCTTTAAAAACCTTTTGTAGTTTCCAGTATACAAGTCTTTTGCCTCTTTGGTTAAATTTATTCCAAAGTATTTTATTCATTTTGATGCTATTGTAAGTGGAATTTTTTTTACTTAAATTCCTTTTAAGACTTTTCATTGTTAGTAAATAGAAATGCAACTTATTTTTAAATTGAAATATAGTTGATTCACAATATTATTATTTTCAGGTATACAGCAAAATGATTCTGTATTTTTACAGATTATATGCCATTAAAATTATTTTGTGTTGATTTTTTTTATCCTGTAACTTGCTGAATTCATTTATTAGTGCTAACAGTTTTTTCGTGTCTGGAATATTTAGGATTTCTATATATAAATCATGCCTTCTGAAAACAAGTTGGATTTCTTTTATTTCTTTTTCTTGCCTAATTGCTCTGGATAGAATTTCCAGTAATATGTTGAATAGAAGTGGCTGAAGAGGGCATTCTTACTTTGTTACTGATCTTAGAGGAAATACTTTCAGTCTTTTACCATTGAGTATAATGTTAGTTCTGGGCTTTTCATATATAGCCTTAATCATGTTGAGGAATTTTCCTTCTATTCCTAGTTTATTGAGGATTTTTATCTTGAAAAGTTATTTAGTTTTGCCAAATGCATTTTCTGCATCAATTGAAATGATCATGTGTTTTTTTTTTTCTCTTTATTCTATTAATGTGGTGTATTACATTGTTTGACTTTCACATGTTGAAACATTCTAATATCTTTGACTGGATTTGATATCAGGGTAATGCCAGCCTCACAGAGTGAGTTTGGAAGTGTTTTCTTCAATTTTTTGGAAGAGTTCAAGGAGGATTCGTTTTAATTCATTAAATGCTTGATATAATTCAACAGGGAAGCCATCTGGTCCTGGGCATTGTGTTGTTGTTGAGAATTTTTAAATTACTTATCTAACCTCCTTACTATTACAGGTCAATTCTGATTTTCTATTTCTTTGATTCAGTTTGGGAGATCTATGTTTCTAGGACTTTGTTCATTTTCACTTGGCTATCCAATGTGTTGGTTTACCATTGTCCATGGCATTCTATTATACTCCCTTTTATTTCTGTAATATCAGTATTAATTTCCCCAGTTTCATTTCTGATTTGAGTAATTTGAGCCCTCTCTCTTTTTTTCTTAGTCAATCTAACTAAATGCTTGTCCATTTTGTTGATATTTTCAAATAAACCACATTTGGTTTTATTGATTTCCTCTATTATGTTCTATTCTCAGCTTTCTTTTCCCCACTCTAATCTGTATTATTTCATTTCTTCTGCTAGCTTTGGGTTTAGTTGTTCTTCTTTACCCCATTCCTTAATGTGAAAAACTAGGTATTGATTTGAGGTTTGTTTACATTTTTAATGTATGTATTTTCAACTACAAATTTCCCCCTTAGCACTACTTTTCTTTTTTTGTTTTTTTCTTTTTTTTATTTTGCAACTTGTTCCCTTTATTTTTGTTTACTAAAAGGTTTATTAAGAGATTGTAAGATTATGTCAGCATGCTCTATAATTCTAACTTTCTTTTTTTTGTCTGAGTATTAAAATCAACCAGCTCAATTTAATAGATGCATATAGAACTTTGAAAACTACAAATACAGAATATGCTTTTTTTACCTTATGTCAATAAAACATTTATATATTTATATTTCAATATCATGTATATTTCTATATCATACATATACATATATATATATATATATATATATATCCATCATGTACTTGGCCACAAATAAAACTTGACATATTCAAACAAGTGAAGATTTTTGTAGGATATATTCTTCTGATCAATGTTTTAGAATACAAATGAATAATAAAGAGAAGACCCCCAAACTATTAACTATTTAGAATAAAAATAACCTCTAGATCAATACAGAAATCAAAATAGAAACCAAAAATTATCCAGAAAGTAATGAAACTTATGTTTTGGTATGTTAAACCTATATTCCAGGGAAAATTAGTCTTAAAAGGTTCAAGAAAATTGAAATTAAAGGAATCAAGAACTCCTCTTAGGAAATTAAAAATGAACAACAAAAAATCCAGCCAAAGGGATTAATAAAAGTAAAAGCCAAAAATAGTGAAATAGACAAAAATATAGTGGAAAGAATAAATAAATCCTAAATCTAATTTTTGTATTGTGGTAAAATATACATAATATCTATCATTGTAACAATTCATAAGTATAAAATTCCATGGCATTAAATACATTCACAATATTGTATAACCATCACCACTATCTATATTCAAAACTTTTTCATCATCCTCAACAAAAACTTTGTACCCATTAAACAGTAACTCCCTCTTCTTCCCTCCACCCAGCCCCTGGTAACATCTCTCCTACTTTCTGTCTCTATGAATTTGCCTGCTCTATGTACCTCAGAGAAGTGGAATCATACAGTATTGGTCCTTCTGTGTCTCGATTATTGCACTAAGCATAATGTTTTCAAGATACATCATATTGTATCACGTATAAAAATTCATTTCTTTTTATGGTTGAATAATATTCTATTGTATGCCTATTCCACACTTTGTTTAACCATATTTTGGTTATCTGTTGACAGACACTTGGGTTGTTTCCACCTTTTGCCTATTGTGAATAATTCTTTAAAAAAAACAATAATAAACTTTTATTGTGTCTCACAATTTATGTGGGTCAGGAATTCAGAAGTGGCTCAGCTGGGTGGTTCTAGTTTGGGGTTTCTCATGAAAGACTATAAATGATATATTTTGCAGACAGAGACTGAAATGAACCTGTAAAAATACCCTATATATTTTTTGCAGCCATATAAATGAAGGCAAACACTCTTTACTGTGGTATATAGTTGTGGACTCTGATGATTGTAAAGTAGTCTCAAATAGCCTCCTCATTCCTTTTAGGGATGAACTTTTTTTTTCTCCCACATAGTCATGCTGTTCTTTTGCCAGTGACTCATTTGTCCATTTTATCTCTCATGAAACACACACACACACACACACACACACACACAACCCACTATGAATAGTATTTCTTAAATCACCACAGGTACTAGTACCAAACATGTAAATATAGGTAAAAAGCAGATTGAGACATTGATATCAAGGTAACATTAGTGTTTTTTTTTAATTGCACACATGTCTATAAACCTGATAAATGGGTTTTTTCTATTTTTTTATACAGCAGGTTCTTATTAGTCAACAATTTTATACACATCAGTGTATACATGTCAATCCCAATCGCCGAATTTATCACACCAACAACCCCACCCCCTCTCGGCTTTCCCCCCTTGGTGTCCATACGTTTGTTCTCTACATCTGTGTCTCAATTTCTGCCCTGCAAACTGGTTCATCTGTACCATTTTTCTAGGTTCCGCATATATGCGTTAATATATGATATTTGTTTTTCTCTTTCTGACTTACTTCACTCTGAATGACAGTCTCTAGATCCACCCATGTCTCAACAAAATGACCCAATTTCGTTCCTTTTTATGGCTGAGTAATATTCCATTATATATATATGTACCACATCTTCTTTATCCATTTGTCTGTTGATGGGCATTTAGGTTGCTTCCATGACCTGGCTATTGTAAATAGTGCTGCAATGAACATTGGGGTGCATGTGTCTTTTTGAATTGTGGTTTTTTCTGGGTATATGCCCAGTAGTGGGATTGCTGGATCATATGGTAATTCGATCTTTAGTTTTTTTAAGGAACCTCCATACTGTTCTCCCAAGTGGCTGTATCAGTTTACATTCCCACAAACAGTTCAAGAGGATTCCCTTTTTTCCACACCCTCTCCTGCATGTGTTGTTTGTAGATTTTCTGATGAAGCCAATTCTAACTCTTGTGACGTGAAACCTCATTGTAGTTTTGATTTGCATTTCTCTAATAACTAGTGATGTTGAGGAACCCTTCATGTGCTGCTTGGCCATCTGTATGTTTCCTTTGGAGAAATGTCTATATAGGTCTTCTGCCCATTTTTGGATTGGGTTGTTTGGTTTTTTAATACTGAGCTGCATGAGCTGTTTCTATATTTTGGAGATTAATCCTTTGTCCATTGATTCATTTGTGAATATTTTATCCCATTCTGAGGGTTGTCTTTTCATCTTGTTTATGGTCTCCTTTGCTGTGCAAAAGTTTTTAAGTTTCATTAGGTCCCATTTGTTTATTTTTGTTTTTATTTCCATTACTCTAGAGGTGGATCAAAAATCATCTTGCTGTGGTTTAGGTGAAAGAGTGTTCTTCCTATGTTTTCCTCTAACAGTTTTATAGTGTCTGGTCTTACATTTAGGTTCCTAATCCATTTTGAGTTTATTTTTGTGTATGGTGTTAGGGAGTATTCTAATTTCATTCTTTTACATGTAGCTGTCCAGTTTTCCCAGCAACACTTATTGAAGAGTGTCTTTTCTCCATTGTATATCCTTGCCTCCTTTGTCATAGATTAGTTGACCATAGGTATATGGCTTTAACTCTGGGCTTTCTATCTTGTTCCATTGATCTATGTTTCAGTTTTTGTGCCAGTACCATATTGTCTTCATTACTGTAGCTTTGTAGTATAGTCTGAAGTCAGGGAGTGTGATTCCTCCAGCTCCATTTTATTCCCTCAAGAGTGCTTTGGCTATTTGGGGTCTTTTGTGTCTCCATACAAATTTTAAGATTTTTTGTTCTAGTTCTGTAAAAAATGCCATTGGTAATTTGATAGGGATTGCATTGAATCTGTAGATTGCTTTGGGTAGTATAGTCATTTTCACAATATTGATTCTTCCAATCCATGAACATGGTATATCTGTCCATCTGTTGGTATCATCTTTAATTTCTTTCATCAGTGTCTTAAAGTTTTCTACATACAGGGCTTTTGTCTCCCTAGGTAGGTTTATTCCTCAGTATTTTATTCTTTTTATTGCAATGGTAAATTGTTTCTGTAATTTCTCTTTCAGATTTTTCATTATTAGTGTATGGGAAGGCAAGAGATTTCTGTTCATTGATTTCATATCCTGCAACTTTACCACATTCATTGATTAGCTCTAGTAGTTTTCTGGTGGCATCTTTAGGATTCTCTATGTATAGTATCATGTCATCTGCAAACAGTGACAGTTTTACTCTTCTTTTCCAATTTGTATTCCTTTTATTTCTTTTTTCTTCTCTGATTGCCAAGGCTAGAACTTCCAAACATATGTTGAATATAGCGGTGAGACTGGACATCCTTGTCTCATTCCTGATCTTAGAGGAAATGCTTTCAGTTTTTCACCATTGAGAATGATGTTTGCTGTGGGTTTGTCATATATGTTCTTTATTATGTTGAGGTAGGTTCCTTCTAAGCCCACTTTCTGGAGAGTTTTTATCATAAACGGTGTTGGATTTTGTCAAAAGCTTTTGCTGCATCTATTGAGATGATCATATGGTTTTTATTCTTCAGTTTGTTAATATCATGTAATACATTGATTGATTTGAATATGTTGAAGATTCCTTGCATCCCTGGGATAAATCCCACTTGATCATGGTGTATGATCCTTTTCATGTGTTGTTGGATTCTGTTTGCTAGTATTTCGTTGAGGATTTTTGCATCTATATTCATCAGTGGTATTGGTCTGTAATTTTCTTTTTTTGTAGTATCATTGTCTGTTTTTGGTATCAGGGTGATAGTGGCCTCGTAGAATGAGTTTGGGAGTGTTCCTTCCTCTGAAACTTTTTGGAAGACTTTGAGGAGGATGGGTGTTAGTCCTTCTCTAAATGTTTGATAGAATTCACCTGTGAAGCCATCTGGTCCTGGACTTTCATTTGTTGGAAGATTTTTAATCACAGTTTCAATTTCATTATTTGTGATTTGTCTGTTCATATTTCCTATTTCTTCCTGGTTTAGTCTTGGAAGGTTGTACCTTTCTCAGAATTTGTCCATTTCTTCCAGGTTGTCCATTTTATTGGCATAGAGTTGCTTGTAGTAGTCTCTAATGATGCTTTGTATTTCTGTGCTGTCTGTTGTAACTTCTCCTTTTTCATCTCTAATTTTATTGATGTGAGTCCTCTCCCTCTTTTGCTTTTTTTTTAAGATGTTGGGGGTAGCAGTTTTTTAATTAATTAATTTATTTTTGCTGTGTTGTGTCTTCATTTCTGTGTGAGGGCTTTCTCTAGTTGTGGCAAGCGGGGGCCACTCTTCATCGCGGTGCACGGGCCTCTCACTATAGCAGCCTCTCTTGTTGCTGAGCACAGGCTCCAGATGCGCAGGCTCAGTAGTTGTGGCTCACAGGCCTAGTTGCTCCATCGCATGTGGGATCCTCACAGACCAGGGCTGGAACCCATGTCCCCTGCATTAGCAGGCATATTCTCAACCACTGCACCACCAGAGAAGCACTCTTCCTCTTTTTCTTGATGAGTCTGGCTAATGGTTTACAAATTTCATTTATCTTCTCAAAGAACCAGCTTTTAGTTTTATTGATCTTTACTATTGTTTTCTTTGTTTCTATTTCATTTATTTCTGCTCTAATTTTTATGATTTCTTTCCTTCTGCTAACTTTGGTTTTTTTTTCTTTCTCTAGTTCCTTTAGGTATAAGTTTAGATTATTTATTTGAGATATTTTTGTTTCTTTAGGTAGGCTTGTATAGCTATAAACATCCCTCTTAGAACTGCTTTTGCTGCATCCCATAGGTTTTGGATTGTCGTGTTTTCATTGTCATTTGTCCCTAGGTATTTTTCGATTTCTTCAGTGATCTCTTAGTTATTTAGTAATGTAGTTTTTAGCCTCCATGTGTTTGTGTTTTTTTACAATTTTTTCCCATGTAATTAATTTCTAATCTCATAGCCTTGTGGTCAGGAAAGATGCGTGATATGATTTCAATTTTCTTAAATTTACTCAGGCTTGATTTATGACCCAGGATGTGATCTATCCTGGAGAATGTTCCATGTGCACTTGAGAAGAAAGTGTAATCTGCTGTTTTCGGATAGAATGTCCTATAAATGTCAATTAAGTCTATATGGTCTATTGTGTCATTTAAAGCTTCTGTTTCCTTATTTATTTTCATTTTGGATGATCTGTCCATTGGTGCAAGTGAGGTGTTAAATTTCCCCACTATTATTTTGTTACTGTCGATTTCCTCTTTTATAACTGTTAGCAGTTCCCTTATATATGATGGTGCTCCTATGTTGGGTGCATATATATTTATAATTGTTATATCTTCTTCTTGGATTGATCATTATGTAGTGTCCTTCCTTGTCTCTTGTAACATTCTTTATTTTAAAGTTTATTTTATCTGATACGAGTATTGCTACTCCAGCTTTCTTTTTATTTCCATTTGCATAGAATATCTTTGTCCATCCCCTTACTTTCAGTCTGTATGTGTCCCTAGGTCTGAAGTGGGTCTCTTGTAGACCGCATATATATGGGTTTTGTTTTTGTATCTATTCAGCAAGCATGTGTCTTTTGGTTGGAGCATTTACTCCATTCACGTTTAAGGTCATTATCGATATGTATGTTCCTATGACCATTTTCTTAATTGTTTTGGGTTTGTTTTTGTAGGTCCTTTTCTTCTCTTGTGTTTCACACTTAGGGAAATTCCTTTAGCATTTTTTGTAGAGCTGGTTTGGCGGTGCTGAATTCTCTTAGCTTTTGCTTGTCTGTAAAGCTTTTCATTTTTCCATCGAATCTGAATGAGATCCTTGCTGCATAGAGTAATCTTGGTTGTAACTTCTTCCCTTTCATCATTTTAAATATATCATGCCACTCCCGTCTGGCTTGTAAAGTTTCTGCTGGGAAATCAGCTGTTAACCTTAAGGGAGTTCCTTTGTATGCTATTTGTCATTTTTCCTTTGCTGCTTTCCATATTTTTTCTTTGTCTTTAATTTTTGCCAATATGATTACTATGTGTCTTGGCATGTTTCTCCTTGGGTTTATCCTGTATGGGACTCTGTGCTTCCTGGCCTTGGGTGACTATTTCCTTTCCCATGTTAGGGAAGTTTTTGACTATAATCACTTCAAATATTTTCTCTGGTCCTTTCTCTCTCTCTTTTCTTTCTGGGACCCCTATAATGCAAATCTTGTTGCGTTTAATGTTGTCCCAGAGGTCTCTTAGGCTGTCTTCATTTCTTTTCATTCTTTCTTCTTTATTCTGTTCAGCAGCAGTGAATTTCACCATTCTGTATTCCAGGTCACTTATCCGTTCTTCTGCCTCAGTTATTCTGTTATTGATTCCTTTTAGTGTAGTTTTCATTGCAGTTATTGTATTGTTCATCTCTGTTTTTTTGTTCTTTATTTCTTCTAGGTCTTTGTTAAACACTTCTTGCATCTTCTTGATCTTTGCCTCCATTGTCTTTTTGAGGTTCTGGCTCATCTTCACTCTCATTATTCTGAATTCTTTTTCTGGAAGGTTGCCTATCTCCACTTCATTTAGTTGTTTTTCTGGGGTTTTATCTTGTTACTTCATCTGATACATAGCCCTCTGCCCTTTCACCTTGTCTATTTTTTCTGTGAATGTTCTTCTTGTTCCACAGTCTGCAGGATTGTTGTTCTTCTTTTTTCTGCTGTCTTCCCTCTGGTGGATGAGGCTATCTAAGAGGCTTGTGCAGGTTTCCTGATGGAATGGGCTGGTGGTGGGTAGAGCTGGGTGTTGCTCTGGTGGGCAGAGCTCAGTAAAATTATTTTCTGCTTGACTGCTGATGGGTGGGGCTGGGTTCCCTTCATGTTGGTTGTTTGGCCTGAGGCAACCCAACACTGGAGACTACCTGGGCTCTTTGGCGCAGTTAATGGCAGACTCTGGGAGGGCTCATGCCAAAGAGTACTTCCCATAACTTCTGTTGCCAGTGGCCTTGTCCACACGGTGAGCCACAGCCACCCCCTGCGTCTTCAGGAGACCCTCCAACACTAGATGCTATGTCTGCTTCAGTTTCCCCTGGGTTCACTGCTCCTTCCCCTGGGTCCCGATGCACACAATACTTTGTGTGTGCCCTCCAAGAGTGGAGTCTCTGTTTCCCCCAGTCCTGTGAAAGTCCTGCAATTAAATCCCACTATACTTCAAAGTCTGGTTCTCTAGGAATTCCTCCTCCTGTTGCTGGTCCCCCAGGTTGGGCAGCCTGACATGGGGCTCAGTACCTTCACTCCAGTGGGTAGACTTCTGTGGTATAAGTGTTCTCCTGTCTGTGAGTCACCCACCCATCAGTTATGGGATTTGCTTTTGCTGTGATTGTGCCCCTCTTACCATCTCATTGTGGCTTCTCCTTTGTCTTTCGATGTGGGGTATCTTTTTTGGTGAGTTCCAGTGTCTTCCTCTTGATGATTGTCCAGCAGGTAGTTGTGATTCTGGTGTTCTCACAAGAGGGAGTAAGAGCATGTCCTTCTACTCCACCATCTTGGTTTCAGGCTAGCACTACTTTTCTGAACCCTTAACTTTTGGTATGTTGTAGTTTCATTTTTATTTGTTTCAAGGTATTTTCTAATTTCCATTTTAATTTCTCTTTTGGCTTATCATTTGTTTAATAATTTGTGGTTTAATTTCCAAACAGTCATTAATTTACTAGTTTTCCTTCTGTTGTTTTTTGCTTCAATCCATTATGATCAGATAAGATACTTTGCATAATTTCAAAGTTTTTAAATTGATTAAGACTTGCTTTGTGGACCAACATGTTGTCTATCCTGAAGAACGTTCCATGTGTACTGTAGAAAAATTTGTATTCTGCTGTTGGTGGTGCAGTGTTCTATATATGCCTCTTAGTTTAATTGGCTTTTGGTGTTGTCCAAGTCCACTATTCCCTTAATGATTTTCTGTCTGATTTTCTATCCATTATTGAAAGTGATGTATTGAAGCTTTCCACTATTATTAGAGAACTATTTCTCCTTTCAATACTGTCAGTGTTTGCTTCATATATTTTGTAGTGCTTAAAGTGGTGTATATATATTTACAATTGTTATATCTTATTGGTGAATTGACCGATGTATTGATATATAATGTCCTTCTTTGTCTCTTGTAACAGGTTGTTTTACTTAAAGTCTATTTTGTCTAATATTAGTATAGCCAACCTGGCTTTCTTCTGGTTACTGTTTACATGGATTATCTTCTCCCATCCTTTCACATTCAACCATTTTTGTTTTTACATATAAAATGTGACTCTTGTATATAGCATATAATTGGATCATGTTTTTCTTTAAACCCATTCTGCCAACCTATGCCTTTTGAACGGAGAAAATTTAATCCATTTACATTTAAAGTAATTATTGATAAGGAAGGACTTTCTTCTGACATTTTGTTATTTTTCTCATATGTCTTAATAGTTTTTTGTCTCTCATTTCATCCATTACTGCTTTTGTTTGTGTTTAGTTGATTTTATTTTAATTTTTTCAGTATGCAGGCCTCTCACTGTTGTGGCATCTCCCATTGCAGAGCACAGGCTCTGGACATGCAGGCTCAGTGGCCATGGCTCACGGGCCCAGCCACTCTGTGGCATGTGGGATTTTCCTGGACTGTGGCATGAGCCTGCATCCCCTGCATCGGCAGGCGGACTCTCAACCACTGCGCCACCAGGGAAGCCCTAGTTGATTTTTTGTAGTGACATGTTTGATTCTCTTCTCATTTCCTTTTGTGTATATTCTATAGATATCTTCTTTGTGGTTACCATGGGGATTACCTACCACATGCTAAAGTTGTAAGCATTTAATTTGAATTGATATCAGCATAATTTCATTTTCATACAAAACTATACCTATATGTCTCCATCTCCTTTCAAGTTATTGTTGTCATGAATTACATCTGTATGCAACTTGTAGCCAATAATATAGACTTATAATTATTTGTAAGTCTTTATCCTTTAAATCCTGTAGAAAATGTTTTAAATGAAGTTACAAACAAAGAGTAGAATTATACTGTGCAAGATAATTTTATATCTTCATATGGCCTTAAGTTACTCTTGACTATCCTTTTATTTCACCCTGAAGGAACACCTTTAGCATTTTTAGTAGGGCCAGCCTCTTGATAATAAAATCCCTCAGCTTTTGTCTAACTGAGAATGTCTTAATTTCTCCCTTTTTAAAAAAAATGTCACAAAATATAAGTAGCATAAAATTTACCATTTTAAACATTTTAAGTGTACAATTCCATGGAATTAAGTACATTTGCATTATTATACAACAATCATCACCATCCATCTACAGAAACTTTTCATCTTCTAAAAGTAAAATTCTGTATCTATTAAACAGTAACTCCCATTCCTTCCTTCCCCCAACTCCAAATCCCTTCCTTCCCCTACCCTTCCAAACCACCATTCTACTGTCTGTCTCTGAATATGACTACTCCAAGGTACCTGATGTAAGTGGAATCATGCACTAATTTTTCTTTTGTGACTGGCTTATTTAATTATCATAATATCTTCAAGGTTCTTCCATCTTGTATCATATGATTTTTTGTGGTGACTTGTTTTGATTCCCTTCTTATTTCATTTTGTGTATATTTTATAGATATTTTCCTTCTGGTTACCTTGGAGATTACATATAACATCCTAAAGTTATATGTAATTGAAAGACTGTTTTTTCAGGTATAGTATTCCCAGTTGATATGTTTTTTTTTTTTTTTAGGTCTGAAATATATCATCCCTCTAACTTCTGGCCACAAGGTTTCTGATGAGAAATTGGCTGATAATCTTATTGAGAATCCCTTTTATGTGATGAGTCATTTCTTTATTGTTGTTCTTATGATTCTCTTTTTGTTTTTGCTTATCAAAAGTTTGTTTATAATATATCTTTGTGTGCTCACCTTTGGTTTATCCTACTGGGAGCTTATTGAGCATCTTGAACTTATAGGTTTATGTATTTCCTTAAATTTGATAAGTTTTCAGCCATTATTTCTGCAAATAATCTGCCCTTTTCTCTTTCTTTTTCTGTGACTGCCATAATGTGTACTTTTGTCTGTTTGTCTGCCCACAAGTCTCTTTTCTTAATTCCTTTATTCTCTGCTCTTCTAACTTGATAATTTCAGCTGTCATTTCTTCAAGTTTGCTGATACTTTTTCTCTGCCTCCTCAGATCTGCTGTTGAATTCTTCTACTGAATATTTTATTTCAGTTTTTATTTTTTAGCATTGGAATTTCTGTTAGATTCCTTATTATAATTTTTATTTCTTGATATTCCTATTTTGTTCATATATTGTTTTATGATTACTCTTTATCTGGGTTTTCCCTTAGTACTTTGAGTATATTTAAGACAATAGTTTTATTATACCCCAATAAAGATGTTAAAAAAAAAAGACAATAGTTTTAAAGTTTCTGCTAAGTAAGTCAATTGTATGGGTTCCCTTGCAGATGATTTCTGTCAGTTTAATTTTTTCCTTTGACTGTGCCATGTTTTCCTTGTTTCTTTGTGTGTCTTGTAAATTTTTTGTTATTGTTGAAAACTGGGCATATGATTATTATAACAAAGTAACTGAAAATTAGATTCCCTTCCCACCATTTTATATTTTTAATTGTTTAAGTCTACAGTAGTCCATTTATTTTGAGACTTTTACAAACTATTTTTACAAAAACTCTTCCTTGTCATGTGTCCTTACCAATATCTCTGTTCTTTAGCTCATGTTCAGCTATTGCTTTCACAGAAATCTCCTTACATGCTAGAAGCTCAAACAAGCAAACACCAAAAAATAAACAAACAAAAAGAGAACACACTGAACTCTCCCAGTCTTTGTAGACTGGTTCTGTGCTGGGTCAGTCCTTCAGCAAATACCTAGACTTACTCTGAACTCAGGGGTCAACCTGAGGTGAAATGTTAAGGTCTTTTCATGTCACATCCGAGCATGTGTCTTCTTTGGACCTGCACATGGCTTTCTAAATTTCCTCATATATATGGCTGCTTTTGAATGTCTTAAATTTCTAAAGAGTCTCATCTCAGTTTCTCCTCCAGTCCTTAGATATCATATTATATATCTCAACCTGTACCTCCTTGCCCCAAGTGTCTGTGAATCTGTAGTCCCCTTGTAGCTTTTATAAGCAGTGCCCACCAGTTCACACCCATGTTTGAGTTTTTCAAGATAGAAACCAAAAGCCCAGTCCTTCAGTTAGCTCCCAGACAGGTTAAAACAGTTGTACAGAATAATTTGCAAATTAGGCCTCTCTTTTGAGAGAGGAAACTAGAAACTGAGATACTGCTGCTCAAGACCAACATCTTCATCACACCAGGGAAGATATGGGGGAAGGGTGAAAAAACAAAAAAGCAAAAGATTTTCCTACTGTTTTGAAGATAGCTTTTTCTTGTTTGGGAATTAGCTTGGTTGCTGTAACCTTTGATTGTTCTCCAGTTTCTAAAAATTGGTTCAGATGTCTATTGCTATTATTATTATTATCTCAGTAGAAGGAGAACTTGGAGATTCCTAGTCCCTCATTTCACTGTAGCCACCTCTCTAGAGTATTTGTTTTACTTGATAATTCCCACCAGAATTCTGTCAGCAAGCCCTGAGTATTTCAACCCCAATTCAGAAGATATGCTATAGATAAAGATATGCTATATACTTCAGAAGGGATATATAAGTAATTTTAAGCTCCTATCCAGTTGAAATATTTAACAATCTCCCCCTAGTCCCACTTCTCTACCAGTTCAACTTCCTCATTTATAATTGATATCCTATAGGAAGTAGCATGATAATTATTAGGGAATGGGAAAAACAAGCCAGTTGACAATGTAATTTTTGCTTCCAACTCCAAGGTGTTTGTTTTTGGAGAGCATGCTCTATCTTCTTATGATTTCTCAACATTTTGTAGAGTATAGCATTTGCCTATGAGCAATGATATAGTTCCAGAAAGAGCCAGAAATTCTTTTGTGTGTGGTTTGGCAGCAGCAGTTATCACTTGAGGCCATCCTGAGTTATCCTTGGCATTTTATTTGATTTAGATCCTCAGTAAATATTTGTAGAATAAATGAAAATAAATAGCCAGCTATGCATCTCATATAGAAAGAGCTAGAAGAAATGGTATTTTCCAGGGGTGCTAACTAAACCTCCTATCATCCTCTAATGCCCAACTCAAATCCTATCTCTTTTGTAAAAATATCTTTGTTCTCTAAACTCAAAATGGATTTCCCCCATCGAAGTTCCTTTAAACTTCAAACCATTCAAAAGCACTTTGTAATGTCTTATAGAGAAAAGATGGACTTTTAGAATCAGATGAACTTGAGCTCAGTTCCCAGCTCTTCTCTTTACTAACTGTGGATCCTTGGTCAAGTTGCCAAACCTCTCTGAGCCTCAGTTTCCTTCTCTGTAAAATGTTTCCTTATCTGTAGTGATCTTACAGTATTGTTGTAAGGATTAAATAAGATAGTGTAGGTGATAGTACTAATATGAAAGTTATTATAATTATAACATTAATATAACAACTGACACTGAAGAAAATGTTCTGGTTTATAGCAAATTTTAATACGCTTTGCTATATATCAAGGTATGTAGCCTTCACTTTTCACTGAAGGCCAATGGAGAGATACAACTTGTTGTCTTTATCATAATGATCCCATTATGTTGGAAGCCTGTTACCGAGTCCCTCTCATCTTTATCTTTCCCAGGCTGAATTTTGAGATAATTCTAAGTCCCATTTTTTGTTTCATTAAACCTCTTTAGAGATGACAGCCTTTACAAAGGCAAGTGGTGCCTTTATAAGCCTTTTGGAATTCCCAGGTAAATGCCTCCCTCTGTGTCAACAGCCAGTTTTGTTGTGAGCTGAATAAAGAGGCATAACAGTTACAAGACCTAAATCCACCAGTCCTCCTGAAAGAAACACTGGCTTCTTACTTGTTAGGGTGAGCCTTTTGTACCACAAGGGTGAATCTGTGTGGATTTGGGCCAACTACTTCACTTTATGAGCCTCAAATTTTCTTATTTAAAATATGGATGTGCAAGACACCTGGTAATTGAGGAGAGTTTAATGGAAGTTCTATTTTCAAAGTTGTGGGCAGGGTAAAGAGAAGCAATTAGGAATGGTGAAATAGTCTGGGGCTAGAGACAGCTGGTTGGTTTTACCACTTCTAGAGGAAGGTGTAGAACAGTTACCATAACAAAAAGACAGACATACAGATGTGTGCGTACACACACACACACACACACACACACACACACATAGAAGGAGAGAGAGTCAGAAATAGAGGGGGTAGGGAGAGAGAGAGAGAAGCTATGAGAAGGTACCATCCCAACAGAGCTTCGTCCTTCTTAGATGAATGTAATCACTGCCAACCTGCAGCCTAACAGGGAGAGAGCTGAAGGAATAAAGACTTGATCTCTCTCTCCTCCCACTCTTCTACTATTGTCTCCTATTAATGACTCCTAAAGGAAACCAAAAGTCAAGGGAGTTCAGTTTACCTATTCCATCTGGGTCAGCTTCACAAGGCACAGGGAAGTACAGAGAATAGCAGAGAGTGAATCTAAATAGGTAAAAGGAGAATAGCTATCATGAGAGCTAGCATTTATTCAGTGGCTATTTTGTGCCTAGAACTGTTCTAGGTCCTTTACATCCATTATCTCACCTGGTCCTTATGGCAGCCTTGCAAGGTGGGGATTATATCCTTATTTTATACATGAGGAAACTTAGTCTCAGAAATTAAAATTCCAATACCGGATTGTTGCATAAATTGAGACAACCTGTGGATAGCATCTCTGATTCTTAGATTCACATATGCAGCCATTTATGCAATATTCTTAGAGATAGATACAGAGATGAATAAGAAACAATACCTGGCCTCCAAAAATCCACAGAATCAAATGCTGAACAGGGAAAATGTGAAATAGCAAGAAAACAAGGGAGAAAACATAATCTTTTGCAACAAAATCTTTTGAGAAGGACCCACTTAGCAAGTTTTCCCACATAACAGACTATGTATATATACCACACTTTACCATGTGCCAAGCACACTATAGTCAGTATTTCTTTACCCTCATTGCAACTTTGTGAAATAGGCATTGCTTTTGTTCCAATTTTGCCATTGAGAAAACTGAGCTTCAGTTCATGATCTTGAAGCAAATAAAAGGCTGAGCCAGGCTAGGAAGCCAGGTTTTCAACTACTATTGCATTTGTCATTGCTAATTTTGTAAGTGCTAGGTGCTGAATATATTATCACAGTGTAGTGCTGCTTCATACTAGGAATTTTGAACATCTCTCTAAAAAGTTTTACTCTTAAAATATAATCATTTTAGGTCCCAGGAAAAAAAGGCTTCTAATGACCTTATTATACCAATGATTTAAAATATAAACAAGAAAACAGACATTTAAAAAGTTCCTTCTCTGAAACTTTAAATGTACATATCACGCTCAACATTCACAGACACATTCCACTCTCACATCAACCTGGGTCTTGTCCCAAGTCTATTCTGTTTCAGTTTGACTACAAAAGTTTAGATGGAACTTGGGCCAAGGGATTGAAGTGAGAGTCCCAGATAATACACATGCAGAGAGAAATGAGTTGCTTGTCTTTCACTAGGTGCTAAGGTTGGAAGGAACCTACCCCCATCTAAGGCTTAAATCCCTTCTACTACACCACCTCCAGGTAAGCAGTTAGCTTTTGTTCAGTTATCACTTCTTCTTGAGGCCACTTCTACCTTGTCAGGATAACTGACTCTTCAGAACTTCTTTCTTTTGTTGGGCTGAAATTTATCTCCATGTGGTTTTCTCCCACTGGTCTCAGCTCTATCTCTGAAGGACACATAGACCTTGTTTTCTGCTCTGCTCTGTGAAAGCCCTTCAGAGATCTGAAGACACAGATCTGGTCCCACTTTAGTCTTCTATTCTCCAGGCTTACAATTATACACTTAACCAAATGGGGGAAGGTGGCAAAGGCTGGGGCCTTCTATATACATACATTCATCCAGATTCTGGCCCAAGCCCAGGCCCTGGCCCACATTTCAGCCTAGTCAGCCCAAGCCTTTTCTAAATTATTGTCTGGTGGTTCAGTCGTTCCCTCCAAATCTTGATCTTCAGTTTGTGTGGAGTAGTGGTGAAAGACAGAAACTTCAGAGCCATTCAGACTAGGGTTGGAATCCCAACTTTGCCACTTACTAGCCAAGAAACTTTGGGAAAGTTGCTTCAATTCTCTGAACTTCAGTTTCCACACCTGTGAAATAGACTAATGTTACTCACCTATGTCAGAGAATGCTAATTGTCCCCTAATATCTTCTCTGATTTTATAGTAGTAGAAATTGTAGTGGGTACATAGTCACTCAGCTAAATTCTAGATTTTCCAGCCTTCCTTGGATGTAGGTGTGGCTATATGACTAATATCTAACAAATAGATATGAACAGAAATGACATAAGTAGCTTCTAGGTGGTACTATCTTCTGCTGGCTAGAATACATATGTGATGATGGAATTGGAGAAGCTGCCTTAAATCATGATTCAAGTCCTTACTCTGCTAAATACATGGCATGTTATCTCACAGTTTCTGAATGTGTAAATTGGAGACAACAATGTTAACCTTTAAGAGATGTCGGGAATATTCGGTGAAAGACTGAATTTTAACATACTTTGGTAATGGTCACGTCATTATTTTTAGGGTTGGAGTACAGCCCAAATACACTGAAAGAGGCTTTGAATTTGGGGGATAGCAGCTTCTAATCTCATCCTAGTCATTTTAGTAGCTGTGTGATATTGTACAGAATCCATAAAATTTCTCAGCCTCAGTTTCTTCAACTGTAAAATGGGGGAAATCACACTTCCCCTCAGAGATGTTGAGAAGATTAATTGACATAGTATCAGTGAAAGTGTTTGGTATATAGTAGGTGCTCAATATATATTTTTTTCTTTTCCTCTTTTCTTCCATAAACATCTACAACTGTGTCTGGGTGAAGACATCTGTGGGCATCATGAAGACAATTAGGTACAGATGGAGAAAGGAGAAAGTTTAGAAGATGAACTAAAAGTAATTTTAATATCAGCCTACTCTGTCTTATTTTCTATCTTTCCCCTTGAGCATTTGTATTGTTCTCCTCACCATGGTCTGAGCGTTAAACTGGTAGGTATGTTCCTTAGTTATTTGACGCCATGGACACTTTCAGAAGTCTGGTGAAGCCTACTGACACTTCTTAGAATAATATATAAAATGCATAAAATAAAATATAGAAGATTGCAATGGAAACAAATTATATTTCAATGCATTTATCAATTATACAAAAATCAAAGTTGTGGTATAGAAATACACATACTTCTTTATTAATGCATTAAATAACAAGATCTAATGGATGGTTTAATACTATCATAATTTAAAGTAGTGATGAACATAAAATAAATGATATTCCAAGACGTGTGCAACAACAGTAATGTGATATGAGAACGTTGTAATTTCTACTTGCTATAATATCCAGGTACTGTGAAAATTACTGTAGACTTTTTTCTCTTGGCATGGTTTTTATTATAGATAAATAATAAAGAAAAAGAGAAGAAACCTAATGAAGGAGCTACACTTACTTAAAACTGAAAAGATATCCTCTCCCACTCTTGCCCTCCATGGATATATATATATATATATATATGACATTTTTAGCCCATTCTGAAATGTATTCTTTGTTTCTTTGAGTCATTGTCTGTTCCTTCTATGTTAAAAACATATTAAATATCAATGTGGTGATATAAATATATATGTGTGGGTAGATGAGAGGGTGAAGGGAAGTTTCTCTTAAATTCTAAGAAGAGAAATAGCTTTCTCCTAGGTTCCCATATCATCAATCAATACATCACATCCTCAGTCTACTTCATTTTCTCCCTCAAAGAAAACTGAATAATCACATCTGGTTTTAAAACTTGAGAAAAAAATTTCAGAAAGATCTGAGGTGGCCCATTATTTGGGGGAACTGTAGACGTTTTTGTAGCCCTGATTCTGTATTTAAGGGATGTCCAGCTGCTATTTTTACTTACATTCATAACTGGAGGAAAAGCTAAATTTTAGTTAGAGGCTCGTGAAAATAAAACATATTTTTTTCATCCAATTTCATGGATATCTGCCTTAGACCCTGCATGAAAGAGCTCTTATAGCAAAGGTTTTATGATATGGAAACATACCACTGACTGGTAAAATTTTAAAAAGCCAATTTGGTACTACATACACTAAACTGATTGATTCAAAGCAGACCCAAAGTAGAAAGAGACCTTAGAAGTTATGTATTCTAGCCACTCCATTCCACAACTTGAGGACGCAGAAGTGAAATGATCTGTTCAAGCTCACACAGTTAGACAGATATTGCAAAATTAGAACCCAAGCTCTTGACTAGCAGGTCACTGCTGTAATTCAACCAAACTAATCTTGAAATCTAGATATGTAGATATGTAACAATTTTGCAAGTTTAGAAAAGTAAATGATCAGTATTAAAAATCAGCATGGACTTTCTATGCATGTCACACTAGATTTAACTGATTCTATTTCTTATTAGTAGGATTACTAGATTGAAAGTTCAATATAATCTTCTTCCAGAGGGTATCTCAACTTTGGCCTGGTGTTTGACAAAGTATCTAAGGATATCCCTACAGATATTACTGAGAAATAAGGATGTAGATGACAGTATATTTAGGAGACTTCTGAATGACTGTAGCCTCATAACCAAGTAAAGAGTCAATTGGGTCAATCTAGGTATAGTGCTCTATAGCGTGCTGCAGGTGTTGGCCCTTATCCCCGATTCATTCAACATTTTTACTAATAGTTTTTATGAGGAATCTAGTTGTACATCACAACAGATGACAGGAAGCTGTGGTGGGGAGATGCAAATTAATGAATTAGGAGATGTCCACAAGCTGCAATAATGGGCTGGATAGAGCCAGATGGAATTGAAGAAAGATTTATGTGAAGCCCTCAATTTTGTCTTGAAAATTGCACAGGCACAGGATGGGAGATACTGGCAAGTATGGAAGAGTAGAGGAAGGAGGTATTTCAGCAAGGTTATGAATGATATTCCCTAAAACCTCAGTAAACTAACACAATGGAATTTATTACTAATGGAAATTTTAATAAGTGGTGATAGAAAGAGGTACTGATTTCCACACAGTCACTGAGGGACTCAGGCTGATAGAGGTTCTGCCATGATCAAAATATGGCTTTCAAGATTTTCCTGGAATTCAATTACCAGGGGGCAGATGAGGGCAAATTGTGGAAAAGTTTATGTTGCAGGACTAGAAATGGTATATATCACTTCTACATATATTCCATTTGCTATAATTAAGTTAAATGACTATATGTAGCAGCAAGGGAGGTTAGTAAGTGTAGTTTAGATGTGTGATGAGAAAGAAAGCAAAACATGTTAAATGAACAACCAGGCAGTTTCTGCCTCAGAGCCTTAAGCCAACATGGCTAGAAGGGATTAGGTATGATAGTCCTATTCTCTTCTGCCCTAGTGCCACAGTTTAAAGGAGAAACAGAAAAACTGTTTAATTTTCTCAGGCAGTTAGTACGGTAGTAGTGAGCTGGATTCCAGAATTCATAAAGAGTGGTTAAAGGAACTGGAGCTGCTTGGTCTGGAGAAGAGAAGGACCAGGGATGTGATGTCTGTCTTCAGGCCTCTGAAGAACTGTCACAGGGAAGGAGAAAATGGGGTCCGTATGGTTCCAAGAGGTAGAGCTTGGACTTACAAGTGAAAGCCACAGGGTGGTTAGGTTCAGCTAAATCGAAGGAAGAGTTGTCCATGGATGGAATAAGCTGCTTTTGGAGATAGTAAGCTGTTTATCACCAGAGGTGTGCAAAGGCTGGATGAGCTATCTCTCAGGGGTCATGTTGAAGTGGAAGTGATTCTTCCATCATGGGCAAGATTGTACTACTTGATCTAAGACTCTTTCCAAGTCTGAGATGCTATATTTCTCCATCCTTTCCCTGATATAGTCTCACATTTCTTTCTCTTGTTCTAGTCTTTTAAGGGTAATGCAAGCTGAAGAGATATGATTTGAAATGCACTTTTATGAAAAATAAAAATCAGGACAAAAGGCAATATTAATCACCATAAAACTATGCAAGAATTGCACTTATAAATTGCAGACTAACAATAGAGTATGTCTTTAAAATAGAACTTCATTGCAAGTTTTAAAATGAAAATACCTAAGTGACTAATCTTTGAGAAATATGGCAATTTCAGGAATATGGCCATATCAAGTAGTTACTGTAGTTTGTAATTGATTCCTGGTATCAGATTGGATATATATTGAATTTAGGCTGGTATTTTCTGGTATACATTGTCCTGTAAAATACAATGACAGCACAAGGCTTATACAAAGAAATATGTTAGATAAATGAGTCCTTACCACATTATCAAAAGAAATTAATCTGGTTGAAGTGAAGTGACATCAGCAAAAGCCTCTGAAGTTACACTTTTAGTATGTCAGGGTTTCCTAGGAGCCTAGATATCATGGAGTACAACCCCTTCAATGTAATTGATGACACATGAGAATTTAGGGGAGAGGGAGATAACATAGCAGGAAAATCAGGGATACCTTCATTAAAGAGATGACATTTGACTGGGGTCTAAAAAGTGGTTTTAATTTTCTCAGGCAGTGATATATATATATATATATATATATATAATTTCCAATGGTAATACATGCTTTGAAGAAAGCAAGATAGGGTAATGGGTGGGAAACCATATCAGGTAGGATTTTATAAGTCATAAAAAGAGTTTGGGGGTGGAGTCAAAATGGCAGTGTGGGAGGGCATGGAGTTCACATCTCCCCACAACTAGGGCACCTGCTGGATACTGGTGGGAGACCTCGATGTCCAAGGAGAGGGAAGATCCCCCAAGTGACTGGGTAGGACGTGGGGGGCAGTGAGGAGGGAAGAGAAGTGGAGGACAGATAGGACCAGTGCCCCTGAGGGGTGGCTGGGAGAGGGAAGGTGTTTCCATGCCTGGAGGGACAGTTGGGGTTCAGAGGATCGGGGGGAGCATGTCTAGTATTTCCCTTACCAAATAGAGCCCTGGGAAGCCTGCTGCACTCCTGGGCCTGGTACTCCACCTTCCAGGGCCCCCTCAACCCATGTGGGTCCTAGGTGCATGGGAGGGAGAGAGGAGGGGAGAAGAGGAGGAGAGGCAGACAGTGAGGGAGGGTGACCCTCTGGGACCAGAGGATGACGAGAGGCATATGGGGCATTTCCCCCACCCACTCAGACCCTTAGAATCCTGCTGGGGTCCTGGCTTGGTCCTCTGTCTTTGGGCTCCCCCACTGCTTCATTGGTCCTGTTGGGGGGAAGAAGAAGAGAGGTGGACAGGGATGGATCTCCAGGACTGGAGGATCAGGGGAGGTGTGGAGGATGTCTCCCTCACCCACTCAGTCCCTAGGAAGCCTACTGGGCCCCCATTCTTGGTCCTCTGGCCTCTGGGGACCCCTCCAACTGCATGGGTCCTAGGGGCATGGGAGGGAGGAAGGGAGGAGGGAGGAAGGTGGACAGTGGTGGGTTGACCCTCTGGGAATGGAGAATCAGGGGAGGCACAGTGGACATTTCCCCTACCCACTCAGGCCCTGGGAAGCCTGATGGGGTCCTGGGCCGGGTCCTCCACCTTCCAGGGTCCCATCTGGCTGTCTTGGTTCTGGGTGGGAAAGAAGAGGAGAGATGGATGGGGAGGGACCTTTCAGGATGGGAGGATCGTGGGGAACACTCCTAGCATTTCCCCTGCCCACTCAGGCCCAGGGCACCTGCTGGGGTCCCAGACCTGGTCCTCCAACCTCCAAGGGCAGAGGCACTACTGGGCCCCTCCTGCTGTGCTGAGCCTAAGACGCACCCCACCCAAAGCCAAGGTCTTTTATGGCTTTTTTGTTTTCTCCTCTTTTTTCCTATTGTGGTTGTTTTATTTTCTGGTTGTTGTTTCATCTATATTTTTATTATTTTCATTTTTTCTAAAATATCTGTTAGTTTTCTAATCTTATTTTATGTTTTACACTTTGTCAGTGTTCAGCTACTTTTTGTCTTCTTCTTCTTTTTTTTTTTTTTTTTTTTTTTGCTGCCCCATACAGCTTGTGGGATCTTGGTTCTTGAGCCGGGATTGGGGCAGAGCTCCTGTCGTGAGAGCTCTGAGTCCGAACCACTGGACTAACAGAGAACCTCAGACCCAAGGAAATATTCATCAGAGTGAGGTCTCCCAGAGGTCCTGATCTAGGCACAAAGACCCAGCTCTACTCAACAGCCTACAAACTCCAGTGCTGGAAGCATCAGGCCAAACAACCAGTAAGACAGGAACACAATCCCACCCATCAAAAAAAAAAAAAAATGAGATGACAAAAAAACACGTCATAGATTAAGGAGCAAGGTAAAAACCTACAAGACTAAATAAATGAAGAGAATATAGACAAACTACCTGAAAAAGAATTCAGAGTAACGATAGTAAAGATGATCCAGAATCTTGGAAATAGAATGGAGGCATGGATTGATAAAACACAAGAAACGTTTAACAAAGATCTAGAAGAACTAAAGAACAAACAAACAGAGATGAACAACACAGTAACTGAAATGAAAAATACACTAGAAGGAAGCAAGAATACAAAAACTGAGGCAGGAGAAAGAGTAAGTGAGCTGGAAGACAGAATGGTGGAAATAAATGCTGAGGAGCAGAATAAAGAAAAAAGAAGGAAAAGAATAAAAGAAAATCTCAGAGACCTCTGGGACAACACTAAACGTACCAACATTCAAAATATAGGTGTCCCAGGAGAAAAAGAGAAACAGAAGGGGTTTAAGAAAATATTCAAAGAGATTATAGTGGAAAACTTCCCTAACATGGGAAAGGAAATAGCCACCCAATCCAGGAATCACAAGGAGTCTCATACAGGATAAACCCTAGGAGAAACACACCAAGACACATATTAATCAAACTAACAAAGATTAAAGTCAAAGAAAAAAATATTAAAAGCAGCAAGGGAAAAACAACAAATAACATATAAAAGAATCCCCATAAGGTTATCAGCTGAGTTTTCAGCAGAAACTCTACAGTCCAGAAGGGAGTGGCAGGATATACTTAAAGTAATGAAAGAGAAAAACCTACAACCATGATTACTTATTCAGATTAGACAGGGAAATGAAAAGGGTTACAAACAAGCAAAAGCTAAGAGAATTCAGCATCACAAAAACAGCTTTATAACAAATGGTAAAGGAACTTCTCTAGGCGGGAAACACAAGAGAAGAAAAACACCCACAAAAACAAACACAAAATAATTAAGAAAATGGTAACAGGAACATACATATTGATAATAACCTTGAATGTAAATGGATTAAATACTCTAACCAAAAGGCACAGACTGGCTGAATGGATACAAAAACAAGACCCATATATATGCTGTCTACAAGAGACCCACTTCAGACCTAGGCACACGTACAGACTGGAAGTGAAGGGATGGAAAAATATATTCCATGCAAATGGAAATCAAAAGAAAGCTGGAGCAGCAATACTCATATCAGAAAAAATAGACTTTAAAATAAAGACTGTTACAAGAGATAAGGAGGGACACTACATAATGATCAAGGGATCAATGCAAGAAGAAGATATAAAAATTGTAAATATTTATGCACCCAATATAGGAGCACCTCAATACATAAGGCAAATGCTAACAACCATAAAAGGGGAAACCAAGAGTAGCACAATAATTGTAGGGGACTTTAACAGTCCACTTACACCAATGGACAGATCATCCAAACAGAAAATGAGTAAGGAAACACAAGCTTTAAATGACAAAATAGACCAGATAGAGTTAATTGATATTTATAGGACATTCCACCCAAAAGTGGCAGAATACACTGTCTTCTCAAGTGCACATGGAACATTCTCCTGGATAGATCACATTTTGGTTCACAAATCGAGCCTCAGAAAAGGAAAAGTGTATAAAGCATCTTTACTGACCACAACATTATGAGATTAGAAATCAATTACAGGAAAAAAAAAACTGTAAAACACAAAAATACATGAAGGCTAAACAGTGCACTACTAAATAACCAAGAGATCACTGAAGAAATCAAAGAGGAAATCAAAAAATACCTAGAGAAAAATGACTCTGAAAATGCGAGGACCCAAAACCTATGGGATGCAGCAAAAGCAGTTCTAAGAGGGAAGTTTACAGTAATTGAATCTCATCTCAAGAAACAAGAAACATCTCAAACTTAAAGCAACTAGAGAAAGAAGAACAAAGAAAACCCTAAGTCAGTAGAAGGAAAGAATCATCAAGATCAGGGCAGAAATAAATGAAACAGAAATGAAGAAAACAATAGCAAAGATCAATAAAACTAAAAGTTGGTTCTTTGAGAAGATAAAATTAAAAAACGTAAAGCACACTCATTAAGAAAAAAAAGGAGAGGCTACAAATCAATAAAATTAGAAATGAAAAAGGAGAAATCACGACTGACACTGCAGAATTACAAAGGATGATAAGAGACTACCACAAACAACTATATGCCAGTAAAATGGACAATCTTGAAGAAATGTACAAATTCTCTGAAAGGTACAATTTCCCAAGCCTGAACCAGGAAGAATCAGAAAATATAAAGCAACCTATCACAAATAATGAACTTGAAACTGTAATTAGAAATCTTCTAACAAAAAAAATTCCAGAACCAGATGGCTTCACAGGCAAATTCTATCAAACATTTAGAGAAGAGCTAACCCTGATCCTTCTCAAACTCTTAAAAAAATTGCACAGGGAGGAACACTCTCAAATTAGTTCTACAAGGCCACCATTACCCTGATAACAAAACCAGACAAAGATGTCACAAAAAAAGAAAATTACAAGCCAAAATAACTGATGAACATAGATGCAAAAAATCCTCAACAAAATACTAGCAAACAGAATCCAACAGCACATTAAAGGGATCATACACCATGAACAAGTGAGATTTATCCCAGGAACGCAAGGATTCTTCAATACATGCAAATCAATCAATGTGATACACCATATTAACAAATTAAGGAATAAAAACCATATGATCTTCTCAATAGATGCAGAAGAAGCTTTTGATAAAAATCAACACTCATTTTTAATTGAAAGCATTTCCAATGAGATCAAGAACAAGCAAAGGATGTCCACTCTCACCCTTCTTATTGAACACAGTTTTGGAAGTCATAGACATGGCAGTTAGAGAAGAAAAAGAAATAGAAGGAATACAAATTAGGAAACAAGAAGTAAAACTATCACTGCTTGCAGATGACATGATACTATACATAGAAAATGCTAAAGACACCAGAAAACTACTAGAACTAATCAATGAATTTGGTAAGGTTGCTGGATACAAAACTAATGCACAGAAATCTCTTGCCTTTCTATACACTAACAACAGAAAATCTGAAAGAGAAATTAAGCAAATAATCCCATTTGCCAATGCTACAAAAATAGCAAAGTATCTAGGAAGAAACCTACCTAAGGAGGCAAAAGCCCTGTACTCAAAAAACCATAAAACACTGATAAAAGAAATCAAAGATGACATAAACAGTTGGAGAAACATACCATGTTCTTGGATTGGAAGAATCAATATTGTGAAAATGACTATACTACCCAAATCAATCTACAGATTCAATGCAATCCCTGATAAATTACCAATGGCATTCTTCACAGTATTAGAACAAAAATTTTTACAATTTGTATGGAAACACAAAAGACCCCAAATAGTCAAAGCGATCCTGAGAAAGAAAAATTGAGCTGGAGGAATCAGGCTTCCCGACTTCAAAGTATACTACAAAGCTACAGTAATCAAGACAGTATGTTACTGGCACAAAACAGAAATATAGACCAATGGAACATGATGGAAAGCCCAGAGATAAACCGTGCACATGTGGTCACCTAATTTATGACAAAGGAGGCAAGAACATACAATGGAAAAAAAGACAGCCTCGTCAATAAGTAGTGCTGGGAAAACTCGACAGGCTACATGTAAATGAATGGAATTAGAACACTCCCTAACACCATACACAAAAATAAACTCAAAATGGGTTAGAGACCTAAATGTAAGACTGGACACTATAAAATTCTTAGAGGAAAACTTAGGAAGAACATTCTTTGACATAAATCACAGCAAGATCTTTTTTGATCCACCTCCTAGAGTAACGAAAATAAAAACCGAAATAAACAAATGGGACCTAATGAAACTTCAAAGCTTTTGCACAGCAAAGGAAACCATAAACAAGATGAAAAGGCAACCCTCTAAATGGGAGAAAATATTTGCAAATGAAGCAACATACAAAGGATTAATCTCCAAAATATACAAACAGCCCATGGAGCTCAACATTAAAGAAAAAAAAAACCCAATTAAAAAATGGGCAGGGCTTCCCTGATAGCACAGTAGTAGAGAATCCACCTCCCAATGCAAGGGACATTGGTTCGACCCCTGGCCCGGGAAGACCCAACATGCCATGGAGCAACTAAACCCATGTGCTACAACTACTGAGCCTGCACTCTAAAGCCCATGCTCCGCAACAAGAGAAGCCACCGAAATGAGAAGCCCATGCACCACAAAGAACAGTAACCCCCACTTGCCACAACTAGAAAAAAGCTCTCACACAGCAGCGAAGACCCAATGCAGACATAAACAAACAAACAAACAAACAAATAAATAAATAAAAATTAAAAAAATAAAAAATGGGCAGAACACCTAGTCATTTCACGAAAGAAGACATACAGATGGCCAACAAACACATGAAAAGATGCTCAACATCACTAATTATCAGAGAAATACAAATCAAAACTACTATGATGTATCACCTCACACCAGTCAGAATGGCCATCACCAAAAATTCTACAAACAATAAATGCTGGAGTTGGTGTGGAGAATAGGGAACCCTTTTGCCCTGTTGGTTGGAACATAAATTGATACAACTACTATGGAGAACTGTATGGAGGTTCCTTAAAAAACTAAAAATAGAACTACCATATGAACCAGAAATCCTACTACTGGCATATACCCTGAGAAAACCATAATTCAAAAGGACACATGTACACCAGTGTTCATTGCAGCACTATTTACAATCACCAGGACAAGAAAGCAACCTAAATGTCCATCAACAGATGAATGGATAAAGAAGATGTAGTACATACATCTTACACATACTCATACACAGAGTATTACTCTGTCATAAAAAGGAACAAAATTTGGTCATTTGTAGAGATGTGGATGGACCTAGAGTCTGTCATATAGAGTGATGTAAGCCAGAGAGAGAAAAACAAATTTTGTATATTAAAGCATGTATGTGGAATCTAGAGAAATCATACAGATGAACATATTTGTAGGGCAGAAATAGCGACTTAGACATAAAGAACAGACATTTGGACATAGGTGGGGGAGAAGTGGGACTAATTGTGAGATTAGGATTGATATATATACACTGCTATGCGTACAATAGATAGCTAATGGGGACATGTTATAAAGCACAGGAAGCTCAGCTCAGTGCTCTGTGACGACCCAGATGAGTGGGATGGGGGTGGGTGGGAGGGAGGTCTAAGAGGGAAGAGATATATGTATACATATAGCTTATTCACTTCATTGTACAGCAGAACCTAACACAATACTGTAAAGCAATTATACTCCAAAATTAAAATAAAATAAAATAAATAAAATGAAGCAGAGGAAAAAAGATAGAAAAAAATAAAATAAAAGGAAAAATTGATAAATGAAAAAAAAAGAGCTTGGTGGGACCTCAAAAAACAAAATGGTTCTGAAGAACTTAGGCAGAGGACAGGAATAAAGATGCAGACATAGAGAATGGACTTGAGGACACAGAGAGGGGGAAGGGTAATCTGGGACGAAGTGAGAGAGTGGCATGGACATATATACACTACCAAATGTAAAGTAGATAGCTAGTGGGAAGAAGCTTCATAGCACAGGGAGATCAGCTCAGTGCTTTGTGTCCACCTAGAGGGGTGGGATAGGCAGGGTGGGAGGGAGACGCAAGAGGGAGGAGATATGGGGATAAATGTATATGTATAGCTGATTCACTTTGTTATACAGCAGAAACTAACACACCATTGTAAAGCAATTATACTCCAATAAAGATTTTTTTTTAAAAAAAGAGCTTGGATATTACTTTAATTAATACAGAAAGCCATTGGAGGGTTTTAAGAAATATTACCCTTGCTGTTATTTGGAAAATATATTGAGAGTGGGTAAAAGTGGAAACAGAGGGACCAATTAGGATACTGAAGTAGTAGACCAGAGAGATGGTAGAGCAGATGGAGAGAAGTATCCAGACTCATTATATGGTTTGGAAGTAGACCTAATAGGACAGACTGGTGGGTAGAAATAAGAAGGAACACTTATCTTGTCACCTACTTTTTAACCTAATCTATAAACAACCCTGTAAGGAAGATGGAATTACCCCCACTAGAGGATTTTCAGTAGGGAAGTGATATGCTCTAACTTACATTGCTTAAAAATGCTTTCATTTTCATTATCTCAACATCCATAAAGATCTCTGCAGTAGGTAGGATGAGGACTGTGCCCTCCTTATTCCCTGCCATTTTACAAGTGGGGAACCTAAGACTCAAATATCTGATCCTGATTTGTAACTCTTATCACTGATTTTGAATACAGGAACCGTGTTCACTCCAGCTGTTGGAATTACCCCTCAGATCCTCAAGAGGTAGGTGTAACCCATTTCCTGATTGTTGTAGCTCTCCAGGATGTGTTATCCATAACACACTGAGATCACAGGCTAGTAACCGTCATCCCAAAGGCCAACTCAGGAAATACTCTCAAGCACCTGTGTTTGGCTTCTTTCAAGGTATATAGGGTTTATCTAGGAAAAGACCATTTTAACTTACCTGAGCTAGGGCATGGAAATATATGCGAATGAGGAGAAATGTAAGTACCAGAGCTATCTAAGTCCCTAGAGCTCCCACAGTACCCTGTGCTCCCCTCTCTCAGGGTACTGATCACACTATTTGGTTCTCTTCTGTTTCCTTGCCCCCCTGAAAGATAAGTCCTCACATAGGACCTAAGTCAGTAAATATTGATTGATGGCATGCATAAAAAATACAAAAGAATCTTGAAATTTAACCTTCCCCTTTTGCTTTGTAGAATATTATCTACACTAGCATAATTTGGGTTATATGAACTTGCAAATTTGGCCATTCAGTGTTCTACCTCAATACTACAGCTGTTTCTTCAACTTCCCAACTTGGTAGCAAAATGTGAGATATATTGTTTTTCTACTTACCAGCATTGCCTTGCTGGAGTAGTCTAATTATGAGATGTAATACCAGCTAAGTCAACTCACTCTCCTCTTGTTCTTGCTTACCCCCATCAAAGCACTCATTAGCTTGTACTATAATTGTTTGTTTACTTGGCATTATCTCACTTGACTAATATTTCCCACCCTCTTTAAGATCTAGGACCATGCCATGCATGTGCACAATTCGAGAGACCCCATCGCCTGGAGCAGATAAGGCACTAGTGTCTGCTGAACACTCTGCCACTCTCTGCTGAGATACATCTTCTCCTAACATTCATCTTTATTTCCTAAAGTGTCTTCACTTTTTCTCCTCACACTGACTTCACACATGATTTGATATCCTCTACAATAGACAGGCATACTTCCTCCTTTTATTGCCAAACTTCAAAGAGAAGCCCCCAACTGGATGTCTCTATTTCCAACCACTTGTGCTCTTTCTGTTAGACAATCTAGTTTCAAACTCCACTAATCTAATGAATTCTTGAAGATTGTATTTAAAAACTTCTTGTCAAATTCAGGGTCCTTTTTGATATTCTTTCTCTTCAAGTCATTTATAGTATTTGAGAGTGGGGATAACCCTTGTTCTTCAAAATCTCCTCCCTTACAAAATGTAAAATAGGTTAGTAACTCTTAGCTACACAGGATGGTTTGTTATGAGGCTTAAATGAAATCATATATATGCACAGGCTCTGATAACACAGGTGCTCTGCCTTTAACATTTGTAGAGCTTGGATCAAGAATAGAAATGGAGGTCCATATATCATATGTCTAAATATTTACAGGTTATTAATCAAGTTGACTAACTTAAATAAAATGTTAATATCTCCTTTGACAAATACATCTTTATAACAACTTTGAAGCCCAGATTCGAATGTAGAATTCTTGTACTTCTGATAGTTCCATGCCAAAATGTGCTGGCATGTGGGAGAGCTATCTCTCAGCCTTCAGTACATCCCTTTTATCTTCCCATGATTGGCTCTGCTCTATACTGAGAAGGGTCTTGCATGTGCACATGTGGGCCCCTGGAATGTGGTCTGAAAGAAGAGGTGTAGTCTCTTTGTGGGCATGTCCCCTTGTCCTTGTAGACTATTCACTCTGTGGGGAAGATTGTACCTAGAGAAAGGCTAGAACAGGGACTCAAAATGCTGGGTGGCATTACCTGGCCCATTGTAGATATTCAATAAATGGTAGCTAATATGAATATGGTTACTTCCTTTTTGCTATCAATGGTGAATTTTATTTTTAAATCATTTTATTGAAGCAAAATTTGTACATATTTAATATATACAACTCAGTGAGTTTGAATATAAATACAAAGCAGTGAAACCATTACCACCAATGCCATAGACATAGCCATTAAAGTTACCTCCTACTCCTTTTATTATTACTATTTTTTTGTAATTAAAACACTTACTATAAGATCCACCCTCTTAGCAAGTTGTAAGTTGGAAATTTTGGTTATTTTTTAAATCATTTATTCCTCTTATAATCTCTATCTGGTCAGCAAGCATGCCAAGCATGGTTCTGTGGCTGAATGTTAAATGTTCAACTGGTCGGAAAGGGAATTTTTGCATACCGCAAAAAAAAAAAAAAAAAACAAGGAAACATGTTTCCATGTAAGGAACATAATAATTTTCCAGTAACTGACCCCAAAGGAATAGAGATCTACAAATTGCCCAGCAAAGAATTCAAAACAATTATTTTAAGGAAGCTCAAATAGCTACAACATAACACAGTTAAATAACTCAATGAAATTGGGAAAATAATACATGAACAAAATCATAAGTTCAGCAAAAAGTAAACATCATAAAAAGGAACCATATAGAAATTCTGGAGCTAAAGAATACAATGAATGAAATGAAAAATGCCATAGAAAGTATCCACAACAGACTTGATTAAGCAGAAGAAAGAATCTGTGAACGATAGCAGAGTTTATTTAAAATTATCCAGTCAGAGAAGAAAAAAGAATGAAAATGAATGAATAACACTTATGGGATTAATGGAACAACATCATAAAAACAAAAACATGTATTATGGTTCTTCCAAAAGAAGAACAGACAAAGCATGTGAGCATAAAGCTTATTTAAATAAATAATGGCTGAAAACTTCCCATATATGAGGAGAGATATGGGACAACATCAAAAAAGTAATACATGTATTATGGGACTTCCAGAAGGAGAAGAGACAAAGAAAGAGAGCATAAAGATTATTTAAAGAAATAATGGCTAAAAATTTCCCAAATCTGAGGAGAGATATGGACATCTAGTTACATAAAGCTCAGAGATACCTAAACAGTTTCAACCCAAAGATGACTTATCTGAGACACATTATAATCAAATAATCAAAAATTAAAGGAAAAGGTAATTTTGAAATCACCAAAAGCAAAGAGACTTGTTGTATACAACAAATAGTTGTGGAATGAGTGAATTTTGACTGTCGAGTTATGGGTTCAGTGTACTATGCCTTTAAAACTACTAGAAGATTGCTTAAAGATGTGGTTTACTCCTGTAAGGTTATCTGTGGTTTCTCAGCAGAAACCTTGTGGGCAAGTAGAGAGTGGTATAACGTATTCAAATACCTAAAGAAAAAATAAATGCAAAAAAAGAGAATATTTTAACTGGCAAAGTTATCCTTCATAAATGAAGGAAAAATAACAGTTTTCCCAGATAAATAAAAGCTGAGAGACTGCAACACCGCTAAGCCTGTCTTACTAGAAATGCCAAAGGGACTTCAAGCTGAATTGAGAAGATGCTAATTAGTAACATGAAAACATATGGAAGTAAAAAAACCTCACTGTTAAAATAAGTGTATAGTCAAATTCAGACTATTCTAATACTCTAAGGGTGGTGTGTAAATCACTTTAACTTCTAGGATAAAGGTTAAAATACAAAATATTAGAAATAGGAAAGCTACAATAATTTGTTAATGGATACACAATAAAAAATGTACATTGTGACATCAAACAGACCTACTACAGAATGGACTTTAGGATATGGGGAGGGGGAAGGGTAAGCTGTGACAAACTGAGAGAGTGGCATGGACATATATACACTACCAAACGTAAAATAGATAGCTAGTGGGAAGCAGCCGCATAGCACAATGACATCAGCTCGGTGCTTTGTGACAACCTAGAGGGGTGGGATAAGGAGGGTGGGAGGGAGAGAGACACAAGAGAGAAGACATATGGGAACATATGTATATGTATAACTGATTCACTTTGTTACAAAGCAGAAACTAACACACCATTGTAAAGCAATTATACTCCAATAAAGATGTAAAAAAATAAAATAAAATAAGTAAATTAAAGTGACATACTTCAAAAAAGTGAATGAAATATGGGTGGAAGAAAGTAAAAGTTTAGTTTCAGCCTGCTATCAAAATTAAATTATCAACCTAAGTAGACTGTTATAAGGTATTTTATGTAAGCCTTATGGGAACCACAAAGAAAAAACCTATAGTAGATACAAAAAAAGAAAAAGAGAAGTAAATCAAAGCATGACACTACAAAAAAAAAATCAAATCACAAAGGAAGACAACAAGATGTGCCCAATATCAGAGGACCTAAGTATGTAAAGCAAATATTAACAGAAATAAAGGGAGAAATATATAGCAATAAAATAATAGTAGGGGACTTCCATACCCCACTTTCAACAATGCATAGATCATGCAGAGAGAAAATCAATAAAGAAATACTGGACTTGAACTGCACTTTAAATCAAAGAGACTTAATAGACATATATATAACATTCCATCCAGCGGCAGCATACACATTCTTCTCAATTGCACACAGAACATTCTCAAGGATACATTGTATCTTATGACTGAAAACACGTCTTAACAAATTTAAGACTGAAATCATATCAAGTATCTTTTTTGTGACCACAATGTTATAAAAGTAGAAGTCAGTAAAATGACAGAAACTGAAACATCCACAAATATTTGGAACTTAAATAATACACACCTGAACAACCAGGGCATCAAAGAAGAAATCTAAAGAGAAATTTTAAAAATCTTGAGACAAACAAAAGGGAAACATAACATGCTAAAACTTATGGAGTGCAGTAAAATCAATTCTAAAAAGGAATTTTCATAGTGATGAACATTTTATTAAGAAAAAATCTCAAATAAACAACCGAACATTATATACCTTAAGAAATAAGAAAATGGAGAAAAAACTAAGCACAAAATTAACAGATGAAATGTTTAAATATCAGAGAAGAAATAAATGAAAGAAGCTATAAAAACAATAAAAAGTTAAAGTAAATTGAGAGTAGGTTTTCTGTAAGATAAACAAAATTGACAATCCTTTACTAGATTACAAAAAAGGAGAGAAGACTTAAATAAAATCAGAAATTCAAGATGAGGCATTCCAACTGATATGAAAGGAATACTAAATATTATAAGATAAGCATATGATAACAAATTGGATAACCCAGAAGAAATTGACAAATTGCTACAAACATACAGCATACCAAGATTGATTCAGGGAGAAACAGAAAATTTGAATAGACCAATAATTACTGAGATTGAATCAGTAATCAAAAACTCCCAATAAATGTGGCACAGTGGTTGAGAGTCCGCCTGCCGATGCAGGGGACACGGGTTCATGCCACAGTCTGGGAGGATCCCACATTCCACAGGGCAGCTGGACCCATGAGCCATGGCCACTGAGCCTGCACGTCCGGAGCCTGTGCTCTGCAACGGGAGAGGCCACAACAGTGAGAGGCCTGCATACCGCAAAAAAACAAACAAACAAACTCCCAATAAGAAAAGACCACTACCAGATAGCTTGACTTCCCAAAGCATCAAGAGGAAAGAACACCCCCAAACTCATTTTATAAGCTGAAAATTACCTTCATACCAAAAGGTAGACAAGACCATTGATAGAAAAGAAAATTACAGGCCAATATCCCTGATGAACATAGGTGCAAAAATCCTAAAGAAAATTCTACCAAACCAATTCAACAACACATTAAAAAGATGATACACCATGATCAAGTGAGATTTAGCCCTGGGATGGTTCAACATATGTAAATCAATAAATCTGATATACAACATGAACAGAATGAAAGATAAAAAATCATATGATCATTTCAAAATATGCAGAAAAAGCATTGCACAAAATGCAACCTTCTTTCATGATAAAAACTCTAAACAAATTTGTTACAGAATGAATGTACCTCAACATAATAAAGGGTATATATGACAGGCCCTTAGCTAACATCATATTCACTGCTGAAAGTTGAAAGCTTTTCCTCTAAATACAGAAACAAGACAAGGATGCCCACTCTTGCCAGTTCTGTTCAACATGGTACAACCCAGAGAAATTAAGGAAAAAAAGATATAAATGACTATGTTGCACAAAGCAATCTACAGAGTCAATGCAATCCCTATCAAATTACCAATGGCACTTTTCAAAGAATTAGAAAAATTTTTTTTAATTTGTATGGAAACACAAAAGACCCTGAACACCCAAAGCAATCTTGAGAAAGAAAAACGGAACTGGAGGAATCAGTCTCCCTGACTTCAGGCTATATACTACAAAGTTACAGTAATCAAGAGAGTATGGTACTGGCACAAAAACATAACTATAGATCAATGGAAAATGAGAGAAAGCCCAGAGATAAACCTACACACCTATGGTCACCTAATCTATGAAAAAGGAGGCAAAAATATGCAATGGAGAAAAGTCAACCTCTTCAATAAATGGTGCTGGGAAAACTGGTCGGCTACATGTAAAAGAATGAAATGAAAACACCCACTAACACCATACACAAAAATAAACACAAAATGGATTAAAGACCTAAATGTAAGGCCAGACACTATAAAACTCATAGAGGAAAACATAGGCATAACACTCTTTGACATAAATCACAACATCTTTTTTGACCTACCTCCTAGAGTAATGAAAATAAAAACAAAAATAAACAAATGGACCTAATTAAACTTAAAAGCATTTGCACAGCAAAGGAAACCATAAACAAAATGAAAAGACAACCCTCAGAATGGGGGGAAATATTTGCAAATGAAGCAACCAACAGGGGATTAACCTGCAAAATATACAAATAGCTCATGCAGCTCAATGTCAAAAAAACAAGCAACCCACTTAAAAAATGGGTGGAAGATCTAAATAGACATTTCTCCAAAGAAGACATACAGCTGTCCAACAAACACATGAAAAGATGTTCAACATCATTAATTATTAGAGAAATGTAAATCAAAATTACAATGAGGTATCACCTCACACCAGTCAGAATGGCCATCATCAAAAAATCTACAAACAATAAATGCTGGAGAGGGTGTGGAGAAAAGGGAACCCTTCTGCACTGTTGGTGGGAATGTAAATTGATCCAGCCACTATGGAGAACTGTATGGAAGTTCCTTTAAAAATGAAAAATAGAATTAGCATATGATTCAGCAATCCCACTCCTGGGCATATACCCAGATAAAACCATAATTCAAAAAGGTACAGGAACCCCAATGTTCATTGCAGCACTATTTACAGTAGCCAGGACATGGCAGCAACCTAAATATCCATAAACAGAGGAATGGATAAAGAAGATATGGTACATATATATAATGGAATATTACTCAGCCATAAAAAGGTATGAAATTGGGTCACTTGTAGAAACGTGAATGGACCTAGAGACTGCCATACAGAGTGAAGTAAGTCACAAAGAGAAAAACAAATATCATATATTAATGCGTATATGTGGAATCTAGAAAAATGGTATAGGTGATTGCATTTGCAAAGCAGAAGTAGAGACACAGATGTAGAGAACTAATGTATGGATACCAAAGGAGAAGGTGGAGGTGGGAGGAATTGGGAGATTGGGATTGACATATATACACTATTGATACTATGTATAAAATAGATAACTAATGAGAACATACTCTAGAGCACTGGGAACTCTACTTAATGCACTGTGGTGACCTAAATGGGAAGGAAATCCAAAAAAGAGTGGACATATGTATATGTATAGGTGATTCATTTTGCTGTACAGTATAAACTAACACAACATTGTAAAGCAATTATACTACAATAAAAATTAATTTAAAAAAATAAAAGCTGTCCAAATCAGAAATGAAGAAATAAAGTTGTCTCGGCAGATGACATGATATTTCACTTAGAAAATTCTAAAGACTCCACAAAAAATGTTAAAACAATAAACTAAGTCAGAAAAGTTGCAGGATACAAAATCAACATACAAAAATCAGTTGCATTTCTATATATTAACAATGAATGAGCTAAAAAAGAAATTAAGAAAATCCCATTTACAATAGCATGAAAAGAATAAAATATTTGATACTACTTCAAGCAATATACAGAGTTAATGCACTCTCTATCAAAATTCCAATGGCAATTTTCGTAGAAATAGAAAATACAATCCTACAATTTGTAGGGAAGCAAAAAACAGCATGAATAGACCATGCAATCTTGATAAAGAAGAACAAAGCAGGAGGCATCACACTCTCTGATTGCAAACTGTATTACAAAGGTACAGTAATCAAAACAGTATGGTACTGACATAGAAGAAGACACATAGCCCAATAAAACATAATAGAAATCCCAGAAGCAAACCTACACATATATGGTCAAATAACCTTCAACAAAGGCACCAACAATACACAATGGGGAAAGGATAGTCTTTTCAATAAATGGTGTTAGGAAAACTGGATATTCACATTCAGAAGAGTAAAATTGCAGTCTTATTTTACACTATACACAAAATTTCAACTGAAAATGGATTAAAGGCTTAAATATAAGCCCTGAAACCATAAAAACTTTGGAAAAGAAAATAGGGGGAAAGCTCCTCGTCGATGATCTTGCCAATGATCATCATTTTTTGCGTTTGACACTAAAAAGCACAGAAAACAAATGTAAAAATAAACAAGTGGGTGAAACAACATCAAACTAAAGAGTTTCTGTACTGAAAAAGAAACGACCAGACAAATGAAAATGCAACCTGTGGAAGGGATAAAATATTTGCAAACCACACATACTATACAGGGGTAATATCCAAAATATATAAAGAACTCTAAATGTCAAGACCAATAAAACAAATAATCCAATTAAAAATGGGTTCAGAACCTGAATAGATCCTTTCCCAAAGAAGACACACAAATGACCAACAGGTATTTGAAAGTATGCTCAGCACCACTAATCATCATGGAAAAGCAAATCAAAACCACAAAATATCTAACACTTGTTAGAATGGCTATCATCAAAAGTACAAATGATAATGTGTTGGTGAGTACGTAGAGAAATAGGGACCTTTGTACATTGTTGGTGAGAATGTAAATTGGTACAGCCATTATGGAAAACAGTATGCAGATTACTCAAAAAAATTAAAAATTAAACTACCATTTCCCTATTCTGGCTACATGTCCAAAAGAAGTAACATCCCTATATCAAAGAGGTATATCCACTTATATGTTTATTGCAGCATTATTCATGGTAGCTGAGATACAGAAACAAACTAAGTGTTCATTGATGGATGAATGAATGAAAAAAACGTGACACATATATTTTTGTTTGTTTGTTTGTTTGTTTGTTTGTTTTCCTTTTTTGCGGTACGCGGGCCTCTCGCTGCTGCGGCCTCTCTCGCTGTGGAGCACAGGCTCCGGACACGCAGGCCCAGCAGCCACGGCTCACGGGCCCAGCTGCTCCGCGGCACGCGGGATCCTCCCAGACCAGGGCATGAACCCACGTCCCCCGCATCGGCAGGCAGACTCCCAACCACTGCGCCACCAGGGAAGCCCCATATATGTTTTTTTAATTTTATTTACTTATTGTTATCTGGCAGGTTCTTAGTAATTATCTATTTTATACATATTAGTGTATATATGTCAATCTCAATTTCCCAATTCATCCCACCACCACTCCATCCACATTGCTTTCCGCCTTGGTGTCCATACGTTTGTTCTCTACATCTGTGTCTCTATTTCTGCCTTCCAAACTGGTTCATCTGTGCCATTTTTCTAGATTCCACATATACGCATTAACATGATATTTGTTTTACTCTTTGGAACTTACTTCACTCTGTATGACAGTCTCTAGGTCCATCCATGTCTCTACAAATGACCCAATTTCGTTCCTTTTTATGGATGAGTAATATTCCATAGTATATATGTACCACATCTTCTTAATCCATTCATCTGTCGATGGGCATTTAGGTTGCTTCCATAACCTGGATACTGTAAATAGTGTTGCAATGAACATTGGGGTGCATGTGCCTTTTTGAATTACAGCTTTCTCTAGGTATATGCCCAGGAGTGGGATTGCTGGGTCATATGGGAATTCTATTTTTTTTTGTTTGTTTTTAGAGAACCTCCGTACTGTTCTCCATAGTGGCTCTATCAGTTTACATTCCCACCAAGAGTGTAGGAGGGTGCCCTTTTCTCCACAACCTCTCTAGCGTTTGTTGTTTCTAGATTTTCTGATGATGACCATTCTAACCGGTGTGAGATGAGACCTCATTGTACTTTTGATTTGCATTTCTCTAATAATTAGTGATGTTGAGCAGCTTTTCATGTGCCCCTTGGCCATCTGTTTGTCTTCTTTGGAGAAATGTCTATTTAGGTCTTCTGCCCATTTTTGGATTGGGTTGTTTGTTTTTTTAATATTGAACTGTATGAGCTGTTTATATATTTTGGAGATTAATCCTTTTTCCATTGATTCATTTGCAAATATTTTCTCCCATTCTGAGGGTTGTCTTTTCATCTTGTTTATAGTTTCCTTTGCTGTGCAAAAGCTTTTATGTTTCATTAAGTCCCATTTGTTTATTTTTGTTTTTATTTCCATTACTCTAGGAGGTGGCTCAAAAAGATCTTGCTGTGATTTATGTCAAAGAGTGTTCTTCCTATGTTTTACTGTAAGAGTTTTATAGTGTCTGGTTTACATTTAGGTCTCTAATACATATTAAGTTTATTTTTCTTTATGGTGTTAGGGAGTGTTCTAATTTCATTCTTTTACATGTAGTTGTCCAGCTTTCCCAGCACCACTTATTGAAGAGATTGTTATTTCTCCATTGTGTATCCTTGCCTCCTTTGTCATAGATTAGTTGACCATAGGTGCATGGGTTTATCTCTGGGCTTTCTATCTGTTCCACTGATATATATTTCTGCTTTTGTGCAAGTACCATATTGTCTTAATTACTGTAGCTTTGTAGTATAATCTGAAGTCAGGGAGCCTGATTCCTCCAGCTCCATTTTTTTTCCCTCAAGATTGCTTTTGCTATTCGGGGTCTTTTTTGTCTCCATACAAATTTTAAGATTTTTTGTTCTAGTTCTGTAAAAAATGCCATTGGTAATTTGATAGGGATTGCTTTGGGTAGTATAGTCATTTTCACAGTGTTGATTCTTCCAATCCAAAACAAGGTATATCTCTCCATCTGTTTGTATCATCTTTGATTTCTTTCATCAGTGTCTAGTTTTCTGAGTACAGGTGTTTTACCTCCTTAGATAGGTTTATTCCTAGGTATTTTATTCTTTTTCTTGCAATGGTGAATGGGATAGTTTCCTCAATTTCTCTTTCTGAGCTTTTGTTGTTAGTGTATAGGAATGCAAGAGATTTCTGTGATTTAATTTTGTATCCTGAAACTTTACCAAATTCATTGATTAGCTCTAGTAGTTTTCTGGTGGCATCTTTAGGATTATCTATGTATAGTACATATATGTTATATATAAAATGTTATACACACATATATATAATATATGCAGTGGAATATTATTCAGCCTTAAAAAAGGAAATTCTGCCATTTGCAACACTGAAGAGACCAAAGGACATTATGCTATGTGAGATAAGTGAGACACAGAAAAACAAATACTTTTATGTGGATTCTAAATACAAAACAAAACAAACAACAAAACCCCCACAAACCTGGAGTCTTACAAATAGAGAGTAAGGGAGTAGGTAGAATGTGTGGTGATTACCAGGGATTGAGATGGGAGAGGAGTAAATAAGGAGGTGTCTTGTAAAGGGTACAGGCATTCCTTGAAGATACTGTGGGTTCAGTTCCAGATCACCACAATAAAGTGAATATTACAGTAAGCTTAGTCACATGAAATTTTTGGTTTCTTCATGCATATCAAATTTATGTTTATACTACACTAGACTATTAAGGTTGCAATAGCATTATGTCTAAAAAGCACTACGTACATACTTCAATTTTTAAAAAAAATATATTGTTAAAAAAATGATAATCATTATCTGAGCCATCAGCAAGTTGTGAACTTTTTGCTTGTGGAGGGTCTTTCTTCAATGTTGATGGACGCTGATTGATCAGGGTGGTGGTTACTGGAGATTGGGGTGGCTGTGGTAATCTATTAATATAAGATAACAATGGAAAATTCCCTGGCAGTTCAGCGGTTAGGACTTTGTGCTTTCACTACTGAGGGCCCAGGTTCAATCTGTGATCAGGGAATTAAGATCACACAGCCGCATGGCAAGGCCAAAAAAGTAAATAAAATAAAATAAAATAAATATATAAGACAACAGTGAAGTTTGTCTCATAAATTGACTTTTACTTTCATGATTTATCTGTAGCATGCAATGCTGTTTGATAGCATTTCACACAGTCTGGAACTTCTTTCAAAATTGGAATCAGTGCTCTCAAATCCTGTCACTGGTTTATCAAGTAAGTTTATGTAATGTTCTAAACCCTTTATCATATCAACAATCCTCACAGCATCTTCACTAGGAGTCGGTTTCATCTCAGGAAACCACTTTCTTTGCTCAGCCAGAAGAAGCAGCTAATCAGTCATTTATCATGAGATTGCAGCAATTCAGTCACGTCTTTAGGCTCCACTTCTAATTCTAGTTCTCTTGCTATTTCCACCACATCTGCAATTACTTCCCCCACTGAAGTCTTGAACCCCTCAAAGTCATCCATGAGGATAGAAATCTTCTTCTAAACTCCCGTTAATGTTGATATTTTGACCTTTTCCCATGAATCACGAATGTTCTTAATGACATCTAGAATGATGAATCATTTCCAGAAAGTTTTTAATTTACTTTGCTCTGATCCATCAGAGGAATTACTATCTTTGGCAGCTATAGCTTACAAAATGCATTTATTAAATAATAAGGTTTGAAAGTCAAAATTACTATTTGATGCATGGGTTGCAAAAAGGACATTGTGTTAGCAGGCATGAAAACAACATTATTCTCATTGTACATCTCTATCAGAGCTCTTGGGTGACCAGGTACATTGTCAATGAGTAGTAATGTTTTGAAAGGATTCTTTTTTTTTCTGAGCAGTAGGTCTCAACAATGGGGTTAAAATATTCAGTAAACCATATTGTAACAGATGTACCATCATCCAGGCTTTGCTTTTCCATTTAGAGAGCACAGGCAGAGTAGAGTTCTAACAATTTTTAAAGGCTCTAGGAATTTCCGAATGGTAAAGGAGAATAGGCTTCAACTTAAAGTCAGCAGATCCATTAGTCCCAAACAAAAGAGTTAGTTTCTCCCTTGAAACTTTGAATACAGGCATTGGCTTCTCCTCTTTAGCTATGAAAGTCTTTGATGGTACCTTCCAAGACAAGGCTGTTTAGTCTACATTGAGAACCTTCATTGAGTGTATCACCTTTTTGTATTATCTTAGCTAGATTTTCTGGATAATTTGTGCAGCTCTACTCAGCACTTGCTGCTTCACCTTGCACTTTTATGTTATGGAAATGGCTTCTTTCTTTAAACCTCATGAAACAAACTTCATTAGCTTCAAACTTTTCTTCTGCAGCTTCCTTACCTCTCTCAGTCTTCATAGAATTGAAGTGAGTTAGGCCTTAGTTCTGTATTAGGCTTTGGCTTGAAGGAATATTGTGGCTGGTTTGATCTTCTACACAGATCAGTAAAATTTTCTCCATATCAACAAAAACACTGTTTCACCTTCTTATCTTTTGTTTGTTCATAGAGTAGCACTTTTAATTTTCTTCAAAAATTTTCCTTTGCATTCACAACTTAGGTGCAAGAAGCCTACTTTACAGCTTATCTCAGCTTTCGACATGCCTTCCTCACTAAGCTTAATCATTTATAGCTTTTGGTTTAATGTAGGAGATGTGACTCTTCCTTTCACTTGAACATTCAGAGGTCTTCATAAAACTATTAATTGACCTAATTTCAATATCATTGTATCAGGAATAGGGATGCCTGAGGAGAGGGAGAGGGATGGGGGAATAGCCACAGGGAGCAGTAAGAATACAAACACCACTTATCATTTAAGTATGCCACCTAATATGGGTGTAATTCATTGTGTCCCAAAACAATTAGAATAGTAACATCAAAAATCACTGATCACAGATCACCATAACAAATATAATAAGTTTGATATATTGTGAGAATTACTAAAATGTGACACAAATACATGAAGTGAGCAAATTCAACTGGAGAAATAATGCTGATAGACTTGCTTAACACAATTTTTAAAAAATGAAGTATCTGTGAAGTGCAATAAAATGAGGTATACCTATATATGCATCTAATAACAGACCTCAAAATATGTGAGGCAAACTTACAGAATTGAAGGGAGAAAACAACAACTAAACAATAATAGTTAGAGGCCTTCATATAGCAATTCGATAAAGGAAAATACTAGGCAGAAGATGACCAAAATAGAAAGCCTGAACAATACCACAGAACAAATAGAGTTCCAGAAGGTTGCAGAATAGTAGGTGAGTATACAAAACTCAATTGTATATGTACACTAGCAGTGAAGACTCTAAAATTAACAAAACAATTCCATTTATAAAACATGAAAAATAATAAAACACTTAGGAATAAATATTTCAAAGTAGTGCAAGACTTTTACAATGAAAACTATAAACCATTGTTGAAAATGCAAGAAGATCTAAATAAATGGAAAAACTTTCAATATTCATGTATTGGAAAACAATATTTTTAGATGGCAATAATTCCCATATTGATCTATAGATTCGAAGAAATTCCTATCAAAATCAGATTTCAGTTTTTCAAAAACTGAAAAACAGATCCTGGAATTTAAAGTAACCCATAGTAGCCAAAAACTGCCTTGAAAAAGGAAAAAAAAAATTGAAGTACTCAAGCTGTCCAATCTAAAAAATTATTACAGGAAGTACAGAACTTGGATGCAATCTCTATCAAAATCTCAGCAAGTTATTTTGTGAATTAATACTAAAGATTTTATGGAGAAACAAAATGCTAAGAACAATCAACACAATATTGATGGAGAAAAACAAAGTTGGAAAACTTATGCTACTTGATGTCAAGTTTGACTATAAAGCTACAGTAATCTAGACCCTGTGGTAGTGACATAAAAATGTGCTTATAGGTCAGAATTATGAGTCTAGAATAAACTCTGATATTTATTCTTAGTTGATTTTTGATGAATGCTAAGAAATTTCAATGGCAATAGTCTTTTCAATAAGCCTATGTCCAAAAGAATGTAGTAGTACTCCTTCCTCTCACCATTAAAAAAAATTAACTTCAAATGGTCCAGAGACCTAATGAAATAGCTAAAAATATAAAGCTATTAGAAGAAGACCTAAGAGTAAATCTTTATACACGTGCATTAGACAATGGTTTCTAGATTGAAAAATAGTCATATATGGCAAAAGAAAGAAATAGATAATTTGGACTTCATCAAAATTAGAAAATTTGGTTCTTCAAAGAATACCATTAGGAACGTAAAAAGACAACCCACTGAAAGGAAGGAAGTACTTGCAGACCATTTATGTAATAAGGATCTGGTATCCAGAATATATAAAGAATTCTGACAGCTCTATAAGAAAAATCACAAAATACCCCATTCAAAAACAGGCAGTTTTTGAATATATATTTTACCAATTTAGAGATACATATGGCTAATAAATATATAAAATGCTAAATATAAGTTATTAGGGAAATGAAAAACAAAACCACATTGAGAGTTTCACATCTGGTATGACAACCTGAGGTGCTCCATGGACCCATTCCCCAGCAGAACAAGCAAAGTTGACCAATATTGTTTTCTAAAAAGCATTTGAAGTCTGTGGAAATTTCCTTAAGGGCAAGTAACAAATGAGGAAACATATATTCAAGAAAATTTAAATGTCAGTGGTAATGACCAAAGTCTGCAATATTTGAGCCTCATCCCACTCACTCCCTTTCCTCTCCCAGCCCATCTTTATGGAACTTTCATTGAGCAAGTGTGGTTGAGAAAATAAGATTCCTTCTCCCCTTGGTTCACAGTCAGTGTTTGCCATAGGGGCAAGCTACCAGATTGTATCAGTTCCTTTCATTCCAGACAGAAGCAGCCAAATTCCTGGTGAGTGTAGCCAAGAGGTTTCGGGCTCCTTTCCTCCACCCAAAACCTACCTATAGGATGGAGGCTGTACCTGAGGCATGGAAAGCCAAAAATACTGGAATTCTGGTTGCCCACACCCAAACTCATTGGTATATGGAAGGTAAGATAATCAAATACTATCACCTCACCAAGTACTCAGAGAGTTTTTCCTGGGAAAGAAGCAGTCCATAAGAAAATAGATTCCCCAAGCTTTTCTCAAAGCAACTGATTTTATTTGAAACAGAATGTAGGGAATTTTAAGACTAAAGGTACCCTTGAAAGAATAAAATAGCTCCTCTTAATTAAGAGCAAAAGCAAAACCATAGACCAGTTAGTTCACCAGAAAGAAGCAGATAGACAACTAAGAAGAAACATCATGGGGTCAGAACACTTATCAAAGACCAGCCTCATAAACTACCCTCAACTTAACATAACTGGATTGGACTGTTGAGTGATTTTTGCTTCAGGCCACTGTCAAAAACAATAGAACAATCAACCAGTAATTAATGGAGCCTAATGGGCAGGGTGTAATGCAAATGAAAAAGATAACTTAAAAAGAGATCAGGAAAATAAACAGTTCAAGAAAGCCTTCCTAAAAATCACTGTTATCCTAGGGTGACAGTACACATACCCAGGGTTGCATGCTCTGAAAAGTGATAATAGAGCCTTCACACTTGGGGGAAACAGATTTCACCAAAATACACTAGGAAATTTACCAAAAAAATAAGCAAGAAAATGGCACCAACAATAAGCCCCAGAGAAAGGGGGAAGAAAATTAGTATCCAAAGTTGCTATAACATATTACCTAGAATGTTTAATTTAAAAACAAAAAAGTATGAGACTAGCAAAACAACAAGAACAATTGACAAATACAAAGGGAAAAAATCAGGCATTAGAAACTGGCTTTAAGAAGGAATGGATGTCAGATTTAACAAAATCTTCAAAGTAGCCATTGTAAGTATGTTTAAAGAACCAAAGGAAACCGTGCTAAAGGAAGTAAATAAAGCTATAAAGATAATGTCTCATGAAATAGAGAATATAAGTGAAGTGATGGAAATTGTAAAAAAAAAAAAAAAAACAAGTAGAAATTCTGGAGTGAAAAATTGCAATAAGTGGAAATTAAAAATTAATTAAAGGGTAACAACAGTAGATTTGAACTGCCAGAAATATGAGCACATTTGAAAATAGATCAGTATATATTATACAATCCAAAAACAGAGGAAAAAAACAGAATGAAGAAATATAAACAGAGCCTCAGAGAAATGTAGGACATACTTAAGTACACCATAATACATGTAATGGGTGTACCAAAAGGAGAGGAGCAAGAAAAAGGAGCAGAAAAAATATGTGAAGAAATAATGGTTTAAAAGTTCTCAGATTTTCTGAAACACATAATCTATGCATTCTAGAGCTCAGTGAACTCCAAGAATAATAAATACAAAGATATATCTACACCCAGACACATCATAGCAAAACTACTGAAAGTGAAAGACAAAGATAAAACCCAGGAAGCAGCAAAAGAAAAATGACTTGCAATGTGTATAGTAACCCCAATTAGATTAAAGCTGGCTTCCTATTAGAAACAATGGGGTCAGAATGCACAGATGACAATAAAAGTGCTGAAATTAAAAACAAAAACCTTTCAACCAAGAATCTTATAGCCAGTAAAAATATTTTGCATTATGAAGGCAAAATAAAGACACTGCCAGATAAATAAAAACTGAATGAATTTATTTCTATCTGACACCTTAACAAGAAACACTAAAGGCAGTTTTTGAGTTCAAAAACAAGTAAATCCTGATGGAAACATGAATCCACATGAAAAACAAGAGAGTATCAGTAAAGGTAATTATTATATATAATTTTAAAAGATAGTATAAATGCATATTTTTTTCTTAACTCATTTAAGAAGCAATGGTATAAAACAATGTGTATGTATATATAATGGGAATTAAGCTAATATAAAATTGAAGTTGATTCTTAAAAGTCAACATGGATATGGTGAGTGATAGAGCTACCACTGAGAAAATAACTTAAAAAATATACAGTGAAAAAAAATAAAGGAATTAACATGTTACACTAGAATATATTCACTTAATACAAAAGAAGGCAGAAGAAAAGTTGAGAAACAAAAAAGATGACAAATTTAGAAAACAAAATTAGATGCAGCAAAATCAGTGCTTAGAGGGAAATTTATACAAGTAGAAGCTTACCTTAAGAAAGAAATTATCAATAGCCTACACGTTCACCTTAAGACACTGAAACAAGATGAAGAAACCAAACCCAAAACAAGAAGCTAAAAAAATCACAACAAAAGTTAATAAAATAGAGAATAGAAAGGAAAAGTGAAAATAAATTAAACTAAAATTTGATTCTTCAAAAAGATCGATGAAATTGCAACAATTATGTACACTGACAGAGAGAAAGAGAGAGAGAGAGAAGACTCAAATTAATAAAATAATAAATGAAAGAACTGTCATAGCTACTAACCTACTAAGAAATAAAAAGAATTATAAGGGAATACTATGAACAACTATATGCCAGAAAATTAGATGACTTAAATAAAATGGTCAAATTGGAAGAAAGCCACAAAATATCAAAAGTGACTCAAGAAGAAATTGACAATTTAAATATATAATAGATAATCCTGCAGCCTGTGGAACAAAAACCACATTCACAGAAAGATAGACAAGATGAAAAGGCAGAGGGCTATGCATCAGATGAAGGAACAAGTTAAAACCCCAGAAAAACAACTAAATGAAGTGGAGATAGGCAACCTTCCAGAAAAAGAATTTAGAATAATGATAGTGAAGATGATCCAGGACCTCGGAAAAACAATGGGGGCAAAGATCAAAGATGCAAGAAATGTTTAAAAAAGACCTAGAAGAATTAAAGAACAAACAAACAGAGATGAACAATACAATAAGTAAAATGAAAAATACACTAGAAGGAATCAATAACAGAATAACTGAGGCAGAAGAACACATAAGTGACCTGAAAGACAGAATGTTGGAATTCACTGCTAAACAGAATAAAGAGGAAAGAATGCAAAGAAATGAAGAAAGCCTAAGAGACCTCTGGGACAACATTAAACGCAACAACATTCGCAGTATAGGAGTCCCAGAAGGAGAAGAGAGAGAGAAAGGACCCGAGAAAATATTTGAAGAGATTATAGTCGAAAACTTCCCTAACATGGGAAAGGAAATAGCCACCCAAGTCCAGGAAGCACAGAGAGTCCCATACAGGATAAACCCAAGGAGAAATACGCCAAGACACATGGTAATCAAATTGGCAAAAATTAAAGACAAAGAAAAATTATTGAAAGCAGCAAGGGAAAAACAACAAATAACATACAAGGGAACTCCCATAAGGATAACAGCTGATATCTCAGCAGAAATTAAACAAGCCAGAAGGCAGTGGCATGACATATTTAAAGTGATGAAAAGGAAGAACCTACAACCAAGATTACTCTACCTTGCAAGAATCTCATTCAGATTCGATGGAGAAATCAAAAGCTTTACACACAAACAAAAGCTAAGAGAATTCAGTACCACTGAACCAGCTCTACCACAAATGCTAAAGGAACTTCTCTAAGTGGGAAACAAAAGAGAAGAAAAGGACCTACAAAAAGAAGCCCAAAACAATTAAGAAAATGGTAAGAGGAACATATATAAAATAATTAACTTAAACGTGAATGGATTAAATGCTCCAACCAAAAGACACAGGCTCGCTGAATGGATACAAAAACAAGACCCATATATATGCTGTCTACAAGAGGCCCACTTCAGACCTAGGGACACATACAGACTGAAAGTGAGGGAATGGAAAAAGATATTCCATGCAAATGGAAATCAAAAGAAAACTGCAGTAACAATACTCATATCAGATAAAATAAACTTTAAAGAATGTTACAAGAGACAAGGAAGGACACTACGTAATGACCAAGGGATCAATCCAAGAAGAAGATATAACAATTATAAATATATATGCACCCAACATAGGAGCACTGCAATACATAAGGTAACTGCTAACAGTTATAAAAGAGGAAATCGACAGTAACACAATAATAGTGGGGGATTTTAACACCTCACTTACACCAATGGACAGATCATCCAAACAGAAAATTAAAAAGGAAAGACAAGCTTAAACAGTGCAATAGACCAGATAGATTTAATTGATATTTATAAGGCATTCCATCCAAAAACAGGAGATTACACTTCCTTCTCAAGTGTGCACAGAACATTCTCCAGGATAGATCACATCTTGTGTCATAAATCAAGCCTCAGTGAATTTAAGAAAATTGAAATCATATCAAGCATCATTTCTGACCACAACGTAATGAGATTAGAAATCAAATACAGGGAAAAACACACGTAAAAATTACAAAAACATGGCTAAACAATACGTTACTAAATAACCAAGAGATCACTGAAGAAATCAGAAAGGAAATCAAAAAATACCTAGAGACAAATGACAATGAAAACATGACAATCCAAAGTCTATGGGATGCAGAAAATGCAGTTCTAAGAGGGAAGTTTATAGCTATACAAGCCTACCTCAAGAAACAAGAAAAATCTCAAATAAATAATCTAACCGTACACCTAAAGGAACAAGAGAATGAAGAACAAACAAAACACAAAGCTAATGGAAGGAAAGAAATCATAAAAATCAGAGCAGAAATTAATGAAATAGAAACAAAGAAAACAATAGCAAAGATCAATAAAACTAAAAGCTGGTTCTTTGAGAAGATAAACAAAACTGGTAAACCATTAGCCAGACTCATCAAGAAAAATGGGGTAGAAAACTCAAACCAATAAAATTAGAAATGAAAAAGGAGAAGTTACAACAGACAACATAGAAATACAAAGCATCCTAAGAGACTACTACAAGCAACTCTATGCCAATAAAGTGGATGACCTGGAAGAAATGGACAAATTTTTAGAAAGGTATAACCTTCGAAGACTAAACCAGGAAGAAATAGAAACTATGAACAGACCAACCACAAGTAATGAAATTGAAACTGTGATAAAAAAATCTTCCAACAAACAAAAGTCCAGGACCAGATGGTTTCACAGGTGAATTCTATCAAACATTTAGAGAAGAGCGAACACACATCCTTCTCAAACTCTTCCGAAAAATTGCAGAGGAAGGAACACCCCCAAACTCATTCTATGAGGCCACCATTACCCTGATACCCAAACCAGACAAAGATATTACAAAAAGAGAAAATTACAGACCAATATCACTGATGAAGATAGATGCAAAAATCCTCAACAAAATACTAGGAAACAGAATCCAAGAACACATTAAAAGGATCATACCTCATGATCAAGTTGGTTTTATCCCAGGAATGCAAGAATTCTTCAATATACGCAAATCAATCAATGTGATACACCATATTAACAAATTGAAGAAGAAAAAGCATATGATCATCTCAATAGATGCAGAAAAAGCTTTTTGACAAAATTCAACACCTATTTATGATAAAAATTCTACAGAAATTGGACATAGAAGGAACCTACCTCAACATAATAAAGGCCATATACAACAAACCCACAGAAAACATCATTCTCAATGGTGAAAACCTGAAAGCATTTCCCCTAAGATCAGGAACAAGGCAAGGATGACAACTCTCACCACTATTCAACATAGTTTCGGAAGTCCTAGCCATGACAATCATAGAAGAAAAAGAAATAAAAAGAATACAAATTAGGAAAAGAAGAAGTAAAACTGTCACTGCTTGCAGATGACATGATACTATACATCCAGAATGCCAAAGATGCTACCAGAAAACTACTAGAGCTAATCAATGAATTTGGTAAAGTGGCAGGATACAAAATTAATGCACAGAAATCTCTTGCATTCCTATACACTAATGATGAAAAATCTGAAAGAGAAATTAAGGAAACGCTCCCATTTACCATTGCAAGAAAAAGAATAAAATACCTAGGAATAAACCTGCCTAGGGAGACAAAAGACCTGTATGCAGAAAACATAAGACACTGATGAAAGAAATTAAAGGTGAAACAAACAGATGGAGAGATACACCATCTTCTTGGATTGGAAGAATCAATTTTGTGAAAATGACTGTACTACTCAAAGCAATCTACATATTCAATGTAACCCCTCTCAAATTATCAATGGCATTTTTTACAGAACTAGAAAAAAATCTTAAATTTTGTATGGACATACAAAAGACACCAAATAGCCAAAGTGGTCTTGAGGGAAAGAAACAGAGCTGGAGCAATCAGGCTCCTGGACTTCAGCCTATACTACAAAGCTACAGTAATCAAAACAATATGGTACTGGCACAAAGACAGAAATATAGATCAATGGATGAGCATAGAAAACCCAGAGATAAACCCATCCACCTATGGTCAACTAATCTATGACAAAGGGGGCAAGGATATACAATGGAGAAAAGACAGTCTCTTCAATAAGTGGTGCTGTGAGAACTAGAAATTTACATGTAAAAGAATGAAATTAGAACACTCCCTAACACCATAAAGAGAAATAAACTCAAAATGGGTTAGAGACCTAAATGTAAGACCAGACACTGTAAAACTCTTAGAGGAAAACATAGGAAGAACACTCTTTGACATAAATCACAGCAAGATCTTTTTTGACCCACCTCCTAGAGTAATGATAATAAAAACAAACATAAACAAATGGGACCAAATGAAACTTAAAAGTTTTTGCACAGCAAATGAAACTACAAACAAGATGAAAAGACAACCCTCAGAATGGGAGAAAATAATTTCAAACAAATCAACAGGCAAAGGATTAATCGCCAAAATATAAAAACAGCTTATGCAGCTCAATATTAAAAAACAAACAATGCAATCCAAAACTGGGCAGAAGGTCTAAATAGACATTTCTCCAAAGATGATATACAGATGGCCAAGAAGCACATGAAAAGCTTCTCAACATCACTAATTATTAGAGAAATGCAAATCAAAAGTACAATGAGGTCTTACCTCACACCGGTTAGAATGGTCATCATCAGAAAATCTACAAACAACAAATGATTCAGAGGGTGTGGAGAAATGGAAACCCTCTTGCACTGTTGGTGGGAGTGTAAATTGATACAGCTACTATGGAGAACAATATAGGGGTTCATTGAAAAATGAAAAATAGAATTCCCATATGACCCAGCAATCCCACTACTGGGCATATACCCAGAGAAAACCATAATTCAAAAAGACACATGCACCCCAATGTTCATTGCAGCACTATTTACAATAGCCAGGACATGGAAGCAACCTAAATGTCCATCAACAGATGAATGGATAAAGAAGATGTGGTACATATATACAATGGAATATTACTCAGCCATATAAAGGAATGAAATTGGGTCATTTGTAGATACGTGGATGTATCTAAAGACTGTCATACAGAGTGAAGTAAGTCAGAAAGAGAAAAACAAATATAGTATATTCATGCATATATGTGGAACCTAGAATAATGGTACTGATGAACCAGTTCACAGGGTAGAATTTGAGACACAGATGCAGAGAACAAACGTATGGACACAAAGTGGGGAAAGTGGCCGGGGGAGGGGGTGGTGGTGTGATGAATTGGGAGTTTGGGATTGACATATATATACTAATTTGCATAAAATCAATAACTAATAAGAATCTACTGTTTAAGAAAATAAATTCAAGGAAAAATATATATATATATAACAAATACAGAGATTGAATTAGTAATGAGAAAGATTTCCCCAAAGAAATGCCCAGGACCAGATGGATTCACTGGCAAATTCTACCAAATATTTGAATAAGAATTAATATCAACTCTTCATGAAGTTTTCCAAAATAGAGAAGAAACAGGAACACTATTCATCTCATTCTATGAGGTCAATATTACCCTCACACCAAATCTAACAAAAACATCACAAGAAAACTACAGACCAATAACTCTTATGAATATAAACATAACAATTCTCAACAAAATACTAGCAAACCGAATTCAGCAATATAAAAAAGATTATACACCATTACCAATGGGATTTATCCTAGGAATACAAGGTTGGCTTGGCATAAACAACCAGTTGATGTAATACACCACATGAATAAAGGAGAAAAATCACATCACCATTTCAATACTTGCAGGAAAAACAGTTGACCAAATGCAACACCCTACTCAATAAAATAAAATAAACAGAAAAAAAAAAGGAATTTCCTCAACATGATAAAGAGCAGCTATGAAAAAAACACACCTGATATATGGGGTTGGCCAAAAATTCTTTCAGTTTTTTTCCATAAGTTGGCTCTAGTTACACTTAGTTTTCTATAACTTCATTTGAAACACTTTTGTTAGATTGTATGTGACAGCTGTCATATCAGCGTGCATGTAAGAAAAAGACATCAAAATTGGTGAATTTTTGTGTAGCCATTTTAATATTGAAGATGGAAGAAAAAAGCAACATTTTGGGTATGTTATGCTTTAATATTTCAAAAAGGTAAAAACGCAACCAAAATGCAAAAACACAAAAAAAGATTTGTGCAGTGTATGGAGAAGGTGCTGTGTTTCCACATGTGATTCTCTACGGAAACATAATGCAAGCATGCCGTTTTTAAAACAAATTGTGATGGGCGATGAAAAGTGGATACTGTACAATAATGTGGAATGAAAGAGATCGTGGAGCAAGTGAAATGAACTACCACCAACCACACCAAAGTCTGTTCTTCATCCAAAGGTGATGTTGTGTATATGGTGGGATTGGAAGGGAGTCCTCTATTATGAGCTCCTTCTGGAAAACCAAGCAATTAATTCCAACAAGTACTGCTCTCAATTAGACCAACTGAAAGCAGCACTTGACGAAAAGTGTCCAGAATTAGTCAACAGAAAATGTATAATCTTCTATCAGGATAATGCAAGACTGCACGTTTCTTTGATGACCAGGCAAAAACTGTTACAGCTTGCCTGGGAAGTTCTGATTCATCCTCCATATTCACCAGACATTGCATCTTTGGATTTCCATTTATTTCGGTGTTTACAAAATTCTCTTAATGAAAAATATTTCAATTCCCTGGAAGACTGTAAAAGGCACCTGGAACAGGTTTTTGCTCAAAAAGATAAAATGTTTTGGGAAGATAGAATTATGAAGTTGCCTGGAAAATGGCAAAAGGTAGTGGAACAAAAGTGTGACTATGTTGTTCAATAGAGTTCTTGGTGAAAATGAAAAATGTGTCCTTTATTTTTTCTTAAAAAACAAAGGCAGTTTTTGGCCAACCCAATAGTTAACTTAATGGTAAAAAACTGAAGCTTTACCCCTAAGATCAGGGACAAGACAAGTATACCTTCTCTTGTCACGTCTATTAAACATTGTGCTGGAAGTGGTAGCCAGGGTAATTGGGCAAGAAAATGAAATAAAAAATCATCCAGATTGGAGAGAAAGAAGTGAAACTATCTCTATTTGCAGATGACATGATCTTGTATATAAAAAAGCCTAAGATTTCAGGATAAAAGATCAATATACAAAAGTCAATTGTATTTCTAATGCTATCAATGTGCAAACCAAAAGAGAAATTAAGAAAATTATTCCACTAAAATTACACCAAAAAGAATAGAATATTTAAGAATAAATTTAATAAAGGCTATGTAAAACATACTCTGAAAACTACAAAACATTTTTGAAACAAAATTACTAAATAAATGGAACACATGTGTAAAACATCCCATGTTCATGGGTTGGAAGGCGATATTGTTGCTAAGACGGTAATGCTTCCCAAAGTTATCTACAGATTCAAGGCAATCTCTATCAAAATTCCAGTTGACTTATTTGCAGAAATTTTAAAGCTGATTTTAAAATTCTTATGTAAATATAAGGGACCCAGAATTACCAAAGCAAACTGGAAAAAGAACAATATTGGAGAACACTTCCAGATTTTAACACTTTCTACAAAGCAGTGGTATTCAAGGCTGTCGTACTGTCATTGGGCTAGACATAGATTAATGAAATAAAACTGACAGTCCAGAAATAAATTCTCACATTTACAGCCAATTGATTTTCAACAAGGGTGCCAGTGCAATGAAAGGGCTATGCCAATGGGGTAACCATATGAAAAAGTGTGAAGTTGAACCCTTACCTCATACCATATAAAAAATTAAAAGAAAATGCATCAGATACCTAGAGGTAATAGCAAAAACTATAATACTCTTAGAAGACAACATAGGTGTAGATATCTGTGATCTCAGATTAGGCAATAGTTTCTTAGATATGATACAGAAAGTTCAAGCAACTAAAGAAAAAATATTTAAACTAGAATCATCAAAATATGAGAAAAAGTGCTTCAAAGGACACCATCAGGAAAATGAAAAGACATCTCAGAATGGGAGAAAATGTTAAAAATCACATATCTGATATGGGCCATATCTAGAATATGTAACTCACTATTATGTTCAATAATAAAAAGACAAAACTCTAATTTATAAAGGAAAAATAATCTTAATAGAAATTTCTCCAAAGTAGACATATAAATGGCCAATAAACACATGAAAATAGCTCAAAAATTTTAGCCATCTGAAAAATGCAAATCAAGTCCACAATGCTATATCACTTCACATTCACTAAGATGGCTATAATCAAAAGGCAAGATAATAACAAGTGTTGGTGACATTGTGGAGAAATAGGAATATTCATATACTTCTAGTGGAAATGTACAATGTTGCAGCCACTTTGGAAACAGCTTGGCAGTTTCTCAAATAATTAAACATAGAGTTACCATATGACCCAGCAATTCCACTTCTAGCATATAACCAAGAGAGTTAAAAACATATGTTCACACAAAAACTTATACACAAATGTTTAATAACAAAATAATTTATAATAGATAAAAAGTAGAAACAAATCAAATGCCTTTCAATTGACAATAACAGATAAATAGATTAAAAAATAAAATAATGGAATAGTATCTAATGAAAAAAGGAATAAGGGGCTGATATATGTTTACAACATGGACGAATATTGGAAATAGTATGCTAAGTGAAAAGAGCCAATTACAAAATATCACATATTTATGATTCCATTTATATAAATTGTTCAGAATATACCAATCTATAGAGACAGAAAATAGCTCATTGGTTGCCTAGTGTTGGAGGTGGTTGAGTGGAAATGGGAATTGATTTCTCATGGGAATAGGGTTTCTTTTGAGGTTGAAGAAAATGTTCTACAATTGTGGCTATGAGTGCACAACTTGTAAATAGTGTCAAAACTACCAAATTGTACGCTTTAAAAGACTAAAATTTTTGAATATATCATAATAAAACTGTTATTAAAATGTCAGGGAGGGGTTGAATAAATATGCCATATCCATTCAATGGAATATTATGGTGTCATTAAAATCGTGATATGAACCTTTACACATTGACATAGAAAAATGTTAATATGTAGATTAAAAAGAAGTTATAATCCTGCCTCCATAGAGTAAACTTACATGTGTTTATATATACATTTAAAAATTCTATATGATATATATCAAAATTTTGAGTGATCATTTCTACTGGGGAATTACTTGTGATTTTTGCTTTCTATTTTTAAATATATTGTATGAATATTTTATAATGAAATTCTACAATTTTCATGTTTTTGAAGTTTTAAATGTTATTTATTTTTTAAAAATTTGTTATTCTTTTTTTCACTTAAATGGAAGCATTCCATGAGTACTGCTCTTCACCTTGCTCTTTTATTGCAGTAAAATATATATGATGAAATTTACCATTTTAACCACTGTTAAATGTAAAGTTCAATGGCGTTAAGTACATTCATATTGTTGTGCAACTATTATCACCATCAATAGCCAAAATTCTTTAATCATCCCAGGAAGAAACTCTTTACCCATTCAAAAACTTCCCATTCTCTCCTCCCAGTCCTGGTGACCTATATTCTAATTTTGCTTCTATGAATCTTACTACCCTAGGTACCTCATATAAATGGAATCGTACATTATTTGTCCCTTTGTAACTGGCTTATTTAATTTAGAATAACATCATCAAGGTCCATCCATGTTGTCACATGTGTCCGAATTTCCTTTCTTTATAACATTTAATAATATTCCATTGCATGTATATATCATATTTGGCTTATCTAGTTATCTGCCAATGGACATTTTGGTTATTTCCACCTTTTGACTATTATGAACAATGCTGCTAGGAACATTGTTGTACAGGAATATATTTGAGTCCCTACTTTAAATAATTTGGGATGTATAAATGGAAATGGAAGTCTTGGATAGGATGTTAATTCTATGTTTAACTTTTTGATGCATGACAATCATTTTTTCCACAATGACTACACTGTTTTATATTCACACCAGCAATGCATCAGGGTTCTAGTTTTACCATATTTGGTTAGTGATGTTGAATATCTTTTCATGTGTTTTTTGGCCATTTGTATATCTTCTTTGGAGAAATGTCTATTCAAATTATTTTTCCCATTTATGAATTGGGTTATTTGTTGTAGAGTTGTACAATTGCCTTATATATCCTGAACATTAAGTCATCAGATATCTGATTTGCAAATATCTTCTCCCATTCTATAGGTAATTTTCACTCTCTTTATAGTGACTTTTAATGCCTGGAAGCTTTTAAATTTGATGAAATTCAATTTATTTTTTCCTTCTTTTATTGCTTGTACTTTGGTGTCATAACCAAGAAATCCTTGCCAAATCCAACCAATGTCATGAAGATTTTACCCTGTTTTCTCTAACAGTTTTAGAGTTTTAGTTCTAACATTCAGGTCCTTGATCCATGTTGAGTTTATTTTGATACATGGTACAAGTAAAGGGTAAAACTTTATTCTTTTGTATGTGGATATCTAGTTTTCCCAATACCTTTGTTGATAAGACTGTTCTTTCCCCCATTGAATGGCATCCTTGTTGAAAATTAATTGACCATATATATGAAGGATTATTTCTGGGCTCACTTTTATTTCATTGATCTATTGTCTGTTCTTATGCCAGTACCATGCTGCTTTAATTACTGTAGCTTTGTAGTATGATTTGAAATCAGGAACTATGAGTCCATCAAATTTATTCTTCTTTTGCAAGGTTGTTTTGGCTATTTGTGGTTCCTTTAGATTACATAAGAATTCTAGGATATGTATTTCTATTTCTACAAAATAGAGAATATTTTGAGATATTGATAGGGACACATTGAATCTATATATTGTATTAACTATTGGCATGCAAACAATATTAAGCCTTCCAGTGCATTAAGATGAGATGTCTTTCCATTTAGTTATGTACTATTTTTTCCAGAATAGTTTGTAGTTTTTGATGTACAAGTCTCTAGTTTCCTTGATTAAAATTTTCCTAAGCATTTATTCGTTAAATACTATTATAAATTGAATTGTTTTATTAATTTTCTTTTGTGATTGTTCATATTTATTGACAGAAATGTATAATTTTTGTATTGGTTTTGTATCCTACAACTTTGTTAAATTATTTTATTAGCTCTAACAGTTTTCTGTAGATTCTTTTGGTTTTCTACATATAAAATCATGTGATTTGGGAACAAAGAAAAATTTGTTTCTTCCTTTCCAATCTTTTGTTTATTTTTCTTGCCTAATTGCTCTGCTAAGAAGTTCCAGTAATATGTTATGTAAAATGGCTATAGCAGTCTGTTGTTGGGTGTCATTAGGTGTTGAGAGTTCTATATATGTATGTTAGGTCTAATTGGTTTATGGTGTTGTTCAAGTCCTCTATTTCCTTATTAATCTTCTGTCTTATTTTTCTGTCCATTATTTAATGTGGTGTGTTGAAGTCTCCTACTATTTTTGTAAAACTATTTTTCCTGTCAATATTGTCAATGTTCGCTTCAAATATTTGGGAGCTCTGTGGTTTGGTTCATATATCTCTATAATTGTTTCCTTTTCTTGGTGAATTGACACTTTTATCAATATAATGTTTTTCTTTGTCTCTTGTAAGACTTTTTTACTTAAAGTCTATCTTGTTTGATATTTATATAGTCATCCCTGATGTCTTTTAGATACTATTTGCATGGAATAATTTTTCACCATTTCATTTTCAACCTATTTGTGTCTTTTGATCTAAATCAAATTGCTGTTTATTTTTTCCTTAGTTCAGTTAATATTTGCTTTATATATTAAAGTATTCTGATGTTGGGTACATGTATAATTATACTTGCTGTATCTTCCTAATGAATTGACCTTTTGTCATTATATAATGACCTTCCTGATCTCTTGTGATAATTTTTTACTTAAAGTCTGCCTTGTCAGATAAAAGTATAGACAAACTTTCTTTCTTTTATTTACCATTTGCATGGAATATTTTTCCATCTCTTCACTTTCAGTCTATATATGTTCTTAAAGTGAGCTTCTTGTAGACAGCAGAGAGTTAAATCTTATTTTTATCCATTCAGCCACCATACTTCTTTATATTGGGGAATTTAATCCACTTATATTTAACATAATAAGTGAGGTAATATCAGAAGAATAGGAGGGTCCTGACTCTACCTCCTCCCTTGGATGCACCAAATAAACATCTTCACATGGATCAATGCCCTCTGACAGAAATCTAAAAACTAATTGAGAAATTATGACACCTTTGGTGACTGAGAAAATATCTACATAGAAATGGGTAGGAAAAACTGACACACAATTTCACCATAAACACCACCCGTGGAACAGTGGCATACAATTGGGAGGAAACCTCAAACTTCCATCTTTTCCCTGAAAAGTTAATGCTTTAGACTCCACATTCAAGATCCCAACTTTTACAGCTGCAACCCTATGGACTGATTTCCATATCACATAACTCTGAGGGCTGGCAGGGCTTTGCATTTATGAGTCTCCTAAGGACACAGAAAACAAAGTAGTACTTTTAAATGGATGTAAAAGCACATCCTGAAGCTGTCCCCTGTACCCAGCATAAAGAGTGCAGGCAAAAATTCCCAGCTTCCAGTTTCTCACTGGAAGGGGTTTGATTGCATACTTTCCTAACTGCTACCTGAGGTCAGACTTCTAATCAGCCTGCATCTGGGAACTGACAGTGCTCCTCTGGGAGCCTGGAAGAACTTGTGGGAACTTCCCATTCTCCTCCCTCTAGCTCAATCTAATTATAAAACCAACTCTCCAGCTTCTTTATGGAAGGGCTTGTCCACACATCTAGCACTCCAACTTTTATGACTGCTACCCTATGCACTGGTTCCCAAATCATCTAGCTTGTGACAGCCAATGAGGCTCAGCATTCTTAAGCCCCCTGAGACCACAGAAAAGGAAAATGTAGATTTAAATGGATGCATGATCACTTCCTGTGACAGCTCCCAGTTTCTACCTGGAAGGGGTTCAACTGTGTACTTTGTCAACTGCTACCCAAAGGTCACACTTCTAATTAGTTTTCATCTGGGACTGACATAGCAGGTATTAATATTCTCTCAAGAGCCTTAGTGGACAGGGGTCAATTCCTTCATCTTGTCTCCCAAGGCTCACCTCAGCAAGAAAACCAAGTCTCCAACTTCTCCCCAAAAGGACCTTGTCCACATATCTAGCACCCCAACTTTTATGGCTGCCACACAAAGGGCAGTCTCTTAAATTACCTCACTCTGGAGCTGATAGAGATCAGCATTTATGTGTCTCCTGGGACCACAGAAAGCACACATGCCATTTTAAATGGATGCACACCACTCCCAGTGGCTATTCCCTCTAGCTCAGCACAGAGAAAGTAGGCAAAACCACCCAGCTTCCAGCTCTATCTGAAAGGGGCTAGACCTTCTATGTAATGTTATGACTTTCTTGGGTGTTGCCTGAAGATCAGTCTTCCAATTAGCCTGCATCAGGGAGCTGATGGGGCAAGCAATTTGTAGTTCTTCAGGAGCCTGCACTAGTATGTGGGCATTTCCCCCATCTTTGGGGCACTGACTGGACTTGATATACCTTAATCTCTTGGAGGTCACTAACAACAAAGACAGCAGTTTGGATAAACATAACGATTTTGGACATTGACAATTTCTGGCCAGGCTGATTGGTGAGGTTCGTCTCTTACATGAAGCCAGTTTGTGAAGACTGGAAAAGGTGGCTGTGTTTTTCAGTGTGCAGACACCAACACAGAGAATTAGGGAAAATGAAGAAACAGGTAAACATATTCCAAATAAAAGAACAAGATAAAGCTCCAGAAACTGATCCTAATGGAATGAAGATGTGATTTATCTGACAGGTACCTCAAAATAATGGCCTGAAAGATGCTCACTGAGGTCAGAAGAAATATGCATGAACAAAGTGAGAGGTTCAACAAAGAGATAAAGACCTCTAAAGAGTACTAAACAGAAATCATAGAGCTAAAGAAAACAACAACCAAACTGAAAATTTCAGTAGTGAGGTTCAACAGGAGACCAGATCAAATTAAAAAAATATAGGATTATTGGACTGGAAGACAGATCTGTGTAAGTTAACTAAGTAGAAAAAGAAAAAGAATGAAAAAGAGTAAAGATATCTTAACAAACTTATGGGATAGAATCAAATGGACCAGCATATGCATTATGAGTGACTCATAAGAAGAAGAGGAAGAGAAAGGAGCAGAAAGCTTATTCAAAGAAATAATGGCTGAAAAATTACCAAACCTGGGGAAGGAAATAAATATCTAGGTCTCAAAACGGAAAAAAAAAAAAGACAACAAATAAGATGAACTCCAAATGACTGACACAAATATATACTATAATCAAATTGTCAAAAGTTAAACAGAGAGATAATTTAGAAAGCAGCAGGAATAAAGCAACTTATTAAATACAAGATAACCCCCATAATACTATAAGTAAAATTTTCAGCAAAAACCTTGCAGGCCAGAAGGGAGAGAGATGATATATTTCAAGTGCTGAAATAAAAAAGAATGACAACCAAGAATACTATATATAGCAAATCTTTCTACATTAGCTAAGAAGAAAGATCTGAAATAAACAACCTAACTTTTCACCTCAAAAAATATAAAAATAACAAACTAAACACAAATTTAGCAGAAGGAAGGAAATATTGAAGACCAGGGCAGAAATAAATCAAATACAGAATAGGAAAACAATGGAAAAATCAAAACTAAGAGGGTTTAACAAAAAACAAAATCAACAAACTCTTACCTAGACTAAACAGGAAAAATAGAAAAGACAAATATAAATAAAATAAGAAATGAGAAAATTACAATGGATGCCTCAAAATTATAAACAGTCATAAGGAATTATTATGATAAATTATATGTGAACAAATTGGATAACCTAGAGGAAATAAATTCCTAGAAACATACAACCAATGTCGAACCAAGATGTAATGGAAAAGCTTGAGCACACCGAAAACAAATGAGGAGATTGAAGTAGTAATAAAAAAACATCCCAACAAAGAAATGTCCAGGACCAGATGGCTTCATGGTTGAGTTCTAACAAACATTAAAAGAAGAATTAATACCAGTCCTTCTTAAAGTCTTCTAAAAATAGAAGTAGAGAGAATACTTCCAAATTTATTTTATGAGACCAGCATCACCCTGATACCAAAGCCAGACAAATATATGTATGGAACCCCAAATTAACCCAAATGCCCAAACAAATCTTGAAAAAGAAGAACAGAGTTGGAGGCATCACACTTCCTGATTTTAAACCATATTACAAAGCTATAATAATCTTTTAAAGTATGGAACTAGTATAAAAACAGACACATAGATCAATGGAACAGAATAGAGAGCCTAAAAATAAACTCAAGCATAAATGGTCAACTAATTTTTGACAATGGTGTCAAGAATACAGTGAGGAAAATATAGTCTTCAATAAATGGTGTTGGGAATGCAAAAGAACTAAATTGGACCCTTATTTTACACCATAGACAAAAATCAACTCAAAATGGGATTAAATACTTAAACATAAGATCCACAGTAAAATTTTTAGAAGACAACATACAGAAAAACTCCTTGACATTACCCTTGGCAATTATTTTTATTTTTGATATGACACCAAAAGATCAGGCAACAAAAATGAAATAAACAGGTGGAACTACATCAAGTTAAAAATAATCTGTAAGCAGGGAAAACAACCACAAAATGAAAAGGCAAACTGTGGATTGAGAGAAAATATCTGTAAAGCACATATCTGATAAGGGGTAAATATCCCAATATATATGGAACTCATACAACTCAACAGCAAAAAATCAAGCTGTTTCAAAAATAGGCAAAGGACTTGAATAGATATTTTTCCAAAGAAGACATATAAAGCACAGGGAACTCTACTCAGTATTCTGTAATAAACTATATGGGAAAAGAATCTGAAAAAGAATGGATATATGTATATGTATAACTGAATTACTTTACTGTGCACCTAAAACTAACACAACATTGAAAATCAACTACACTCCAATATAAAATTTAAATTTAAAAAGTGCACAACATCACTAATCATCAGGAAAATGCAAATCAAAACAACAATGAGATATCATCTCACATCTGTTAAGATGTTACTATCAAAAAAAAATTGAAGATTCCAAGTGTCAGTGAGGATGTAAGATAGGGGAACTGGTGTGAACTGTTGGTGTGAAGTAAGTTTGTACAGTCATTATGGAAAACAGTATCAAGATTTCTCAAAAAAAAAAAAACCCTTAAATATAGAACTAACATATAATCCAGCATTTGCTATTCTATATATATAGCTAAAGGAATAGAAATTAGTACCTTGAAATGATATATGTTCTCCCGTATACAGTGCAGCATTATTTATAATAACCAAGATATGGAAACAACTTAAGTGTCTGTGGACAGATGAATGGATAAAGAAATTGTGGTGTATATACATTACAATGTAATATTATTTAAGACTTAAAAAGGAATTAGATCATACCGTTTGGAAAACCATGAATGAACCTTTAAGTTATTATGCTAAGTGAAATAAGTCAGTTGCAGAAAGGAAAAAAACAACTGCATGATATCACTTACATGTGGAACCTAAAATTCAAATCCATAGAAGCAGAAAGTAGTACAGTGGTTCCAGGGTTGGGAGGTGGGGGAGATGAGGAGATATTCTTTGAAGGCTACAAAATTACAGTTACTTAGGATGAATAATCCAGAGACTATGGATTATCAGCATGATGACTATGGTTAATGATATTGTATTGGATACTGGAAATTTGTTGAGAGTATATTTCAGGTGCTCTAATTGAACACACAAAAAAGGTAACTACGAAGAGAAAGTGTTAATTCTCTTGACTGTAGTAATCATTTCACTATACATATATAAAATCATAATGCATGAACCTTAAAAATATAGTTTTTATTTGAACAATTTAATCTATGCTGAAGGAGAAAATTTGGCTTCTGAATTGTGATGAGCTGTAAATTTTCAGAACATATTTTAAAACACTATGAAAGACAAAAATGTAAAATGTCTCATAATTTCTTAATATTGATTACATGTTGAAATGATAATGTTTTAAGCATATTGAATAAAATAAAATATATTGTTAAAATGTTTTAGGTAATTATTGATAGGTGAGTACTTACTATTGTCACTTTAAAAATTTTTGGTATGTTTTGTTGTTCTTTTGCACCTTTTTTTTTCTCTCTTGCTGTCCTCCTTTGTAATTTGAGAATTTTTTGTAGTGATATGTTTTTATTTTTTTCCTTTTATATTTATATATCTAATTTAAGTATTTTTTTCCTTTGTGATTATCACAGGGCTTACAATAATCATCTTATAATAATCTATTTTAAGATTATATCAACTTAATTTTCCTCTCACAAAAAAACTACACTTTTACTCCACCCCACAAACTTTATGTTACTATGTCACAACTTACGTATTTTTACATTGTGTATCCATTAGTTAATTACTGTAGTTATAATTATTCTTAATACTTTTGTCTTTTAACTTTTTTACTAAAGTTTAAAATGATTTATGCATAACTATTACAATATTGGGGTATTCTGTCTATATATTTACCTTAACCAGTGAGTTTTATATTTTCATGTGACTTCGTTATTATTAAATGTCCTTTCATTTCAACTTGAAGAACTCCCTGTATACAGCGTAGAGTAGGATTATGTTTTTTCATCTCTTCTGCCTATCTATGCCTTGTAATTGGAAGTTTAATCCATTTACATTTAAAGTAATTAATGATATAATAGATTAACTACTGCCATTTTGCAGTTTCTCTATGTCTTATAGCATTTTTTGTCCCTCGTTTCCTCCATTACTGCATTCCTTTGTACTTTGATGATTTGTAGTGACATGTTTTGATTCCCTTCTCATTTATTTTGTATATATTCTATAGATTTTTTTCTTTGTGGCTCCAAATTAGATTATATATAACATGCTAGAGTTATAACAATTTAATTTAAATTGATACAAATTTAACTTCATTTTTTAAAAAACTGTACACCTACACATCTCTTTCCTCCTTTGTGGTTATCAGTGTCACCAATTATGTCTTTATATGTTGTACTAATAAAACATATATTTCTAATTATTTTTATGCACTTATCTTTTAAACCCTGTAGAAAATAAGTTACAAACCAGAATTACCTTACCACTGGCTTTTAAATTTGCCCATATATTTACCTTTACCAGAGAAGTTTTTATCTTCCTACAGTTTTGTGTTACTGTCCATCAGCCTTCTATTTCAACCTGAAGAACTCCCTTTAGCATTTCATATAGGGTAGGTCTAACTGTATTGAACTTCATCAGTAGTTGTTATGTGGAAATGTCATAATAGAATTCTTAGTTGACACTTTTATTTTCTTTCAACATTTAAATATATCATTACACTGCCTTCTGTCCTCCAAGGTTTCTGATGAGAAATTGGATGATAGTCTTATTGAGAATCCTTATACAGGGTGAGTCATTTGTCTGTTGCTGCTTTCAATATTCTTTCTTTGGCTTTGGCTTTTGACACTTTGATTATAATGTGTCTCAGTAGGGCTGTCTTTTGGAGTTATCCTACTTGGAATTTGTTGAACTTCTTGGATTTGTTGATTCGTGTGTTTCAAAAAATTTGTGAACGTTTTAGCCACTATATCTTCAGATAATATTTTTGCCTATTTCTCTTTCTCCTCCACTTATGGGACTCCCATAATGCGCACACTGGTTCTTTTAATGATTTCCCCCAAATCTCTTAGGCTCTGTTCACTTTCTTCATTCTAGTTTTCTTTCTTCTCCTCAGACTCAATAATTTCAATTGTCCTGTTTATAAGTTTACTGATATTTTCTTCTGTTTGTTTGAATCTTCTATTGATCCTCTCTATTGAATTTTTATCTCAGTTATTGTATTCTTCAGCTCTAGTATTTCTGCTTGCTTTATTAAAATAATTTCTCTTTGCTGAAATTTTCATTTTGTTCCTATATCACCTTCCTGGTTTCTTTTAATTCTCTGTCTATGTTTTCCCTTAGCAATTTGAGCATATTTAAGACAATTTTAAAAAAGTATTTGTCTAGCAAACCTGCTGTCTGGGCTTTCTCAGGGATTTTTACTATCAATTTATTTGTTTGCATGAACCATGTTTTCTTGCTTCTTTGTATGCCTTGTAATTTTTCTTGGTTTTGAAATTAGGCATTTGACTATTATAATGTGGCAACAATGGAAACCATTTTCCCATGCTTCCCCAGTGTTTATTTTTTATTCCCATTGGTAAAAACTATAGTAACCCACTTGTTTTGATATTTTTTCCAAACTGTTTGCAAAGATTATTCCTTGCTTTATGTGATCACTGAAGTCTCTGTTCCTTTAGCTCAATTCAGCTACTGCTTTGACAGTGATTTCCTTGAAATCCAGAGAAATAAAACAAACAAGCAAAAAAATGGAGAGAACAACTTTTCCAGCTTTTAAAGACTTCTAGAGCATTCCCTCATTACTTAGTTAGGCTTTCTCTGAGCCTAAGAATCAGCCTGATGTGAAAGTTTAAGATCTTCTAAGGACTTTTCTGGGAATGCATCTTTTCTGGGCATGCTCCTGGTTTTCTAAATTCCCCCATATACATGGCTGTTTTTGATTGTCCTAATTACCCAGAAGGTTTCATCTCAGCTTCTTCTACAGGCATTTGATGGTCCATTGTATGTCTCAAACTGTAACTTCTTGCCCCAAGCATCTGTGGGTTTACAGTATAACTTGTATCTTTTTTGAGTAGTACCTGCAGCTTTTCCAACTAGTTTTCTGTGTTATGCAAAACAGAGAGAAGTATCTAGCATTATAAAATTTTATATTCTCCAAAATGATTAAAACAGATGAAAGTCCACTCTGTACCCTCTGGCTCCAAGGAGGGAACTGGGAACCCAGATGCCACTGGCTCAAAACCTAGATTCCTGCATTGGAGAGGGGGTGATGCAAGGCAAATATCTACACCACAAGGCATTCCTACCATTTTGAAGATGGCTTTTTCTTGACTGAGTTTTTGCTTGGTTAGTGTAACCATGTTACTGTTTTTCAGATCTCCTGTAAAGTTGATTCAGACAGCTCTGGTTGGTTTTTTTTTTTCCATTTTTTTTTGGAGGGACAAGAACCTGGAGCTTTACAGTGTACAATTTTGCTGACATCATTCTCTCTTCTCAATGCTTTTCAACTGTTAAGTCATTTATGCCTAACAATAACTCTGAAGTAGATATTATTATCAATTTTATTGATCTAGTAGAAAAAAATAATATCTACAAGGTAACTTGCATCCTTTCCTTAGGCTAAACCCCTTAGCATAGATTATGGTTCTTAAGTACTGTTTCTCCTTGATGTTCAAGGGTAACTTTTATCAATGATTTCTCCTGGAAATGAGATTTAAAATAGTGCTTTTTCACTTATGTTAGAATAATTCAGACTCATGTCCTGTATTGTACCATGTATGTAGAGAAGAATATTGTGTGGGGGCTATGTCTCTTCATTAGTTCTTCACAGCTAATTTGTGCAAATATAAAATGGTAAATGGTAAAAATGGCAGCAATTATAAGCCCATAGAGGTGAAGTGTGTCCAGATGTCCCTACAGAGATGCAATTGTGAGGTTGTGGGAACTAGAGATAGCTGTCCCATGTAAGACTGTGAAACTCTTGAAACTAATGGACATTTAGACCTCAGTCAGAAGCACTTAAGATTGACCCTGACTTTGGACACCTTTGGCACTCTCAGTAGCCTAGACAGCTGACTGTGGCAGCAGAAGTTGCCTTTCTCTGGAATCTCCAGTGCCAATAATTGCTTCAGTATAACATCTATAATCTTGGATGGGAAGGAATCAAGCTGCCCTATGTTTGATATTATCAGATTCAGAGACAATGTGAAGCTGCATCTGGGTTTGTTAAAGTGACTTTAGAAGTTCTAGAATAGGCAATTCCCTCACAATTTTGGTGATTGCAAGTGCTCCTCTGAATCCTGCAGCTGCAGAAGAAGGTGGACATGTTCATGTGTGGAGATTTAAGTATCTGGGGAGCAGTATCCAAAAGAACTGCTAACTTAGGGACTATTGATGAGAGATTTGCATCAGGTGCTCCAGTATCAGAGGCTACTGAAAAATTGGCAGCAGTCTTACCTTGCCTTGCTCACTGCCCTGGGATGGAGGATGATGGGTTTGCAGTCTTCAGGGACTGCTGGCCTCTTGAGTAGAGCTGCTTAAGTTACTGGAATGTGGGCATATAGGCCTACAGCATCTGTGGCTACTGCTCATCCAATTCAGGCTACTGCTGCTGCTCCTGTAATAGACCAGGCTGATCGATCACCCAAGGGCTGTTGCTGCTTCTTCTGTGATGTGGGCAGATAGGCCCTTTGTTCTATACAGCCAGGGTGCTGATGTTGTAATATGGGCAAATAAGCCTGTGGCATCTGCCCTGCTGTTCTCCTCAACCAGCCTGCTGACCCTGTGGCTGATGCTGATACCAGAATGGAGGCATATAGGCCTACAGCACCTACCTCTGCTATTCTACCAGCCAGGCTGCTGGCCCTGAGGTGAAAGATAGTGCTGAAGTATGTTCTTGAGGCTCAGATATAAAAGCAATTGCCAAGAAGGACAATCCTGCAGCATGACTTGGAACAGCCTTCTCATGTCTGATTGTGGATCTCTCAGATCAAGAAGTATCTCTTGGGGATTAATTGGGGTTGGAATTTTAGAAAAGTCTGTAGAAGTATCTTGGGCATTGGACTCAAAAGTTCTTCCCATTAAGGATATTCCTGCAATAGTCACTGCAGTAGTTTGCAGTAAAGTTGCTGAGACAGCCCTAAGTCTTCCCCATAGAAACCAGTCAGTGTCCTAAGAGATGCCTGTCTTTGGATGGAGTTTTATATCTGACTCCTCCATTCTCTAGACTTTTCACTGGGACAGTATATCAAAGACCTCTCTCTTTTTACTTATTGAGCCTGGCTAAAGTTTATCAATTTTGATAATCTTTTCAAAAAAAACAGCTCTTTATTTCATTCATCTTTTCTATTGTTTTTTTTTTGGGGGGGGGGAGGATTTATTTTATTTCCACTCTGACTTTATTGTTTCCTTCCTCTGCTGACTTTGGGCTTTGTTCTTTCTCTAATTCCTTTAGGTGGTAAGTTAGGTTGTTTATTTGAGACTTTTCTTGTTTAATGAATTAGGCCTGTATCCCTATAAACTTCCCTCTTTGGAACTGTTTTGCTGTGTTGCATAGATTTTGGAAAGTTGTGTTTTTATTTTTGTTTGTCTCATGGTATTTTCAGATTTCCTTCCTTGATTTTTCTCTTGACACATCAATATTTTTAGTTGCATGTTGTTTAGTCTCTATGTGTTTGGGTTTTTTCCATTTTTCCTTTGTAATCGTTTTCCAGTTTCATACTATTGTAGTTAGAAAAAATTTCAATCTTCTTAAATTTATTGAGACTTGCTTTGTGGCCTAGCATGTGATCTATCCTGGAGAACATCTCATATGCACTTGGAAAGAATGTATATTCTGCTGTTTTGGGATGGAATGTCCCATAGATATCTATTCTGTCAATCTGGCCTAATATGTAATTTAAGGCCACAGTTTCCTTATTGATTTTATGTCTGGATGATCTAGCCACTGATGTAAGTCCCCTACTATTATTGTATTACTGTCAATATTTCCCTTTACGTCTGTTAATATTTGCTTTTGTATTTCAGTGCTCCTATACTAGGTGCATATATGCTTACAATGTTCTATCTTCTTCTTGAATTGACCATTTTATCATTCTTTGTCTTTTACTATAGATTTTGTTTTAAACTCTACTTTGTCTGATATGAGTATTGCTACCCTAACTTCCTTTTGGTTTCCATTTGTATGGAATATCTTTTTCTATCCCTTCGCTTTCAGTCTGTGTGTCTTTAGCTCTGAAGTGAGTCTCATATAGGCAGTATATAGATGGCTCGTTTTTCTTTTTTCAATTTTTACCCTGTTTCTTATTATTGAAGGATGTGGTCCATGGACAAATGAAGTGATTATTGATAGTTATGTACTTATTGCTAACCTGTGACTTGTTTTATGGCTGTTTCGTAGTTCTTCTCTATTATTTTATTATTTTTTTAGCCTCTTCTTTCATGACTCGAATATTGTTTTTAGTGTTATGTTTGGGTGCCTTTCTCCTTAATTTCTGTGTATTTATTGTAGGTTTTACATTTGCGGTTAAAATGGGGTTCATATATATCAACCCATAACCATATTTACTTGTTTTAAACAGATCATCATTTAAGTTCAAATACATTCTAAATATCTGCATTTCTTAATCCCCCCATGTTTTGTGTTTTTGGGTTTTTTGTTGTTGTTTGTTTTTAAACATCTTTATTGGAGTATAATTGCTTTACAATGGTGTGTTAGCTTCTGCATTATAATAAAGTGAATCAGTTATACATATATATATGTCCCCATATCTCTTACCTCTTGCATCTCCCTCCTTCACACCCTCCCTATCCCACCCTTCTAGTTGTTCATAAAGCACCGAGCTGATCTTCCTTTGTTATGTGGCTGCTTCCCACTAGCTATCTATTTTACGTTTGGTAGTGTATTTATGCCCATGCCACTCTCTCACATTGTCCCAGCTTACCCTTCCCCCTCACTGTATCCTCAAGTCCATTCTCTAGTGGGTCTGTGTCTTTATTCAGCTCTTGCACCTAGGTTTTTCATGACTTTTATTTTTAGATTCCATATATATGTGTTAACATATGGTATTTGTTTTTCTCTTTCTGACTTACTTCACTCTGTATGACAGACTCTAGATCCATCCACCTCACTACAAATAACTCAATTTAATTTTTTATGGCTGAGTAATATTCCATTGTATATATGTGCCATATCTTCTTTACCCATTCACCTGTTGAAGGACACTTAGGTTTCTTCCATGTCCTTGCTATTGTAAACAGAGGTGTAAAGAACATATTGGTACATGACTCTTTTTGAATTATGGTTTTCTCAGGGTATATACCCAGTAGTGGGATTGCTGGGTCGTAGGGTAATTCTATTTATAGTTTTTTAAGGAACCTCCATACTGTTCTCCATAGTGGCTATATCAATTTACATTCCCACCAACAGTGCAAGAGTGTTCCCTTTTCTCCATACCCTTTCCAGCATTTATTGTTTGTAGATTTGTTGATGATGGTCATTCTGACCAGTGTGAGATGATGTCTCATTGTAGTTTTGATTCCCATTTCTATAATGATTAATGATGTTGAGCATTCTTTCATGTGTTTGTTGGCAATCTGTATATCTTCTTTGGGGAAATGTTTATTTAGGTCTTCTGCCCATTTTTGGATTTGGTTGTTTGTTTTTTTACTATTGAACTGCATGAGCTGCTTGTAAATTTTGGAGGTTAATCCTTTGTCAGTTGCTTCATTTGAAAATCTTTTCTCCCATTCTGAGGGTTGTCTTTTCCTCTTGTTAATGGTTTCCTTTGCTGTACAAAAACTTTTAAGTTTCATTATGTCCCATTTGTTTATTTTTGTTTTAATTTCCATTTCTCTAGGAGGTGGGTCAAAATGGATCTTGCTGTGATTTATGTCATAGAGTGTTCTGCCTATGTTTTCCTCTAAGAGTTTGATAGTGTCTGGCCTTACATTGAGATCTTTAATCCATTTTGAGTTTGTTTTTCTGTATGGTGTTAGGAGGTGTTCTAAATTCATTCTTTTACAAATAGCTGTCCAGTTTTCACAGCACTGCTTATTGAAGAGGCTGTCTTTTCTCCACCATATATTCTTGCTTCCTTTATCAAAGATAAGGTGACCATATGTACGTGGGTTTATCTCTGTGCTTTCTATCCTTTTCCTTTGATCTATATTTCTATTTTTGGGCTAGTACCATACTCTCTTGATTACTGTAGCTTTGTAGTATAGTGTGAAGCCATGAAGCCTAATTCCTGCAGCTCTGTTTTTATTTCTCAAGATTGCTTTGGCTGTTCGGGGTCTTTTGTGTTTCCATACAAATTGTGAATTTTGTGTTCTAGTTCTATGAAAAATGACAGTGGTATTTTGATAGGGATTTCAATAAATCTGTAGATTGCTTTAGATAGTAGAGTCATTTTCACAATGTTGACTCTTTCAATCCAAGAACATGGTATATCTCTCCATCTATTTGTATCATCTTTAATTTCTTTCATCAGTGTCTTATAATTTTCTGCATACAGGTCTTTTCTCTCCTTACATAGGTTAATTCCTAGATATTTTATTCATTTTGTTGCAATGGTAAATGGGAATATTTTCTTAATTTGAATTTCAGATTTTTCATCATTAGTGTATAGGAATGCAAGAGATTTCTGCACATTAATTTTTTATCTTGCTAGTTCACGAAATTCATTGATTAGCTCTAGTAGTTTTCCAATAGTATCTTTAGGAATCTCTATGTATAGTATCATGTCATCTGCAAACAGTGAGAGCTTTACTGCTTCTATTCCAATTTGCATTCCTTTTATTTCTTTTTGTTCTCTGATTGCTGTGGCTAAAACTTCCAAAACTATGTTGAATAATAGTGGTGAGAGTGTGCAACCTTGTCTTTTTCCTGATTTTAGTGGAAATGGATTCAGATTTTCACAATTGAGGAAAATGTTGGCTGTGGGTTTGTGGTATATGGTCTTTATTATGTTGAGGAAAGTTTCCTCTATGCCTACTTTCTGCAGGGTTTTTATCATAAATGTGTGTTGGATTTTGCCGAAAGCTTTTCCTGCATCTCTTCAGATGATCATGTGTTCTTTATTCTTCAATATTTTAATATGGTGTATCACATTTATTGATTTGCGTATATTGAAGAATCCTTGGATTTCTGGGATGAACCCCACTTGATCATGGTGTATGATCCTTTTAATGTGCTGTTGGATTCTGTTTCCTAGTATTTTGTTGAGGGTTTTGACATCTATGGTCATTAGTGATATTAGCCTGTAGTTATCTTTCTTTGTGACACCTTTGTCTGGTTTTGGTATCAGGGTGATCTTGGCCTCGTAGAATGAGTTTGGGACTGTTCCTCCCTCTGCTATATTTTGCAAGAGTTTGAGAAGGATAGGTGTTAGCTCTTCTCTAAATGTTTCATAGAATTCGCCTGTGAAGCCATGTGGTCCTGGGCTTTTGTTTGTTTGAAGAATTTTAATCACAGTTTCAATTTCAGTGATTGGTCTGTTCATATTTTCTATTTCTTCCTCATTCAGTCTTGGAAGGTTCTGCATTTCTAAGAATTTGTTCATTTCTTCCAGGTTGTCCATTTTATTGGCATATACTTGCTTGTAGTAATCTGTCATGATCCTTTGTATTTCTGCAGTGTCACTTGTTACTTCTCCTTTGTCATTTCTAATTCTATTGATTTGAGTCCTGTCCCTTTTTTTCTTGATGAGTCTGGCTAATGGTTTATCAATTTTGTTTATCTTTTCAAAGAAGCAGCTTTTAGTTTTAATGATCTTTTCTATCATTTCCTTCATTTGTTTTTCATTTATTTCTGATCTGATCTTTATGATTTCTTTCCTTCTGTTAACTTTGGGAGTTTTCTTTTTCTTCTTTCTCTTATTCTTTTAGGTGTAAGGTTCAGTTGTTTATGTGAGATGTTTCTTGTTTCTTAATGTAGGACTGTGTTGCTATAAACTTCCCTCTTAGAACTGCTTTTGCTGCATCCCATAAGTTTTGGGTCATCATGTTTTCATTGTCATTTGTTCCTAGGTATTTTTTTTATTTCCTTTTTGATTTCTTCAGTGATCCCTTGTTTATTAACTTGTGCATTGTTTAGCCTCCATGGGTTTTTATTTTTTACAGGTTTTTTCCTTTTATTGATATATAGTCTCATAGTGCTGTGGTCAGAAAAGATACTTGATACGATTTCAATTTTCTTAAATTTTCCAAGGCTTGCTTTGTGACCCAAGATGTGATCTATCCAGGAGAATATTCCATGAGCACTTGAGAAGAATGTGTATTCTGTTGTTTTGGGACAGAATGTCCTATAAATATCAATCAATTTCATCTTGTTTAATGCATCATTTAAAGCTTGTGTTTCCTTATTTATTTTCATTCTGGATGATCTGTCCATTGGTGGAAGTGGGGTGTTAAAGTCCCCTACTATGATTGTGTTAGTGTCAATTTCCCCTTTTATGGCTGTCAATATTTGCCTTATGTATTGAGGTGCTCCTATGTTGGTTGCATAAATATTAACACTTGTTATATCTTCCTCTTGGATTGATCCCTTGATCATTATGAAGTGTCCTTCTTTGTCTCTTATAATAGTGTTTGTTTTAAAGTGTATTTTGTCTAATATGAGAATTGCTACTCCAGCTCTCTTTTGATTTCTATTTGCATGGAATGTCTTTTTCAACCCCCTCACTTTCAGTCTGTATGTGTCCCTAGGTCTGAGGTGGGTCTCTTGTAGAAAGCATATATACAGGTCTTGTTTTTGTATCCATTCAGCCAGTCTATGTCTTTTCGTTGGAGCATTTAATCCATTTACGGTTAAGGTAATTATTGATATGTATGTTCTTATTACCATTTTCTTAATTGTTCTGGGTTTATTATTGTAGATCTTTTCTTTCTCTTGTGTTTCATGCCTAGTGAAATTCCTTTAGCATTTCTTGTAAAGCTGGTTTGGTGGTGCTGAATTATCTTTGCTTTTGCTTGTCTATTAAGTTTTTAATTTCCCTGTCAAATCTGAATGAGATCCTTGCTGGGTAGAGTAATCTTGCTTTTAGATTTTTCTCCTTCATCGCTTTAAATATGTTCTGCCACTCCCTTTGGCTTGCAGAGTTACTGCTGAAAGATCAACTGTTAACCTTATGGGGATTCCTTTGTGTGCTTTTTTTTTTTCCCTTGCTGCTTTTAATATTTTTTCTTGGTATTTAATTTTTGACAGTTTGATTAATATGTGTCTTGGCATGTTTCTCCTTTGATTTATCCTGTATGGGACTCTCTGTGCTTCCTGGACTTGATTAACTATTTCCTATCCCTATTAGGGAAGTTTTTAATGATAATCTCTTCAAGTATTTTCTCAGTCCCTTTCTTTTTCTCTTCTTCTTCAGGGACCCCCATAATTCGAATGTTGGTGCATTTAATGTTGTCCCAGACATCTCTGATAGTGTCCTCAATTCTTTTCATTCATCTTTCTTTATTCTGCTGTGCACTAGGTATTTCCACTATTTTATCTTCCAGGTCACTTACCCGCACTTCTGCCTCAGTTATTCTGGTATTGATCCCTTCTAGGTAATATTTAATTTCATTTATTGGGTTGTTCATCACTGTTTGTTTGCTCTTTAGTTCTTCTACGCCCTTGTTAAATGTTTCTTGTATCTTCTCCTTTCTATTTCCAAGATTTTGTATCATCTTTACTATCATTACTCTGAATTCATTTTCAGGTAGACTGCCTATTTCCTCTTCATTTGTTAGTTCTGGTGGGTTTTTGCATTGCACCTTCACCTGTTGTGTGTTTCTCTGTCTTCTCATTTTGGTTAACTTACTGTGTTTGGGAGCTCCTTTTCACAGGCTGCCATTTCATAGTTTCCATTGTTTTTGGTGTCTGTCTGCAGTAGCTAAGGTTGCTTCAGTGGGTTGTGTAGGCTTCCTGGTGGAGGGGACTTGTGCCTGTGTTCTGGTGAGTGAGGCTGGATCTTGTCTTTCTGGTGAGCAGGTCCACGTCTGGTGGTGTCTTTTGGGGTATCTGTGGCCTTATTATGATTTTAGGTAGCTTCTCTACTAATGGATGGGGCTGTGTTCCTGTCTTGCTAGTTGTTTGGCACAGGGTGTCCAGCACTGTAGTTTGCTGGTCGTTGAGTGGAGCTGGGTCTTGGCTTTGAGGTGGAGAACTCTGGGAGGTTTTCACCATTTGCTATTACATGGAGTTGGGAGGTCTCTTGTGGACCAGTGTCCTGAACTTTGCTCTCCCACCTAAGAGGTACAGCCCTGACACCTGGCTGGAGAACAAAGAGCCTGTCATCCCCTTGGCTCAGAACAAGAGGGAGAAAAGAAAGAAAGAATGAAAGAAAGAAAGTAAAATAAAATATAGTAAAATAAAGTTATTAAAATGAAAATAATTATTCAAAAAAATTATAAAGATGTGATAAAAAAATAAAAGAAAGAAAGATAGAAGGGAGAAACCAAACCGAAAACAAATCCACCAATCATAACAAGTGCTAAAAACTAGAGTAAAAAAAAAAATCTGACAGACAGAACACTAGGACAAATAGTAAAAGCAAAGCTATACAGACAAAATCAGACAAAGAAGCATACACATACACACTCACAAAAAGAGAAAGAAATATATATATATAGTTGATCCCAAAGTCCACCTCCTCAATTTGGGATGATTCATTGTCTATTCAGGTATTCCACAGATGCAGGGTACATCAAGTTGATTGTGGAGATTTAATCCACTGCCCCGAGGCTGCAGGGAGAATTTTCCCTTTCTCTTCTTTGTTTGCACAGCTCCTGGTGTTCAGCTTTGGACTTGGACCCGCCTCTGCATGTGGGTCGCCTGAGGGCATCTGTTCTTTGCTCAGACAGGACGTGGTTAAAGGAGCAGCTGATTCGGGGGCTCTAGCTCACTCAAGTTGGGGGGATGGAGGGCTATGGAATGCAGTGGCAGCCTTTGGTGGCAGAGGCCTGCATGACTTTTCAAGAGCCTGAGGTGTGCTGTGCATTCTTCTGGGGAATTTGTCCCTAGATCACGGGATTGTGGCAGTGCTGGGCTGCAAAGGCTTCCAGGAGGGGAGGTGTGGATAGTGACCTGTGCTTGCACACAGGCTTCTTGTTGGCTGCAGCAGCAGCCTTAGTGTCTCATGCCCGTCTCTGGGGTCCATACTGATAGCCGCAGCTCACTCCCGTCTCTGGAGCTCCTTTAAGCATCACTCTCAATCCCCTCTCCTCGCACACCTGGAAACAAAGAGGCAAGAAAAAGTCTCTTGTCTCTTTGGCAGCTCCAGACATTTCCCAGACTCCCTCTTAGCTAGCCGTGGCACACTAGACCCCTTCAGGCTGTGTTCACACAGCCAAACTCTGTCCTCCCCCTGGGATCCCACCTCCGAAGCCCGAGCCTCAGCTCCCCACCCCCACCTGTCCCGGCAGTTGAGCAGACAAGCCTCTTGGGCTGGTGAGTGCTGGTAGGCACCAATTCTCTGTGTGGGAATCTCTCTGCTTTGCCCTCTGCACTCCAGTTGCTGAGCTCTCTTCCGTGGCTCCATAGCTTCCCCGTCTGCCACCTGATGTCTCTGCCTGTGAAGGGGCTTCTTAGTTTGTGGAAACCTTTCCTCCTTCAAAGCTCCCTCCTACTGGTGCAGGTCCTGTCCCTATTCTTTTGCTTCTGGTTTTTCTTTTTTCTTTTGCCCTACCCAGGTACATGGGGAGTTTCTTGCCTTTTGGGAGGTGTGAGGTCTTCTGCCAGTGTTCAGTAGGTGTTCGGTATGAATTGTTCCACATGTAGATGTATTTCTGATGTATTTGTGGGGAGGAAGGTGATCTCTACTTCTTACTCTTCAGCCATTTTGAAGCTCCCCTGTTTTGTGTGTGTGTGGTTTTTTTTGGCAGTACGTGGGCCTCTCACTGTTGTGGCATATCCCGTTGCAAGGCACAGGCCCTGAACAGGCAGGCTCAGTGGCTCCACGGCATGTGGGATCCACCTGGACCGGGGCACGAACCCATGTCTCCTGCATCAGCAGGCGGACTCTCAACCACTGCACCACCAGGGAAGCCCTGTTTTGTGTTTTTGATGTCATATTTTACATCTTCAAGTGAATCTGTTAACTGTTTATTATAGTTATATTTGATTTTGCAATCTTTATCTTTTAACATTTGTACCAGCTTATTTAAGCAGTTGATCAACTGCCTTACTATATATTTGCCTTTACCAGTGAAATTTTTTCCTTCTTATATTTTATTATTTCTTTTTATAGTCTTTTTATTTTTACACTTAAAGAAGATACTTTAACATTTCTTGGAAGGTTCATTTAATGGTGATGAACTCTTTTAGTTTTTGCTTGGCTGGGAAATTCTATCTCTCTTTGAATTCTGAATGATAACCTTGCTGGATAGAGTATCTTAGATTGTAGGGGTTTTTTTTTAGCACTTTAAATGTATCATGGCACTTCCTTCTGCCCTGCGAAGTTTCCACTAAAAAAAAAAAAAATCAGCTGATAACCTTATAGGGGTTTCCTTGTATGTGACTCTTTGTATTACTCTTGCTGCCTTTAAAATTCTGTCCTTAACTTTTGTCATTTTAATTATGGTGTGTCTTGGTGTGGGTCTCTTTGGATTCATCTTGTTTAGGACTCTCTTTGCATCCTGTACCTGGGTATTTTTTCCTTCTTCAGGTTAGGGAAGTTTTCATCCATAATTTCATCAAATACATTTTCTGCTCATTTCTCTCTCTCTCTTCTCCTTCTGGGCCCCCTGTAATGTAAATGTTAGTATCTTTGATATTGTCCCAGAAGTCTTTTAAACTATCTTCATTTAATGTTTTCTTTATGTTGTCCTGATTAGGTTGTTTCCATTATTTTATATTCCAGATCACTTATGCATTCTTCTGTATCACCTAATCTGCTGTTAATTATTTCTAGTGTGTTTTCAGCTTCAGGTTTTGTATTCTTCAGGTCTAACTGGTTCCTTCTTATATTTCCTGGTTCTTTCTTGAAGTTCTCACTGTGTTCATTTATTCTCTTCCTGAGTTCATTTAGCATTTTTATTACCATTGCTTTGCACTATTTATCAGGTAATTTTTTTTTATTTGTTTCATTAGGGTTTTTCTGGGGCTTTGTTTTGTTCTTTTGTTTGAAATATATTCCTCTGTCTTCTTCTTTTATTCAACTTTCTCTATTCCTATGAAATTAGGTGAAACAGTTACCTATTGTGGTCTTGAAGGTGTGTTCTCTTGTGGGAGCATCCCTAGCAGATTGCATGTGCCCAGTTGCTTTGGTGGTGTGGGAGAGCTGGATCTGAAGTGACCATGGGCTATATATTCTCCTGGGGTGCACTGGCAGCAAGTTTCTTGATGGGAGGTAGGGATGGAGTCAGATGAGCTAGAGTCAGAGTCAGGTTTCGGCTGTGTTTCGGGACTGTTTATTCCAAAGCTTCTGCTCTTAATAATGCTACAGCATGCTGCCACCTGAACAGCAATGTCTCTGCTTAAGGAATAATAGTCCCTCTAGGTTGCTAGTTTGGGAGTAAACTCTACTTTGTTAATTCTCCTGGACTCTTACAGGGTCATTTTTAGTTTTATTTTTAAATTTTTAGCAGTGGATGACAGAAATGCTAGGAACAATTTAGAGGAATTCTGCCAGGATGCTCCAGTAATATACAAAACCTCCTTCTATCTCTATTCTTCCCTCCTCACCACTAATTCACCTGAATTTTAGAGCCTGGCACAAATACTGGCTCCACCTCATCTTTCTGACTCTATTTCTGCCTCTATAGAATGTTAATAATTAACCTTCCTCATGGTTAATATTAAATGACATGATGCTAAGTGGAGGCTGGGGGCAGTTACTGCCCTTATTCACATCTTCCTCAACCCAAAGAGAAAGATTGAATAAGAAACATGCTGAGGAACCCCAAACTGTCCTTTAGTTAGTGTTCCTCAAACACTTAGTATTTGTGGCACACTTCCAAAAATACTAGAATTTTGAGTCGTAAACTTCAAAGACTTCAAAGATGAATACAAGTTTGAGAAAAGCAAGTTTGAGAAAACTGAAATAAAGCTTTCAATTTATCATGGCATATGAAGATATAAATTTTACATATATATGTATACATAGAATTAATTATTTTTATTCTGAAACTAATAGCAATATGAAAAAATAATAATTTCAAACAGTAATTATAAATTTTTATTTTAACATGACTCTTGAGTCTAGCTCCTTTTTTTCCCCTTATTTTACCATTAGGAGAACAGAGCATAAAATCACACTCATTTGGCATACAAGTTCACTAACTACATTCTTCCTTTTTTTGCCTTTAGTATATGTAAGCATTTGTAATCTTAATTTGTAGATATATGACATTGAAATAGCAGACGAATTATGCATATTAATGTGGTTGCATCTCAGTCATGTCTCACTATTTCAGTAGAAATTTTACTGTCTTGACCATACTCTCATGTAGCATATACTTGTGTGACTAAGTTCATGCCTGCATGAGAAAAAGCATAACTTTTCATTGGCAACTTCATGACACTACACCATGCCTCTTCCCTCTTATTTTCAGCAAGTTGTAACTGCAAAAGCAAATTCAAATTCTATTTGGAAAACGCACTTTGAAGTCTGGTCTAAAAGAAGTCACATTAAAGAGAAAGTTATGAGAAACTTTAGTTCCTGGTATTCAAAAAACATCATAAAACTCAGAGGCATATAAACTATCATGAGCAAGAGTCATTAGAAATAAAAACTATAGACACAGGCTCACAAAGATATTAGATACTAGACTTACTAGAAATAAAGTGAGAAATACGTAGATTTAAAACATTTAAAGAAATAAAAATATGACCATAGAACAGAAGACTATCAGAAATGAACAGATATTATTAAAAGAAATAGAAGCTTGAAGGGGAAAATATTCACTAAAATTAGAAATCAAGGGATAAAACTGAAATAAGAATTGGTTAACTGAAAGTCACACGTGAATTATCTAAAATGCATCACAGAGACACAAAAAGAGGCTAGAACCTGTTCAGCAGAAACATCAACAAGTTTTGCAGTAATAGCTATTGCTCTATGACAAGGGGATAAACCTTTCCAACAGGATCAAATGTGAGAGTATAGTAAGCAATGGTTTTGGTTGTTTTTTGTTTTTAGAGACTGGGGAAGCAGGTAAACACTAAACTGGCCATTTTAGTGATGTGTGCAACTTGCCTCTGACAGACTTCTCCTAATAAAATCCTCACTTTTTTACATCAGTCAGGTTCTTCCTTCCTTTAGATATTGAGGATATCAAACTTTTAAAAATATATATTCATTTAAAAATCTTTCCCTTGAAGTTAACTTCTCAAATGGATTGTTTTTCTTCCTTACCTTCAAAACGTAATATATTTATTTTTAGGACAATTTTATGTTACTGAAAATTGAGCAAATAGCACACAGTTCAATATATCACACCTCTCCCACACACAGTTCCCCTATTATTAACATCTTGCATTACTATGATACACTTCTTACAATTGATAAACCAATATTGATAATATTATACTTAACTAAAGTTCATAGTTTACATTAAGGTTCATCCTTTGTGTTGTATAGTTCTATGGATTTTGTCAAATGCGTGATGTCATGCATACATATGTATCACAAAGGGTAGTTTCCTCACCCTACAAATGGCTTGTGCTCCACCTATTCACTCTCCTCCCTCTGAACCCCTAGAAAACACTGATCTTTTTATGGTCTCTATAGTTTTGCCTTTTTCAGAAATGTTATATACTTGGATTCATACAGTATGTAGTTTTTCAAACTGGCTTCTTTAACTTAGCTATATGCATTTAAGGTCCCTCCATGTCTTTTCATGGCTTGGTAGCTCATTTTTTAAAATCAATGAAAAATGTTTCATCATGTGTATAGACCACAGATTTTTTCCCTTTGTCTATGAAGATTTCTTAGTTCCTTACAGTTTTTGGAGCAATGGATTTTTTCTTATTTATTTATATTTATTTTTGAACAACAGTTGATTTAAAATATTGTGTTAGTTTTAAGTGTACAACATACTGAGCCAATGTTTTATCAATTATACTCTATTTGAAGTTACTATAAAATATTGTCTATGTTCCCTGTACTGTAGAGTATATCTTTGCAGTATTTATTTTATACACAGTAGTTTGTATCTCTTACTGCTCTACTCTTATTTTCCCCCTCCCCACTGACAACCATTAGTTTGTTCTCTATATCAGTAGTATGTTTCTCTTTTATTTTCACTTCTTTGTTTCACTTTTTAAATTACACTTAGGAGTGATAACATGCAGCATTTGTCTTTCTATTTCTGACTTATTTCATTAAACATAATGCCCTACAGATCAATCCATATTGTTCAAAGGGGCAAAATTTCATTCGTTTTTATGTCTGAAGAAAATTCTGGAGCAAAGAGTTTTGGCTAGTTCTTATCAACTTAAGTTAAAATCTCAAGGGCTTGTCAGATTGCTTATGCACAAATAGACACAAGAGTTTTAGTAGTTAGATATGACTAGAGAAAGGTTGTTGAACAGATTTATTCAGAATACAGAAGCCCTCTTCACATTTGGGTTCCCCAGGAGAGGGTCTCTGACTGAGGACTTACTCAATTCATAAAGACGTGTTTCAATCTCACAAAATCTTAGCACCCATTGTCTATGATATCCAGTTAAAACAAGAAACACTCTCAATTGTCTTTTGTTAAGGGTGTAGGATATGTTTGGATCGTCTTTAGTCTATCAGGAGAAATGTTTTCCCCTCCTGAAATGAGTCATGCTCTGAATAATGAACTGTATTTTGGCAAAATAATAATTATATTTGAAAAAAAATAATAAGAGAATATTATGAATAATTTTATGCCAAAATTTTGAAAACTTAAGTGAAATGGATGAATTCTTAGAAAAAGACATAGATCAAAATAGACTAAATATAAGGATAGATTGTTTATTTGAGATTTTTCTTTTTTCTTGAGGTGAAATTGAATTGCTATAAACTTCCTTCTTAGAACTGCTGTTGCAACGTCCCATAGGTTTTGGGTCATCCTGTTTTCAGTGACATATTTTTCTATGTATTTTTAAATTTCTTCTTTGATTTCTTCAGTGATCTCTTGGTTATTTAGTAGCACACTGTTTAGCCTCCATGTATTTGTGTTTTTTACAGTTTTTTTCCTGTAATTGATTTCCAATCTCACAGCGTTGTGATCAGAAAAGGTGCTTAATATAATTTCAATTTTCTTAAATTTTCTGAGCCTTGATTTGTGACCCAAGATGTGATCTATCCTAGAGAATGTTCCATGTGCACTTGAGAAGAAAGTGTATTCTGCCACTTTTGGGTAGAATGTTATATAAATATCAATTAAATCTATCTGGTTTATTGTGCCATTTAAAGCTTGTGTTTCCTTATTTATGTTCTGTTTGGATTATCTGTCCATTGGTGTAAGTGGGGTGTTAAAGACATCCATCATTATTGTGTTACTGTCAATTTCTCCTTTCATGTTTGTTAGCATTTGCCTTATGTACTGAGGTGCTCCTATGTTGAGTGCATAAACATTTATAATTGTTATATCTTCTTGGATTGATCCTTTGATCATTATGTAATGTCCCTCTTTACCTTTTTGTTTTAACATCTTTATTCTAGTATAATTGCTTTACAGTGGTGTGTTAGTTTCTGCTTTATAACAAAGTGAATCAGTTATACATATACATATGTTCCCATATCTCTTCCCTCTTGCATCTCCCTCCCTCACACCCTCCCTATCCCACCCCTCTAGGTGGTCACAAACCACCTAGCGGATCTCCCTGTGCTATGAGGCTGCTTCCCAGTAACTATCTACTTTACATTTGGTAGTGTATATATGTCCATGCCACTCTCTCACTTTGTCACAGCTTACCCTTCCCCCTCCCCATATCCTCAAGTCCACGCGCTAGTAGGTCTGTGTCTTTATTCCCATCTTCCTCCTTACCTCTTGTAACAGGCTTCATTTTAAAGTCTATTTTATCTGATATGACTATTGCTGCTCCAGCTCTCTTTTGATTTCCATTTGCATGGAATATCTTTTTCCATCCCTTCACTTTCAGTCTGTATGTGTCCCTAGGTCTGAAGTAGGTCTCTTGTAGACAGCATATATATGAGTCTTGTTTTTGTATCCATTCAGCCAGTCTGTGTCTTTTGGTTGTGGCATTTAATCCATTACCTTCAAGGTTATTATCGATATGTATGTTCCTATTACCATTTTCTTAATTGTTTTGGGATTGGTTTTCTGGGTCGTTTTCTTCTCTTGTGTTTCCCGCCTAGAGAACTTCCTTTAGCATTTGTTGTAAAGATGGTTTGGTGGTGCTGAATTCTCTTAGCTTTTGTTTGTCTGAAAAGCTTTTTGATTTCTCCATTGAATCTGAATGAGATCCTGGCTGGGTAGAGTAATCTTGATTATAGGTTTTTCTCTTTCATCACTTTAAGTATATCCTGCTACTCCCTTCAGAGTTTCTGCTGAAAAATCAGCTGATAACATTATGAGGATTCCTTTGTATGTTATTTTTTGTTTTTCCCTTGCTGCTTTTAATATCTTCTCTTTGAATTTAATTTTTGTTAGTTTGATTAATATGTGTCTTGATGTGTTTCTCCTAGGGTTTATCCTTTATGGGACTCTCCTTTTTTCCTGGACTTTGGTGACTATTTCCTTTCCCATGTTAGGGAAGTTTTCAACTATAAGCTCTACAAATATTTTCTCAGACACTTTCTTTTTCTCTTTTTCTTCTGGGACCCCTATAATTCAAATGTTGGTGCATTTAGTGTTGTCCCAGAGGTCTCTGAGACTGTCTTCAATTCTTTTTATTCTTTTTCTTTATTCTGCTCCTTGGCAACTATTTCCACCACTTTGTCTTCCAGCTCACTTATTCGTTCTTCTGCCTCAGTTATTGTAATTGATTCCTTCTAGTGCATTTTTCATTTCACTTATTGTCTTGTTCATCTCTGTTTGTTTGTTCTTTATTTCTTCTAGATCTTTGTTAAACATTTCTTGTATTTTCTCATTCCATGCCTCCATTCTATTTCCAAGATTCTGGATCATCTTTACTATCATTACTCTGAATTCTTTTTCAGGTAGATTGCCTATTTCTTCTTCATTTATTTGGTCTTGTAGGTTTTTACCTTGCTTCTTCATCTGTGACATATTTTTTTGCCGTCTCATTTTTTTTTTTCTTTTAATGAATGGGATTGTGCTCCTGTCTTACTGGTTGTTTGGCTTGAGGCTTCCAACACTGGAGTTTGTATGCTCTTGGGTAAAGCTGGGTCTTGGTGCTGAGATGAGGATCCATGAGACCTCACTCCAATAAATATTCCCTGAGGTCTGAGACTCTTTGTTAGTCCAGTGGTTTGGACTCAGAGCTCCCACTGCAGGAGCTTCAGCCTAATCCCCAGTTCGTGAACCAAGAACCCACAAGCTGCATGGGGTGGCAAAAAAGAAAAAAATGAGATCAATAACAAAGTAAAAAATAAAATTAGACTAGGAAACTAACAGATATGTTAGAAAGAATATACAAAGAAAAATGTAGATGAATCAACAACTGGAAGGTACATCAGCACCACAAGAGTAAAAAAAGAGGAGGAGGCAGAGAAAAAATAAAGAAGGGGAAAAATGGGGTGGGGGAGGCCTTGGCTGTGGAGGGTGGGGCCTAATGAAGGGCAAGATTTGGGTGGGGGTTGGGGCCTATGCTTAGGAACCCCAGAGCTGGAAAAAGTCCCAGGGGCTGTGGGGGCGTGAAGTTTTAGCTCAAGGAACAGAAAGGGCACAGGTGTGGCCCCCACTCCTGGTGTCAGAGGGTGGAGGACATCACCAGGGAGCCCAGCAGGTTTCCTGGGCTCAAATTATCAGGGCAAATGTCATCCACTCCTCTACCCCTCCTCCAAGATGGCTCCACCCAAGTGCCTCTCTTGAGTTCCCCAGCCTCCCTCCTATATGTCCAGGATCCGTGCAGTCTGGACTGGGCTTTGGAGGCAGAGTACTGGCCTGGGAGCTCAGCAGGCTCCCTGGCCAGTGTGGGCCAGGGAATCGCCCTCTGCTTCTCTCCCACTCTTCCTGGAGGGCCCCTCCCACCTGCCTCTCCTGATCTCGGCCTCAGGGGTGCTGATTCTGACTGTCCTAAACTTCTCCTGCCCCTTCAGTCCCCCCACATCCTATCAGTTCACTTGGGGGTTCCTCCTATCTCCTTGGGTGTCAGGGTTCACCATCAGTGGCCAACAGGTGTCCTAGTTGTGGGGAGATGCTAATTCAGCATATTCCCACACCACCAATACATAGAAACAAATGACAAACAAAACATGATGACCCAAACCTATGGGATGCAGCAAAAGAAGTTCCAAGAGGGAAGTTTATAGCGATTCAATCTCACCTCAAGAAACAAGAAAAATTTCAAATAAACACTCTAACCCTACACTTAAAACAACTAGAGAAAGAAGAACAAAGAAAACCCAAAGTCAGTAGAAGGAAAGAAATCATAAAGATCAGAGCAGAAATAAATGAAATAGAAATGAAGAAAACAATACAAAGATCAATACAAATAAAAGCTGGTTCATTGAGAAGATAAACAATATTGATAAAGCCTTAGCCAGACTCATCAAGAAATAAAGGAAGAGGATGCAAATCAATAAAATTAGAAATGAAAAAGGAGAAATCACAGCTGACACTGAAGAATTACTAAGGATTACAAGAGACAACTACAAACGACTATATAACCTATCAAACTTCTTCAATATATGCAAATCCATCAATGTGATACACCACGTTAACAAATTAAGGTATAAAAATAATACGATCATCTCAATAGATGCAGAAAAAAACTTTTGAAAAAATTCAACACCCATTTATGAAAAAACCTCTCCAGAAAATGGGCAAAGAGGGAAGCTACCTCAACATAATAAAGGCCATATATAACAAACCCACAGCAAGCATGATACTCAAAGGTGAAAGACTGAGAGCATTTCCACTAAGAACGGGAATAAGACAAGGATGTCCACTCTCGCCACTCTTATTCAACATAGTTTCATAGTTTTGGAAGTCCTAGTCATGTTAATCAGAGAAGAAAAAGAAATAAAAGGAATACAAATTGGAAAAGAAGAAGTAAAACTGTCAGTGTTTGCAGGTGACATGATAATATATATAGAAAATCCTAAAGATGCCACCATAAAACTACTAGAATTAATCAATGAATTTGGTAAGGTTTCAGGATACAAAATTAATGCAAAGAAATCTCTGGCATTCTTATACACCAACAACAAAAAAATCAGAAAGAGAAACTAAGGAAACACTCCCATTTACCATTGCAACAAAAAGAATAAAATACCTAGGAATAAAGCTGCCTAAGGAGGTGAAAGACTTGTGCTCTCAAAGCTATAAAACATGATGAAAGAAATCAAGGATGGCATAAACAGATGGCAAAATATACCATGTTCTTGGACTGGAAGAATCAATATTGTACAAACATATCCAAAGCAATCTACAGATTCAATGCAATCTCTATCAAACTATCAATGGTATTCTTCACAGAATTAGAACAAAAAATTTTACAATTCGTATGGAAACACAAAAGACCACGAATAGGAAAAGCAATCTTGAGAAAGAAAAACAGAGTTGGAAGAGTCAGGTTCCCCAACTTCAAACTATACCACAAAGCTACAGTAATAAAGACAGTATGGTACTTGCAGAAAAACAAAAATATAGATCAATGGTACAGGTTAGAATGCCCAGATATTAACCCACACACATAAGGGCACCTAATTTATGACAAAGTAGGCAAGAACACACAATGGAGAAAAGACAGCCTCTTCAATAACTGGTGCTGGAAAAACCGGGCAGCTACATGTAAAAGAAGGAAATTAGAACACTATCTAACACTATACAAAAAATAAATTCCAACTGTATTAAAGACTTAAATGTAAGACTAGACAGTATAAAACTCTTAGAGGAAAACATAGGAAAAACACTCTTCGACATAAACCACAGCAAGATCTTTTTTGACCCACCTCCTAGAGTAATGGAAATAAAAGCAAAAATAAACAAATGGGACTTAATTAAACTTAAAAGCTTTTGCACAGCAAAGGAAACCATAAACAAGACAAAAAGACAATCCTCAGAATGAGAGAAAATATTTGCAAATGAAATAACAGTCAAAGGATTAATCTGCAAAATATTCACACAGCCCATGAAGCTCAATATCAAAAAAACAAACAATCCAGTTAAAAAATGGGCAGAAGACCTAAATATACCTATCACCAAGGAAGACATACAGATGGCCAAGAAGCACATGAAAAGATGTTCAACATCACTAATTATTAGAGAATTTCAAATCAAAACTACAATGAGGTATCACCTCCTGCTGGTCAGAATGGCCATTATCAAAAAATCTAGAAACAATAAATGCTGGAAGAGGTGTGGTGAAAAGGGAATCCTCTTGCACTGCTGGTTGGAATGCAAATTGATACAGCCACTATGGAGATCAGTATGGAGGATCCTTAAAACTATAAATAGAACTACCTTATGTCCCAGCAATCCCACTACTGGGCATATACCCTGAGGAAACCATAATTCAAAATGAGTCATGTACCACAATGTTCATTGCAGCACGATTTACAATAGCCAAGACATGGAAGAAACATGTGTCCATTGACAGATGAATGGATAAAGAAGATGTGGCACATATATACAATGGAATATTACTCAGCCATAAAAAGAAATGAAATTGAGCTATTTTTCATGAGATGGATGGACCTAGAGTCTGTCATACAGAGTGAAGTAACTCAGAAAGAGAAAAACACATACCATTTGCTAACACATGTATATGGAATCTAAAAAAATAAAGGAAAAAAAAGGTCATGAAGAACCTAGGGGCAGGGCAGGAATAGAGGCGCAGACCTACTAGAGAATGGACTTGAGGACATGGGGTGAGGAAAGGGTAAGCTGGGACTAAGTGAGAGAGTAGAATTGACATATATACACTACCAAATGTAAGATAGATAGCTAGTGGGAAGTAGCAGCATAGCACAGGGAGATCGTCTTAGTGCTTTGTGATGACGTAGAGGGGTGGGATAAGGAGGATGGAAGGGAGGCTCAAGAGGGAGGGTGTATGGGGACCTATGTATCCATACGGCTGATTCATTTTGTTGTACAACAGAAGCTAACACAGTATTGTGAAGCAATGATACTCCAATAAAGATCTATTTTAAAAATAGACTAAAGAGAAAATCTGAATGTTTCTATGACAATTAAACAAATAGAATGAGTAGTTGAAACTTTTTCCCACTAAGAAAATATTAGAATCAGAGGATCTTATAGGTAAATTCTACCAAAAATTTGCAGAATAGAACATTCCAATTTTACATTAACAAAAACAGAGTAAAGAAGGCATATTTCTCAAATCATTTTATGAGTCTAATATAACTATTATACAAAACATACAAAAGTCAAAACTTTTAACAGAAAATTACAGACATTTTCAATCCTGAAAACAATTATTTTTAAAAAGCATATGGAATCTACCAATTCAATAAAAAATAAATCATGTTATAGATGCAAAAATTTTCATCAAAATATATACAAACTGACTCAAGTAAAACATTAAAAGAATCATGCAACATGATCAAATGGGATTTATCCCAGGGATGCAAGGGTTCTTCAATATCTGCAAGTCAATCAATGTGATACACCACATTAACAAACTGAAGAATAAAAACCATAGATCATCTCAATTGATGCAGAAAAAGCTTTTGATAAAATTCAAGATCCATTTATTATAAAAACTCTCCAGAAAGTAGGCATAGAGGGAACCTACCTCAATATAGTAAAGCTCATATATGACAAACCCATAGGTAACATCATACTCAATGGTGAAAAGCTGAAAACATTTCCTCTAAGATCAGAAACAAGACAAGGATACCTATTCTCATCACTTTTATTAAACATGGTTTTGGAAGTCCTAGCCACAGCAATCAGAGAAGAAAAGGAAATTAAAGAAATCTAAATTGAAAAAATAAGTAAAACTGTCACTGTTTGCAGATGACATGATACTATACTTAGAAAATCCTAAAGGTATCTCCAGAAAACTACTAGAGCTCATTAATGAATTCACTAAATTTGCAGAATACAAAATTAATATACAGGAATCTGTTGCATTTCTATACACTAACAATAAAATAGCAGAAAGAGAAATTAAGGAAAAAATCCCATTTACCATCACATTGAAAAGAATAAAATACCTAGGCATAAACCTACCTAAGGAGGCAAAAGACCTGTACTCTGAAAACTGTATAAATGTAGATATATAATGTTAAATAATGTTAATAATAAACCTTGCTCATATATATATACACACATATAATGGAATATTACTCATCCATAAAAAGAATGAAATAATTTCATTTGCAGCAACATGGATGGACCTAGAGATTATCATACTAAGTGAAGTAAGTCACATAGAGAAAGGCAAATATCATATGATACCACTTATATGTGAAATCAAAAACATGATACAAATGAACTTAATTACAAAAGATAAATATATTTATAGACAGAGAAAACAAACTTATGGTTACCAAAGTGGAAAGGGGTGGAGGGATAAATTTGGAATTTGGTATTAACAGATACACACTACTATATATACAAAATAAACAACAAGGACCTACTGTATAGCACAGGGAACTATATTCAATATCTTATAATAACTTACAATGGAAAAGAATCTGAAACAGAATATATATCTATATCAATCTATCTATATCTATCTATATAACTGAATCATTTTGCTGTATACCTGAAACATTTTAAGTCAACTATACTTCGATTTAAAAAATTAAAAATAAAAGTGTTGGATTTATATTAGAAATGCAGATGTGTTTAGCATTAGAAAAATCAAGGTAATTTACCACATTAACATTCTGAGGGAGGAAGTCATAGATTTTCTATTTCATTAAGTAGAAAATATACTTGGTAAAATTCAGCATCTCCTTCTGATTAGAAACACTTGGCAAAAAAAGGAGTAATAGGGAATTTCCTCAACATGATAAAGGATATTGGGGAAAATATCTACATCAAACATCATATCAATCATGAAATATTAAAGTGTCTCTTTTAAAATTAGGAATTAAGACAAGGGTAACTACTATTACCATTTCTTTCTTCTTGTACTGAAAGTTCTTGCCTGAATTACAGGATAAGGAAAAAAAGTAAAAACTAATGGGAGCTTGAAATTATGAAAATGTTAGTATTTGCAGACTATAAAACTCTCCACATAGAACAACCAAGGAAACTCTTTGACAAATTATCAATATTGAAAAGAGAGAAAAGGAACCTCACTAAAGATTCCTAATGTAAGCTCACTATACAAGTCAATTGCAATTGCAAAATCAGCAATGAAAAAACAAGAAAGTGTTTTTTTTATAAAAACTAAACCATTAAATAAAAGGTATAGAGATTGAAAAGGAAAATATAAAAATGTCCCTACTTGTGAATGATATGATTTCCTATGTAGAAAATCCCAAAGAATTTAAAAAGCCCTCCTAAAACTAATGAGTTCAGCAAGGTTGCAGGGTATAAGAACAACATGCAAAAACTCAATCACATTTGTATATACTAACAATGAACAAGTGGAAACAAATTAAAACCATCATACCATTTAAGATGATTCCAAAGAAAGCAAAATGCTTAAGTATAAACTTAACAAAACATGTACAGGATGTATATGCTGAAAACTACAAAGAACAGATTAAAGAAATCAAAGAAGGTCTAAATAAATAGTGAGCTATACCATGTTCCTGGATTGGAAGATTTGACATAGTAAAGATGTAAATTCTCTCCCCAAAGAGATCTAGGCTTAATAAAATTCTTATCAAAGTTCCGGCAAGGTTTTTTGTGTAGCCATAGACAAGTTTATTCTAAAATTTATGTGGAAAGGCAAAAGACCTAGAATGCGTAAGAAAATGCTGAAAAAGAAGAATAAAGGTTGGGATCACTCTACATCATATTAAGATATACTACACAGCTACAGTAATCATTACAGTGTAGTAATTTTAGAGGTATAGTTCAGAACCTAGAAATAAACTTACACCAGTATGAGAAACTTGATGTTTAACAAAAATGCCAAAATAATTCACCAGTTACACAAATTGGTATATAATGCTGGACAAATTGAACATACTGAGGTATACAAAAAGAAGCTGAACCTAAGTCTAATACCTTGAACAAAAGTTAACTCAAAGTGTGTTATGGACTTAAATAAAAAATAAAGATATAAAACTTTTAGAGAAAAGCTAGGAGAAAATCTTCAGGATTTAGGGCTAGGCAAGAAGTTTTTAGCCTTTTAACCAAAAGCAAGATTCATAAAAGGAAAACTTGATAAATTCAACCTCAACAAAACTACAAACTCTTGCTCTATAAAAGGCCTTGTAAAAAGGATGAAAACAAGCAACAGACTTATAAGGAGATACTTGAAAACCACTTATCCAACAAAGAGCTAGCATGGGGCCCGGGTTTGATCCCTGGTCAAGGAACTAGATCCCACATTCCACAACTAAGAGCTCGCATGCCTCAACTAAAAGATCCTGCCTGCCACAACTAAGACAACAGGATATAATGGCACCAAAAGAAACATTACCCAAGGAAACACTCTTTTTCCCTGCCATACATGATTCCTCTCAGAGACACTAGTGCCGGGTGTGGGGCAGGTCATTTTCAAGGGAGATCACACCAAAAAAAGTGACCCTAACTCAGGAAAAGCTCACTATTCCCAAAAGGCCTTCCAGCCTGGAAAGAATGCTTTGTTTCCAAAGGAAGGAGACTCCTTTCCCACACTTACAAGGACAAGTTTTGTGGAAGCTCCTTCTACCCCATCAAGCAGCATCAGCAGATATCAGTGGGAGCCGCAAAATTATGAAATTAACCAAATACCACCATAAAGGTTCAGAAAATTAGAATGTCATTGGATCACACCCCACAAGTGTAGGCCAGGACTGGTGTGCTATACCTCAACAGGGTGACTACTTGCTAAAATAGAAGATTTATATAAGACCCAGAGTCTTCTAGTATAATAATCAAATTGTCCAGGATACAATAAAAAATCATGCATTATAACAAAAAATAGGACAAGTATAACTTGTATGGCAAAAGGCAGTCAACTGTTACCAACTGATCTGAGAGGTCAGATGTTTGACTGACTTGACAAGGATTTTAAATCAGCCATCATAAAATGCTTAAACAGGAAATTACAAATTCTCATGAAACAAGTTCAAAAATAGAAAATATCAACAAAGTTGAATATGTTGAATAGCATTGTTGGTGCTACTGGTTAAAATATGACCAGTTGGAAATTATAGAACTAAAATATACAATAACTGCAATTTTTTAAAACATGATTTGATGGGCTCAATAGTATATTTGATATCAAAAGGGATAGAATCAATGAACTTGAGGACAGAACAATATAATTTATGCAATCTGAACTATAGAGAAAAAAATAGACTAATAAAATAATGAACAGAGCCCTTAGGACCTGTGGGACAATAACAAAAGATCCCACATTCATATCATCAGAGTCTAAGAAGGAGAGGAGAAACAGTGAGCCTCAAAGAGTATTTGGAGAAAAAAATTGCTGAAAATTTTCCCAGTTTAGCAAAATACATAGGACTAAAGATTCAAGAAACTGAGCAAACTCAAAATAGAAAAAACTCAAAGAAATCCAGGCCTAGACATATCATAATTAAACTTCTGAAAAGTAAAGGCAAAGTAAAAGTATTCACAGCAACCAAAGACAAAAGACAAAATACCTATAGAGGAACATCAATTTGAATATCAGTAGCTTTCTCAGAAACCAGGGAAGTCAGAAGGAAATAACACAAAATTTTACAAGTACTAAAATAAAAGAATTGACAACTGTGAATTCTCTATCCAGGAAATCTGTCCTTCAGAAATGAAGACGAAATAAAAAAAAAAGTCATCAAATGAAGGAAAACTAAAAGAATATGACTCTAGCATATCTACCCCTAAAGAAAGACTAAAAGAAATTCTTTAAACAAAAAAGGAACTTATAAAAGAAGGAATCTTGGAGGAAAAAGATGGAAGAAAGAACAATGGAAAGAGCGAAAAATAGGAAAATACAATAGACTATCCTTCCCCTCATGAGTTTCCTAAATCATTTGTTATAACTGAAACAAATATTATAATGCCATCTTATACTTAAAACAATGATATTTAAAATGGGTCCAATCAAGATGTCAGGGTAAGAGGACATGGAGCTCACCTCCACCCACAAACACAAGAGCTCCAGCTATGTGTTATTTATATGCAAATGCAGGACAAAATGCTATTATGAATGGTTGAGTTAGTATAAATGAGAACAATTATTATTTTTATAAACTCATATTTATATAGTGTTTTTTAATATAAAAAGTGCTTTTTATATACTAATAAATCTGCACAATTAATTCTGTGACTTATGTTGTGCCCAATTTAGAGATTCAGAAAAATTTTAGACTAATGCACATCAGACTTAATACACATAAGAATCACCTGCAAATCTTGTTAAACTGCTGTTTCTGATTCTGGAAATCTGGGGTGGGGCCAAGTCTTAATTAATCACTGGTTTCTGGGTGATGCCAATGCTGCTGGTCTGTGGACCACATTTTGAGTAGCAAGGATCTAGTCTCCACTGGTTCTTGGGCCATTACATGCTACTGCTCTTTTGACTATCAATTTTTGAGAAATAAAATGGCAGGGATGTAATGTACACATAGGGAATATAATCAATAACATTGTAACAATTTGTATGGTGATGGATATTATGTCACTGGTCATTTCACAATGCATAAAAATATTGAATCACTATGTTGTATATTTAAAACTAATATAACATTATATGTTAATTATAGTTTGATAAAAATAACATGGCTATATATATATATATATATACACACACATGTGGAATTGTATATTGTTCCACATGTGTGTATATATATATACACATGTGGAACAAGTTTCACTGTAAGTTAGCAGAAGGACTCCTGTACAATCAAGGCTGTAGGAAAGATACACGTATAATTAGATTGGGCAGGAAGAAAATCAACTGGATTGGGACCTGCGCTCCTGGGAGGAGACTCAGAGGAAAAGAGGGATCACAAAGACAGACACCTGTCATGGGGAGAAAGCAGGCTGAGCCACGGACTGGCTGCCACAGTGCAGGAGAGCAGCCCCTTTGGCCAGTTGGAGAACCATTGGGATAGAAAGGCTGGAGAAGCCTGGACTCCACTTGTGAGGAGCAAAAGGGTGCTGGCTTTCTCCCGGAGCAGGGCAGAAAGAGGTATGCCCTACAAGTTACGAGGTTTCCTGAAATTGCCTCACTGTGATCCCAGACTGAGCCAAGCAAACACTTCATCCCCGTTCATTCCACCAAACAGTGCAGCACTGGACCTAGGGCATCCAGGATCTGTGAAAAGAACTGACCTTGGGATGCAGAGGTGATCTGCTCCAAAGGCAGAGCTCAAGTGAGGTGGCAATGGTCATTGTTGGTGCTACTCAATCAGTGCCCCAGAAACAGCCCATACTTCTTTTATTTTTTAAATTTTTATTGGAGTATGGTTGCTTTACAATGTTGTGTTAGCCTCCACTGCACAACAAAATGAATCAGGCATACACATACAGATATCCCCTCCCATTTGGACTTCTCTCCCATTTGGACTTCACTCCCATTTAGGTAACCACAGTGCATTAGGTAGAGTTCCCTGTGCTACACAGTATGTTCCCAGCAGTTGTCTATTTTATACATAGTATCAATAATATATATGTGTCAATCCCAGTCTCCCAGGTCCTCCCCCCTCACTCCTTTCCCCCTTGGTACCCATACATTTGTTCTCTAAGTCTGTGTCTCTGTTTCTGCTTTGCATATGAGATCTTCTATACCATTTATCGAGATTCCATATATATGCATTATACGATATTTGCGTTTCTCTTTCCGACTTGCTTCACTCTGTATGACATTCTCTAGGTCTATCCATGTCTCTACAAATGACCCAATTTCGTTCCTTTTTATGGCTGAGTAATATTCCATTGTATATATGTACCATAGCTTCCTTATCCATTCCTCTGTTGATGAACATTTAGGTTGCTTCCATGTCCTAGATATTGTAAATAGTGCTGCTATGAACATTGGGGTGCATGTGTTTTTTTTAACTATAGTTTTTTCTGGCTTTATGCCCAGTAGTGGGATTGCTGAGTCATATGGTAGTTCTATTTTTAGTTTTTTAAGGAGCCTCCATATTGTTCTCCATAGTGGCTGTATCAATTTACATTCCCACCAACAGTGTATGAGGGTTTCCTTTTCTCCACACCCTCTCCAGCACTTATTGATTGTAGAATTTTTGACAATGGCCATTCTGACTGGTGTGAGATGATACCTTGTTGTAATTTTGATTTGTACTTCTCTAATAATTAGTGATGTTAAGAATATTTTCATGTGTTTGTTGGCCATCTGTATGTCTTCTTTGGAGAAATGTCTATTTAGGTCTTCTGCCCATTTTTGGACTGGGTTGCTTGTTTTTTGGTATTGAGCTGTATGAGCTGCTTGTATATTTTGGAGATTAATCTTTTGTCAGTTGCTTCATTTGCAAATATTTTCTCCCATTCTAAGGGTTTTCTTTTTGTCTTGTTTATGGTTTCCTTTGCTGTGCAAAAGCTTTTAAGTTTAATTAAGTCCCATTTGTTTTTATTTTCATTACTCTAGGAGGTGGATGAAAAAAAATGTTGCTGTGATTTACATCAAAGAGTGTTCTGCTTATGTTTTCCTCTAAGAGTTTTATAGTGTCTGGTTTTAATTTTAGGTCTTTAATCTATTTTGAGTATATTTTTGTGTATGGTGTTAGGGAGTGTTCTAAGCTCATTCTTTTACATGTAGCTGCCCAAATTTCCCAGCACCACTTATTGAAGAGACTGCCTTTTCCCCATTGTATATTTTTGCCTCTGTTGTCATAGATTAGGTGACAATGACAATAGGTGTGTGGGTTTATCTCTAGGCTTTGTATCCTGTTCCATTGATCTATATTTCTGTTTTTGTGCCAGTACCATACTTTCTTGATTACTGTAGCTTTGTAGTATAGTCTGAAGTCAGGGAGCCTGATTCTTCCCACTTTTCTTTCTCAAGATTGCTTTGGCAGCCCAGACTTCTGACAGCAGTGCAGCTGCCAGTTTTCCTGTGACCATATCCCTCTGTGCCCCAGCTCACACCAAGCAAATGCTCTGGCATCACTCACCCCATGCCACAGCACAGTACTGTGTCCTGGGCAGCCATGACCAAGAGAAAGGATCAACCACAGGCTTCATCTCAGTGGAGCTGCATGTGCCTACACAGGCAGAGCATCAGACTCTGTATGCACATGAGACTCACTTGCTTTAGCACTCCCTTCCTTTGTGGCAAATGTACCAGTGAAGGGAGAAGGAAAAACACACACTTAAAGAGAACAGAGCCAGCTCAAGGTCAACCCTCAGGGCTTCTGATCCAGCAACTTAATATCAGACCCCAACCTTGACAGGGTGGTGACTACCACTGAGCAAAGAGGAAGTCCCGCCTCACACCCTGTGCAGTATCTAGCTCCTCCATCTCCAACCCCAAGTTGTAGCAAGGTGATAGCTGCCATTAAACACTGGGGAAACATGTGACTAGTGGCTGCATCAAATCCAGTCCTCCCACAAAAGGCATTGGGTAGACGCAGTTGGCATAGGGACACTCCAACATAAGAACACCCCTTCAAGATGAAAAGAGTTAACTTTCACATAAGTTAAGTAAAATGAAAAGGAAGAGTAACAACTCTTGATTGAAAAAGCAAGAGAAATCCCCCCACACACACAAAATAATGCAACAGAAGTAAACAATGTACCAGATAAAATACTCAAAACAATGATAATAAAAATGAAAATTGAATTAGGGAAAAGAATTGATCTAAACACTAGTCATTTTAACAAGGAAATAGAAAGTATATAAAAGACCCAACCAGAAACAGACACTTCAATATCTTAAACAAAACATACTAGGAGGAATGAATAGCAAATTAAGTAATAGAGAAGAATGCATAAGAAATATGGAATATAGAATAATGGAAATAACCCAATAAGAACAGCATAAAGAACAACAATTCGGATGAATGGATAAAGACGATGTGGCACATATATACAATGGAATATTACTCAGCCATAAAAAGAAACGAAATTGAGCTATTTGTAATGAGGTGGATAGACCTAGGGTCTGTCATACAGAGTGAAGTAAGTCAGAAAGAAAAAGACAAATACCGTATGCTAACACATATATACGGAATTTAAGAAGAGAAAAAAATGTCATGAAGAACCTAGGGGTAAGACAGGAATAAAGACACAGACCTACTGGGAACGGACTTGAGGATATTGGGAAGGGGAATGGTGAGCTGTGACAGGGCGAGAGAGAGAGTCATGGACATATACACACTAACAAACATAAGGTAGATAGCTAGTGGGAAGCAGCCGCATGGCACAGGGACATTGGCCTGGTGCTTTGTGACCACCTGGAGGGGTGGGATAGGGAGGGTGGGAGGGAGAGAGACGCAAGAGGGAAGAGATATGGGAACATATGTATATGTATAACTGTTTCACTTTGTTATAAAGCAGAAACTAACACATCATTGTAAAGCAGTTATACCCCAATAAAGATGTTAAAAAAAAAATGAAAGCAACCTATGAGATCTCTGGGATAATATTAAGTATGCCAACATTCACAGTATAGGGGTTACAGAAAGAGAGGAGAGAGAATAGGGGATCAAAAATGTATTTAGCGAAATTATGGCTGAAAAGTTCCCAAACCTAAAGAAGGAAACAGATATACAGGCACAAGAAGCACAGAGGGTCCAAGGTAAGATGAACCCAAACAGACCTACATCAAGACATCATAACTAAAATGGCAAAATTCAAAGATGGAGAAATCTAAAAGCAGCAAGAGAAAAACAAATAGTCATATACAAAGGAATCCCCTTAAGGCTATCAGCTGATATCTCTACAGAAACTTTGCAGGCCAGAAGGGAATGGCATTATATATTTAATAAAGTGCAGAAAGGGAACAGCTTGCATTTAGGATAATCTACCAAACAAGATTACCATTTAGAATAGAGGGAGAAACAAGCACAATCTAAAAGAATTCAGCAATACTAAACCTACTTTAAAAGAAGGATGTGGAGACCTTCAAGATGGTGGAAGAGTAAGACGCAGATATCACCTTCATCCCCACAAATACATCAGAAATACATCTACATGTGGAACAACTTCTACAGACCACCTACTGAATGCGGGCAGAAGATCTCAGACTTCCAAAAGTTGTGTGGCTGATAGGGTCTTGGTGCTCCAGGCAGGTGTCAGGCCTGTGCCTCTGAGGTGGGAGAGCCAAGTTCAGAACATTGGTCCACCAGAGACCTCCCAGCTCCATGTAATAGCAAACAGTGAAAGCTCTCCCAGAGATCTCCATCTCAGTGCTAAGACCCAGCTCCATGCAGTGACTAGCAAGCTACAGTGCTGGACACCCTATGCCAAACAACTAGCAAGACAGGAGCACAACCTGTCCATTAGCAAAAAGGCTGCCTTAATCATAATAAGGCCACAGACACCACAAAGCACACCACCGGATGTGGTTCTCCCACCAGAAAGACAAGATCCAGCCTCATCCACCAGAACACAGGCACTAGTCCCCTCCACCAGGAAGCCTACACAACCCACTGAACCAACCTTACCCACTGGGGGCAGACACCAAAAATAATGGGAACTATTAAACTGCAGCCTGTTTAAAGGAGACCTCAAACACAGGAAGTTAAGCAAAATGAGAAGAAAGAGAAACACATAGCAGATGAAAGAGCAAGGTAAAATACCATCAAACCAAACAAATGAAGAGGAAATAGGCAGTGTACCAGAAAAAGGAGTCCGAGTAATGAGAGAAAAGATGATCTAAAATCTTGGAAATAGAATGGAGAAAATACAAGGAACATCAAAAAAGACCTAGAAGAACTAAAAAGCAAACAAACAGTGATGAACAGCAAAAAAATGAAATTAAAAATTATATGAAAGGAATCAATAGCAGGATAACTGAGGTAGAAGAACGGATACATGACCTGGAAGATAAAGTAGTGGAAATAACTACTGCAGAACAGAATAAAGAAGAAAGAATGAAAAGAATTGAGGACAGTCTCAGAGACCTCTGGGACAAATTAAATGCATCAACATTCGATTTATAGGCGTCACAGAAGAAGAAGAGAAAAAGAAAAGGACTGAGAAAATATTTGAAGAGATTATAGCTGAAAACTTCCCTAATATGGGGAAGGAGATAGTTAATCAAGTCCAGGAAGCACAGAGAGTCCCATACAGGATAAATCCAAGGAGAAAAACACCAAGACACATATTAATTAAACTATCAAAAATTAAACACAAAGAAAAAATATTAAAAGCAGAAAGGGAAAAACAACAAATAACATACAAGGGAATCCCCATAAGGTTAAGAGCTGATCTTTCAGCAGAAACTCTGCAAGTCAGAAGGGAGTGGCAGGACATATTTAAAGTGATGAAAGGGAAAAACCTACAACAAAGATTACTCTACCCAGCAAGGATCTCATTCAGATTCAACAGAGAAATTAAAACCTTTACAGAATAGCAAAAGCTAAGAGAATTCAGCACCACCAAACCAGCTTTACAAAAAATGCTAAAGGAAGTTCTCTAGGCAGGAAACACAGGAGAAGGAAAAGACCTACAATAACAAACCTAAAACAATTCAGAAAATGGTAATAGGAACATACATATCAATAACTACCTTAAAGGTAAATGGATTAAATGCTCCAACCAAAAGACATAGACTGGTTAAATAGATACAAAAACAAGACCCGTATATATGCTGTCTACAAGAGACCCACTTCAGACCTAGGGACACATACAGACTGAAAGTGAGGGGATGGAAAAAGATATTCCATGCAAATTGAAATCAAAAGAAAGCTGGAGTAGCAATTCTCATATCAGAGAAAATAGACTTTAAAATAAAGACTATTACAAGAGACAAAGAAGGACACTTCATAACGATCCAGGGATCAATTCAAGAAGAAGATATAACAATTGTAAGTATTTATGCACCCAAAATAGGAGCACTTCAATACATAAGGCAAGTGCTAACAGCCATAAAAGGGGAAATTGACAGTAACACAATCATAGTAGGAGACGTTGACATCCCACTTTTACCAATGGACAGATCTTCCAAAATGAAAATAAATAAGGAAACAAAGGCTTGAAACTATACATTAAATAAGATGGACTTAAGTGATATTTATAGGACATTCCATCCAAAAAAAAAAAAAAAAGAATACACTTTCTTACCAAGTGCCCATGGAACATTCTCCAAGATAGATCATATCTTGGGTCACAAATCAAGTCTTTGTAAATTTAAGAAATTTGAAAGTGTATCAAGTATCTTTTCTGACCACAATGCTATCAGACTAGATATCAATTACAGGAAAAAATCTGGAAAGAATACAAACACCTGGAGTCTAAACAATACACTACTTAATAACGAAGAGATTACTGAAGAAATCAAAGAGGAAATCAAAAAGCACCTAGAAACAAATAACAATGAAAACACGATGACAAAAAACCTATGGTATGCAGCAAAAACAATTCTAAGAGGAAAGTTTATAGCAATGCAATCCTACCTCAAGAAACAGAAACATCTCAAATAAACAACCTAACCTTACACCTAAAGTACTTAGAGAAAGAAGAACAAAAGATAAACCCAAAGTTAGCAGAAGGACAGACATCATAAAGAACAGATCAGAAATAAATGAAAAAAAAAATGAAGGAAACAATACCAAAGATCAATAAAACTAAAAGCTGGTTCTTTGAGAATATAAACAAAATTGATGAACCATTAGCCAGACTCATCAAGAGAAATGGGAGGAGACTCAAATCAATAGAATTAGAAATGAAAAAGGAGAAGTAACAAATGACACTGCAGAAATAAAAAGGATCATGAGAGATTACTACAAGCAACTATATGCCAATAAAATGGACAAAATGGAAGAAATGGACAAAGGCTTAGAAATGCACAACCTTCTGATGGGAATAAAGATGCGGACCTACTAGAGAATGGACTTGAGGATACAGGGAGGGAGAAGGGTAAGCTGGAGCAAAGTGAGAGAGTGGCATGGACATATATACACTACGGAATGTAAAATAGATAGCTAGTGGGAAGCAGCCACATAGCACAGGGAGATCAGCTTGGTGCTTTGTGACCACCTAGAGGGGTGGGATAGGGAGTATGGGAGGGAGGGAGATGCAAGAGGGAAGAGATATGGGGACATATGTATATGTATAACTGATTCACTTTTTTTATAAAGCAGTAACTAACACACCATTAGAAAGCAATTATACGCTAATGAAGATGTTAAAAAAAAAAACACAACCTTCTGAGACTGAACCAGGAAGAAATAGAAAATTTAAACAAACCAATCACAACCACTGAAATTGAAACTGGGATTAAAAATTTTCCCACAAAAAAACCCCCAGGACCAGATGGCTTCACACGTAAATTCTATCAAACATTTAGAGAAGAGCTAACAGCTGTCCTTCTCAAACTCTTCCAAAATATAGCAGAGAGAGGAACACTCCCAAACTCATTCTACAAGATCACCATTACCCTGATACCAAAACCAGACACAATGTCACAAAGAAAGTGAACTACTTGCCAATATCATTGATGAACATATATGCAAAAATCCTCAAAAAATACTAGAAAACAGAGTCCAACAGTACATTAAAAGGATCATACACCATGATCAAGTAGCGCTTATCCCAGGAATGCAAAGATTCCTCAATATATGCAAATCAATCAATGTGATACACCATATTAACAAATTGAAAGAGAAACACCATATGATCATCTCAATAGATGCAAAAAAGCTTTTGAAAAAATTCAACACCAATTTATGATAAAAAAATACCCTCCAGAAAGTAGACATAGAGAGAACTTACCTCAACATAATAAAGGCCATATATGACAAGCCACATCCAACCTCATTGTCAATGGTGAAAAACTGAAAGCATTTCCACTAAGATCAGGAACAAGACAAGGTTGCCCAATCTAACCACTATTATTCAATATGGTTTTGGAAGTTTTAGCCACAGCAATCAGAGAAGAAAAACAAATAAAATAATCCAAATTGGAAAAGAAGAAGTAAAGGTGTCACTGTTTGCAGTTGACATGATACTATATACAGAGAATACTAAAGATGTTACCAGATAACTACTAGAGCTAATCAATGATTAGGTAAAGTAGCAAGATACAAAATTAACCCACAGAAATCTCTTGCATTCCTATACACTAATGATGAAAAATCTGAAAAATAAATTAAAGAACCACTCCCATTTACCATTGCAACGTAAAAATAAAATACCTAGGAATAAACCTACCTAGGGAGATAAAAGACCTGTATGCAGAAAACTATAAGACGCTGAGGAAAATAATCAGAGATGATACAAACAGATGCAGAGATATACCATGTTCTTGGATTGGAAGAATCTACATTGTGAAAACGACTATAGTGCCCAAAGCAATCTACAGATTAAATGCAATTAGTATTAAATTACCAATGGCATTTTTCACAGAATTAGGACACAAAATTTCACAATTTGTATGGAAACACAAAAGACCCCGAATACCAAAAGCAATCTTGAGAAAGAAAAAGGGAGTTGGAGGAATCAGAAGCCCTGACTTCAGACTATACTACAAAGCTACAATAATCAAGATGGTAAGGTAATGGCACAGAAACAGAAATATACACCAATGGAACAAGATAGAAAACCCAGAGATAAACCAATGCATCTATGGTCACCTCATTTTTGATAAAGGAGGAAAGAATATACAATGGAGAAAAGAGAGCCTCTTCAATAAGTGGTGCTGGGGAAACTGGAAAGCTACATGTAAAAGAATGATATTAGAACACTTCCTAACACCATACACACAAATAAAATCCAAACGAATTAAAGACCTAAATGTATGGCCAGACAGTATAAAACTCTTAGAGGAAAACATAGGCAGAACACTCTATGACATATAACACAGCAAGATCCTTTTTGACCCACCTCCTAGAGAAATGGAAGTAAAAACAAAAATAAACAAATGGGACGTAATGAAGCTTAAAAACTTTTGCAGAGCAGTGGAAACCATAAACAAGATGAAAAGGCAACCCTCAGAATGGGAGAAAATATTTGCCAATTAAGCAACTGACAAAGGATTAATTTCCAAAATTTACAAGCACCTCATGCAGCTCAATATCAAAAAACAAACAACCCAATCCAAAAATGGCAAAAGATCTAAATAGACATTTTTCTAAAGAAGATATACTGATTACCAACAAACACATGAAAGAACGCTCAACATCACTAATCATTAGAGAAATGCAAATCAAAACTACAATGAGGGGCTTCCCTGGTGGTGCAGTGGTTGGGGGTCCGCCTGCCGATGCAGGGGACACGGGTTTGTGCCCCGGTCCGGGAAGATCCCACATGTCGCGGAGCCTGCGCTGAGCCTGCGCGTCCGGAGCCTGTGCTCCACAACGGGAGAGGCCACAACAGTGAGAGGCCCGTGTACAGCAAAAAAAAAAAAAAAAAAATTACTACAATGAGGTATCACCTCACCCAGTCAGAATGGTCATTACCAAAAAATCTACAAGCAATAAATGTTGGAGAGGGTGTGGAGAAAAGGGAACCTTCTTGCACTGTTGGTGGGAATGTAAATTGAAACAGCCACTATGAAGAACATTATGGAGATTCCTTAAAAAACGAGAAATAGAACTACCATATGACCCAGCAATCCCACTACTGGGCATATACCTAGAGAAAACTATAATTAAAAAAGAGTCATGTACCACAATGTTCATTGCAGCTCTTTTTACAACAGCCAGGACATGGAAGCAACCTAAGTGTCCATTGACAGATGAATGGATAAAGAAGATGTGGCTCATGTATAAACTGCAATATTATTCAGCCATAAAAGGAAACAAAATTGAGTTACTTGTAGTCAGGTAGATGAACCTAGAATCTGTCATACAGAGTGAAGTAGTTAGGAAAAAAAACACCATATGCTAACACATACATATGGAATCTAAAAAAAAAAAGTGGTTATGAAGAACCTAGGGGCAGGACAGGAATAAAGATTCAGGCCTAGAGAATGGACTTGAGGACATGGGGAGGGGGAAGTGTAAGCTGAGCTGAAGTGAGAGAGTAGCATGGACTTCTATATAGTACCAATTTTAAAATAGATAGCTAGTGGGAAGCAACAGCATAGCACAAGGAGATCTGCTCAGTACTTTGTGAGCACCTAGAGGGGTGGAATAGGGAGAGTTTGAGGGAGATACAAGAGGGAGGAGGTATGGGGATATATGTATAGGCATAGCTGATTCACTTTGTTATAAAGCAGAAACTAACACACATTTTAAAGCAATTATACTCTGATAAAGATGTTTAAAAAACAGAAGGATAAAAACAATATTATCATCTCAATAGACACAGAAAAAGCATTTGACAAAATTCAGCATACAGTTATGAAAGTGTATATAGAGGAAAAATAGCTCAAAATTATAACGGCCATTTACAACACACCCACAGCCAACATCATACTCTTCAGTGAAAACCTGAAAGCCTTCCTGCTAAATTCAGGAACAGGAAAAGCATGCCCATTCTTGCTTTTTCTATTAACATGGTATTCGGATTCCTAGCCACATCAGTCAGACAAGAAAAAGAAATAAAAATTATAAACATAGGAAGGTAAGAGTTAAAACTGCCACTATTTGGAGATGACATGACAGTTTATATAGAAAATCCTAAAGTCTCCACTCCAAAACTGTTAGAACTAAGAAATGAATTCAGAAAGGTTCCAGTATACATGATTAATATAAATAAATATCTTCTCTTTCTATACACTAATAAGGAAATATCAGAAAGAAAAAGTTTTCTAAAATCCCACTTAAAATTGCATCAAAATGAATAAAATACCTAGGAACAGAGTTAACCGAGGAGGTGAAATATCTATATTCTGAAATCTGTAAAACACTGATGAAGGAAATTAAAGATGATACAAAGAAATGGAAAGATATCCCGTTCTCTTGGCCTGTAAGAATTAATATTCTTACAATAGCCATACTACCCAAAACAATCTACAAAGTTAATGCAACCCCTATCAAAATTCCCTTGACATTTTCTGCAGAACTAGAACAAATAATCCTAAAATACATATGGAACCAAAAATGACCCCAAATTGCCAAAACAATCTTGAGAGAAAGGAACAAAGCTCGAGGTATATCACTCCCAGACTTCAGACTATACTACAAAGCTAGAGTAATCAAAACATCATGGTACTGGCACAAAAACATATACAAGGATCAATGGAACAGAGTAGAGAGCTCAGAAATAAATCTTGTGGTCACCAAAGGGAGGAGGGAGCCGAATTCGAGGTACAGGATTAAAGATACAAAGTACTGTGTATAAAATAGAAAAGTAATAGGATATATTGTATAGCACAGGGAATTATAGCCATTTTCTTGTAATAACTTTTTATGGAGTATAATCTTCAAAAATACTGAATCACTATGCTGTACACCTGAGATGAATATAATATTGTAAATCAACTATACTTCAATAAAAAATGAAAAATTAAATAAAATATTAAAATGGGTAGAGTATAGGGACCTAAATGGAAGTAATTTTTCACATTTCACTCAAAATGGTAACACCTCAGCACAAGCAGACTGATAAGTCATATATATTTTAATATCTAGAACGACTACCAAGAAAACTATACAATGCAAAGCACTCAAAATTATTATAAACAAATTGATATCAAATCTTAAAAAAATGTTGAATTAACCCCCATGAGAGTGAAAAAGGAGGAAAAGAAAACAGAAAACAAAGAGTAAACTGACAGAATTAAGCCTAAGTAGTGACGATTACCTTAAATGTATGTCACCTAAATACACCAAGTAAAGACAGAGATTGATAGAGTAGATTAAAAAAAAATGGTCTAACTATATGCTATTTCAAAGAAGCTCAACTTCAGTTTCAACAACATAGACATGTCACACATATCTAACAGTATAATCCATAAAAAGCAATAGAACCATATCAAAAGTAAAATATTTTTGCTCTGTGAAATCTTATGTACAAAGGATAAAAATACATACTACAAAGAGAAAGAAAAGTTTACAAACCATATATTCAAAAAAGGATGGTTATGTTGAATATATAATGAACTCTAAAAATTCAACTTTAAAAAAGTCCCAAACATTACAATTAGAAAATATATAAAAAAAGAAAAGAACACCTATTTTACTGAAGGGGATATAAAGATGGCAAATAAGAACATGAAAATGTATTCAATGTATTCAAATGTATTCATTAGCCATAAAGGAAATTCAAATTAAAACTACAATGAAATATCACTATATGGTTATCAGAATAGCTAAAATAAATAGTTGTGACATTAATGTTGGCAGGGATGAAGGTAAACAGTATGATTCATACATTACAGATGGGAATTTAAAATGCTACAGCCATTCTGGAAAACAGTTTAGAACTTTCTTATAAAACTAAACATACCTAGAGTCTGTCATACAGAGTGAAGTAAGTCAGAAAGAGAAAAGCAAATACCGTATGCTAACACATATATATAGAATCTAAAAAAATGGTACTGATGAACCTAGTGGCAGGGCAGTAATAAAGATGCAGATGTAGAGAAGAGACTTGAGGACAGGGTGTGGAGGAAGGGGAAGCTGGGACGATGTGAGAGAGTAATGTTGACATATATACACTACCAAACTAAAATAGCTAGTGGGAAGCTGCTGCATAGCACAAGGAGATCAACTTGATGCTTTGTATGACCTAGAAGTGTGAGATAGGGAGGGTGGGAGGAATATTCAAGAGGGAAGGTATATGGGATATATGTATACATATAGCTGATTTGCTTTGTTGTACAGCAGAAACTAACACAATGCTGTAAAGCAATTATACTCCAATAAAGATGTAAAAAAAATTCAAAGAACATAAAATTCACCATTTAAAAAACTAAATAAACTAAACATACAGACTCCCAATGAACACAAACTTCTCTGATTTCTATCCCTTCTTAGCAAATGTTTTGATCCTAAATCATAGTTCTCAATTTCAGGGTGATTTATTGTGACTCTTAAGGCTACAAATACAAGTATCATCAGCTTAAGAAGAAGCTAGAAGGTGAGTTCCTCAGACACCTGGACACCAGTTACAAGGGGACACCCTAGGCCACCTAGTTCTTTGAAGTGATGGTGGAGGAGGCTAAGGCTACTTCATGAATAAATATATAGGTTCCTGAATTAGATACTGAAATAGAAAAAGAACTTTAGTAGAAAAACTGGAGAAATTGAACGAAGTTTCTAGTTAAGTTAGTAGTATCTGACCAATGTGCATTCTTTAGTTTTGATTATCATACCACAGTAAATATAAGAGGTTAACATTAGTAGAAGCTAGGTGAAGTGTACATGTGAACACCATACTATCTTTGAAATTCTCCTGTAAATTAAAATTTATTTCAAAACAAAATATCTTTAAAAGTTAATCTGGACTTCTGATTTCAGCTTTAACATATAAAGGGCTTAGAAGTATCACTCCAATCTTACTAGAAGAGAAAAACTGAAAAAACTGAATATAAATGACTTTTCTTGGACTTACCAGAGAATTGAGGTCACAGGAAAATTACCACCCCTAAAATGTGGAGATACAGGTGAATGCAGAAAATTAGAGTTGATATCAATTTGCATAGAGCAGAAGCCACTGGAGCCATAAATTGGTAGGAACAGTTGAATGTTAATTTTGACAAATTGCTAGTGACTGAGTGTGGACTACCAGGAGAACAAAAAAACTCATAAGGGCTAAAGTCCTGGTTCTCCACATTTAACATAGATTATACCTCCAATAAATGCACCATGCTGTCAAAGTAAAGAAACAAGAAAAATCTTCTGTTTCTGGAAGAAAAAAGGAAAACGTAGGCATTTTTAAATGCATGCAGAGTATCCTCCATAAAAAGGCCTACTGTGCAGGGGAACATTCTTTACCAGAGCCTTATTCTACCTGAAAGAAAGATATTTACCCAAATCCAGACCCCTATACCTTCCTGTCTCATCTACAAATGGAAAAAAAAAACAATAAATACCTTGTAAAGTGACATAGGCTCACAAAGAGAATACACAATTCTCTTACTCTATACCTTACCACCATGCCAACAGTGGTTCTGTATAATAACAGTGGATTACAGCTGAAGGAACTGTAAGTCACTGACTCTATTTAAGAAGAAACTCATATGGAGGGACGCTCCTGGTGGTGCAGTGGTTTAGAATCCACCTGCCAATGCAGGGGACATTGGTTCGATCCCTCATCTGGGAAGATCCCAGATGCCACGGAGCAACTAAGCCCATGTGCCACAACTACTGAGCCCATGCACCACAACTACTGAAGCCCATGCAACTACAGCCTGGGCTGCACAACAGAGAAGCCACCGTAATGAGAAACACATGCACCACAATGAAGAGTAGCCCCCACTCACCGCAACAAAAAAAGCCCACACGCATAAATGAAGACTCAACGCAGCCAAAAATAAAATAGATAGATAGATATAGATAGATAGATAGATAGATAGATAGATAAAACTAATTGTATAAAAAAAGTCAGTTTCTTGCTAAAAAAAAAAAAAAGACAGAAACTCATATGGAAACCCAAAGACAGTAAGGGAGGCCAAAATAAGGACACTAGAGGAAGTTGAAATCTCTGGTCCCTACAGCTACAGCAAACATTAAATACAGCCCCCCCCCCTTCATATAAGTATAAAATCTCACACTAAAGTCCTATTTATCTCAGTTTCTATTACCTAGGAACTTGAGTTACTATGATATCACATTGGGCTTCTAACAACAAAGTTACAAGTCATGCTAAATGGCAAGAAACCAGTTTGAAAAGACAAAAGACTCATCTGAGCCAGACTTAGGTATAATGTAGAGTTTAGAATGAGCCGATGGGCAACTTAAAATAACTGTGATTACTATGCTTGTGACTCTAATGAAAAACATAGTTAATATGCAATTACAGATGGGTAATATAAGCAGAGATATGGAAATCTCAAGAAAACATTTTAAAAATGCTAGAATTTTTTAAACTAGCATAAATGAAAAATTCCTTTGATGAGCTCATCAGTAGGTTGGACACAGCTTAGGAAAGAATCAGGAACCTTGAAGACATGTCAATAGAAACTTCCCAAACTGAAATGCAGAGTAAAAAATAATTTTAAAAAACTAAATATTCAAGAACTGTGGGATAATTTCAAAGGTATATATATATATAAATGGAATACCAAAAAAAGAAGAAAAAAAGGATGAAGTATGTGAAATGTTTGAAAGAGTAACGGCAGATTTATTCAAAACTAATGACTGACACTAAACCACAGATTCAGGAAACTCAGAGAACATCAAGCAGAAAACATGTCAAAAAATATAAATCTGGGCATGTCATATTAAGTTGAGAAAACAGAAGACAAAGAAAAACTTAAAAGAAACTAGAGAGATGAGGGGAAAATTTACCTACAGAAGAATAAGCACTACATTGAATTTGTCAAAACCAGGCATGCAGGAAGAGAGTGGAGTGAAATATTTATAGTGATAAAAATAAAACAAAACAAAACAACAAAAGACCACACCATCTAGAATTCTATATCCAGCAAAATTATCTTTCAAAAATGCAAGACAAATAAGGTCATTCTCAACAAACAAACACTAAAGGAATTCACACAAGCCTATCTACTCTGAGGAAATGGCAAAAGAAACTCATTGGTAAGAACAAAAATTAAAAAGGTCAGAAAATAGGATTTACATAAATGAGGAAGAGAATCAGAAAAGGAATAAATATATGTAAAATAATATATCTTATTCCTCTTTAATTGATGTAATAGTTTGTTCAAATCATAATCTTAATAATGTATTGATTGATTATAGCATATGAATAAGTTAAATGAATGATAGCAATGTTATAAAGAAGGGCAGAGAGTAATTTGAAATACTATGTTATAAGATAACTGTACTACACATGAACTGTTATAGTGTTATCTGAAAGTGGGTATAGATTAGTTGGAATTGTACATTACAAACTCTAGGTAAATCACCAATTTTTTAAGGAGTATAATTGATATGATAAGAAGAAAGAACATGGAATTCATAAAATGCTCAACTGAAACCAGAGAAAGTACTCAATCAAATTAAAAGGCTTCTACTCAGCAAAGGAAACCATCAACAAAATGAAAGCAACCTTAAAAATGGGAGAAAATATTTGTAAATTACATATCTGATAAGAGGTTAATATCCTATATAAAGAACTTATACAACTCAGTAATAACAAAAAAAAATAGGATTTAAAAATGGGAAGAGGAATCGAATAGATATTTTTCCAAAGAAGACATATAGATGGCCAACTGGTAATTGAAAAGGTGCTCAACATCACTACTCATGATGGAACTGCAAACGAAAACCACAGTAATATATCACTTTGGTGGTGAAGATGTGGAGAAAAGGAAACTACTGTGCACTGTCGGTGGCAATGTAAGTTGGTAGAGCCACTATGTAAAACAGTATGGAGGATCCTCAAAAACTTAAAAATAGAACTACCTTATGATCCAGCAATTTCACTTCTGAGTATTTATTCGAAGGAAACAAAAACACTAATTAGAAAAGGCGTCTGAACTCTTATGTTCATTTTAGCATTATTTGCAATAGCCAAGACATGAAAGCAACCTAAGTGTCCATTGTTGGATAAACGGATAAAAACCAATGTTTTATATATAAAATGGAATATGATTTGTATTGTATCATGTCATCTGCAAACAGTGACAGCTTTACTTCTTTTCCAGTTTGGATTCCTCTTATTTCTTTTTCTTCTCTGATTGCTGTGACCAGAACTTCCAAAACTATGTTCAATAATAGTGGTGAGAGTGGGCAACCTTGTCTTGTTCCTGATCTTAGTGGAAATGCTTTCAGTTTTTCACCATTGAGGAAGATGTTGGCTGTGGGTTTGTCATATATGGACTTTATTATGTTGAGCTAAGTTCCCTCTATGCCAACTTTCTGCAGGGTTTTTATCATAAATGTGTGTTCAATTTTGTCAAAAGATTTTTCTGCATCTATTGAGATGATCATATGTTTTTTCTCCTTCAATTTGTTAATATGGTATATCACACTGATTGATTTGCATATATTGAAGAATCCTTGCATTCCTGGAATAAACCCCACTTGATCATAGTGTATGATCCTTTTAATGTGCTGTTGGATTCTGTTTGCTAGTATTTTGTTGAGGATATTTGCATCTATGTTCATCAGTGATATTGGCCTGTAGTTTCCTTTCTTTGTGACATCTTTCTCTGCTTTTGGTATCGGGGTGATAGTGGCCTCGTAGAATGAGTTTTGGAGTGTTCCTCCCTCTGCTATATTTTGGAAGAGTTTGAGAAGTATAGGTGTTAGCTCTTCTCTAAATGTTTGATAGAATTCTCCTGTGAAGCCATCTGGTCCTGGGCTTTTGTTTGTTGGAAGATTTTTAATCACAGCTTCAATTTCAGTGCTTGTGATTGGTCTGTTCATATTTTCTATTTCTTCCTGGTTCAGTTTCAGCAGGTTGTGCATTTCTAAGAATTTTTCCACTTCTTCCAGGTGGTCCATTTTATTGGCATAGAGTTGCTTGTAGTAATCTCTCATGATCTTTTGTATTTCTGCAGTGTCAGTTGTTACTTCTCCTTTTTCATTTCTAATTCTATTGATTTGAGTCTTCTCCCATTTTTTCTTGATGAGTCTGGCTAATGGTTATCAATTTTGTTTATCTTCTTAAAGAACCAACTTTTAGTTTTATTGATCTGTGCTATCATTTCCTTCATTTCTTTTTCATTTATTTCTGATCTGACATTTATGATTTATTTCCTTCTGAAAAATTTGGGGTTTTTTTGTTATTCTTTCTCTAATTGATTTAGGTGCAAGGTTAGGTTGTTTATTTGAAATGTTTCCTGTTTCTTAAGGGAGGGTTGTATTGCTATAAACTTCCCTCTTAGAACTGCTTTTGCTGCATCCCATAGGTTTTGGGTTATCGGGTCTCCATTGTCATTTGTTTCTGGGTAATTTTTGATTTCCTCTTTGATTTCTTAAGTGATCAATTCGTTATTAAGTAGTGTATTGTTTAGCCTCCATGTGTTTGTATTTTTTACAGATCTTTTCCTGTAATTGATATCTAGTCTCAGAGTATTGTGGTCAGAACAGATGCTTCATACGATTTCAATTTTCTTAAATTTACCAAGGCTAGATTTGTGACCCAAGATATGATCTTTCCTGGAGAATATTCCATGAGCACTTGAGAAAAATGTGTATTCTGTTGTTTTTGGATGGAATGTCCTATAAATATCAATTAAGTCCATTGTGTTTAATGTATCATTTAAATCTTGTGTTTCCTTATTTATTTTGATTTTGGATGATATGTTCATTGAGGAAAGTGGGGTGTTAAAGTCCCCTACTATGAATGTGTTACTGTCGGTTTCCCCTTTTATGGCTGTTAGTATTTGCCTTATGTATTGAGGTGCTCCTATGTTGGGTGCATAAAGATTTACAATTGTTATATCTTCTTCTTGGATCGATCCCATCATCATTATGTAATGTCCCTCTTTGTCTCTTCTAATAGTATTTATTTTAAAGTCTATGTTTTCTGATATGAGAATTGCTACACCAGCTTTCTTCTGATTTCCATTTTCAAGGAATATCTTTTTCCATCCCCTCACTTTCAGTCTGTATGTGTCCCTAGGTCTGAAGTGGGTCTCTTCTAGACAGTATACATACGGATCTTGGTTTTGTACCCATTCAGCCAGTCTGTGTCATTTGCTGGGAGCATTTAATCTATTTACATTCAAGGTAATTATCGATATGTATGTTCCTATTCCCATTTTCATAATTGTTTTGGGTTTGTTTTTGTAGGTCTTTTCCTCGTCTTGTGTTTCTTGCCTAGAGAAGTTCCTTTAGCATTTGTTTTAAAGCTGGTTTGGTGGTGCTGGACTCTCTCAGCTTTTGCTTGTCTCTAAAGGTTTTAATTTCTCCATCAAATCGGAATGAGGTCCTTGCTGGGTAGAGTAATGTTGGTTGTAGGTTTTTCTCCTTGATCACTTTAAATATGTCCTGCCACTCCCTTCTGGCTTGCAGAGTTTCTGCTGAAAGATCAGCTGTTAACCTTATGGGGATTCCCTTGTATGTTATTTGTTGTTTTTCTCTTGCTGCTTTTAATATGTTTTCTTTGTATTTAATTTTTCATAGTTTGATTAATATGTATCTTGGCATGTTTCTCCTTGGATTTATCCTGTATGGGACTCTCTGTGTTTCCTGGACTTGATTAACGACTTCCTTTCCCATATTAGGGAAGTTTTCAACTATAATCTCTTAAATATTTTCTCAGTCCCTTTCTTTTTCTCTTCTTCTCCTGAGACCCCTATAATTCGAATGTTGGTGCGTTTAATGTTGTCCCAGAAGTCTCTGAGACTGTCCTCAGTTCTTTTCATTCGTTTTCCTTTATTCTGCTCTGCAGTAGTTGTTTCCACTATTTTATCTTCCAGGTCACTTATCAATTCTTCTGCCTCAGTTATTCTGCTGTTGAACCCTTCTAGACTATTTTTAATTTCATTTATTGTGTTGTTCATCATTGCTTGCTTCCTCTTTAGTTCTTCTAGGTCCATGGTAAATGTTTCTTGCATTTTCTCTATTCTATTTCCAGGATGTGGGATCATCTTTACTATCATTATTCTGAATTCTTTTTCAGGTAGACTGCCTATTTCCTCTTCATTTGTTAGGTCTGGTCAGTTTTTACCTTGCTCCTTCATCTTCTCTGTGTTTTTCTGTCTTCTCATTTTGTTTATCTTACTGTGTTTGGGGTCTCATTTTTTTAGGTTGCAGTTTCGTCTTTCCCGTCATTTTTGGTTTCTGTTCCCACTGGCTAAGGTTGGTTCAGTGGGTTGTGTAGGCTTCCTGGTGGAGGGGACTAGTGCCTGTGTTCTGCTGGATGAGGCTGGAACTTGTCTTTCTGGTGGGCAGGTCCACGTCTGGTGGTGTGTTTTCGGGTGTCTGTAGCCTTATTATGATTTTAGGCAGCCTCTCTGCTAATGGATGTGGCTGTGTACCTGTCTTGCTAGTTTTTTGGCATAGGGTGTCCAGCACTGTAGCTTGCTGGTCATTGTGTGAAGCTGGGTCTTGGCATTGAGATGGAGATCTCTGGGAGATTTTCACCCTTTGATATTACATGGAGCTGGGATGTCTCTTGTGGACCAGTGTTCTGAATTTGGCTCTCCCACTTTAGAGGCATAGCACTGACTCCTGGCTGGAGCACCAAGAGCCTTTCATCCACACAGCTCAGAATAAAAGAGAGAAAAAATATAAAGAAGAATGAAAGAAAGAAAGAAAGAAAGAAAGAAAGAAAGAAAGAGGATAAAATAAAATAATTAAAATAAAAAATAATTATTAAGGAAAAAAATTTTAACAGGAAAAAAAAGAAAAAGGAAAAAATAATGGATGGTCGGAACTCTAGGACAAATGGTGAAAGCAAAGCTATACAGACAAAATCTCACACAGAAGCCTACAGATACACAATCACAAAAAGACGAAAAGGGCAGAAAATAATATATCTTGCTCCCAAAGTCCACCTCCTCAATTTGGGATGATTTGTTTTCTATTCAGGTATTCCACAGATGCAGGGTACATCAAGTTGATTGTGGAGCTTTAATCTGATGCTTCTGAGGCTGCCGGGAGAAATTTCCCTCTCTCTTTGTTTGCACAACTCCCAAGGTTCAGCTTTGGATTTGGCCCCACCTCTGTGTCTTGGTCGCCTGCGGGTGTCTCTTCTTCACTCACACAGGATGGGTTTAAAGGAGCATCTGTTTCAGTGGCTGTGGCTCACTCAGGCCGGGCGGATGGAGGGGTATGGATGTGAGGTGAGCTTGCAATGGCAGAGGCTGGTATGACGTTGCACCAGACTGAGGTGTGCCATGAGTTCTCCTGGGGATGTTGTCCCTGGATCACGGGAGCCTGGCAGTGGTGGGCTGCACAGGCTCCCAGGAGGGGAGATGTGGATAGTGACATGTGCTTGCACACAGGCTTCTTGGTGGCTGCAGCAGCAGTCTTAACGTCTCATGCCCGTCTCTGTGGTCCGCTATGATAGCCGTGGCTCGCGCCCATCTCTGGAGCTCCTTTAAGTGGCACACTTAATCCCCTCTCCTCATGCACCAGGAAACAAAGTGGGAAGAAAAAGTCTCTTGCCTCTTTGGCAGCTCCATACTTCTCCCGGACTCCCTCCCGGCTAGCCATGTTGCACTAACCCCTTCAGGCTGTGTTCACGCCACCAATCCCAGTCCTCTCCAGGCATCTGACCGAAGTCAGAGCCTCAGCTCCCAGCCCCCACCCATCCCGGTGGGTGAGCAGACAAGCCTCTCGGGCTGGTGAGTGTTGGTCATCACCAATCCTCTGTGTGGGAATCTCTCCGCTTTGTCCTTCACACCCCTGTTTCTGTGCTCTCCTCCATGGCTCCGAAGCTTCCCCTCTATGCCACCTGTGGTCTATGCCTGCAAAGGGGCTTCCTGTGTGTGGAAACCTTTCCTCCTTCACAGCTCCCTCCCACTGGTGCAGTTCCCATCCTTATTCTTTTGTTTTTTTTTTCTTTTGCCCTACCCAGGTATGTGGGGAGTTTCTTGTCTTTTGGGAGGTCTGAGGTCTTCTGCCAGTGATCACTGGGTGTTCTGTAAGAGCAGTTCCACGTGTAGATGTATTTCTGATGTGTCTGTGGGGATGAAGGTTATCTCTGTGTCTTACTTTTCTGACATCTTCTCTCGAAAACCTAAAATGGAAATTTTAGATGTGAAGAATACAATAACTAAAATAAAACTTTCATTGAAAGCATTCAATACCAGATTGGAGATAACAGAAGAAAGAGCTAGTGAACCTGAAGACAAGGCAATATTAATTATCCACTTTGAAGAAAAGAAAGAAAAGAAAAATGAGCAGAGGTTCAGATATTGTGGAACAATACCAAAAGGTCTAATATTCATATCATCAGAGTCCCAGAAGTTTAAAGAGAATTATTTAGAAAAAAATGCTTGAAGCAATAATGGCCAGAAACTTCCGCAAACTGGTAAAATACATAAACTTACAGATTCAAGAAACTTGGCCAAATATCCAATGGATAAACTCAAATAAATTAACATCTAGACACATCATATACTGCCAAAAATCAAACATAATGAAAAAAATATTGAAATCAGAGAAAATCAATGCATTTTATATGAGGAAATAAAGATTCAAATGACTGCAAGTTTCTCATTAGAAACCATGGAGTCAAGAAGACATCTCTAAAGATCTGAAACAACTGTCAACCTGAATTCTATATACAGTGAAAATAACTTTTAGGAATGAAGATGAAATAAAGACATTTTCAGATGAATGAAAAATAACAGAATTCAGCAGATTTGTTCTAAAAAATGATAAAGGAAGTTCTTTATACAGAAAGGAAATGAGTCCAGGTAGTAACTTGGAACACTAGGAATGAAACAAGAGCAACAAAAAGATAAATATCTGTTTAAAAATAGTACACTATTTTTCTCTTTTTTTAGTTGAGGTAAAATTGGTATATAACAGTTTCAGGCATACAACTTAATAAGTCAATCTTTGTAATCACTACAAGTGATCAGCACAATACACGTTTTCACATGTACCATACAATTAACCACCTTCACCCATTTCACTCACCCCTGGTGCCCTTTCCCTCTGATTACTACCAAACTTTTCTCTGTATCTATGAGTTTTTGTGTGTTGTGTTTGTTTTATTTTTTATATTCCACATATAAGTGAAATCATTGCATCATTATTAACAATAAGATATGGAAACAACTTAAATGTTAAAAGCATTTATCAATGGATGAACAGATAAAGATTATGTGATAAACACACACACACACACACACACTGGAATCTACCTGGTGGAGTTTTCAATGTATATAGATGTAATATATATGATAACTAAAACAAAAAAAGAAGGGAAAAGGGACCTATATGCTGCTAAGGTTTTTATGTTGCACTCAAAGTGGTAAAATATTTAGATATTCTGCCCATTTTTTGATTGGGTTGTTTGTTTTTTTGATATTAAGCTGTATGAGCTGTTTGCATATTTTGGAAATTAACCCACAGTCAGTCACATCATTTGCAAATATTTTCTCCTATTCCATAGGTTGTCTTTTCTTTTTGTTTATGGTTTCCTTTGCTGTGCAAAAGCTTTTAAGTTTAATTAGGTCAAATTTGTTTAGATTTGTTTTATTTCCATTACTCTAGGAAACAGATCCAAAAAAATATTGCCATGATTTATGTTAAAGAGTATTCTACCTATGTTTTCCTCTAGGAGTTTTATAGTATCCAGCTTTACATTTAGATCTTTGATCCAGTTTGAGTTTATTTTTGTATATTGTGACAGAGAATGTTCTAATTTCATTCTTTTACATGTAGCTGTCCAGCTTTCCCAGCACCACTTGTTGAAGAGACTGTCTTTTCTCCATTGTATATCCTTGCCTCTTTGTCATAGATTAATTGAGCATAAATGCATGGGTTTATTTATGTGCTTTCTATCCTGTTCTATTGATGTATATGTCTGTTTTTTTTGCCAGTACCATACTGGTTTGATTACTGGAGTTTTGTAGTCTAGTCTGAAGTCAGGCAGCAGGATTCCTCCAGCTCTGTACTTCTTTCTCAAGATTGATTAAGCTATTCAGGGCCCTTTGTGTTTCCATACAAATTTTAATTGTTTTGGTTTTACTTCTGTGAAAAATGCCATTGGTGATTTGATAGGGATTGCACTGAATCTATAGATTGTCATGGGTAGTGTGGTCATTTTAATAATAATGATTCTTCCAATCCAAGAACACAGTATATCTTTCCATCTGTTTGTGACCTCTTCAGTTTCTTTAATCAGGGTCTTATAGTTTTAGGAGTACAGGTCTTTTGCCTCCTTAGGTAGGTTTATTCCTAGGTATTTTACTCTTTTTGATGTGAAGGTAAATGGGATTGTTAACTTAATTTCTCTTTATGCTATTTCACTGTTAGTGTATAGAAATGCAAAATATTCCTGTGTATTAATTTTGTATCATGCAATTTTACCAAATTTATTGATGAGCTCTAGTAGTTTCCTAGTAGCATCTTTAGGATTTTCTATGTATAGGATCATGTCATCTGAAAACAGTGATGGGTTTATTATTTCTTTTCCAACTTGGATTCCTTGTATTTCCTTTTTCTTGTTTGATTGCTGTGGCTAAGACTTCCAAAACTATGTTGAATAAAAGTGGAGAGAGTGGGCATCCTTGTCATGTTCCTGATCTTAGAGGAAATGCTTTGAGCTTTTTAACATTGAGTGTGATTTTACCTGTGTGTTTGTCATGTACAGCCTTTATTATGTTGAGATATGTTGCCTCCATGCACAGTCTGGAGAGTTTTTATCATAAATGGATGTTGAATTTTATCAAAAGTTTTTTCTGCATCTATTTAGATGATCATATGGTCTTTATTCTTCAATTTGTTAATGTGCTGTATCACATTGATTTATTTGAGGATATTGAAAAATCCTTCCAAAGAAGACATACAGATGGCCAAAAGGCACGTGAAAAGATGCTCACCATCACTAATTATTAGAGAAATGCTAATCAAAACCACAGTGAGGGATCACCTCACAGTGGTCAGAATGGCAATCATAAAAATTCTACAAGTAATAAATGCTGGAGAGGGTGTGGAGAAAATGGAATCCTTCTGCACTGCTGGTGGAAATGTAAATTTGTGTGGTCACTATGGAGAACAGTATGGAGGCTCCTTAAAAACTAAAACTAGGGCTTCCCTGGTGGCGCAGTGGTTGAGAGTCCACCTGTTGATGCAGGGGACATGGGTTCATGCCCTGGTCCAGGAAGATCCCACATACTGCGGAGCAGCTGGGCCCGTGAGCCATGACCACTGAGCCTGCGCATCCAGAGCCTGTGCTCCACAATGGGAGAGGCCACAACAGTGAGAGGCCCGCATACCACACACACACAAAAAAAACTAAAAATAGAGTTACCATATAATTTAGTGATCCCACTCCTCAGCATATATCTGGAGAAAACTATAATTTGAAAAGATATATGCACTCCAATGTTCATAGCAGCACTATTTACAATAGCCAAGACATGGAAGCAGCCTAAGTGTCTACTGACAGATGAATGGATTAAGCAGATGTGGTATATATACACAGTGGATTATTACTCAGTCCTAAAAATGAATTAAATAATTCCATTCACAGCAACATGGATGGACCTAGAGATTAGCATAGTAAGTGAAGTAAGTCATACAGATAAGGATAAATATCACATGATATCACTTATATGTGGACTCTTAAAAAATGATACAAGTGAACTTATTTACAAAACAGAAACAGACTGACAGACATAGAAACGAACTTATGGTTACCAAAGGGGAAAGGGATAAATTAGGAATTTGGGATTAATATATACAAATTATTATATATAAAATAGATAACCAACAAGGACCTACCATATAGCACAGGGAACTATACTAAATATCTTGTAATAATATATAATGGAAAAATAATCTAAAAAATAGAATATATAGATAGATATATATAACTGAATAACTTTGTTGTATACCTGAAACTAACTGAATCAATTTGTTTTATACCTAAAACTAACACATTGTAAATCAACTGTATTTCAATAAATTTTTTTTAAAAACCCAAAGTGGTAAAATATTAATTCTGAATAGACAGGAACAGTTAAGTATATATATTGTCCTTCAATATGTGAGTAAATAAACAACTGTAGAACATCCATACAGTGGAATAGCAATCAGCAATAAAAACAATGTGCTGTTGATGCAACAACTTAAATGAGTCTCAAAGGCATTATGGTGAGTGGAAGACAGTTTCCAGTGGTTACATACTTTATTATCCATTTATATAACGTTCTTGAAACAAGAAACTTATGGAGATGGGGAAGAGATTAGTGATTGCCAGTGGTTAGAGATAGTGAGGTGAGGAAAAGGTTGAGTAAATATAAAAAGAAACACAAAGGAGATATTCGTGGTAATGGAATAGTTCTTTATCTTGATTGCAGTGATGGTTATACAAATCTACACATGTAACAAAATGACACAGAACTATATACACACATTCTACCAATGTTAAATTCTTGATTTTGATATCAATATTATAATTATGTAAGATGTAACCATTTGAAGAAATCAGATAAAAGGTACAGTCTTCCCTTGAAGAAACGTATCTTAAAAAGTCAATGTTTCTCATAGTTTCACCACCCTGAAGTCATAACTGTTAAACGTACAGTATACCTTTTTCTATATCAAGAATCAAGAAACTTCTTATGTGGAGTCAAATAGTAAATATTTTAGGCTTTGAGGGCCATATCATGAAAGCTATCAGAGACAATTCATAAACAAATGGTCATAGAACTTTACTTACAAAAACAGGTGGTGGTGCTTAATTTGGCCCATGGGCTGTCATTTGATGAGCCCTGCTCTAGATTAAATATATAATATATTGTATGTATAATATAATTTTTGGACAATTACTATAGATAATTATATATAATCTTTATTACATAATATTTTAAATTTAATATATACACCTATACCCATATTATTGTTTATTTTACATATGTATGAACATATATAGTTAATGTTTTAAAATTTTATTTTTGCACTCAATAATACATTGCAGACATCTTTCCTTGTCAGCACACATAGATCAATCTTATTCCATTTCAGTGGCTGCAGAATATTTCATTGAGGAGAAATATATATTTAAGTAACCTCTCATTAATATTTATGGGAATTCCGATTCTTCACAAATATAAGGAATGCTACATTAAACATATTTATATATATGTATATATACATATATGTTTGCACTTGTGCAAATATTTCTGTAGAGATTAATTGCTTTTAATTCACAGATTGTTTTTAACTTCTTTATTGGAGTATGATTGCTTTACAGTGGTGTGTTAGTTTTTGCTGTATAACAAAGTGAATCAGCTATACATATACATATATCCCTATTCTCCTCCCTCTTGCATCTGCATCCAACCCTCCCTATCCCACCCCTCTAGGTGGTCACAAAGCACTGAGCTGATCTCCCTGTATATGCAGCTGCTCCTCACTAGCTCTCTATTTTGATTTGGTAGTATATATAAGTCCATGCCACTCTCTCCCTTCATCCCAGCTTGAACTTCCCCTTCCTGGTGTCCTCAAGTCCATTCTCTACATCTACGTCTTTACTTTATAACTGTCATGCCCCTAGGTTCTTCAGAACCGTTTTTTTTTTCTTTTCAGATTCCATAGATATGTGTTAGCATACGGTATTTGTTTGTTTTTTCTGATTCACTTCACTTTGTATGACAGACTCTAGGTCCACCCACCTCACTACAAAAATCTCAATTTTGTTTCTTTTTATGGCTGAGTATTATTACACTGTATAAATGTGCCACATCTTCTTTATTCATTCATCTGTTGATGGATACATAGGTTGCTTCCATGTCCTGGCTATTGTAAATAATGCTGCAGTGAACATTGCGGTACATGACTCTTTTTGAATTATGGTTTTCTCAGGGTATATGCCCAGTGGTGGGATTGCTGGATTGTATGGTAGTTCTATTTTTAGATTTTTAAGGAACCTCAACACTGTTCTCCATAGTGGCTATATCAATTTCCATTTCCACCAACAGTGCAAGAGTGTTCCCTTTTCTCCACAAACTCTCAAGCAATTATTGTTTCTAGATTTTTTGATGATGGTCATTCTGACTGGTGTGAGGTGATACCTCATTGTACTTTTGATTTGCATTACTCTAATGATTAGTGATGTTGAGCATTCTTTCATGTGTTTGTTGGCAATTTGTATATCTTCTTTGGAGAAATGTCTATTTAGGACTTCTGCCCATTTTTGGATTGGGTTGTTTGTTTTTGCCATATTGAGCTGCATGAGGTGCTTGGAAATTTGGAGATTAATCCTTTGTCACTTGCTTCATTTGCAAATATTTTCTCCCATTCTGAGGGTTGTTGTCTTTTTATCTTTCTTATGGTTTCCCTTGTTGTGCAAAAGCTTTTAATTAGGTCTGTTTATTTTTGGTTTTATTTTCATTACTTTAGGAGGGGGTCAAAAAAGATGTTGCTGTGATTTACGGCAAAGAGTGTTCTGCCTATGTTTTCCTCTAAGAGTTTTATAGTATCTGGTCTAACATTTAGGTCTTTAATGCATTTTGAGTACATATTTGTGTATGGTGTTACGGAGTGTTCTAGTTTCATTCTCTTACATGTAGCTCTCCAGTTTTCCCAACACCACTTATTGAAGAGACTGTCTTTCCCCATTGAATACTTTTGCTTCCTTTGTCATAGATTAGTTGACAATAGTTGCGTGGGTTGATCTCTGGGCTCTCTATCCTGTTCCATTGATCTATATTTCTGTTTTTATGCCAGTACCATACTGTCTTGATTACTGTAGTTTTGTAATATAGTCTGAAGTCAGGAGCCTGATTCCTCCAGCTCCATTTTGCTTTCTCAAGATTGCTTTGGCTATTGGGGTCTTTTGTGTTTCCATACAAATTGTGAATTTTTTTGTTCTATTTCTGTGAAAAATGTCATTGGTAGTTGGAGGGATTGCATTGAATCTGTAGATTGCATTGGGTAGTACAGTTATTTTCACAGTGTTGATTCTTCCAATCCAAGAACGTGGTATATCTCTCCATCTGTTTGTATCATTTTTAATTTCTTTCATCAGTGTCTTATAGTCTTCTGCATACAGGTCTTTTGTCTCCTTAGGTAGGTTTATTCCTAGGTATTTTATTCTTTTTGTTGCAATGGTAAAAGGGAGTGTCTCATTAATTTCTCTTTCAGATTTTTCAGCATTAGTGTATAGGAATGCAAGAGATTTCTGTGCATTAATTTTGTATCCTACTACTTAACCAAATTCAGATTAGTTCTAGTAGTTTTCTGGTAGAATCTTTAGGATTCTCTATGTATAATATCATGTCATCTGCAAACAGGGACAGGTTTACTTATTTTCCCATGTGGGTTCCTTTTATTTCTTTTTCTTCTCTGATTGCTGTGGCTAAAACTTCCAAAATTATGTTGAGTAATAGTGCTGAGAGTGGGCAACCTTGTCTTGTTCCTGATCTTAGTGGAAATGCTTTCAGTTTTTCACCATTGAGGACGATGTTGGCTGTGGGTTTGTCATATATGGCCTTTATTATGTTGAGGAAAGTTCCCTCTATGCCTACTTTCTGGAGGGTTTTTTATCATAAATTGGTGCTAAACTTTGTTGAAATCTTTCTCTGCATCTATTGAGATGATCATATGGCTTTTATCCTTCAATTTGTTAATATGGTGTATCACATTGATTGATTTGCGTATATGGAAGAATCCTTGAATTCCTGGGATAAACCCCACTTGATCATGGTGTATGATCATTTTAATGTGCTGTTGGATTCTGTTTGCTAGTATTTGTTGAGGATATTTGCATCTGTGTTTTTCAGTGATATTGGCCTGTAGTTTTCTTTCTTTGTGACATCTCTAGTTTTGGGATCAGGGTGATGTTGGCCTATAGAATGTGTTTGGGACTGTTCCTCCCTCAGCTATATTTTGGAAGTGTTTGGGAAGCATAGTTATTAGCTCTTCTCTAAATGTTTGACAGAATGCTCCTGTGAATCCATCTTGTCCTGAGCTTTTGTGTGTTGGAAGATTTTTAATCACAGTCTCAATTTCAGTGTTTGAGATTGGTATGTTTATATTTTCTACTTCTTCCTGGTTCAGTCTCAGAAGGTTGTGCTTTTCTAAAATTTGTCCATTTATTCCAGGTTGTCCATTTTATTGGAATATAGTTGCTTGTAGTAATTTCTCATGACACTTTGTATATCTACAGTGTCAGTTGTAACTTCTGCTTTTTCATTTCTAATTCTATTGATTTGAGTCTTCTCCCTTTTTTTCTTGATGAGTCTGGCTAATGGTTTATCAATTTTATCTTTTCAAAGAACCAGCTTTTAGTTTTATTGATCTTTGCTATCATTTCCATCATTTGTTTTTCATTTATTTCTGATCTGACCTTTATGATTTCTTTCCTTCTGCTAACATTGGGAGTTTTTCTTTTTCTTCTTTCTCTTATTCTTTTAGGTGTAAGGTTCGGTTGTTTATGTGAAATATTTCTTGTTTCTTAAGGTAGGACTGTGTTGCTATAAAATTCCCTCTTAGAAATGATTTTGCTGCATCCCATGGGTTTTGGGTCGTCGTGTTTTCATTGTCATTTGTTTCTAGGTATTTTTTAATTTCCTCTTTGTTTGCTTCAGTGATCCCTTGGTTATTAAGTAGTGTATTGTTTATCCTCCATGTGTTTGTATTTTTTACAGATTTTTTCCTGTAATTGATATCTAGTCTCATAGTGTTGTGGTCAGAAAATATACTTGATACGATTTCAATTTTCTTAAATTTTCCAAGGCTTGCTTTGTGACCCAAGATATGATCTATCCTGGAGAATGTTCCATGAGCACTTGAGAAGAATGTGTATCCTGTTGTTTTTGGATGGAATGTCCTATAAATATCAGTCAAGTCCATCTTGTTTAATGTATCATTTAAAGCTTGAGTTTCCTTATTTTTTTTTTCATTCTGGATGATCTGTCTATTGGTGGAAGTGGGGTGTTAAAGTCCCCTACTATGATTGTGTTAGTGTCGATTTCCCCTTTTATGGCTGTTAATATTTGCCTTATGTATTGAGGTGCTCCTATGTTGGGTGCATAAATATTAACAATTGTTATATCTTCCTATTGGATTGATCCCTTGATCATTATGAAGTGTCCTTCTTTGTCTCTTGTAATAGGCTTTGTTTTAAAGTCTATTTTCTCTGATATGAGAATTGCTACTCCAGCTTTCTTTTGATTTCCATTTGCATGGAATATCTTTTTCAACCCCCTCACTTTCAGTCTGTATGTGTCCCTAGGTCTGAGGTGGGTCTCTTGTAGAAAGCATATATACAGGTCTTCTTTTTGTATCCATTCAGCCAGTCTATGTCTGTCAGTTGGAGCAGTTAATCCATTTACATTTAAGGTAATTATTGATATTTCTGTTCCTATTACCATTTTGTTAATTCTTCTGGGTTTATTATTGTAGGTCTTTTCCTTCTCTTGTGTTTCCTGCCTAGAGAAGTTCCTTTAGCATTTGTTATAAAGCTGGTTTAGTGGTTCTGAATTCTCTTAGGTTTTGCTTGTCTGTAAGTATTTTAATTTCTCCATCAAATCTGAATGAGATCCTTGCTGGGTAGAGCAATCTTGGTTGTGGTTTTTTTCCCTTCATCACTTTAAATATGTCTTGCCACTGCCTTCTGGCTTGCAGAGTTTCTGCTGAAAGATCAGCTGTTATCCTTATGGGGATTCCCTTGTATGTTATTTGTTCTTTTTCCCTTGCTGCTTTTAATATTTTTCCCTCGTATTTAATTTTTGATAGTTTGATTAATATGTGTCTTGGCATGTTTCTCTTTGGATTTATCCTGTATGGGACTCTCTGCACTTCCTGGACTTGATTCAGTATTTCCTTTCCCATATTAGGGAAGTTTTCAACTATAATCTCTTGAAATATTTTCTTAGTCCTTTTCTTTTTATCTTCTTCTTGTGGGACCCCTATAATTCGAATGTTGGTGTGTTTAATGTTGTCCCAGAAGTCTCTGAGATTGTCCACGATTCTTTTTGTTCTTTTTTCTTTATTCTGCTCTGCAGTAGTTATTTCCACTCTATGTTACTTATCCATTCTTCTGCGTCAGTTTTTCTGCTCTTGATTCCTTCTAGAGAATTTTTAATTTCACTTATTGTTTTGTTCATCATTGTTTGTTTGCTCTTTAGTTCTTCTAGGTGTTTGTTAAATGTTTCTTGTATTTTCTCCATTCTATTTCCAAGATTTTGGATCATCCTTACTATCATTACTCTGAATTCTTTTTTACGTAAATTGCCTATTTCCTGTTCATTTGTTTGGTCAGATGGGTTTTTACCTTGCTCTTTCATCTGCTTTGTGTTTCTCTGTCTTATCATTTTGCTTAACTTACTGTGTTTGGGGTCTCCTTTTCACAGGTGCAGGTTCGTGTTTCCTGTTGTTTTTCGTGTCTGCCACCAGTGGCTAAGGTTTGTTCCATGGGTTGTGTAGGCTTCCTTGTGGAGGGGACTAGTGCCTTTGTTCTGGTGGTTGAGGCTAGATCTTGCCTTTCTGGTGGACCAGACCACATCCAGTGGTGTGTTTCGGGGTGTCTGTGACATTATGATTTTAGGCAGCCTCTCTGCTAATAGGTGGTGCCATGTTCCTGTCTTGCTAGGTGTCCAGCGCTGTAGCTTGCTGGTTGTTGAGTGTAGCTGTGTCTTAGCGGTGAGTTGGAGATCTCTGGGGGAGCTTTCACTGTTTGATATTATGTGGAGCTGGAGGTCTCTGGTGTACCAATGTCCTGAACTCGGCTCTCCCACTGCAGAGACACAGGCCTGACACCCAGCCAGAGCACCAAGACCATGTCAGTGACTCAGCTCAGAAGAAAAGAGAGAAAAAAAGAAAGAAAGAAGAAAAAATAAAATAAAATAATTGAAATTAAAAATAATTATTAAAAATAAAAAAATTAAAAGTAATTTAAAAAGGAAAGAAAGAAGAGAGCAACCAAACCAAAAACCAAATCCACCAATGATAACAAGCACTAAAACTATACTTAAAAAAAAAAAAGGACTGACAGAACCCTAGGACAAATGGTAAAAGCAGTGCTATACAGATTAAATCACACAAGGAAGCATACACATACACACTCACAAAAAGAGGAAAAGAAAAAAATATATATATCATTGCTCCCAAAGTCCACCACTTCAATTTTGGGATGACTCTCTGTGTATTCAGGTATTGCACAGATGCAGGGTACATCAAGTTGATTGTAGAGATTTAATCCTCTGCTCCAGAATCTGCTGGGAAAAAAATTCCCTTTCTCTTCTTTGTTCGCACAGCTCCACCCCTGGGGTTCAGCTTTGGAATTGGCCCCACCTCTGCGTGTAGGTCACCTGAGGGTGTCTGTTCTTCACTCAAACAGGAAAGAGTTAAAGAAGCAGCTGATTAGGGAGCTCTGGCTCACTCAGGCCAGGGGGAGGTGGGTACAGTATACAGGGCGAGCCTGTGGAGTCAAAGGCTAGCATGATGTTGCAACAGCCTGAGGCGTGCCGTGTGTTTTCCCAGGGGTTGTCCCTGGATCAGGGCACCCTGGCAGTGGCATGCTGCACAGGCTCCCAAGAGGGGAGGCGTGGATAGTGACCTGTGTTCGCACACAGGCTTCTTGGTGGCTGCAGTAGCAGCCTTAGCATTTCATTCTCGTCTCTGGTGTCCACGCTGATAATCGCAGCTTGCGCACATCTCTGGAGCTAGTTTAGGTGGTGCTCTGAATCCCCTCTCCTTGTGCATGTGGAAACAATGGTCTCTTGCCTCTTAGGCAGGTCCAGACTTTTTCCCAGACTCCCTCCTGGCTAGCTGTGGCACACTAGCCTCCTTCAAGCTGTGTTCATGCAGTCAACCTCAGTCCTCTCCCTGGGATCTGACCTCCGAAGCCAGAGCCTCAGCTCCCGGCCCCACCCACCCTGGTGGGTGAGCAGACAAGGCTCTCAGGCTGGTTAGTGCTGGTTGACACTGATATTCTTTATGGGAATCTCTCTGCTTTGCCCTCCGGACCCCTGTTGCTGTGCTCTCCTCCATGGCTCTGAAGCTTCCTCCATGCCTGAAACCCCATCTCTGCCAGTGAAGGGTCTTCCTAGTGTGTGGAAACCTTTCCTCCTTCACAGCTCCCGCCCAGTGGTGCAGGTCCCATCCCTATTCTTTTGTCTCTGTTTTTTCTTTGGCCCTACCCATGTACATGGGGAGTTTCTTGCCTTTTGGGAGGTCTGAGGTCTTCTGCCAGCGTTCAGTAGGTGTTCTGTAGGAGTTGTTCCACATGTAGATGTATTTCTGATGTATTTGTGGGGAGGAAGGTGATCTCCACATCTTATTCTTCTGCCACCTTGAAGGTCAACTCACAGAGTTTTAAGAAAATATTTTAAAATAAATACGATTTTTTTAGTTTTAATTACATTTTTCTTTTTATTCTGTCGGTTTTCAGACTCAATGCCTTATTTGCCAATAGTGCTTTATACTTGTTAAAGAAAACTCATTTGATTTTATAGAAATGTTATTATACAAAGGATACTGAAAGCCATTATTTCTCTTTGTGTGTGTGTGTGTGTGGTACGTGGGCCTCTCACTGTCGTGACGTCTCCCATTGCGGAGCACAGGCTTGGGATGCACAGGCTCAGTGGCCATGGCTCACGGACCCAGCCGCTCCGCGGCATGTAGGATCCTCCCAGACCGGGGCACGAACCCATGTCCCCTGCATCAGCAGGTGGACTCTCAAGCACTGCGCCACCAGAAAAGCCCTATTTCTCTATTTTTAAGTTGAGGAAAATGAGGCTGAGGGAAGTTAATTGACTTGTCCAAGGTTGCACAGCAAACTGGTGTCTAAATAGGGCTTGGACTTCAAGACTCTTGATTCTTTGTTTGGGTCACTTTTCTCTCACATGGAGTGGCTCTTGTTTTAGTTTTAGCATGTTTGGAACCTGTATAACAAATATGGTTAATACTTTTAAAGATAAATGGACAAAGGACAGAAGCAAGTTCTTGTCCAAAAAAAGAAAAACCAAAATATGAAAAACAAAAAGAAATACCCATTAAATATATGAAGAAATGCTCAGTTTATACCTTCATTTTCAAATTAAAACAGCAATTGGATTTTTCACCAATCAAATGCATAGATTAAAAAGTGTGTGGAATCCCGTTCACATATTGACTGACAATTGGAGTGAAAATTGAACAATATGCTAGTCTCTATGAGAATTTGAAACGTCCACACACTTTGATCCAAAAATTGTATTGAAATTTACCCTATAGAATTATCTGAAAAATTGCAGAAACACACACACACACACACACATACACAGAGGGGGGGGCACAGTAATCTCCAATTGCAGAACTGTTTGACATTGTGAAAAGTTGGAAACAACATAAATATAGATTAATAAGGGAGTGATTAAATTAAATACTATGCCTTTGTTAAAAGGAATAAAGCCAATCTTTTGTACTCAAATGGAAATGTATTCAAGATGTATGAATTGGGTAAAGAAAATGACAATATATTATAATGGTATAATCCTGTTCTTGTAAAAATAAAATGCTATGCAAATATATATACATGTACTTATTTGTGTGTATTAGGGATAAAACAAGTCTGAAAAAAATATCCCAAACTGTTAACAGTGATTATATGTGCAAAATTGTTTTATACATATTTGTGACAAAATGTCTGAATCCTTGGGCTCCTGAATCCAAAATTTTGATGAAGACCATAAAAAGAGAGACTAGACTTTAGAGATCCTTCACAAAAACGGGAACATACATCTCCAGTGAGTGAAAACAGCCAGTGGGGAAAACAAACACAGTTCCCCCAAGTTAAGGAGAAGGATGTTTATATAATTGGAAAAGCAAGCCAACCATTACCCCACTCCACCTTATGAAGGCACTTTAAATAATGCACCCTCATTAGCTCTAGTGGTTTTCTGGTAGCATCTTTAGGATTCTCTATGTATAGTATCATGTCATCTGCAAACAGTGACAGCTTTACTTCTTCTTTTCTGATTTGGATTCCTTTTATTTCCTTTTCTTCTCTGATTGCTGTGGCTAAAACTTCCAAAACCATGTTGAATAAGAGTGGTGAGAGTGGGCAACCTTGTCTTGTTCCTGATCTTAGTGGAAATGGTTTCAGTATTTCACCATTGAGGATGATGTTGGCTGTGGGTTTGTCATATATGGCCTTTATTATGTTGAGGAAATTTCCCTCTGTGCCTACTTTCTGCAGGGTTTTTATCATAAATGGGTGTTGAATTTTGTCAAAAGATTTCTCTGCACCTAATGAGATGATCATATGGTTTTTCTCCTTCAATTTGTTAATATGTTGTATCACGATTGATTTGCGTAAATTGAAGAATCCTTGCATTCCTGGAATAAACCCCACTTGATCATGGTGTATGATCCCTTTAATGTGTTGTTGGATTCTGTTTGCTAGTATTTTGTTGAGGATTTCTGCATCCTTATTCATCAGTGACATTAGCCTGTAGTTTTCTTTCTTTGTGACATCTTTGTCTGGTTTTGGTACCGGGGTGATGGTGGCCTCATAGAATGAGTTTGGGAGTGTTCCTACCTCTGTTATATTTTGGAAGAGTTTGAGAAGGATAGGTGTTAGCTCTTTTCTAAATGTTTGATAGAATTCACCTGTGAAGCCATCTGGTGCTGGGCTTTTGTGTGTTGGAAGATTTTTAATCACAGTTTCAATTTCAGTGCTTGTGATTGGTCTGTTCCTTTTCTATTTCTTCCTGAGTCAGTCTTGGCAATTGTGCATTTCTAAGAATTTTTCCATTTCTTCCAGGTTGTCCATTTTATTGGCATAGAGTTGCTTGTAGTAATCTCTCATGATCTTTTGTATTTCTGCAGTGTCAGGTGTTACTTCTCCTTTTCATGTCTAATTCTATTGATTTGAGACTTCTCCTTTTTTTTCTTGATGAGTCTGGTTAATGGTTTATCAATTTTGTAAGTAGCAGGATACAAAATTAATGCACAGAAATCTCTGGCATTCCTATACACTAATGATGAAAAATCTGAAAGTGAATACAAGAAAACACTCCCATTTACCATTGCAACAAAAAGAATAAAATATCTAGGAATAAACCTACCTAAGGTGACAAAAGACCTGTATGCAGAAAATTATAAGACAGTGATGAAAGAAATTAAAGATGCTACAAGTAGATGGAGAGATATACCATGTTCTTGGAATGGAAGAATCAACATTGTGAAAATGACTCTACTATCCAAAGCAATGTACAGATTCAATGCAGTCCCTATCAAAGTACCACTGGCATTTTTCACAGAAGTAGAACAAAAAACTTCACAATTTGTATGGAAACACAAAAGACCCTGAATAGCTAAAGCAATCTTGAGAATGAAAAATGGAGCTGGAGGAATCAGGCTTCCTGACTTCAGACTATACTACAAAGCTACAATAATTAAGACAGTATGGTAATGGCACAAAAACAGAAAGATAGATCAATGGAACAGGATAGAAAGCCCAGAGAGAAAACCATGCACATATGGTCACCTTATCTTTGATAAAGGAGGCAGGGATATACAGTGTAAAAAGGACAGCCTCTTCAATAAGTGGTTCTGGGAAAACAGGACAGGTATATGTATAAGTATGAGATTAGAGCACTCCCTAACACCATACACAAAAATAAGCTCAAAATGGATTAAAGACCTAAATGTAAGGCCAGAAACTTTCAAACTCTTAGAGGAAAACATAGGCAGAACACTCTATGACATAAATCACAGCAAGATCCTTTTTGACCCACCTCCTAGAGAAATGGAAATTAAAACAAAAATAAACAAATGGGACCTAACGAAACTTCTAAGCTTTTGCACAGCAAAGAAAACCATAAACAAGACCAAAAGACAACCCTCAGAATGGGAGAAAATATTTGCAAATGAAGCAACTGACAGAGGATTAATCTCCAAAATTTACAAGCAGCTCATGCAGCTCAATAACAAAAAAACACACAACCCAATCCAAAAATGGGCAGAAGACCTAAATAGACATTTCTCCAAAGAAGATATACAGATTGCCAACAAACGCATGAAAGAATGCTCAACATCACTAATCATTAGAGAAATGCAAATCAAAACTATAATGAGATATCATCTCACACGGGTCAGAATGGCCATCATCAAAAAATCTAGAAACAATAAATGCTGGAGAGGGTGTGGAGAAAAGGAAACACTCTTGCACTGCTGGTGGGATTGTGAATTGATACAGCCACTATGGAGAACACTATGGAGGTTCCCAAAAATCTACAAATAGAACTACCATATGACCCAGCAGTCCCACTACTGGGCATATACCCTGAGAAGACCATAATTCAAAAAGAGTCATGTACCAAAATGTTCATTGTAACTCTATTTGCAATAGCCAGGAGATGGAAGCAACCTAAGTGTCCATCATCAGATGAATGGATAAAGATTATGTGGCACATATATTACAATGGGTTATTACTCAGCCATAAAAGGAAACAAAATTGAATTATTTGTAGTGAGGTGGATGGACCTAGAGTCTGTCATACAGAGTGAAGTAAAGTCAGAAAGAGAAAGACAAATGCTGTATGCTAACACATATATATGGAATCTAAGAAAAAAAAATGTCATGAAAAACCTAGGGGTAAGGCGGGAATAAAGACACAGACATACTAGAGGATGGACTTGAGGATATGGGGAGGGGGAAGGGTAAGCTGTGACAAAGTGAGAGAGAGGCATGGACATATATACACTACCAAACATAAAATAGATAGCTAGTGGAAGCAGCCGCATAGCACAGGGAGATCAGCTAGGTGCCTTGTGACCACCTAGAGGGGTGGTATAGGGAGGGTGGGAGGGAAGGAGATGCAAGAGGGAAGAGATATGGGAACATATGTATAACTGATTCACTTTGTTATAAAGCAGAAAGTAACACACCATTGTAAAGCAATTATACTGCAAAAAAGACATTAAAAAATTAAGAAAAATAAAAAAATAAAATAAATTGCCACTAAAAAAAATTTAAAAAATAACATATCCTGGGAAGCATCATAAATGACCAGCATGAACATGATAAATTCAATATGAATATCAATCAGCATTTGGACAGCACTTGGTATACGCATACATTATTGCATTCAGTTTTCCAAGAACTTTGTCAAGAAAGCAGGACAATTATTGTTACCTACATTTTGCATGTGAGGAAAATGAGACTCCAAGTGGGCAAGCAACTTGTCCCAATGTCACACAGCTAGTTCAGTGGTAAAATCAGTGCTAGAATTCAAGACTCTGTACATCAAACTCCATGCTCTCTTTGCTATTCATCTCTGGGTCAGTGAAACCACTAAGTTATTAGTGGTCATGTCTTCTTTCAAAGTATGAAGGGAGGTCCATCAGCATAAGTGGAGAGAAAGAACAGACCCATTGTTTTATAGTTTTTAAATAATCACCTTCATCTGCCCTCGAAATCTTCAATCCCAGTTAAGAATTATTTATTGACAGATACACTGGGTTAGGAGAGGCCACTAACCCTCTGAGTTACCTAAGACAAGTTTATTTTCATCAGTAAGACTCAGTTTCCTATACAATTGGGGGTTTTCTGGTTTGAACATTCATATTCTCTGGAATTCCTTTCAATCCACATATAGGAGAGTAGACTAAATTATTCTGCTGTTCCAGGTCTGACAGTCTGTTCTTCCAGTCTGTTCTTCTATGAAACCTGCTGTTTATTATTAATAACTAATAGTTATTACATGCTCACCATGTGCCGGGCATTGTACTCAACACTTTACATTTACCATTTCATTTCATTATCACAACAAATCTATGAAGTAGGTGCTATTATGATTCTCATTTGACTCATGAACAGACTGAGACACAGAGATCAAATGACTTGCTCAAGTTTACACAGGAAGTGGCAGAGACAAGTTATGAATCCAGGTATTTTGACTCAAGAGCCCATGGTTTGAACCACTGGTTCCACTAGAAGGGACCATTTCTTCTATTCCAGTCATTTGCCTGAGAAATTATAGGAGATATCTTGATCAGACAGGGCAGTCTGGTCCCATTTTTAATGTCTGAAGGGCCTTCTCTGAATCGTTTTGAAATCAAAATCAGTTGATGCATTTCACCTGGAATTAATATTTCTGTAAATCCCTATGAGACAAATCCTTCATAGAGAAACTTCTCTGGAAGCACAGACATAATGTCAAGAAATTAAGATGGAAACTGAATTCCATGCCCCAAGCCAGCCTTTAGCAACACTGATGTAGGGAAGTTTTGACAGTGGCCTTGTCCTGTCTATTGGTGTTTCTTCCTATCCTCATAGACAGAACTCACCATGTGCAGTTTGCAGGTTATTCACTACACAAGGGGGCCTGGTGGAGGGCATGAGTGAGGACTGAAAACCAGCCCCTATTCTTCTTGTCCTGTGTGCCATGGTTTCAAGCCACAACGCCCCAAAGGAAGGACAGCTTTTTCTAATTTGCAGAAAGGCATAGTTCCCTCTCCAACTACTCACTTGCAGAGCTGGAACTGTTAGGGGTATGAGAGGTCGAGGAGAGTGTGAGAATGGCTTTTGCTAATTCACAAAATTTTGCTGCATGAAGCAGCAGCTGCCCTGCTGATAGATCATTACAGATAATTCTCAGAGCTTTTACAGACTTGTTACACTATCTCACAACTCAGGGTACTGCTCTCTTCTGGGAGACAACTGCTAATCTGAGAAATTAATTCCTACTACCAGTGTTAAATAGATCGACAAGGAGAATAGTCCTCATTCACAGTGAAATGAACATTGGTTAGAAGTACTCGAAATACAAGTGATATGAGTTTAAATAAGTTCAAGCCTCCTAAATCAGAAAAATTACATACCAAGAATTGTGAGAAAGGTTAAACCACTGGGTATTAAACAGCCCTGGAGGATTGCAGTGAAGCTTGAAAGCTGAAGATAGTTTAACAGGGTAAGCATTATCAGAAAGGGGAAGAGGGTGCCTTTGATAAACCACAAATGAACTTCTTGAAATCAGGTGAGATTCAATGACTTGTTTAAGGAATGATCCTTGATGACTTATAAAAAGTATATACTTGAAGCCAACATGCATTCACTGAAAACAAGTGATGACAAATAAACTTTGTTTTTGTTTGTGTTGTTAACAAGGTATCCATGCAAGAGAATAGAGTGTGAGACTTCAGTAAGCTCTCTCATTCTAATCTTTTTTAGATAGAGGCCCTAGGGGAATACTGATAGGGTTCACAACTGATTCAGGGCCAACTCTGAAAGGGGATGAGTAACTAAATAACAGGCTGACATAAACCTGATTAAAAAGCCTTGGCCTTGGCCCATTCACTGATTTATCAATGGCCTAAATGAAAATTGAGAAGATATACTCGTATAATTTGCAGTTATGGATATGGGAAGAGGAAGCAAATAACCCGGATTTTTTTAGAGCAGCCCTGATTTCATATATTGTGTCCCCAGACACCACCAAAATGGTCAAAATGTCCCAGAAATTCCAAAATTTTGGCAACCAAAATATACCCACCAGACTTCCTTCTACAGCTGGACACAGCACAAAATCCCTCTGCCAGACTGTGCCAGTTCAGAATTAGGAAAATATCATTATTCATAAGGAAAATGATTATGTCACCAGTTATATGGAAGGACAAAAGCAGAGGAGCAAGAGTGCCAGCAGGAAAACTGACTTGGGTAGCAGTGATGGGGCAATGTTAGCTGGAAGGAAAGCTATTTGTATTGAATTCTCTCCTTAGAGAAGTTATTACTTTGGTTTCTCTAGTTTCCCAGCCTTTCTAGGTTGCAAACTCAGAGCTTACTTAGTAATCTTGGACATCTTACTTACACTTAAGGACTTTCTTTTAGTCATTGAGGCAGATGTTGAGAAATAAAGCAAGGAAGACGTCAGGTGTTTGGTGCTGGTTGGAGTTGAAAAGCGTAATCCAAGTTATCCTCTGAGACTATGGAGAAATATGGAATGAACGTGGGCTTAAGGGGTCAGAGAGAACACATTTCACATCTCAATTTTGCCATTTATTTAGCTATGTCATCTTGAGCAAGTTGTTTAACCTCTCTAAGCCTTGATTTCATAATCTGAAAAAGAGTAATTAGTGTAAAATGATAAACCTCATCTCACAGGGCTGCTGAATATTGATAATGCATATAAAGTGTATAACATGGTATCTAGCACATATTAATAACACAGCAACAGAACTCCTCATCTCTTTTCCTTATGAATTTGCTTCTCCATCACAGTTCTCTTTCCTCAGTGAATGGCCTCATCATTTACCTAGCTACTCAAAACCAAAGACTTGAATATCATCCTTAATTCCTCTATCTCTCTCATCACTCCATCTATCACTGAAACACACACACACACACACACACACACACACACTAAATTATTTAGTTCTTAAGCTCTTTATGCCATTTCTACCTCTTGAATATTTCTCAGATTTCTCCAGGCCTCTTCATTCCAATTGATATGTCCTTAGTCCCAGTCACCATCATCTTTCACCTGTATATTGCCACCGCCTCTTAATTGGTATCTTTATTTCTAGTTTTCTCCTACTATCCTTTTATTTCAAACATCAGTAGCACAAGGAACTCTACTCAATGCTCAGTGATGACCTAAATGTGAAGGAAATCTAAAAAAGGGTGGATATATGTATATGTATAACTGATTCAATTTGCTGTACAGCAGAAACTAATGCAGCATTGTAAAGCAACTATACTCCAATAAAAATTAATAAAAAAGTGATTTTCCCAATATGCAAAGTTTCACTAACCCACTTAAAACATGTCAATAGGGCTTCCCTGGTGGCGCGGTGGTTGAGAATCCGCCTGCCGATGCAGGGGACACGGGTTCGTGCCCCGGTCCGGGAAGATCCCACATGCCACGGAGCGGCTGGGCCCGTGAGCTATGGCTGCTGAGCCTGCGTGTCCGGAGCCTGTGCTCCGTAACGGGAGAGGCCACAACAGTGAGAGGCCCACGTACCACAAAAAAAAAAAAAAAAAAAAACATGTCAATAGCCTCCCATTTTCTTTATGACAAAGACCAATCTCTTTAAACCAGCTCTCAAGGACCTGGCATCACAAACTCCTACTGTTCTTTCAGATGTGTCAACTTTAATGTCCCTTCTGAGAAGTCTTCCTTGGTGCAGTTCTTAGCTTAATTGTCACATCATCAGGAAACCTTTCCTGAATCCCCAAACTAGATTGCCCCTTCTCTTTGTTATATGTTATGTGTTTCCAAGGCTCCCACTATTTCATCTTTTCTGCACTTGATGCACAAATATTTATATATCACTTGCTGTTCTCCAGGAACTAAGCACTTTAGATTATTGTCCAATGCAATTCTCATGACAATCCTATGAAGTAGGTCCTATTTTTATTCCCATTTTTCAGATGATGAAACTGAAGTACAGAGAAGTTATTTACACAAGGCCATACATCTGGTAAGTAGTAGAGCTGGGGATTTGAAGCCAGGTGATCTGGTCCCAGAATCCATGCTTTTAAATCACTATATTATGTTGTCCCTCACTTTTAATAAATTACTTAATAGCATATAATTATGTAATTATACTAGGCTATAAACTCAAGGTCTGTGTAATTTACCACTGTATCTCTCAATGTGGATGCCAGAAACATAATTAACATTCAATAATTGATCATTAGATAAATTGGTCAATATTTATTGAATGAGTATTGAGGGAATAAATAGTGCCTGTTATCATCATTATCAAATCTGCCCTCAATGGGCTTCCCTGGTGGCGCAGTGGTTGAGAGTCCACCTGCCGACGCAGGGGACGCGGGTTTGTGCCCCAGTCCGGGAAGATCCCACATGCCATGAAGCGGCTGGGCCTGTGAGCCATGGCCGCTGAGCCTGCGTGTCTGGAGCCTGTGCTCCGTAATGGGAGAGGCCACAACACTGAGAGGCCCGCATACTGCAAAAAAAAAGAAAAAATCTGCCCTCAAACATCATCCGCTTTGTGAAGATTTCTCTGATCTCACAACTCACCCTGGACATATTTAGTGATTCCTACCTCTGTGCTCTCAAGTTTATTACATATAATTAGTCTTACCCAAGAGCATGGGAAGTCTTTGAAAGCAGCAGATATTTAGTTCATTTTTGGATCTCTAATATCCATATCAAGAATGCCTGGTATAGAGTAGGTACTTGATTAATGTTAAGGAATATGAAAAAGAAAAGAATATAGACATCTAAGTAGATGATATATGACAGACAGATAAATAGATAATAGACTGATATTACATAACCAAGTGAGAATCCAAAAATAAGTTTAAATCTAATGAGATGAAATTTAATTAGAATAACTGTATAAGGTAAACTCCTTGTTAATCAAATTGTGCTATTGCCAGCAAATGTAACGTGATGTTGTTAGGCCATTTCAACAGATACAGTGTCCAGAAAGAGAGCGCTGACAGCTACATCTTATGTGCTAATCTGCCCATACAAACATTACATGCTTAGTTCTGGGCCACCCCCTCTAAGAAGGAAGTTTCATGATTGGGAGGGTGGCTATGGCTACAGTTCTTCATAAAGCTAAACTTATTTTTGGAAACAAATGACCATTCCCTCATGTGTTACTTTTACAAGTTAAGGTTTTCATATCCTTTCCTGTTCTGTATAATAGCAATAATAATAGCACTCCTCCATAGAGGTGTTGTGAGGACTAAATGAGGTAATACGTGTAGAGCACTTTTCCCCATGTCTGGCTGTCTGACTCTAAAGTTATTAGCCACTATCCTGTGTAACAGAGACACATCATAGTATTCGATTGTCACATCACATTCAATTGTTGCAGCACACCTGTGAAATGCATCTTATTATGGTCATTTTACTGGTGATAAAACTGAGGATCAAAAAGCACAAGGGGGGCTTCCCTGGTGGCGCAGTGGTTGAGGGTCTGCCTGCCAATGCAAGGGACACGGGATTGTGCCCGTATCCGGGAAGATCCCACATGCCGCTGAGCGGCTGGACCCGTGAGCCATGGCCTCTGAGCCTGCGGGTCTGGAGCCTGTGCTCCATAACGGGAGAGGCCACAACAGTGAGAGGTCCGCGTACCGCAAAAAAAAAAAAAAAAAAAAAAAAAAAAAAAGCACAAGGGGTCTCTGTAAGTGACATTAAGTGACAGCTCTGGAATTCAAACCCAATTCCAGAGCCCATGGCCTTTCCACTAAACCACACTATCACCCTGGCAGATATATAAATTGTCATTTAGAAATCCATTATGAAGGAGATAGAGAACACGTGCACCTATCCTTCATCCTTCAAATGAAAAAAAATAATTACAGCTCTTTAAAGAATCACTGCCTTTCATTAGTGAACAACATATCTATTAAGCAACTAGGAAGTCTCTTGCTTTTTGAGCATATGGGAAGATTACCTTTTCATCTCTGGCCACAGAGCACTTTTTCAACAGTTAAACTGCTCTAGGCCTTTGCTCCAAGAATCACACGCACACACACACAAACACACACACACACTTACACATATAAGCCCTTTCACCTTGGAAATGCTGTTTCTCTACAGGCCAAAACTTAAGATTTGGAAATGTAAATCAGTTCTGAGGAATCCTGGGGCTAAAGGAGCTTTCCCATTGATTAAATGTTATTCAAGTCACTGCTAGCCCACATCCTTTAACATATAATAGGGTTGGTCGGGACAAGGGGAAGATGGCGGAAGAGTAAGGTGCGGAGATCACCTTCCTCCCCAAAGATACACCAGAAATACAACTACATGTGGAACAACTCCTACAGAACAACTGCTGACTGCTGGCAGAAGACCTCAGTCCTCCCAAAAGGCAAGAAAGTCCCCACGTACCTGGGTAGGGCAAAAGAAAAAAGAATAAAAAGAGGCAAAAGGATAGGGACGGGACCTGCACCAGTAGGAGGGAGTTGTGAAGGAGGAAAGGTTTCCACACACTAGGAGCCCCCTTGCGGGTGGAGAATGCGGGTGGTGGAGGGGGAAGCTTTGGAGCTGTGAAGCAGAGCACAGCAACAGGGGTGCAGAAGGCAAAGTGGAGAGATTCCAGCACAGAGGATCGTTGCTGAATGGCACTCACCAGGCCGAGAGGCCTGTCTGCTCACCCGCCGGGGCGGGCGGGGCTGTGAGCTGAGGCTCGGGCTTCAGGGAGAGGTTGGAGCGCAGGGAGAGGACTGGGTTGGTGGCGAGAACAGAGCCTGCAGGGGGTTAGTGCACCATGGCTAGCTAGGAGGGAGTCCCAGGCAAAGTCTGGACCTGCCAAAGAGGCAAGAGACTTTTTCTTCCCTCTTTGTTTCCTGGTGCGTGAGGAAAGGGGATTAAGAGTGCTGCTTAAAGGAGCTCCAGAGATGGGCACGAGCCGCGGCTCAAAGTGTGGACCCCAGAGACGGGCATGAGACACTAAGGCTGCTGCTGCCACCACTAAGAAGCCTGTGTGCGAGCACAGGTCACTATTCATACCCCCCTTCCGGGGAGCCTGTGCAGCCCGCCACTGCCAGAGTCCCGGGATCCAGGGACAACTTCCCCGGGAGAACGCATAGCACGCCTCACCCTGGTGCAACGTCACACTGGCCTCTGCCGCCGCAGACTCACCCAGCACTCCGTACCCCTCCCTCTCCTCGGCCTGAGTGAGCCAGAGTCACCGAAGCAGCTGCTCCTTTAACCCCGTCCTGTATGAGTGAAGAGAAGAAGCCCTCCAGTGACCTACATGCAGAGGCGGGGCCAGATCCAAAGCTGAGCCCCGGGAGCGGTGAGAACAAAGAAGAGAAAGGGAAATCTCTCCCAGTAGCCTCAGGAGCAGCGGATTAAAGCTCCACAATCAACTTGATGTACCCTGCATCTGTGGAATATATGAATAGACAATGAATCATCCCAAATTGAGGAGGTGGACTTTGAGAACAAGATTTATGATTTTTTCCCCTTTTCTTCTTTTTGTGAGTGTGTATGTGTATGCTTCTGTGTGAGATGTTGTTTGTATAGCTTTGCTTCCACCATTGGTCCTAGAGTTCTATCCGTCTTTTCTTTTAAAACATTTTTTTTTCTTAATAATTATTTTATATTTTAATAACTTCATTTTTTTAATTTACTTTATTTTATCTTCTTTTTTCCTTCTTTCTTTCTTTCCTTCCCTCCCTACCTCCTTACCTCCTTCCTCCTTCCATCCCTCCCTCCCTTCTTCTTTCCTTCTTTCTTTCTTTCTTTCTTTCTTTCCTTCCTTCCTTCCTTCCTTCCTCCCTCCCTCCCTCCCTCCTTCCTTCCTTTCTTTCTTTCTTTCTTTCTTTCTTTCTTTCTTTCTTTCTTTCTTTCTTTTCTTTCTTTCTTTCTTTCTACTTTTTCTCCCTTTTATTCTGAGCCGTGTGGATGAAAGGCTCTTGGTGCTGCAGCCAGGAGTCAGTGCTGTGCCTCTGAGGTGGGAGAGCCAACTTCAGGACACTGGTCCACAAGAGACCTCCCAGCTCCACATAATATCAAATGGCCAAAACCTCCCAGAGATCTCCATCTCAAAACCAGCACCCTGCTTCACTCAATGCCCAGCAACTTACAGTGCTGGACAACCTGAGCCAAACAACTAGCAAGACAGGAACACAACCCCACCCATTAGCAGAGAGGCTACCTAAAATCATAATAAGTCCACAGACACCCCAAAACAGACAACGAGACGTGGACCTGCCCACCAGAAAGACAAGATCCAGCCTCATCCATCAGAATACAGGCACTAGTCCCCTCCACCAGGAAGCCTACACAACCCACTGAACAAACTTTAGCCACTGGTGACAGACACCAAAAACAATGAGAACTAAGAACATGCAACCTGCAAAAAGCAGACCCAAAACACAGTAAGATAAGCAAAATGAGAAGACAGAAAAACACACAGCAGATGAAGGAGCAAGATAAAAACCCACCAGACCTAACAAATGAAGAGGAAATAGGCAGTCTACCTGAAAAAGAATTCAGAATAATGATAGTAAAGATGATACAAAATCTTGGAAATAGAATAGACAAAATGCAAAAAGCATTTAACAAGGACCTAGAAGAACTAAAGATGAAACAAGCAATGATGAACAACACAATGAATGAAATTAAACATGCTATAGATGGGATCAATAGCAGAATAATTGAGGCAGAAGAACGGATAAGTGACCTGGAAGATCAAATAGTGGAAATAACGACTGCAGAGAAGAATAAAGATAAAAGAATGAAGAGAACTGAGGACAGTCTCAGAGACCACTAGGAAAACATTAAACACACCAACATTCGAATTATAGGGTTTCCAGAAGAAGAAGAGAAAAAGAAAGGGACTGAGAAAATATTTGAAGAGAGTATAGTTGAAAACTTCCCTAATATGGGAAAGGAAATAGTTAATCAAGTCCAGGAAGCACAGAGAGTCTCATACAGGATAAATCCAAGGAGAAATACGCCAAGACACATATTAATCAAACTGTCAAAAATTAAATACAAAGAAAACATATTAAAAGCAGCAAGGGAAAAACAACAAATAACACACAAGGGAATCCCCATAAGGTTAACAGCTGATCTTTCAGCAGAAACTCTGCAAGCCAGAAGGGAATGGCAGGACATATTTAAAGTGATGAAGGAGAAAAACTTGCAACAAAGATTACTCTACCCAGCAACGATCTCATTCAGATATGATGGAGAAATTAAAAGCTTTACAGACAAGCAAAAGCTGAGAGAGTTCAGCACCACAAAACCAGCTTTACAACAAATGTTAAAGGAACTTCTCTAGGCAAGAAACACAAGAGAAGGGAAAGACCTACTGTAACGAACCCAAAACAATTTAGAAAATGGGAATAGGAACATACATATCGATAATTACCTTAAATATAAGTGGACTTAATGCTCCAAACAAAAGACACAGATTGGCTGAATGGATACAACAAGACCCTTATATATGCTGTCTACAAGAGACCTACTTCAGACCTACAAACACATACAGACTGAAAGTAAGGGGATGGAAAAAGATATTTCATGCAAATGAAAACCAAAAGAAAGCTGGAGTAGCAATTCTCACATCAGACAAAATAGACTTTAAAATAGAGACTATTAGAAGAGACAAAGAAGGACACTACAAAATTATCAAGGGATAGATCCAAGAAGAAGATATAAAAATTGTAAATATTTATGCACCCAACATAGGAGCACCTCAATACATAAGGCAAATACTAACAGCCATAAAAGGGGAAATCGACAGTAACACATTCATGGTACGGGACTTTAACACCCCACTTTAACCAATGGACAGATCATCTAAAATGAAAATAAATAAGGAATCAAAAGCTTTAAATGATACATTAAACAAGATGGAATTAATTGATATTTATCGGACATTCCATCCAAAAACAACAGAATACACATTTTTCTCAAGTGCTCATGGAACATTCTCCAGGATAGATCATATCTGGGGTCACAAATGAAGCCTTGGTAAATTTAAGAAAATTGAAATTGTATCAAGTATCTTCTCCAACCACAGTGCTATGAGACTAGATATCAATTACAGGAAAAGATCTGTAAAAAATACAAACACATGGAGGCTAAACAATACACTACTTAATAACGAAGTATTCACTGAAGAAATCAAAGAGGAAATTTAAAAATACCTAGAAACAAATGACCACGGAGACACGACGACCCAAAACCTATGGGATGCAGCAAAAGCAGAGCTAAGAGGGAAGTTTATAGCAATAAAATCCTACCTTAAGAAACAGGAAACATCTCGAATAAACAACCTAACCTTGCACTTAAAGCAATTAGAGAAAGAAGAAGAAAAAACCCTCAAACTTAGCAGAAGGAAAGAAATCATAAAAATCAGATCAGAAATAAATGAAAAAGAAATGAAGGAAACGGTAACAAAGATCAATAAAACTAAAAGCTGGTTCTTTGAGAAGATAAACAAAGTAGATAAACCATTAGCCAGATTCATCAAGACAAAAAGGGAGAAGCTGCAAATCAATAGAATTAGAAATGAAAAAGGAGAAGTAACAACTGACACTGCAGAAATAAAAAGATCATGAGAGATTACTACAAGCAACTCTATGCCAATAAAATGGAAGAAATGGACAAATTCTTAGAAATGCACAACCTGCCAAGACCGAATCAGGAAGAAATAGAAAATATGAACTGACCAACCACAAGCACTTAAATTGAAATTAAAAATCTTCCAACAAACAAAAGCCCAGGACCAGATGTGTTCACAGGCACATTCTATCAAACATTTAGAGAAGAGCTAACCCCTATTCTTCTCAAACTCTTCCAAAATATAGCAGAGGGAGGAACACTCCCAAACTCATTCTATGAGGCCACCATCACCTTGATACCAAAACCAGACAAGGATGTCACAAGGAAAGAAAACTACAGGCCAATATCACTGATGAACATAGATGCAAATATCCTGAACAAAATACTAGGAAACAGAATCCAACAGCACATTAAAAGGATAATACACAATGATCAAGTGGGGTTTATTCCAGGAATGCAGGGATTCTTCCATATTTGCAAATCAATCAACTTGATACACCACATTAACAAATTGAAGGAGAAAAAGCATATGATCATCTCAATAGATGCAGCAAAAGTTTTCCACAAAATTCAACACCAATTTGTGATAAGATCCCTGCAGAAAGTAGGCATAGAGGGAACTTTCCTCAACATAATAAAGGCCATATATGACAAACCCAAAGCCAACATCATCCTCAATGGTGAAAAACTGAAAGCATTTCCACTAAGATCAGGAACAAAACATGGTTGCCCACTCTCACCACTCTTATTCAACATAGTGTTGGATGTTTTAGCCACAGCAATCAGAGAAGAAAAGGAAATAAAAGGAATCCAAATCGGAAAAGAAGAAGTAAAGCTGTCACTGTTTGCAGATGACATGATACTATACATAGAGAATCCTAAAGATGCTACCAGAAAACTACTAGAGCTAATCAATGAATTTGGTAAAGTAGCAGGATACAAAATTAATGCACAGAAATCTCTGGCAATCCTATACACTAATGATGAAAAATCTGAAAGTGAAATCAAGAAAGCACTCCCATTTATCATTGCAACAAAAAGAATAAAATATCTCGGAATAAACATACCTAAAGTGACAAAAGACCTGTATGCAGAAAATTATAAGACACTGATGAAAGAAATTAAAGATCATACAAATAGATGGAGAGATATACCATGTTCTTGGATTGGAATAATCAACATTGTGAAAATGACTCTACTACCCAAAGCAATCTACAGATTCAATGCATTCCTTATCAAACTACCACTGACATTTTTCACAGAACTAGAACCAAAAATTTCACAATTTGTATGGAAACACAAAAGACCCTGAATAACCAAAGCAATCTTGAGAAGGAAAAACAGAGCTGGAGGAATCAGGCTCCCTGACTTCAGACTATACTACAAAGCTACAGTAATCAAGACAGTATGGTAATGGCACAAAAACAGAAAGATAGATCAATGGAACAGGATAGAAAGCCCAGAATTAAACGCACGCTTATATGGTCACCTTATCTTTGATAAAGGATGCAGGAATGTACAGTGGAGAAAGGACAGCCTCTTCAATAAGTGGTGTTGGGAAAAGTGGACAGGTACATGTAAAAGTATGAGATTAGAACACTCTCTAACACCATACATGAAAATAAGCTCAAAATGGCTTAAAAAGCTAAATGTAAGGCCAGAAACTATCAAACTCTTAGAGGAAAACAGGCAGAACACTCTATGAAATAAATCACAGCAAGATCCTTTTTGACCCACCTCCTAGAGAAATGGAAATTAAAACAAAATTAAACAAATGGGACATAATGAAACTTCAAAGCTTTTGCACAGCAAAGGAAACCATAATCAAGAGCAAAGACAACCCTCAGAATGGGAGAACATATTTGCAAATGAAGCAACTGACAAAGGATTAATCTCCAAAATTTACAAGCAGCTCATGCAGCTCAATAACAAAAAACAAGCAACCCAATCCAAAAATGGGCAGAAGACCTAAATAGACATTTCTCCCCAGAAGATATACAGACTGCCAAGAAACACATGAAAGAATTCTCAACATCCTTAATCATTAGAGAAATGCAAATCAAAATTACGAGATATCATCTCACACCAGTCAGAATTGCCATCATCAAAAAATCTAGAAACAATAAATGCTGGAGAGGGTGTGGAGAAAAGAGAACACTTTTGCACTACTGGTGGGAATGTGAATTGGTACAGCCAGTATGGAGAACAGTATGGAGTTTCCTAAAAAACTACAAATAGAACTACCATATGACCCAGCAATCCCACTACTGGGCATATACCCTGAGAAAACCATAATTCAGAAAGAGTCATGTACCAAAATATTCATTGCAGCTCTATTTACAATAGCCAGGAGATGGAAACAACCTAAGTGTCCATCATCAGATGAATGGATAAAGAAGATGTGATGCATATATACAATGGAATATTACTCAGCCATAAAAAGAAACGAAATTGAGCTATTTGTAATGAGATGGATGGACCTAGAGTCTGTCATACAGAATGAAGTAAGTCAGAAAGAGAATGACAAATACCGTATGCTAACACATTTATATGGAATCTAAGAAAAACAAATGTCATGAAGAACCTAGGCTAAAGACACAGACCTACTAGAGAATGGACTTGAGGATATGGGGAGGGGGAAGGGTAAGCTGTGACAAAGCGAGAGAGTGGCATGGACATATATACACTACCAAACGTAAAATAGATAGCTAGTGGGAAGCAGCCACATAAGCACAAGGATATTAGCTCGGTGCTTTGTGACCACCTGGAGGGGTGGGATAGAGAGGGTGGGAGGGAGGGAGACGCAAGAGGGAAGAGATATGGGAACATATGTATATGTATAACTGATTCACTTTTTTATAAAGCAGAAACTAACAAACCATTGTAAAGCAATTATACTCCAATTAAGATGTAAAAAATGAAAAAAACTTATAATAGGGTTAATATTAGCTCTGTAAGTACTAGAGACTTTATTTATCCACTGTTTATTTATTCAACAAATATTAATAATAATAGCTAATACAGATGGTGCCTACTATGTTCCACTACTATGTTCCACACACCATTCTATGTACTTTGAGCCTATTAACTCATTTATTTCATATAACAACCCTATGACACAGGGACTATTATTATCCTCTTTTAAAGATTTAAAAAAAACTTATGCATAAGAGAGGTTATGTAACTACTGTAAGGTCACACAGCTAAAAACTGATAGAGCTAGGATTAAAACACAGGCTGTCTGGCTTTAGTGCATGGAACTACTGTCTCTCTAAACTTCCCTAAATATGTACCAGGCACTGGAATAATTTGAATGTTCAGTATACTCCAAAATAAATATTGAGCACCCAGTATGTGCTTCACACAGTGCTAATCACTACATTAAGGATAAAAGAAACATTAGACAATGTCTTTGCCTTCAAAGGTCTTACAGACTATCAGAGGAGAAAAGATTAACACATATGAAATAACATATAAAGACTCGGTGTCACTAGAGTACTGGGATTCAGGATAATCCTGACTGCTAATAGCCAGTCCTAACGTCTCTGTAAACCCTTGAAATGTACCAGAAATGCAAATATTTTATAATCCAAACCATACCACCCAAACCACATATCAACCCTTTCTCCCACATCCAAAGTGCCACAGAACTTTAGTGACACATATATGCTCAAATACATCAATAATCTAATTTCGACTAATTTTGAGATAAATTCACAAATCACTTCCTGGACTGACACAGGTGAGCCTTTCATCAGGAAGTATAGTTTAATATGGCTATTTGGCCTGAGTGGGCACCAGGAAATACCAAGCACTTTTTGAAAATGATGTTTTTCTTCTACTTCTACTTGGCATTTTGTGTAATTCACATATGCCAGAGCCTGAAATAACAGAAGGATCATGACACACAAGGCAAGACTAGGTATGGGTGTGCAAACTTTACCATAAATTACACCCTGTAGCTGTCAGTAAATTTTGTCAGAAGAGAACCTATTTACAATGTAGAACTGTCTATAAAACTATACATTTAGAATATTTTCTCTTTTAAATGTTTTTAAAACTCAAAGACATTGATGGTATTTATAACTATTGAACTATTTTATATTTTTAGATTTTATCATCAACTATTTCAGGGATTAACAACCTACAGGCACTGCCTGTTTTGTACATAAAGCTTCATGGAACACCGTCACACTCATTTCTTTATATATTGTCTATGGCTGTTTTTGTGCTGCATTGGCAGTGTTGAGTAGTTGAAACAGAGACTGAATAGGCCACAAAGGCTAAAATATTCATTATTGAGCCCTTTACAGAAAAAAGTTTGCCAACTCCTGGACTATTTCATTGAAAGTGTTAACACCTGGACTATTTTATTGAAAGTGTTATTATAAATCTAATAGTAACAGGGGTTCAAGGTAGAAAAAGCATTGAAAACTTATCAGGAGGTGTATATATATACTGACAGCTCATTTTTTATTAAAGAAATGTATTTGAAGATTAAATCCTAGAATATTGAACTGGGCAAAACTTTCAAAATGTGTCCATAGATATTCAATTTTATTTTTAATATTATTGTACTCTTAGTAGGAAAAAAGTCTCAAATACTTTTAACACAGTTATTTAAATCAGTCTGAGTTCTCCTCTGATTCTCGGCAGTGTTCACACATACACATTTACAGAATTATTCACGTACATGTGAATTTTATGATCTGCTTTCTTCATTTAACATTATTGCACAAATTCATAGGATGTCAGTGCTTAGAGGTACTTAGAGATTCTCTAGTTCAACCCAACCCCACCCCCACTCCAATGTTACAATGGGGACAATGAGGCTCAGAGAGGGGAAGGACTTGCACAAGACCTAAGAGACTGAAGTGAGCTACATGTTTTCACTGCTGTTGCCTCAACTCTGTTTTATATACACATTCTTATATACTGACATATCATTTGCATTTAGACGTTAATGGAATTTCTTGCTTAACCATTCTCTTACTTTTGTAACACACTTGGTTTCCAGATGAGCAACAAAGACACAGAAAGGCAAAGTATCCTGCCTAAGATCTCATGATGAATTAGAGGCAGAGTTGGGACTACTTGCATACTGCTATCGTCTGCAGAGAATGACAAAAGGTGACATTTGGTCCAAGCGTGCTGAGAAGAAGCTAGTGGTACTCTGAGACCCATCAGGTTTGCAAGGGAATGTCCACCTTTCACTCGATGTTAAGAAACTATAGATTGTACTACTCAACCTGGCTTCTTGCCTCCTTGTGGGCATAGTAGCCAGGAACAGGTGATTCTCAGGCAGCTTCTCCTGACAGGCTTGAGCAAAACAAGAAAAAGGAAGGCCTGATGAAAATAGGAATTATGAGATGGTACAAGGTTACTTCTGCTTCATGTTTTCCCTAAAGCCATGGATCCAGACAGTACAAGAGAAAAAACTGGGTACTTGCAGAGTCTCTGACATATTGGCTTTGGGACTTCGAGTAGGTCTGACCTTTCACTTTGTGCTCTTTTCAATCTGAATTGCCCAATGTCTCTGTCTCTGTTTCTCTCTCTCTCTCTCTCTCTCACACACACACACACACACACACACACACATACACACACACACAATCTGTGCTTTCCAGAAGAGCCTGCTCTTTCCACAGTCCCTACTTGCCCCATCTCCCCCTGGATAAACTTGACCATTTTTCAATGTCATAAAGTCAGCTTGCATGCTCCTGCTCAAGAAACCTTTCAAGATCCCTGCAGCTGAAAATAAGTCCTACCTCCTGTGAAGCCTCATAGCTCTTTCTTGTATAATTATTTACCTTTAGCCCCTGTATTATTTATTTATTTATTTTGCAGTACACGGGCCTCTCACTGTTGTGGCCTCTCCCGTTGCAGAGCACAGGCTCCGGACGCACAGGCTCAGCGGCCATGGCTTACGGGCCCAGCCGCTCTGTGGCATGTGGAATCTTCCCGGACCGGGGCATGAACCCGTGTCCCCTGCATCGGCAGGCGGACTCTCAACCACTGCACCACCAGGGAAGCCCCTAGCCCCTGTATTTTTAAGATAGTATCTTGTACAACTAGGTATACCTATTGAAAAAATTAATGATAGTATTTGATCTTTATAAAAAGTGATGTCATAGGTAGAACAAGGGTCATCACTCCCATCTGATCGATAATAAAGTTGAGGATTTGAGAGGTGAAAAGCCACATTGTTACTATGGGGCAGAGACCAGACACAAGCCTAGTCTTCTGTTTTTCCTTATTGCTCTATCTGGAAGATGAACAGAAATAAGTTTTTTTCTCTTCAGCGTAACATTTGTCAAGATTATCCCAGAACCCTGAACACACACTGGATCTCTTAAAATGTTGGAAATATGGCTTGGAACCCAAACAGAAAAGCCTGGGTGTGGACTCAGGGATTTTTCAAGCCAGGTTGTGTTTTCTCTGGATTATTTTCTACAGCAAGTATCAGGGTTGCATGGCCTGAAAAGACTATCAAGGTTATCAAGGACACATTTGTAAATAGAAAAACCATAAATTAAGACTGATAAAAACTGAAAGTTGTGAAAGTGCTGGCTGACTCTCCTCCCCTTTCCCTATAAGTGGACTAAAGCCTATATACTATACTTCAAGAGAAAAATACCTTCAAACTTCCACAGGAATTAATTGTGTCTCACCCTAAGACTCATGCTGCTGCTTTGTTGCCCTAGGAAATAAGCCAAGCAGCACTAGTTTAATTGTCAAATTTAGAATGAACATTCTCTGAAGAACTATCAGCCATTGAGAAGCCTTGTGGTCAGGAACTAAAAGCTATGCAATTGGCTTCCCAGGGTCCTGTTTTGCCTGAGGCCTGTTTAGAGTCTGAGCTGCATACTTGACAAAAACTAATTTTTGCAGCTGTCAGAAGCCAGGACAGCTGTGAAAAGAGTGAGTTGGATTGGGTTCTGCCTCCTGTACCACTCCAAAGCTCTGCCAACACCAGTTTCTAGAACCATTCCCACAAATGAAACTACAAAGTGTAAAGAGTCATGTGTGCTTTTCACAGGCCTGGCAGAGCACAGAAGCTTGGCACTTAGGTACTTCTTGTTTCAACATGTACCCTGAGTAGATTCAAAATAGGAATGGCTAGAGGTTAAATATGAGGCACTGGGGTAGATTTTTTTACAGATTCTCATTTCTGGCCATAACTTCCCTAAATTGTATCTAAATTGCAATTACCAACACCTGTTCTCTAGGCAGCATGCAATTTGGGAGAGATTTGCAGTGTTCTTAGACATGTCTTTTAAAGTTTCATAATACCAGTTCCTATATTTCCCATGCTAGATGGGCTCAGAACTGGCAGTGTATGTTTTCAGAAACGCAGGTATGCAAATGGGTCAGGCAGGATGTGAAGCTGCCAGGACTGGCAGAAGTCCAGTACCATATAAAAATGTGGGACCCTTTTCTAAAATTATTAAATTTTCATGACGGGGACTATAGATCATTAAGCCAATCCTGGGTCCTTCTAAATATGGGGCTCTTTGTGACTGCACAGGTCACACACTCATGAAGCCATCCTTGCTCCCTGTTTACACACAGACCAGAACATGATTCTTGAATTCAAGCTGTCCCTTGACAGAAAACCTGATAGGTATAATGGTTATTAAACTATCGTTCCCTATGTGATGATTACATCGTGGAATGCTGCAGGAAGACAAAATAAAAGTCTCCTAATGATGCTAAAGAACCATTTGAAGACTTTACTAATTGAGATGGTGACTTCCTAGACACAGAGGAATTGATTAAATGACCTTTTATCAATCTTTGAAAATGATACTATTTCTGTAACCCTCATTGACTTTCCCTGGCAAAGACCAGAATCTCTTTTGAGCATAATTAACAACCCATGTTGGCTTCTTGCCACTTCACATTTATTCACTGGACCAGTGCATGACTGCTCTTCTCATCCCACACAGTTGGGTCAGAGCCTTCACTGGTTAATATTTATAAAAAATACTTTGAAGATGAAATCCTTGGTGAGTAGAGGAAACCCTGGAGTTGGATAGAACAGAGAGTTTTGGGGTCTGGGCCTCCTCTCAGAACTGCCACTACCGCACATTGTGATCTTTGACAGATTTGTTGTAGCTGAGTGGCTGTACTTTCCTTTGGGTGAAATAGCAAAAGCCAAATAAAGAGACCACAACATCTGATGGGGTTTTTCCCAGCTCCAATACTGAATGCCTGAGTTGCTTTAGAAGAGAAGTGTTGGCTGTTTTGTCTCTCTGGTCTTTAGTACCTCCTCCCTCCCTTCCCCACGCACACACCATACTTTGAAGATGGTTCTTAGCGGGGAAGTACTTCATATTATTAAGCGAAGTATGCTCAGCAATACCTTGCCTGTGGGCTGGCATTTAATCTTTGTCTACACACAGAAACTGGTTTGACTGAAACCTGAAAAAAACAGACACAGATCAAAAATAATAATCACAGTAGTTTTACACATACCTCTGTTTTTTATGTCTAGATGACTGATTTAACTGATTTTGTTAGCATTTTCTATCCTGTTATTCTGGTGCTGTGAAGGCCCTAGCTAGAAATGGGAGTTGTGGGGAAATAAAGAAGTTGATTCTGAGCTTATTTCCCCCAAAGCTTCTGAGGGGACTTCACCCTCTCCCCTGAAAGGAAGGAGAAAGGAGTCTATGCTTTTAATTCCATGTAAGGTATAACTGGACTACTCAGAATGTCCCTCTTTGTAATAGTACCCTGACAGCAGGGAGCTGAAGCAGTGTAAGCCAGATTGGGCTCTGCTTGGGGCTCCAGCCTCAGCCCAAGCCTTGGACTGGAAATATCTCCACTCAACCCTATGGCTTGTCTCATCTCCCTGATCTGCCTCCTGGGTGAACTGTAGGCCAGGTTAAACCAGGCCACCTCAATACTTGTGTCATGGGGCAAAGCTGAGGAAGCTTTGCTTCTTCAGCTCCTGGCTTTTTAGCTATGTCTGGCTACCTACATACTGTTGAAAGTCAGCTGCTAGCCTTACCTTAACCAAAGCCAGTTGATGCTCTTAAAATAATTTGATTTCAGAAGCTCCTTGGGCATGGCTTAATGTCCTGTATTGCCTTTGGCCCTTGGCTCTGGGGCATTAGAAAGCTGAATTTATTTCAGAGTAATGGGAACCTAGATAGGCTACTAAAGGCTTCTAACTGGCTATCTCTCAGTCCAGTTCAACGTGTACTTATGGAGCCAATTGCTCTGTGCCAGGCCAGTACCAAGAACTAAGGGTACAAAGTGGACTGAGGTCTAGTCCTTGCCCTTCAGGAGTTCATAGCCTGTTTACAAAGCCAGAGGAGTAAACAGATGATTTCAATATAATGTGATTAATGACAGGCAAGAGATGAGAACTTGATGTCTTGAAGGCACTGAAGAGAAGCACCCAACCCAGGCTAGAGGCAGCAGGGAAGACTTCTTTCTGTAGGAGAGTTCAACAGGTATGGTTCAAAGGAGTTAGTGAGAAAAAAGTGAGAAATAAACATCAAAAACTGAACAACAATAGCAATGGCAAAGGAGTGTCTAACAGCACTCTATGCTCAGGGAACTATGAAAAGTCAAGAAAATTAAAATTTAAAGTACAGGGTTTGGAGTGGTAAGAAACGAGAGTAGAGAGGGAGATGGATGGGGAAGTAGTCATGGGAGTCTTGGGTATCACTTTAAGGAGCTTAGCTTATCTAAAGGCAATGGGGAGTCAGTAAGGAGTTTTAAGCAGGGAAGATCTGTCAATTAAAATATCACTTGGAGTGCAGTGAATGTATGAATGAATAAACATGTCTATGTCACAACTTTACCTGAAAATGTGCAATGTTTTCCAAGGAGCCTACAGAATAAAGCCAGAATTCATTTGCTTGGTTTTCCTCAGGCTTCTCTAACCTAAATTTCTATTCTCAACTCACTCTTTTCTAGCCACATAAAATTCACTCTTCTTACTCATTTAAAGCTCATGCTATTCCTTATTGCTAATTTGTCCCTGTATGCTTCCCTTCTCTGGTGAATTCATAATAATTCTTTGAAAATAAGGACAGTTATCATTTTCTCTGAGAAGTCTTCCCTGACCTCTGTTTACTCTATTCCTCCTCTGTCTTCCCATAGGACCCTGCTCATGCTTTATAGCTTTTATCACAAAGTGTTGTAACATCTCTGTTTCCCTGAGTATTCCCCACTTGGCATGAGCTGCTTGAAAACAAAGAAGATGCCTTATTTATTTCTACTTTATCAGTACTTTACATAGTCAGCACTCAATAAATGTTGGTTGAAATAATCAAAAGATCAACAGGTTAAAACAGAAGGTCAGAAACAGACCATTCTAATCATTCTGGCACTGTAGGAGGTTAATTGTGGAGTGTAGCAGAAAAAGCACCAATCACCAAGGTGTAGGGTGTGAGACAGGACTTGAGATTTCACTCCATGTCCTGATGTTGACTTACTGTAGTCATCTTTTCCTATCTCTGTACTGCAGTAGTCCCAAGCTATGTATTAGTCCAACTGATCTCCTGAAAGGTTACCAATCTCTCTCCCAATCCAGATCTAATTCTCTAGGATAATATTATTCATATTATCCACATTCCTATATCCTAGAGGCCTGCAGAGTCTATGGCAATGGGATATATAAAGCACTTGGGTTGAGAAGAAACAATATGTTAAGTCCTATGATAGAGGAATACTGGGAAAGGTATCTAAGAGATACTTTAGAACATCTCATAATGGAAACAGCTTTCTCTCCCTTCCTTCCTCTCATATCTAAAGAATGGGGCACAGTGACATTTAGAGTTGTGTTGAGTTGACTTTGCCTAGTTGCAATAGCCCACGAAAGCCCATACAAAAGATTCCACAAAGTGAGCCTTGTAAGTTAAATTCCATAGGGTACATACTCATTCATTTGCAGCTTTTTTACATCAAGAGATCTGCTGTTTGATATTCTCCAATCTAAAAAAGATAGTGTTTTCCTGGATTTGGTTGTGAAACCAAAGCCACAGTAGCACAAGCCAGGTAAGGAGAAAAAAAGGAATTGAACACATTAATAGGACCTTTCCTAGCTGCCTGGCAGTAAAGGGGAAAAGCTTAACAACATCTACAAAATGATGGCTAATAGGATGTGTCAGTAGTTAATTTGCATATTTTTCATTTAATGTGAAAACAGAGCCCAGGCGCTTTTCTGACTCCTTTATCACTACTTCCAAACTTCTATAACCCTGACCCATTTGTCCTCCCAACGTTGAACAATGTTGGTTTGGCGAGGCCCAGAGAAGTGAGTGTCAGGGTTCCAGGACGCAGTGTGAAGATAAATAATGAAAATTTAAAATGATAGCATTTTCATAGTGCTTTACTGTTATAATCCTTTTTAGCATAAATCATCTTGATTCTTACAATAACTATGTTCTATTGAGCCTCAGGGCTTTTGCACATGTGCTTCTCTTTGGACAGTTCTTCCCACCTATCTTTGCCTAGTTTTACGAATGCTTCAGGTCTCAACTCAATGATTACTTTATCAAGGTAACCTTCCTTGACTTCATTGTCTATGTCAAGTCTCTCTGTTACACACTCATGACACTGGTACATTTCTTTGTTTCTTATCATAATTGCAACTTTACATGAGTGGGCATGAGCATTTAATTATGACAGCTCTATAATATAAAGCTGTTGTTGAGAAGTGGCTGCCTAGCCAGAGACTACATTTATCAGCCCTCCTAATATCTTGGGAAAGGAAAAGGTGCATACGACCACCCTCCTAACATCTTGGGGAAGGAAAAGGTATGTGCATATGTACCTTTTAGTACGACCAGTTCTTACTAATGCAATACAAACAGAAGTATGTCATTTCTGGGCCACAGTATTTAAAAAGCAGGTGTGCCTTCTTTATCTTCTCTTTGTACTTCTCCAGCCTAGATACAGAGGCTTCTGAGGCCCTAGAGCAGTGGTTTTCAAACTTGACTGCGATGTTAGAATCACCCAGAAACTTTAAAAAATTCTGATACCTCTACTGCATGTCAAGCCAATTAAATCTCTGTATGTGGACACCCAGGCATTAGTAATTTTTAAGCTCCCTAAGATATTCAATGGATAGTCAAAGTTGAGAAAAACTGCCTAGGCATGGCTTCTGGACCCCTAAAACACTGTGTGGAGAAATGTTGTCTGTTGAGCAGGAATATTTGTATTAGGCTGTCATGTGAGCAAGAAATAAGCTTATGTCAAGCCACAGAAATTTGGGGGGTTGGTTTGTCATATCAGCTATTTTACCATAACTAACATACTCCTCATTGTATCTCTAGTGCCTAGAACAGAGCCAGGTACATATTTGGTGCATAGTTACTAGTTATTGAAGAATGGTATTATCTTTCTCACCTTTACAAATGAAGCTCAAAGTGGTTAAATAACTTACCCAAGTTTGTACGGCTAGAAAGCAGAAGTTTGAATTTTAGCCCAGGTCTCCTTGATTACAAAATAGGTATTCTTCCCACTATATTATAATGTTCCATTTTGCAGATGAGGACACCATAGGTTTTCAGAAGCACAGGCACTAACTTTAATATCCCTTATAGGTGACAATTAGTGGGGTGTGATGGTCTCAGGATTCTGACAGCTAATGGTGGGGATATTAGCACCTAATTAGTGGTAAATAAAGGAACAGAAAGACACTGATGGGAGTTGGTAGAAATTGGTAGGTGTTAAGACCCTTATCTGGATCTTAGGTTGCCTGTTTCAAGATCAAACCTGAAACCTCAAACTTTTGACAACTAAGACCCTTTTTCATGAGACCAAAAAAACAATGATTAGAATATAGTATTTTGTGGTAGAAAAACAAAGACGTTGGCCCTGGACCAAATTAAGATCTGATTAAATGGTCTCATTGACTCCATTTTTCCTGTATCTTCCAACTTTGCCTACCATATCTTTCTAAAGACCACCTGCATCATATCACCCCACAGCTCAAAAATATGTAATGGCTTCCTGTCCTTTCCCATATCAATTCCACATCATTCTGCCCAAATCACTAAAGACCCAAGACCCTCCATAACCTGTCCCTGTCATATCCAGCCAACTTTTTCTCTCAGCCCTCCTCTACACCTCTTTTTCTTTAGCCAGAGTGCCCTCTTCACACTTGGTACCACACCCATACCAACTTCAGCATTCCTTCAAACCTTACTTTATGTTGAAGCCTGCTCTCCACCCCACTCTGCTCATGTCCGAAAACTCCATGAAGTCATTTTGTACTACTCTGAACCATCTAGTATTTACCTAGTTGCTATATTTTGTGTATTGGTTTCATCTCCCTGAAGGAGTTTGTCAGCAACTTGGTTGGCAGGACCCCATACCAAGCCTTCTTCATTTATGTAATTGTGACCACTGATTATTTTCTTTACAAAGGTAGTTGGCAAGGCACTCTTGAATACATGATCCCATTTGACAGTCACACTCATCCTGTGAAATACATATTGATTCCCTATTTAACAAAATATTTATTGAGAATCTGCTACCTGCCAGGCACTGTGCAGGGAACTTACTTCTAGCCTCTTTTTATAGATGAGGAAACTGAAAATTTTGGTAAAGAGACTTAGATAAATTCACACAGCTGAAAAATGAAAGATCTAGAGCTCTAACTCATGTTTACCATTCTACATCCAAGGCTTTCTCTATTACATGTTAGACCTCCCTTAGAGTAAGCATTCAATATATCTTAATTGAAATAAAGTAAATTTTATTTTTATACATTTGGGAGAATTCATTGTATATTATTGTGAGCATTAGTAATTTGATCAAAAAATATTTATTGGGCACCAATTATTTGCTGGGTAGGAACGATGTATACATAAAGATTAATAACATTGGTTATGCTCTGTTAAGTTCCAACTGAATGGCAGAAGTTTCCCAGGCCTTATGAAAAGGACAAGAGCACTGTGAGTTAGTGGACCTGGAAGGCTTCAAAGGAAATGTGAGCTTTGAGCTGAGCCTTGAAAGGTAAGTAAGACTTTGATAGAGAAAGGTGAGAGTATGAGGGAATTTCAAGGAGAGGAAATAATTTGAGCAAAAGCTTCCCAAGGTGTTGCAAAACCAGGTCGGGCATCGCTGGTTTGTACCAACAGTAAGAAACAAACTTTTGAGCAATATGTGATAAGTGAAAACCTAGATGGTTTTGAGGATTGAAAGAAGGTGATAAACAAGTATTAGAGCGGGAAGCCAAAGTTGTGAAATGAGTTACTGAAAGTGACAGAACTTTACAAACTAAATTACAATGCACATGGAAATGATTTAAAGTATTATTGTTGTTTTTGTTATTGCTATTCGACCGACTGCACAGTAAGTGGTTTGATTTAATCATCACTGACTTTCATCATTGAGCTGTGGCCATTTCTACAAAGCAATAAAAGGCATAGCCCTTTCCAGGAAAGGCAAGTAAAGAAAATATACAAATTGGAAACGTTCTTTCTTCTCACATTGTTTTGAACTTATTAGAAGTTCAGGAGGACCTGAATCAGCAGGTGGTGACTTCAGACACTGTTAGTCCTTCACACTTAAAGTGAACTTCTTGGAGGAAGTGAATTATGGGGAAAATGAATTTTTTTAACATCTTTATTGGAGTATAATTGCTTCACAATACTGTGTTAGTTTCTGTTGTACACCAAAGTGAATCAGCCATATGCATACATATATCCCCAGATCCCCTCCCTCTTGAGCCTCCCTCCCATCCTCCCTATCCCACCGCTCTAGGTCATCACAAAGCACCAACCTGATCTCCCTGTGCTATGCTGCTTCTTCCCACTAGTTAACTGTTTTACATTCGGTAGCATATATATGTTGATGCTACTCTCAGTTCGTCCCAGCTTCCCCCTCCCACCCCATGTCCTCAAGTCCATTCTCTATGTCTACATCTTTATTCCTGCCCTGCAACTAGGTTCATCAGTACCATTTTTTTTTTAGATTCTATATATATGCGTTAGCATACAGTATTTGTTTTTCTCTTTCTGACTTACTTCACTCTGTATGACAGACTCTAGGTCCATCCACCTCACTACAAATAACTCAATTTCATTTATTTTTATGGCTGAGTAATATTCCATTGTATATATTGCCACATCTTCTTTATCCATTCATCTGTCAATGGACATTTAGCTTGGTTCCATGTCCTGGCTATTGTAAATAGTGCTGTAATGAACATTGTGGTACATGTCTCTTTATTAAGGAAAAATAAAGTTTAGAAAAATGAGCCAGCAACACTAATCATCTTTCACTTTGCCTAGCACTTTGGTCTTTTCAGCTATTTCTGTGGACTCATCTTCATCTCACTCTGACTCTGAGAGATGATGAGAACTAATATTACAGTTCTATAGAGGCATTCTTGAAGGCTGTGGAGCTAAGACTTGTAGGTTTAAATCCTGGCTCTGTCACTTCCTAGCCATGAGAACTTATACCTCTCTGAGGCTCAGAGAGAAAAAATAATCCCTAATTTGCAGAATTCTCATGAGAATTAAATAAAATATGTGTCTATAAAGTCTGGAATGTTCCTCAAATATCAATTCTTCTTTGGTTCTCTGGCATTATACAGCATACTTTTGAGAGTCAGAGAAGATATAGACCCAAGTGAAGGAGAATTCATTCAACATATTGCAATTGAGCTCCTCTTAAGTGTCAGGCTCAGTGCTAGGGGCTGGAGAAAGAACAGTGAACAAAGCAAACAAGACCTTTATTCTTATGGAGTGTACAGGCCAAGCCTTTTTGACATATAGTAGCTGTGTACCTGTAATATTTAATTCCACTAGCCTCAGTTTGCTCAAAGGAATGATAGTCATTGCCCAACATACTTTATTAGGAAGTTGTGAGAATCAGATTGTATAATTCATATGGAAACATTCTTGTGAACTGCAAATTATTGTACTAATGAAATTATTAGTAGTTGTGTTCCTATTTGATAGCAAGAGGGGCTAAAAACATAAGTTGGTAGCTGTAGGTATCAGAGAATACATTATCACAGAATCCTGACCAGCAGTCTGGCCAGAATAGCATGAGCTGCTACTTATAGGTGCCATAGCACATATTATCATAGAATCCTGATCAAAAGCCTGACCAGATGTAGTGAATATGATAATGTCATCAATATTAAGGGCCAGCTGCTGGAGGTACCCAGGCAATTTGTATAGCCAGGGAGGTCTGGCTGTCTATAATAGTGAAGGAGAAAGCCTTTGTCTTGGGCCTCTAGCCATTCTTCTTATGCTCAAATTCCTATCTTCCCTGTCAGGAAGTCCATATTCCCATTGGCTTCCCAAATTTTCCCCTTCTCCCTCCTGTAAGTGAATATGCTCTAGGGAAATGATATGGTCAATGCATTCATATCAATGTGTCAGTGACTGAAAAAACCTCATGGATGACCACTCCCAAGGAAAAGGATATTGAATTGGGGGCTAAGCCTTAAGATAAAGAAATAGAACACTGATTGGTAGAATTCTGGGGAGTATCAATAAAGCTCAGGCTCCTCTGAAACCAGGTGGATAGGAGACTTAACAATAATGGAACCAGAAAATGTAAGCACTAAAATATTTCTCAAAGTATGTTCACTGGAACACTAGTCATTCATCTATTCTTCTAGAAAAGAAGAGAATGGAGAACTGATGGCCAATAGCCCTGGAAATAAGCATAGATATTTTAGAGCCATTGTTAGGATTGAGGGAGACCTGTTGGCACATGCAGAGAAACCCATCTCTAAATCTCACTAGTAATGTACTCAGGCTGCATTAGTTGGCAAAAATATATATTCTTTGCTTTTGTAGAAAAATCTACTCATTTGATTGTCTTCCCAGAAAACCCCTTTGAAGGAAACTGTCACTTTTTCCAGAAGGAATACCCCCATTCACATATTACTGAGAGCTACTATGCTCTTTTACACTTACTATGCTCTTACACTGAGAGATACTATGCTCTTATGCTACTATGCTCTTACACTACTATGCTCTTACAGGGAGAGGGAGCTCTACTATGCTCCCTCTTGCTGGTAACAATTAACTGGCCAAAGGATGGGCATATAACCCAAGTTTTTACAATCAGTCTTTACCTTGGTTTTTGGACCTGGCGATTCAAGGCCAGTTTGGCTCCTAACTTTAATTGTACAGATGTTATCAGTAGCCATTTTCTCCAGTGTGGACTTAGAACGGAGAAAGTGGTCTGTAGAGAGAGGAGGAGGAGACATGTCAAAAGAAGCAGAGACAATAAGAGGGAAAGAGACCTGACAGCACTGAGTCCCTTGTTCTAATTGTTTCTGAGGCCCAGCAGAATTCTGATCTGTAAGACACCCCTATAGGCTTAATAACAAACAGTTCTTTATGCTAAGTTATTCAATTTCTCTCTTTCCTTAGTGAGCTTAACTGGGTTTCTATTACTTGCAAACATACATCTAAACTAGTAAAGCCTCCTACTTAACAAAAGCAAAAGCTAGTCATTAGTGAGCTTTTATATTTATACAATCCTACCAATGTACAAGTATTTTTTTGTTTTTATTTTTATTATGACTTAATCACATATGATTTTTTATGGTTTTTATTCTTCAGTTTGTTAATATGGTGTATCACATTGATTGATTTGCAGATATTGAAAAATCCTTCCATCCCTGGGATAAATCCCACTTGATCCCATGATCATTTTAATGTATTGTTGGATTTGGACTACTAGTATTTTGTTGAGGATTTTGTGTCTATATTCATCAATAATATTGGCCTGTAATTTTCTTTTTTTGTGGTGTCTTTGTCTGGTTTTGGCATCAGGGTGATGGTGGCCTCATAGAATGAGTTTGGGAGTTTTCTTTCCTCTGCAACTTTTTGGAAAATTTTGAGAAGAACAGGTGTTAACCCTTCTCTAAATGTTTGACAGAATTTGCCTGTGGATTTTGGTTCAAGAGGGTAGAGTAGAAGTACGTGTGCTCACTCCCTCTTGCAAGAGCACCTGAATCACAAATAACTGCTGAACAATCATCGACAGGAAGACACTGGAAATCACCAAAAAAGATATCCCACATCCAAAGACAAAGGAGAAGCCGCAATGAGATGGTAGGAGGGGCACAATCACAATAAAGTCAAATCCCATAATGGCTGGGTAGGTGACTCACAAACTGGAGAACAATTATACCACAGAAATCTACCCACTGGAGTGAAGATTCTGAGCTTCACATCAGGCTTCCCAACCTGGGGGTCTGGTAACAGTAGGAGGAATTCCCAGAGAATCAGACTTTGAAGGCTAGCGGGATTTGATTGCAGGGCTTTGACAGGACTGGGGGAAACAGAGACTCCACTCTTTGAGGGCACACACAAAGTAGTGTGCACATCAGGATCCAGGGGGAAGGAGCAGTCACCCCATAGAAGACTGAATCAGACCTACCTGCTAGTGTGGGAGGGTCTCCTGCAGAGGCGTGGGGCAGGGCGGCTGTGGCTCACCAAGGGGACAAGGGCACTGGCAGCAGAAGTTCTGGAAAATACTCCGTGGCATGAGCCTGCCTGGAGTCCACCATTAGTCCCACCAAAGAGCCTGTAGGAGACAGTGCTGAGTTACCTCAGGCCAAACAACCAGCAGGGAGGGAACTCAGCCCCACCCATCAGAAGACAAGTGGATTACAGTTTTACTGAGCTCTACCCACCAGAGAAACACCCAGCTCTGCCCACCACCAGTCCCTCCTATCAGGAAGCTTGCACAAGCCTCTTAGATAGCCTCATGCACCAGAGGACAGACAGCAGAAGCAAGAAGAACTACAATCCTGCAGCCTGTGGAATGAAAACCACGTTCACAGAAAGATAGACAAAATGAAAAGGTAGAGGACTATGTACCAGATGAAGGAACAAGATAAAACCCCAGAAAAACAACTAAATGAAGTGGAGAATGGCAACCTTCCAGAAAAAGAATTCAGAAAAATGATAGTGAAGATGTTCTAGGACCTCAGAAAAACAATGGAGACGAAGATTGAGAAGATGCAAGAAATGTTTAGAAAGACCTAGAAGAACTAAAGAACAAACACCTAGAATTACAGAACAAACAGAAATGAAAAATACAATTACTGAAACGAAAAATACACTAGAAGGAATCAATAGCAGAATAACAGAGGCAGAAAACTGATGAGTGACCTGGAAGACAGAAGGGTAGAATTCACTGCCGCAGAACAGAATAAAGCAAATAAATGAAAAGGAATGAAGATAGCCTAAGAGACTTCTGGGACAACATTAAATGCACCAGCATTCACATTATAGGAGGCCCAGAAGGAGAAGAGAGAGAAAAAGGACTCGAGAAAATATTTGAAGAGATTATAGTCAAAAACTTCCCTAAGATGGGAAAGAAAATAGCCACACAAGTCCAGGAAGCACAGAGAGTCCCAGGCAGGAAACCCAAGGAGAAACACGCCAAGACACATAGTAATAAAAATGACAAAAATTAAAGAAAAAGAAAAATTATTAAAAACAACAAGGGACAAATAACATACAAGAGAACTCCCATAAGATTAACAGCTGATTCCTCAGAAGAAAATCTACAAGCCAGAAGAGGGTGGCACAATATATTTAAAGTGATGAAAGGGAAGAACCTACAACCAAGATTACTCTACCTGGCAAGGATCTCATTCAGATTCGACAGAGAAATCAAAAGCTTTACAGACAATCAAAAGCTAAGAGAATTCAGCACCACCAAAACAGCTCTACAACAAATACTCAAAGAATTTCTCTAAGTGGGAAACACAAGAGAAGAAAAGGACCTACAAAAACAAACACAAAACAATTAAGAAAATGATAATAGGAACATACATATTGATAAATACCTTAAATGTGAATGGATTAAATACTCCAACCAAAAGTCACAGGCTCACGGAATGGATACCAAAACAAGACCCATATATATGTGGTATACAAGAGACCCACTTCAGACCTAGGGACACATACAGACTGCAAGTGAGGGGATGGAAAAAGATATTCCATGCAAATGGAAATCAAAAGAAACCTGGAGTAACTATACTCATATCATATAAAATAGGCTTTAAAATAAGGAATGTTACAACAGACAAGGAAGGACACTACATAGTGATCAAGGGATTGATCCAAGAAGAAGATATAACAAGAGTAAATGCTTATGCACCCAACATAGGAGTGCCTCAATACATAAGGCAAATGCTAACAGCCATTAAAGGGGAAACTGACAGTAACACAATCATAGTAGGGGATTTTAACACCCCACTTACACCAATGGACAGATCATCCAGACCAAAAATTAATAAGGAAACACAAGCTTTAAATGACACAATAGATCACATAGATTTAATTGATATTTATAGGACATTCCATCTGAAAACAGTAGATTACACTTTCTTCTCAAGTGCACACGGAACATTCTCCAGGATAGATCACATCTGGAGTCACAAATCAAGCCTCAGTAAATTCAAGAAAATTGGAATCATATGAAGCATATTTTTTGACCACAATGCTATGAGATTAGAAATAAATTATTTGTTACTAAATAACAAAGATATCACTGATGAAATCAAAATGGAAAAAAAAATACCTAGAGACAAATGACAATGACTATACGATGATCCAAAACCTATGGCATGCAGCAAAAGCAGTTCTAAGAGGGAAGTTTATAGCAATACAATCCTACCTCAAGAAACAAGAAAAAAACTCAAATAAACAATCTAACCTTACACCTAAAGGAATTAGAGAAAGAAGAACAAAAAAAAACTCAAGTTTGTAGAAGGAAAGAAACCATAAAGATCAGAGCAGAAATAAATGAAATAGAAACAAAACAATAGCAAAGATCAATAAAACTAAAAGCTGGTTCTTGGAGAAGATAAACAAAATTGACAAACCTTTAACCAGACTCATCAAGAGGCAGAGGACTCAATTCAGTAAAATTAGAAATGTAAAAGGAGAAGTTACAATGGACACTGCAGAAATACAGAGCATCATTAGAGACTACTACAAGCAATTCTATGCCAATAAAATGGATAAACTGGATGAAATGGAAAAATTGTTAAAAAGGTATAACCTTCCAAGGCTGAACCAGGAAGAAATAGAAAATATGAACAGATCAATCACAAGTAATGAAATTGAAACTGTGATTAAAAATCTTCCAACAAACAAAAGTCTAGGACCATATGGCTTCACAGGGGAATTCTACCAAACATTTAGAGAAGAGCTAGCACCCATCCTTCTCAAACTCTTCCAAAAAATTGCAGAGTAAGGAATACTCACAAACTCATTCTATGAGGTCACCATCACCCTGATACCAAAATCAGAAAAAGATACTACAAAAAAAGAAAATTACAGAACAATATCACTGATGAATATATATGCAAAAATCCGCAATAAAATACTAGCAAACAGAATCCAACAACACATTAAAAGGATCATGCACCATGATCAAGTGGGATTGATCCCAGAGCTTCAAGGATTCTTCAGTATCCACAAATCAATCAATGTAATACATCATATTAACAAATTGAAGAATAAAAACCATATGATCATATCAATAGATGCAGAAAAAGCTTTTGACAAAATTCAACAACGATTTATGATAAAAACTCTCCAGAAAGTGGACATAGAGGGAACCTACTTCAACATAATAAAGGCCATATATGACAAACCCACAGCAAACATTATTGTCAGTGGTGAAAACCTGAAAGCATTTCCTCTACGATCAGGAAAAAGACAAGGATGTCCACTCTCACCACTATTATTCAACATAGTTTTGGAAGTCCTTGCCATGGCAATCAGAGAAGAAAAAGAAATAAAACGAATACGAATTGAAAAAGAGGAAGCAAAACTGTCACTGCTTGCAGATGACATGATACTATACATAGATAATCCTAAAAATGTCACCAGGAAACTACTAGAACTAATCAATGAATTTGGTAAAGATGCAGGATACAAAATTAATGCACAGAACTCTCTTGCATTCCTGTACACTAACAATGAAAGATCAGAAAGAAAAATTGAGGAAACAGTCACATTCACCAATACAACAAAAATAATAAAATACCTAGGGATAAACCTACCTAAGGAGGTAAAAGACCTGTACTCAGAAAACCATAAGACACTGATGAAAGAAATAAAAGATAACACAAAGAGATGGAGAGATATACCATGTTCTTGGATTGGAAGAATCAATTTTGTGAAAATGACTATACTACCCAAACCAATCTACAGATTCAATGCAATCCCTATCAAATTACCAATGGCATTTTTTACAGAACTAGACCAAAATATCTTAAAATTTGTATGGAGACAAAAAAGACCCCTAAGAGCAAAAGCAATCTTGGGGGGAATAAATGGAGCTGGAAGAATCAGGTTCTCTGACTGCAGATTATACTACAAAGCTACAGTAATTAAGACAATATGGTACTGTCACAAAAGCAGAAATATAGATCAATGTAAGAGGATAGGAAGCCTAGAGATCAGCTCATGCACCTATCTATGGTCACCTAATCTATTACAAAGGAGGAAAGGATACACAATGGAGAAAAGACAGTCTCTTCAGTAAGTGATGCTGGGAAAACTCGACAGCTCCATGGAAAAGAATGAAAGTAGACCACTTTCTAACACCATACACAAAAATAAACTCAAAATGGATTAAAGCCCTACATGCAAGACTGGACAGTATAAAACTCTTAGAGGAAATCATATGAAGAACACTCTTTGACATAAATCACAGCAAGATCCTTTTTGACCCACCTCCTAGAGTAATGAAAATAAAAACAAAAATAAACACATGGGACCTAATGAAACATAAAAGCTTTTGCACAGCAAAGGAAACCATACATAAGACGGAAGACAACCCTCATAATGGCAGAAAATATTTGCAAACACATCAACGGACAAAGGATTAATCTCCAAAATACATAAACAGCACATGCACCTCAACAGTAAAAAAAAGAAACAACCCAATTAAAAGATGAGCAGAAGACCTATGTAGACATTTCTCCAAAGAAGACCTACAGATGGCCAAGAAGTACATGAAAATCTGCTCAACATCACTAATTATTAGAGAAATGCAAATCAAAACTACAGTGAGATATCACCTGACACCAGTTAGAATGGGTATCATCAGAAAATCTACAAACAAATGCTGGAGAGGGTGTGGAGAAAAGGGAACCCTCTTGCACTGTTGGTGGGAATGTAAATTGATACAGCCACTATGGAGAACAATATGGAGGTTCCATTAAAAAAATAAAAAAAGAATTCCCATATGACCCAGCAATCCCACTACTACACATATACCCAGAGAAAACCATAATTGAAAAAGACGCATGCCCCCCAATTTTCATTGCAACACTATTTACAATAGCCAGGTCATGGAAACAGCCTAAATGCCCATGAACAGACGAATGGATATACAAGATGTGGTACATATATACAGTGGAATATTACTCAGCCATAAAAAGGAACGAAATTGGGTCATTTGTAGAGACGTGGATGTATCTAAAGACTGTCATTCAGAGTGAAGTAATTCAGAAAGAGAAAAACAAATATCGTATATTAACGTATATATGTGGAATCTAGAAAAATGGTACAGAAGACACGTTTGCAAGGCAGAAATAGAAACACAGATGTAGAGAACAAACGTATGGACACCAAAGGGGAAAAGCGGGGTGGTGGTGGTGGTGGGATGAACTGGGAGATTGTGATTGACATATATACACTAATATGTATAAAATAGATAACTAAGAAAAACCTGTTGTAAATAAATAAATAAATAAATAAAAGTAAATAAGAGCCAAAAACAAAGAATTCGTCTGTGAAGCCTTCTGGTCCTTGCCTTTTGTTTGTTGGGAGTTTTTTAATCACAGTTTCAATTTCAGTACTTGTGATTGGTCTATTCATATTCTCTATTTCTTCCTTGTTGAGTCTGGGAGATTGTGCCTTTTTAAGAATTTGTCTGTTACTTCCAGATTGTCCATTTTATTGGCATACAGTTTCTTGTAGTAGTCTCTTATCAGCCTTTGTATTTCTGTGGTATCAGTTGTAACTTATTTTTCATTTCTAATTTTATTGATTTGAGTTCTCTCCCTTTTTTTTTTGACGAGTGTGGCTAAAGGTTTATCAATTTTGTTTATTTTTTCAAAGAACCACCTTTTGGTTTCATGGATCCTTGCTATTGCTCTGTCTCTATTTCATTTATTTCTGCTCTGATCTTTATGATTTCTTTCCTTCTACTAACTTTAGGTTTTGCTTGTTCGTCTTTCTCTAGTTGATTTAGGTGTAAGGTTATGTTTTTTATTTGAGGTTTTTCTTGTTTCCTGAGGTAAGACTGTATTGCTATAAATTTCCCTTCTAGAACTGCTTTTGCTGTATCCCATAGGTTTTGGATCATTGTGCTTTTATTTTCATTTGTCTCTAGGGTTTTTTTTAATTTCCTCTTTGATTTCTTCAGTGATCCTTTGGTTGTTTAGTAGCATATTGTTTAGCCTCCACGTGTTTGTGCTTTGTACAGTTTTTTTCTTGTAGTTTATTTCTAGTGTTATAGTGTTGTGGTCAGAAACAGTGTTTGATATGATTTCAATTTTCTTAAATTTACCAAGGCTTGCTTTGTGGCCAAGCATGTGGTCAATACTGGAGAATGTTCCATGTGCACATGAGAAGAATATGTATTCTGCTGCTTTTGGATGGAATGCTCTATAAATATCAATTAAGTCCATCTGCTCTATTGTGTCTTTTAAGGCCTTTGTTTCCTTATTGATATTCTGTCTGGATGATCTGTCCATTTATGAAACTGGGGTGTTAATATCCCCCATTATTTTTGTGTTACTGTTGATTTCTCCCTTTATGACTGTTCGTATTCATCTTATATATTTAGGTGCTCCTATGTAGGGTGCATATATATTTATAATTGTTATACCTTCTTCTTTGATTGATCCCTTGATCATTATGCAGTGTCCTTCTTTGTCTCTTATAACAGTCTTTATTTTAAAGTCTATTTTGTCTGATATGAGCATTGTTACTTCAGCTTTCTTTTGATTTCTATTTGCATGGAATACCTTTTTCCATCCCCCACATAAGACTTTTTCATTAACTTGTAGGCCAAGTGCTATTTGCATGGTTAAGAGACCTAGAGAAACTGGGGATCAAAGCAAGGCAAAGACTTATCTAGGGTCAATATCAGAGCTATAACACATATAAAAGCATTATGATTTTGGATTATTCATGAATTTCATTGTCTCAGCCCAAGTTGGGCTGCCTTGGCTTTATACCAGTGAGAATGCCATAAAAATGGCAGGGTAAAAAGCCAAAAGGCTTCCTCTAACCACTTGAGTGACAGAATCTATGTGCTTGAAGCTGTTATAGCATGTGAGTATAGTCATTCTGAGTCCAAGGTGTTTGACACGTTCATTTAAAGCACTATGGCATACAGTAGTTAAAAGTGCACAATTTGTAGAGTCAGAAGATGTTTGAATCTCATCTGTATAACTTTCAAACTGTGTGGTCCTAAGCAAGTAACTTAGACTCTCTGAACTTCAGTTCTCCCATTTGTGAAATGAGAAGAGAAATACGTTCCTAGCTGAACTCACAGAGTTGTTAGGATTAGGTGGGGAAAAAGGCTTTGAAAATTCTAAAATGCTGAACATGTCCTAATTGTTCTTATTTTTTAACAAAATAAAAGTTCATTCTACTAATGTTGAAAATAATGGGCTGGGTTGCTTTTCTATTGCAAATTTCTTGATGGTATGCCTAGTACATAGTAGGTGCTGAGAAAAGGTCAGTTACTTGTTGAGACTTTCTGGCATTTTGTTAATAAGAAAAGGACCAGGCAGATGATATGCAAATATCATTTAGTAGTCAGGATAGCATAAATAATAGTGCCAGGTTTCAGGGGTTCTAAACCTGACTCTATCACTTGCTAGCTGTTTGATCTCAGATAAGTTGCTGTATTTCTCCAAGCTTTTCTTTCCTCATCTGTAAAATAAGAGTAATAATAATAGTTTTCTCACAGGATTGTTGTGAGGATTAAATGATTTAATTCACATAAAGCTGTTAGATGAATGGCTGAACACAGAGTAAGTGCTTTTAGTACTAAATGAGTTGGTTTATGTGTGGCTCTTTTAAAAGGATGGTTAGCACACAAGTGTGTAATAAATATTAACTGTTATTATAGTCCATTGCATAGACTCTGGTGATAAAGGAACTACAACCTGGTTATTACTAGATGAGGCCCTTTTGTTTCAATCTGATCACATAATCCAAATGCTCTTGCAATACTATATTACTTTTGTATCTGTATTCCTGTCCTGGTTTGCTATCTGTAACAGGGGACCACTGGAGCACCAAGGAAGTAGCATCTCTCCTAGCTTTAAACACTATATGGAGACTTTGCTACTATAAAAGATAGAAATGATCTCAAGTGCATCTTTTAGCCTTACTCTGGTTTTCCCAGAGTATTCACATATCACCTACGGGCCTTTCTATTCTTAAAGGTCCATAGGTGTTATATGTTCTCTGATTGATTGTCATTTTTTCCTTTTGGCAGCTATTGATTCCCTCCTCCTTACCTGGTAAAGCAGAAACAAATATGAGCCAAGATTCTCTGTATATTGCCATATTCAAATGGGTTTTTCACAACAAATGCTGCCAAGGACATTTCTAGAGTAGAATGAGATAGGGTCTTTTTGCTGGGGAAGGGTGAGATGTGGGTAGGAAGAAAGAAAGGTCTTGCTGAAATGATTTCCAACTGTAAGCCTCTGCTGCACATGTTTTGAAACCTTTTAAATGTGGAGTTTAAACTTTGAATCCCAAATGTTATCCCTGGCACCTGAACTTGAGGTCAAATATCCTTAGGCATTTTGAAAAGCAAATAGCAGTATACAGATGATACCAGTAATTAACTGTTGCCTAATGCATGAGAGAAAATATGACATTCTGTTTTGTGTCAAAGAGGGCAAGCTTCAAATTCTAGCTCTGCCTCAATATTGCCATCTTTAAAATGGGAATAATAACAATAATGCTTCTCTTGGAGAGCTGTCGTAAGCACTTAATGGACAGATTATTGGGTGAGCTGTGACGGGGCGAGAGAGAGTCATGGACATATACACACTAACAAACGTAGTAAGGTAGATAGCTAGTGGGAAGCAGCCGCATGGCACAGGGATATTGGCTCGGTGCTTTGTGACAGCCTGGAGGGGTGGGATAGGGAGGGTGGGAGGGAGGGAGACGCAAGAGGGAAGAGATATGGGAACATATGTATATGTATAACTGATTCACTTTGTTATAAAGCAGAAACTAACACACCATTGTAAAGTAATTATACCCCAATAAAGATGTTAAAAAAAAATAATAATAATAATCCTTATTGCATAGTCTCTTTGAGTTCTTCTTCTTTTTTTTTGGTTTTCACAACAAACTGTGAAGAAGAAAATTATTATCTCCATTTTAGAAAAAAGTAAAGGGAGGTCCAAACTGGGAGATTACCAGAGGTCACATAGCACATAAATTGTAGGGGAAAGAATTTTCATTCTTCATCAAATGTCACTATAAAACCTATTATGAAATGCCTTGCTCTACCATAGATTCAATACTGTCCCTGCTCATCTAATGTTTGGCTTGCATATTATGGATGGATAGGGCACCTCACCAGAGCATTAGAGAGGCAGCTGGGGCATAGTGGTAATAGGTCAGTTGCTTTGTGATAGAACATCTAAATTCATAGTTGTGCTAGCCCTCCCTGCTATCAGTTGTCTGACCTTGGGCAAATTACCTAATATTTCTGAGCCTCAGTTTCCCCGTCTACAAAATAGAGGTAACCCCTACTCATCTGGTTTATTATACAAAAGTGATTATCAGGGCTTCCCTGGTGGTTCAGTGGTTGAGAGTCTGCCTGCCGATGCAGGGGACATGGGTTCGTGCCCCGGTCCGGGAAGATCCCACCTGTTGTGGAGCGGCTAGGCCCATGAGCCATGGCTGCTGAGCCTGTGCGTCCGGAGCCTGTGCTCCGCAACAGGAGAGGCTGCAACAGTGAGAGGCCCGCGTACCGCAAAAAAAAAAAGTGATTATCAATGTCCTGTAATGTCAGTGGATTCTTACTGAATTATCATTATTAGCAGTCAAATAGCAGAAGTGTGGACAAACCTCTCTTTCTCATAATACTTTTGTAATCTGCTTGCATTTAAAATTTTATACCTATATTTTGGTTAAACGGAACATCTAGAGCTCTTAGTCATAGTGCCTGGTAGAGTGCCTGACACACAGTAGGAGTTCCACACATTTGTTGAAAAAAATGAAAAATTAATGAATGGGAATGCACAAGGTGTGGGATACCGCCTGGTGGAGGAGTAAGTTTTTATATCAGATATATTTATATAAATAGCAGGTTGTGATAAGTGTTTTAAAAGTGATAAGGATAAAGAGCTATATAAATTATGATTAATAAATCCAAAACTACTGCCCAGAAAACTCAAGATTTGAGCTGTGTTTTGAAAGTTAAGTTGAATTTGGTCATGAGGGAAGCGAAGGAATAACATTTCTGTAAAAGACAATAGCATGACCCAAAGGTAGGCTGGCCATACAGTGTAGGATATTTTAAGAGGGAACCCAGGAAGTCTGATATGGTTGAGGAGGTGGGTGATTGGCAGGAGAATGAGATGGGAGAAGGGGCTGCAGAGAGATATTAGGACATCACTGTGATAAACTTTAAAGTCTAGGCTATGAAACTTGGACTTGAACCTGCAGGCCAGAGGTTGCAGATTTGCAGCCCACGAACTAATTTTTGTCCACAGACATGTTTTTTTTGGCCTGAAAAATGGTTGGCCTGTATGATGTTTTTAAACCAATTGAATTAGTTGCCAACTTTTTTAAAAAATTCAGGAGCTTTCACATTAAAGTCTGGAATTCTGTTCTTAAAAATAATGGAACATCTGGAATACTGAGACTTCATTTCTGCCTGGCAACAACCAGTTGGAGTTGAGTGGAGGCTGCCCACTTTAGATGGGGCATCTGTTCTCTAGTTGGCCACAGCCTCTCCCACCACAACCTTTTCTCTCTTTAACACCAGGTTCTCTTCACTCACTTTTGTTTAAGGAGGCGTTCAGGTTTGAAACCCCTAGTATAGGCAATTGAAGTTTATAGAGAAGAGAAACAATGCTATCAGAGTTATCATTTTATAAAGAACCCTCTGATTCTGATTCTGTTGAAGATAGCCTGGAAGAAGGTGATCAGGGGAGAAATTAGGGCTGTAGCTGTGGAGGAGGATAAGATAAGATGGAGGCTCCAATATTTAGGGGGAAAGAAGAAAATATGAGATGAGAAAGTAGTCTTTTATAACCCTCTAAGTGGAGGAAATAGCAAACATCTACAAATCAGCAGAATGAAAAACTCTAAGGGTTTATTCATAAGCCCCACTCCTCATTTCCGGCCCGACTCAATTACAGGTATTTAAATGATTTTTCACTCTCTTTCTTACACTGTGAATATAAGCTCTCAAAGACACAGTCCACAGTATCCTATTCATCAGTGAATCCCAAGTGCCTAGCACAGAGCCTGGCAAGAAGTAAGCGCTTAATAGATACCCATTCAATGCATGAATTAGAGAGATTCTCTACTTTAGGCAGAGAAGGTTTACTGCATGCCTAAGCATGCTGAAACCACAAGGGGTTTCTGCAAACCCCCAAAGCCAAGCTCTCAGTTTGGAAATAGAGTTTTAATTCTGTGAAAATAGAATCCATCCATTTATTCAACAGATATTTATTAAATACTGACCATGTGCCACACCAGGCTGAGTCTTAAGGATTCGATGATGAACAAAACCAACATGGTCCCTGCTATCAGGAATGAGGAAAGTCTAATGAGGAAACAGTCTAATGAGGAAAATAGATATTAAGCAACTAAATGCACAATTATTATAATTGTATTTGTGTGAAGACCTCCAATGGAGAAATACTGGGTACTGTTAAAACATGTTAAAAGGTGGGTGAGTGGGGAACTTGAGCTAGCCTAGGGGGTCAAGGAAGTCTTTATGTAAGTGCTCTATGCATAGGCATTAACTAATGAGCAGGGAGAAGGATAAGCCAGCATTTCAGGTACAAGGAACAGCATATGAAAAGGCACGAAAGATTATTGGGCATTTGAGGAGCTCTAAACAAAGGCCAGTGTGAGCAGAGCTCAGAGAGCAGGAGAAAAAGTGGTATGAGATAAAATCAGAGAGATGGCGAGACACCAGATCATATAGTGTCTTGTTAAAGATTTGGGCTTTTATACTAAGAGCAATGAGAAGCCAGAGATAGAATGTAAGTGAGTGAATGATATGATAAGATTCAACTTAAAAAAACTCTCTTCACAAACATATATTGACAGTTCACTATTAACAAAAGTCTAAGGGCAATTAAGAGGAGAAAGAATAGTCTTTTAAACAAATGGAACTGGATATCCATATACAAAATTCAATTCAAAATGGATCATTCTAAGTATAAAACTGAAAACTATACAACTTCTAGAAAAAGAAACACAGGTTTTTAAAAACATAGTTTGTGACGTTGGGTTAGAAAAAGATGTCTTAAATCTGAAACCAAAAGCTTAATCCATAAATAAATAAATTGATAAACTGGACCTCACAGAATTAAAATCTTCTCTTCTTAAAAAGACCTATAAGGACCTCCCTGGTAGTGCAGCGGTTAAGAATCTGCCTGCCAATGCAGGGGACACGGGTTTGAGCCCTGGTCTGGGAAGATCCCACATGCCGCAGAGCAACTGAGCCTGTGCTCCACAGCTACTGAGCCTGCACTCTAGAGCCCGCGAGCCACAATTACTGAGCCCAGGGGCCACAACCACTGAAGCTCACGTGCCTAGAGCCCATGTTCTGCAACAAGAGAGGTCACCGCAATGAGCAGCCCGCGCACTGCAAGGAGGAGTAGCCCCCGCTGGCCACAACTGGAGAATGCTCACATGCAGCAACAAAGACCCAACGCAGCCAAAAAATAAAATAAATTAATTAATTAAAAATAGAATTATAGTTATAAGTTATAGTTATAGTTATATAGTTATAAGTTATAAGACAATGAAGACAAACTACAAATTGAGAGAAAATATTACTGAGTCATATTTCTGACAATGAGCTTGTATCTAGAATATATAAATAACTCTAAAAACTCCATAAAATACAAGCAGCCCAATTTTTTAAAAAAATAGGCAAAAATTTTGAGCAGTCTTTACCAAAGAAAATATACAAATGGCAAATATACACATGAAAAATGCTCTACATAATTATTCATTGGAGAAATGCAAATTAAATGAGAAATGCTTACACATCAAATTAGAATGCTAAATTTAAAAAGACTGACCATACCAAGTGTTGGTGGGGATGTGGAGGAAATGCTGGTGGGAATATAAAATGGCACAACTACTTTGGAAAACAGCTTGGCAGTTTTTTTATTAAGGCAAATATACACCTACTCTGTGACCCACCCATTCCACTACTAAATATACAATCAAGAGGAATGAAAGCATATGTCCATACAAAGATGTATGTATGTATGTTCATAAAAGCTTTATTCGTTATAGCCAAAAATTGTGAAGAACACAAATTCCATCAACAAGCTAATGGATAAACAAATTTTGGTACATCCATACAATGGGATAATACTTAGCAATAAAGAAGAACAAATTACTGATACACATAAAAGCTTGGATGGATATCAAGGGTATCATGCTGAGTGAAAGATGCCAGACAAAAAAGATGATAATTTTATTGATATAAAATTTTGGAAAATGAAAACTAATCTATAGTGACAAAAATGCAAACTTTTGATTGCCAGAAAGGGAGTGTGGGGAAGGGTGGGTAGAGGAAGTAAAAAGGTACATAAAAGAAATTTTGGGGGTGATGAATATTTTCACTATCTTGACTGGGTGATGGTTTCATGAGTGTATGCATATGGCAAAGTTATCAATTTATACAACTTCAAATATGTGCACATTATTGTATGTCAATAATGACATACCTTAATATGGTTGTTTTAGAAAAATCCTCTGGAATAGAAAGCCCAGGAATAGACCCACATAAATGTAGTCAATTGATCATTGACAAGGGAGCAAAGGCAATAAAATGGAGCAAAGGTAGTCTTGTCAATAAATGATGCTGGAAAAACTGGCAATCCACATGTAAAAAAATGAATCTAGACATAGACTTTACACTCTTCATAAAAATTAACTCAAAATGGATCACACCTAAATATAAAATGCAAAATTATAACACCCCTAGAAGATAGCATAGGAGAAAGTCTAGATGACCGTGGGTGTGGTGATGCCTTTTTAGATACAACACCAAAGGCACAATCCATGAAAGAAAGAATTGATAAAGTGGACTTCATTAAAATTAAAAGTTTTGCTCTTAAAGGACAATGTCAAGAGAATGAGAAGACAAGCCACAGACTGGGAGAAAATATTTGTAAAAGATGCATCAATAAAGGACTGTTATCCAAAATATACAAATAACTCTCAAAACTCAACAATAAGAAAACAAACAACTGGATTAAAAATGGCCAAAGATCTTGACAGACACCTCACCAAAGAAGATATTCAGATGGCAAATAAATATATGAAAAGATGTTCCATATCATATGCCATGAAGGAAATGCAAATTTAAACAGAAATGAGATACCACTACCAGAGTGGCCAACATTGGAACACTGACAACACCAAATGCTAGTGAAGATGTGGAGCAACAGGAATTCTCATTCTTTGTTGGTGGGAATGCAAAATGGTACAGCCACCTTGGAAGACAGTTTGATGGTTTCTTACAAAACCAAACACACTCTTATTATACTATTCAGCAATCATGCTCCCTGGTATTTACCTAAAAATGTTGAAAATTTATATCCACACAAAAACCTGCACATGATGTTTATAGCAGCTTTATTCATAATTGCCAAAACTTGGAAGCAACTAAGATGTCCTTCGGTAGATTAATGGATAACTAAACTGTGGTACATCCAGACAATGGAATATTATTCAGTACTAAAAAGAAATGAGCTGTCAAGTCATGAAAGGACATGAAGGAAACTTAAATGTGTATTACTGAGTGAAAGAAGCCAATCTGAAAGGCTACATATTGTATGATTAATACAATACATATTGTATAATTCCAACTATACGACATTTTGGAAAAGGTAAAACTATGGAGTCGGTAAAAACATCAGTGGTTGCCTGGGGATGGGGGAGATGAATAGTTGGAGCACAGAGGACTTTTAGAGCAGAGAAAAATCTCTGTATGATATCATAATGATAGATACATGTCATTATATGTTTGTTCAAACCCATAGATATACAACACCAAGAGTGAACCCTAATGTAAACTATGGGCTTTGGGTGATTATGATGTATCACTGCAGGCTCGTCAGTTGTTACAAATGTACCTCTCTGGTGGGAATGTTGATAATCGGGGAGGCTATGCAAGTGTGGAGACAGGGGTTATATGGGAAATATCTGTGCCTTACCCTCAGTTTTGTTGTGACATTAAACTGTTCTAATTAATTTTTTTTTTAATTTTAAAAAGTCCCTTTAATTGCTCAATGCAGAACTGACTCCAGGAAAGTAAGAGTGGAAGGAGGAAGCCCATTTACAGTGGTCCAGGTGAGAAAGGACAGTGCTTTGAACTAGGTTGACAGTAGCAGAGATGAAGAGAAGTAGGCAGATTTGTGAGATATTTAGGAAATAAAGCCCACAGGACTTGGCGAATGTCCATCATTTTCCAAAGGTCAGCTCATCCTGGCTTTCCAGAGCAAGGAACTAGGGAAAATTCTATTAACAAAGTCTCCTTGAAATTGCAGAGGAAGCCCATGGCAAAAACATACCCTCAACTCAAATGTCCTGAGAAGACACTACTGATTACTTATGTGGTTGCTAAAAATTGCAAAGAAGAAAAAGAAAAAGAGAAAGAAAGATGGTACAAGCACATAATTTATGTAATAGTCTCCAATAGTGTCTCTTGATCTTTAAAACAATGGGAGAAAAATAAGATTTGAGATTGGGGATCAGAACTCAAAATTCAAAATAAAGTGTAAGCTCCTGTTATGTTCACAGTAGTCTTCCCTGACAATAACATAAATGTAGATAGCACCACCTTTAAAAATATAACATAACAAGGTGATCCTTCAGATTTGTACAATGCTTTCCTGTTTATAAAGTTGTTCCACACACATGATCTCCTTTAATTACCACATCAGCCTTTTAAGGGTACGTATTATTGGCCAGAATTTTATAAGAAAATTTTGAAGACAATTCTGGTGCTGTGAAAGCAACATGAATTTTGGAATTCTTCAGACCTGGGTTTGAATGTCTGTTGGGATGTCATTTATTCAGCGGGCAACTCTGAGGAATTATTTCTCACCTTATGTTTTTTCAGGCTTCTTTGCTTATAACTACCCTACTCACCTCTGTCCATTGGATTTTTCACTATCACTAGTGAAAAATAGTGATATCCCTCCATCCCCACCCTCTATGGAGTGTAGATACCCACCCTCCATATCCACCTCCATATCCACCTTCTACGGAGTGTAGATAAGAAGACAACTCACGTCAGTCACAGCACTCTAAATTGTCAGTGTTTGAAAGACTGTCAGGTCCAGCTTCTATTTCCTTCCCTTCCTATTTCACAGAGCAAGAAACCGAAGCTTATGTAGAGGAAGAGATTCATTGTTAATCTGTAGACAAACTTCTGACTTTGAGACCTATGTTATTTCCATTTCACTTTCCTGCCAGCCCAACTTACTTAATTCCCTTTGAGGAACCCTTGTTAAAAGCTTTGGTGGAACTAAAGGTTTTGATGACTATTTAAATAAGGTTTTCAAAGTATCTGTGCATTTCAATTACATATTCTTGTTTTCCATGACAATAAGGAATTGAGAATTAGCCCTGTTACAATTTGACGTCTCTACGAATAAGACTGCTTCTTTACCATAAGGAGTATTTTGTGAGATTCTTTACCAACAAAGGGTGTATATCTGCGATATGTTCAGGCAGGGGTGAAATCATTAAAATCCCAGAAGATAATTTTTCACCTCCTCAGGTGAAAAGCTCCTCATGCTTCTGGAAGTTTCATTTATAGCCCTTTTCTAAGTTCTCTTGACATTGATGAGTCTAGCTAAAATAGCAATAAGATGGAAGACTAGTTTAGGTTCTACTAAAGTGGAACATAGAACAAATTATGTCCTTGCTTCAATGTCTTCATCTGGAAAATAGAGCAGATCATGCCCACTCTTCCCTGCCTTTAGTATTAAGTTACTTCCTTTGGTCATGGTAAGTAAATTCCCATTATGCTTGGCTGTGAACAAGATAAGATTCTGTAGAAACCTGTAAAAAACAGAACAGGCCCACATGGAAAAACTCCACTTGTCCTCTGGGACAGACAGACCCTGCCCAGATCCAGAAGTCTAAGGAATTTAAAAGCTAGGGAGGCCCAGGGACCCTGCTGATACCAAGGGACACCTCTTTCCCTATAGATCTCCCCTTTCACTTTCTCTACTCTTCCATTCCCAACTGCCTCTCCATCTTTATACAGGGAAGATGAGACCTCTTCCAGAAAAGAACAGTTGCAATAGCCCACATGACCTTCCACTCCTGGTTGTCTACTAAGAGGAAGAAAAGCGGACCTATATAGGTTCCATTCCTTGAATACTGCAGTTTGCAAGCTTAAACTATTCAAAGGCAACTTGGAAAAGCAAGTGCCTGTATATAAGCAAATGTCTGCAAAACCCTGGACAAAATCAAGATCTCTATGTACATGACGTGTTTCTAGAGTTTACGTGTTTGCCTGCTTTTCTGAGTGATTTTCCTTTGTACATCGGGATAGATGATAAGTGTGTGGTAAGAAGCAATTCCAGACAGGAAAAAGGGAAGAGAAGAGGATAGAGATTACCTTTTGTTCCCAGGCAGAGGGTTCCTAGAGCAACTGATACAGTGCCACGAGACCCAATCTACCCCTATGGAGAAATTTGAAATGTTTCAACAAGTATAGACTGGCTTGGCCATTGCTTGTTCCTCAGTTTGTAGGAGATCCTCCCGTCTGCGCTTTTCGGTCTGCCTTCCCTGAACATAGTCCCTCGCTGAAGGAGATCTATTTCCTCTATACTTCTATTGCCCTTTCCCACTCTCTCCCCCCTCCCACAAGTGCACAGGGTCTGTTTTGAAATTGGACTTCAGAATCAAATCTGGCAAGTATGGTCCTCTGAGAGTTTGGTGGCCCTGTCGTCAAAATAAAGCTCCGGGTTAAAGCTTCAGCCCCGATGCTTAAAACCTGGTCCAGGAAAGCAGGAGGTAGTCGGGGAGCTGGGGTGCTCCTGGGCTAGAACAAGCCTCTCCTGCCCTCACCCACGCTGCGACAGCACCTGTTTCTCCAAAGCCGCCCGGCTTTAGTGGACGGGGAGGGGAGGGGAGAAAATCAAAGGGGAGGGGAGGGAGAAAGGAGGTGGGGAAGGCAAGGAGGCCGGCCCGGCGGGGGCGGGACCCGACTCGCAAACTGTTGCATTTACTCTCCACTTCCCAGCGCCCCCTCCGAGATCCCGGGGAGCCAGCGTGCAGCGAGAGCCAGAGGGTCCGGAGCAAGCCTGGAGGCAGAGGAGGCGACGGAAGGAAAGCGACCGAGCTAGCTGCTTCAGTGTGGGACAGGAGCCGAAGGGACGCACCGCGTCAACCCCAGCCGGCTCTGGCGACAGCCAACGCCTCTTGCGGCTCGGCGGCTTCGAAGCCGCCTCCCCGGAGCTGCCTTTTCCTCTTCAGTGAAGTTTTTAAAAGCTGCTGGAGACTCGGAGGAAGCGAGGAAAGTGCCGGGTAGGACTGACGCCTGCCTTTGTCCTCCTCCCCTCCACCCCGCCCCCCCTCCAGGGTCTCCTGTCCTGCTGCTGCCTCCGCCTTCTCCTCGCAGCCCCCTCAACCCCCCTGCAGTCAGCCCAGCGCAGCCAGCCCGAGTTTGCAGAGAGGTAACTCCCTTTGGCTGCGAGCGGGAGAGCTAGCTGCACGTTGCAAAAACGGCTCTGGGGTGCCAGGAGACCGGGGAGCCGCTTCAGCACTGCAGCCAGAATCTGGCTGGTTAGGCGGTAAGCAGGGCAGACCCCCAGATTCCTCTTACTCCCTCTCCACCTCCCCCTGCACGCCGCTTCCCCCTCCCACCAGTTTGTTGGGCCAGAGATCAAAGGATGAAAAGGCAGTCAGGACTTCAGTAGCCTCCCCCCAAAAAGAAAACAACAACAACAACAAACAAAACCCCAACCAAACCCAAACAAACAAAACCGAATAGCAAAACCCAAAACAAAACAAAACAAAAAGAAAATAACCTGGTTCTTATTTGCACCTGCTTCAGTGGACACCAAATTCAGAAGGCAGAGGGTTTTCCTCCCCACCCCCCTTCAAGATTTGAGCATCTTTTGAATCTACCCTCCAAGTATTCAGGAGCAGATTGTGAGCCTACCAGGGAAGATCGTGTCCAGCGCGTGTTTCCTCTGCACGAGACTTTGAGGCTGTCAGAATTCTTTGGAGTTGTTACTCCCGCAAGTTTCCTCCCCAGGAGCTTCCCGCAGGTGGGCAACTAGCTGCAGCAACTACGCATAGCAGCCTGTTGAACTCTTCTCAGCAAGAGAAGGGGAGCAGGATAAAAGAATTGGGTGGAAGATTCACCCAAGCTTAAGGATGGAGGTGCAATTAGGTCTGGGGAGGGTCTACCCCCGGCCGCCGTCCAAGACCTACCGAGGAGCTTTCCAGAACCTGTTCCAGAGTGTATGCGAAGTGATCCAGAACCCGGGTCCCCGGCACCCTGCGGCCGCGAGTGCAGCACCTCCCGGCGCCCGTTTGCAGCAGCAGCAGGAGACCAGTCCCCAGCAGCAGCAGCAGCAACGGCAGCAGCAGCAGAGTGAGGATGGCTCTCCCCAAGTCCAGAGCAGAGGCCCCACAGGCTACCTGTCCCTGGACGAGGGACAGCAGTCTTCACAACAGCAGTCAGCTCCCGAGGACCCCCCGGATCGTGGCTGCGTCCCAGAGCCAGGAGCTGCCTCGGCAGCCGGCAAGGGGCTGCAGCAGCCGCCGCCAGCACCTCCGGAAGAGGATGACTCAGCTGCCCCATCCACGTTGTCCCTGCTGGGCCCCACTTTCCCCGGCTTAAGCAGCTGCTCCACCGATCTTAAAGACATCCTGAGCGAGGCCGGCACCATGCAACTTCTTCAGCAGCAGCAGCAACAGCAGCAGCAGGAGGCGGTATCTGAAGGCAGCAGTAGCAGCGGGAGAGCGAGGGAGGCCACTGGGGCTCCCATCTCCTCCAAGGACAGTTACCTAGGGGGCAGTTCGACCATCTCGGACAGTGCCAAAGAGTTGTGTAAGGCAGTGTCGGTTTCCATGGGCTTGGGTGTGGAGGCATTGGAGCATCTGAGTCCTGGGGAGCAGCTTCGGGGGGATTGCATGTACGCCCCGCTCCTGGGAGGTACACCAGCTGTGCGTCCCACTCCTTGTGCCCCGTTGGCTGAATGCAAAGGTTCTCTGCTGGATGATGGCCCGAGCAAGGGCACCGAAGAGACTGCTGAGTATTCCCCTTTCAAGGCAGGTTACACCAAAGGGCTGGACAGTGAGAGCCTGCGCTGCTCTGGCAGCGGCGAAGCAGGGGGCTCCGGAACACTTGAGCTGCCATCCGCCCTGTCTCTGTACAAGTCTGGAGCACTGGACGAGGTAGCAGCTTATCAGAGTCGCGACTACTACAACTTTCCGCTAGCCCTGGCTGGGCCGCTGCCCCCTCCGCCGCCTCCCCATCCTCATGCCCGCATCAAGCTGGAGAACCCCCTGGACTATGGCAGCGCCTGGGCGGCCGCGGCGGCACAATGCCGCTATGGGGATCTGGCGAGCCTGCACGGCGGGGGTGCAGCAGGACCGGGCTCAGGCTCACCCTCAGCTGCCGCCTCCTCTTCCTGGCACACTCTCTTCACAGCCGAAGAAGGCCAGCTCTATGGGCCCTGTGGCGGAGGCGGGGGCGGCAGCGCAGGCGAGGCAGGGGCTGTAGCCCCATACGGCTACACTCGGCCACCTCAGGGGTTGGCGGGCCAAGAAGGTGACTTTCCCCCACCCGATGTGTGGTATCCCGGCGGCGTGGTGAGCAGAGTGCCCTATCCAAGTCCAAGTTGTGTCAAAAGCGAAATGGGCCCCTGGATGGAGAGCTATTCTGGACCTTATGGGGACATGCGGTAAGTTTCTCCTCCTAAAAATGTCTTTAAGCCTAGAGTCAGTCCTCTCCTCCCCGCGCAAACGCTCTGTTCTTGGGCGAGCTGAACAAGCTTCCACAGAAAGGGCCGCCCTAAATCTGGAGCCTTTCCCTGGACTACCAAAGATTCGACCTTTGCGCTCTGAACCCCCACTGTGTGCTCCAGTCCCCACCACTGTGAGCCCTGGGTGCTGGTGCAAGCCCTTCCAGATTCCTTGACAACCCCCGCCCCCCACCAGCCTCCAAAAATCTTGCCTGCCACTTGGTACTCCATGTCCCGCTGACTCCAAATTTAAATCCAATTGCAAGGGCCATCTTCCGAAATAAAGCCCTTAAGCCCTCCACTACTTCTCCTTCTCCCCACCCCCAAATCAGAGAACCTGGACAAGAAATATGGGCACTTTCTCCTCTTAAGGTCTGTTAGGGATTGCCCCCCTGGCCTGTGGCTGGTCTTGGCAGGTTAGAGGCAAAATAACTGACCCAAGCTTTTCTCAACCCGCCTCCTCCAAAGAGATGAAATGGAGTATGGGATTACGGGAAGAAGGTGGTCTCTGGGTTCTGAGGGCCGCTGTGTGAAGAAGGAGTGAAGTCCCTTTGTTGGCAACAAAGAGGACTTGCCCCAGGGTTGGAGGTCAGGAGAGAGACTCCAACCAGGCAAGATTAGAGCAGGCAAAGGTAGGGGAAAGCCAAATGACCCCTTTCCCCGTAAACAATGGGCAGGATTTGCCCTCACAGGTTGACAATGTTGGAACTAGATGGTAGTGTTGGTTTTCTCTTGTAAAGTGTTTATTTGCTCTATGGATTACAACAGATCCACAGTTCCTACTTTGAGTTTGCATTAGCTCTATAAAGAGGAGAATGTTCTTTTAATGAACAATTTAACCAGACTTGAGTCTGACTTACAAAAGTGTTGGGAAAAAAGTTTAAAGGATTTCCTGCTATTCCAGTGTGCATAGAAATCTGCTTTTGTGAGATTAGGGTTTACAAAAGGAATAGGGCTTTTCAATATATTCCTTCATTTTAAGGACATACTTGCATTTTAAAACATGATATGTTACCTCTAACAAATTAAGTAAGAACTGTTAGGGACCTATGAGCCTTAATCTTGCCCAATAGTTTTCATTAGGACATGAGAAAAGTGGCGGTCAATCTCATCTTGCGTGTTAAAAATTCTTACTTACCACAATTGAGCACTTTGGAGACCACATTAAAGATTTTTTTCCTAGCAAACTAAGATATTAGTTTATTCCCATGAGGGAGGGAATATTGACTGGGGAACTAACTCCTCAGATCTGCTGGGTGCTGATGTCCTCATGGATGTTGATGTCTTGTTCCGTGTTTCTGTAGCTATTTTCTTTACCTGTGACTTTTCAAAATTTGTTAGACTTAGCATCTTTGTTTGGAGACTTAAATCCAACAATTTGCTTCCTTTCACTGATGCTTCTGTTCTTGGAAGGTTGATAGCACAGTGTTAGAAAAGAAAGAGGAGGATAGGATTTCATAAAATATTATTTTCTGGGTTACTGAAGAAACAGCTTCTAACCAGGCTTTATATTTTTTAGGTTCTTAAGGTTTGGCTTACAGGATTTTCAAAGGCTTCATTTATATTGTCAGTCTTTTCTAGTTAATTTGAAGTTTGTTTCTTTTTAAATTTTTTGCAATGTGGTTATACTGTGGGACAAAAGTCTTCATTTCATAAGAACAGATTTACTTGCTAGAGTATATATTTTTTCCTAGGGCGGTTGCTAGTCAGCGGAGCTCTCTTCTACTGTGAAATATTTTTCTTTTGGCGGGGTTGAGGGGAATGTATAAGGTTCTTCATGACCTGCCCAGTCACTGGAACCGTCCTGTCCCTCTTCTGTATGCCTCCCCCAACACCCAAATAACTCAGTTAACAGGGAGGGGGTGAATGATTCCACATATTTGTTAAGAGATGTGTGTGTGTTCGAAGACATAACCTGAAATTTTCAGAAAGTGGCTACAGAGAGCTTTTAAATAGCTCTTCCCATCAGGTGTGCAGTAAGCTAGGGGATTTTATCCCAGGTCTTAATGGAAAAACTTCTCTATTTCTAAAACCTGCATAAATTAATGACCTCAACTAGTGAGACATTAGCAGTACCCGAATAAAGTACAAGATTATTTAATCTTTCCTGGTTTGTGATTGCTGCACTAGTTATAGGAATCTAGTGAAAGAGAAAACTGGCATTCCTGTCTTGTGTGTTGACAAAGATTTTTCATTTCTAGGACAAAGAAAATCCTTGAATCAGGTTTTTGAAAATTTATCAATTTCATCAGAATTCAACAAATCCCAATCTAAAAGTTGGTATTTTCTTACTTTCTCTTTCTTTCCCTCACTTTGTAGGGCCACAGTTTGGTGAAAGGCAAGGAATTATTTTAAGCCAAAGCTAGAGCTTCCACCCTCTCTGTATTGCATGCATTATATGCCAACTTTGAGTTAAAAATCTCAACATTCTAGAGACTTTCAATAATCTGTTGGATTACTCCCTTTTCTGATTGTGTGTGTGTGTTCATACACGTTATTTAATTGTAGGTTTTTTTAAACTTAATAACTTCTGGAATAGCTCTGTGTTCTTATGCATCTACAATATTTCTGCCGAGAGGAGAGAGACCTAAGGTGGTCCATTACTTTTTATTTTTACTTATTTTAGCATGTGGTATGAGCAGAAGGAATAATAAAAAGTGATAGGGCTTGTGTGAAACCCTGATAATATTTTATGGAGCTGTCTTCCACCAAGAACAAATAAAACTACAACTTTGTTAATTGACCACTGTCTCACTTGACAGAAGTAGGGCCCTTTATATCCCAGCAAACAGCGTAATAATATGACAAATATTTATTCTTGGGAGGTGAGACCAAGGAGAGCCTGTTCAGGAATTAGAGTTGGGGTTTAAATAAATTATCCAGATGCAAAAAGAACATTTTAATTTTTCTCTTGATAATTTGTTCTGGTCTTCATAATAGGTAGTATTTTAGTAGTGCTTTGAAATTGGCAAATCCTGCCTTTCTCCATTAGTTGTTTCAAAAGAAGTCATTTTATTAACTCCCCTTTCCATCTCCTCTCCTCTCCACAGTTATCAAGTCACTTTTTATGACTATATTGCAAGGAGCAGTTTGTCTTTTTTGTAAATCTGAGTTTTGCTTTGGGAATGACGCTCTCTGTCCATAGGCCTTCAGGGTCAATATGTTGGAAAGAAGCATCCTTTCTTCACGGTCAGTAAATAACTGGTGAGTTCTGTCTGGGTACCAGTAATCAGAACCCGAGGACCATATAGCCACACTGGGTGGTACCCCATTTGAAAATATGTGCAAGATGTAGTGATAGAATTCTTCTCTTGGTTGTCCACAGAGTATCTCTCTCATCTTGGCCAAAGGTTAACATCAGTGAGAGACATTTTTGAAGATGCTTGCAGCTTTCCTGTTGCAGGGTCACTTAAGGGAGCTTTCTTGCCAGTGCTAATTTTGCCTCATCAGACTTCCATTCTTTTTACGCTGTAAACTTTGATATTAATATATTGAATTTGCTGGCACATTTCATTTTCTTTTTTAAACGTTTTACCTCCCTGTAGTAATTTTCTCATCTGGTATACATATATGTATTTAAACCAAACAATTCTTTGGTCTCCCGACTCTTACTTGTACTGTGGCTGCTCTTGGTGGGATTATGTGAGTTGGAGTTAGGGACATGGACAATTTTATTATTATTGTTATTTACTGTGATATCAAGACCACCAGTTTCATTCAGAACTGTGCTAAGCAGAAAGCAGAATGCCAGCTGGTTGTGGTAAGCAAGGGGCTTATTTTATAACCAAACCTGAAATCATGATTCTGAAAAATAGAAAGCAAATAAAAATCAAGTTTTGTGAGGTTGGTTTGAGAGGGAAAAGGAAACTTCTCCCCATCCCCTACCTCCACCATTTTCTCTTTGTCCGCAGCTTCCTTAAGTGCTGCCTGTCCCCGATTTTCTTTCTTTCTATTCCTTTCATGCTTTTGATATTGGAATATAGACTTTTTTTTCTACTTTTCAGGATATTTTTTCTCATTACACCTGTGGCATGCTCCTAAAGAATTTTTTTTTAATCTGGAGAGTAACAGATCAGATCAACCTCAGCACCTTTCTTTTAAGGCTAGATAGATGACTTGAAGAAATTGCAAAATGAATAGCTGGGCTTTTTTTTACCTTAAGGTTAGAGCCTGATTTAACAGTTGCTGAGGGAGCTGAACTAGATGGCTTGAGGACTTGGTGATTTAATGAAGTATTTTGCTGGCTGCTGTCTCTGTCTCTTGTTCTCTGTCTCTCTCTGTCTACTGGCTATTTTGGCAACGTTTTCTCAAAACCTGAGAATAACTGGACCCTCTCGCCTCTGAGACAGCTCTGTCTGGGTCAAACTTCTGCAGTGCTTTCACAAGTAGTACCTGATCTATATGCAACGGTGCTTGCTAGAATTGTCTGGCTGAGCTAATATGGTGATGCTATATGTGAATTAATCATTTTAAAAAAAGAAAGGTATTGAAGAAATTATTCAACCTCAGAATTTGCCTGCCAGCATTACATCACGTTCTGAGATGTTGAACTCAGAGTAAGTTATCCTCATCCTAGGCACAAAGTTGACTTTTTTTCCCTCGTTGCTTGTAAAGCTCCATACAGTTATCAGTATTGGTTGGCATTTGCCATATTGAAGAGAATTATGAAATCTCATATTTATATAGCACTCTTTTCAAAGAAAAGACCCAGCATCTTCTGGTTTATTCACTAGCACTCATGTAAGTTTGAGTAAGCCAGGAGGGTGCTTAGTGTACATCCCTTTGCTAGTTGAGGGAGTAGAAGTTGTTGCATTTTCTATAGCATTTGTTTACCATAGGGAAACCTCTCTAGAGTGGCACTTCCCAACTTTTTTTCTTGAACTTTCCCACCTGACAGATGATGTTTTAGATTTTTGCTCAGTAAGGGCTACTTTTAGTGACTGCTGCTGTGATTTATGCACAGCTCCTTGCACATTCATGAATGCTGCCATCCCTTCTCTCTTACACCAATTCCTGTTGCCAACCTACAGGGCAGAGCAGTGTTGAGAGTGGCTCATCTAGATAAGCCTATAGATCTAAAGTGCTGGTTACTTGAGAATGCTGCCAATTTAGATCATGCAGTACCTGAGTTTTATTTTTTTAATCAACAGCTTTATTGAGACGTAATTCACAATATATAATTCACCCATTTAAAGTATACATACAATTCAATGGTTTTTATTATATTCAGAGTTGGGCAACCATCACCACAATCAATTTTAGAACATTTTAATCACTTAGCAGTCAAACCCCACCCCAACCTGAGCAACTATCAACCACCAGTCTACTTTCAGTCTCTATGGATTTGCTTATTCTGACATTTAATATAAATGGAGCCATGCAATACGTCACCTTTTGTGACTAGCTTCTTTCATGTAGAATAATATTTTCAGTGTTCATCCATGTTGAAGCACATCTCAATACTTTCCATTTTATGGATGTACCTCACTTTATCCATTCATCAGTTGATGGACATTAGAGTTACTTCAACCTTTTGGTTATTATGAATAATACTGCTATGAACATTTATGTACAAGATTTTTTTTATGAACATGTTTTTTAATTCTTTTGGGTACATACTTAGGAGTGGAGTTTCTGGGTCATATAGTAACTCTGTGTTTAACCTTTTGAGGCACTTCCAAACTGTTTTTAAAAGTGGCTACACCATTTTACAATCTCACCAGCAATGTATGAGGGTCCTATTTCTTCACATCCTGCCAATACTTGTTATTGTCTTTTTAATTATAGACATCACAGTGGGTGTGAAGTGGTATGTCAAAGTGGTTTTGATTTGCATTTCTCTAATGACTAATAATATTAAGCATCCTTTTATGTGCTTATTGACTGTTTGTATATCTTCTTTGCAAAAAAGGTCTTTGCTCATTTGTAATTAGATTATTTTTCTTATTGAGTTGTAAGAGGTTTTTTTTTTTTTTGCGGTACACGGTCCTCTCACTGTTGTGGCCTCTCCCGTTGTGGAGCACAGGCTCCGGACGCACAGGCTCAGCGGCAATGGCTCACGGGCCCAGCCGCTCCGCGGCATGTGGGATATTCCCGGACCGGGGCACAAACCCGTGTCTCCTGCATCGGCAGGCGGACTCTCAACCACTGCACCACCAGGGAACCCCGAGTTGTAAGAGTTTTAAAAAAATATATTCTAGATAAAAATCCTATAAGAAATTACAATTTGTGAATATTTTATCACATACTCTGAGTTGTCTTTTCACTTTCTTGATGGTATCCATTGAAGAACATGCTTTAAAAATTTTGAAGTCCAATGTACTTTTTGTATGTAGCTTGTGATCTTTGTATCATATCTAAGAAGGTTTTGCTTAACCCAAGGTCACAAAGATTTACACTTAGCTTTCCTTCTAAGAGTTTTATAGTTTTAGCTGTTAAATTTAGGTTTTTGATCGGTTTTGAATTATTTTTTATGTAAATATCTAGTCACCACAGCACCATATGTTGATTCTTTCCCTATTTAACTGTCTTGTCACCCTTTGTGTAAAATTAGTTGACTGTAAATGTTTTTTCTGGACTCTGGGCTATATTACAATACATTGATCCTATACCAATACCACGGTGTCTTAATTACTGTAAGTTTTTAATAAGTTTTGAAATGAGGAAGTGTGAGTCGTCCAATTTTGTTCTTCTTTTTCAAGATTGTTTTTGACTATTGTGGGTCCTTTGAATTTCTATATGCATTTTAGGATCAGCTTGTCATTTTCTACAGAGAAGCCATTTGGGATTCTGATAGAGGCTACATTGAATCTGTAGATCAATTTGGGGAGTGTTGTCATCTCCACATTAAGTGTTCTGATCCATGGCCATGGAATGTCTTTCCATTTATTTATGTCATTTTCACTTTTTTCAACGTTTTGTAGTTTTAAGAGTATAAATTTTGCACTTCTTTTGTTTAATTAGTTCCTCAATGTTTTAATTTTTGATGCTACTATGAATGGAATTTTCTTAATATCCTTTAAAATTGTTCATTGCCAGTGTATAGAAATATAACTGATTTTTGTATATTGACTTTGTATCCTGCAACCTCGCTGAAAGTACCTGAGTTTTGAACCCCTCTGGGACTTAAGAGGCAAAAGGTTTCTGCTGCTGTGTTGAAAGTTAAAGCATACTTTGTTTCATCCTGTATGAAGGCTGCATAAGGACACTGTTCTCAGTTTTCCTCAACTGTGAATTAGAATTGGTAATGCCAGCCCCTTCCTGGATGAATAGAAGAGTGTCTCTAAAATTTTCAGGTCTTCAGACAACAGTAGAGAAGAAACATATTAATAAGGTTTATGCAGTTAGTAGTCCTCTTTTTAGTATTTGGATTTGGGAACTACTAGCAAGGGGATGAGGAATAATAATTTCTATGCACTAAACTAACATGAAGAGGTAACAGATGCAAACTAAGCCAAAGAAATCACTAGTTAGTTGTATTTGGCTTATGTTTAGGTTTGTGTAAGCAGCTGGAGTCATAATTTTATGTTTTTATATGTTGTCCTTTAGACAAGGTAAATGCCACCACTCCTTCTGGTGTGTATTTGTAGATGAAGAAGTGGTCCATTTACTCTCATATAATTTGGGCTTCTTTTCAGGGGTGTACTCTATAACCATAAAGAAGAGATAAAATTTACCTATAAAGGGATTGAACTTTGGTCTTATTAACACTCTAGGCTAAGGGTCATATCTAATCAGCTATAGCTATTGTGTCCTGAAAATGGTAAGTGAACGGCAGGCCACTGAACAAAATGTCCTCTTGTGACGTAGTTGTCTTTAGAGATGACCCTAATAAAGTGAGTTTTAAAAAGTATTCATCAATCAACCACTTTTCATTAAACACCTGCTATATGCCCATCTGTGTACTAGAGAGAGATCAGGGTAAAGGGAACACAATTCAGGGAGAATCTTGAGATCACTGCCCTCAAGGAGCTTATAGCTATTAAAACAAAAATAAAAACAAAACAGAATGGCAACACCATGATGCCAGTATGACGAGATGCTGGATTGTATGGTATGTATTTTTTAAATGCAGATATCCAAAAAAGAAATGGATCAACATAGGTGGAAGTGGTCAACAATATTATCTATGGCTGCTTTTTATCCTTATGGATGAGGTTGGGACATGATTTAACTCAAGCAATAGATTATACGTCTTGATGAATATTTCAGATACCAGAAGGTAGTATTTCTGGAAAGACAATGAAGAGTGAACTCAAGGGGTTGGAATCTATTTCTCCTTTTTCAACAGTGCCACCCCAGTCAAGTCAGTTACTAGTTACTTTCTCATTTTTGGCTATATTTTTGCACTTTCTGGGAACATGTTTTGATGTCTTTGACTATACAAGTCTGCAATATATGAGGAAGTAATTAAAATTGAGGGTGATTAATGGGTCTAAGTTTGGCGTGAGAGCCAATAAAGATGCCCAGTGTGGTGGTCAGATCAAGAATTATCATTCTGAGAGGGAAGACATATGGGAACATATGTTTATGTATGACTGATTCACTTTGTTATAAAGCAGAAACTAACACACCATTGTAAAGCAATTATACCCCAATAAAGATGTTAAAAATAAAAAAAAATAAAATAAAAACTGGCAAAAGAATAAAGCATTTATCCAGCCAAAAAAAAAAAGAATTATCATTCTGCTCTCAAGTTTTCCATTGATCATGGTGGCTTGCTTTGAGGTTCTGTATAAATGGGTTTTCAGGGTGTTAGTTAAGGGAGAGAAGCAAAGAGCACAAGTCAGACAATTCTGGGAGTAAGGGGAACATGAAAACTTTTTTTTATAAGGCCTTTGCTGAATTAGATGATGTAGCTTTAAAATGGCCAACCCCTTAATTATGGGTTCTGTTTTGTGGAAGTGTAGTCTTACTATCTGGCCGCTAGGGGGACTGCAAGTGTCCTGTGACAGGGTTTCCCTGGAAATAGTTGGCCTCCTTTGGTGGATTCAACATGTCACAGGATAACTTGAGCCAGAACAACCTAGTACCAGACAATAAATAAGCTACAGTGGTACTTAGTATTTTATCTGGGATGTTCTTTTCCAAAGTTCAAAACATTTTTAGTAGCACTATTTGACTCTTTGACAACTTTTTCTGAATGTAGCACAGGGAACAGTGACATTGGACATATTCCAGTAACACTTTACAGTTTACAGAGTTGTTTCATATTCCATTATTGCATTTCATCCTCTTTTCTACTGTATACAAGTAGCCAGGTTTACTGTGTTTTAATATTCTCCATACTATTATAATACTGTCATTCCCATTGTAAATATTATGTTCAGAGAAGTTAAGTGACATGTCTAAAGTCAAACAGCCTCAAGGTGGCAGAGCTGGGATTTCAGCCCCACTCTTTGTTCCTCAAATCAAGTGCTCCTTTTTTATCACACAGGTCGCTCACCTCATAGATAGGAAATAGGAGAGTCAGAGAGGCAAAATAACCTTAACTAGTATCAATAGAAATTCATGAAGCTCTTAAGGCTTCTGGGTCTTTTATCCATTTACTGGACTGATGGATTGGCTTGTGTGGGCATTCAAGTTGCCAACAGTCTTGCCATCTTACTTTATAGACTGCATTTATTCGACAAATACTTACTGAGCTTTTTACATATCAAATTCTATGCTAAGCACCTATGACACAGCAATGAACAAGGCAGACAAAAATTCCTCCCTTCATGGAGTTTACAGTTTAATGAAAGGAGACATGTAGAATATATCTGATGGTGATAAATGTCATGAAGAATAATTTAGCAGAGTGTGGGGAATAGGGATTGATAGTGGGAAGGACTATTTTATATCTGTTGGTCAGAGAAGCCCTTACTGAGAAGGTGATATTTGAGCAGAGACCTGAAGGAAATTAGGAAGTGAACAATAGGGATATCTGGAGTTAGAATATTCCAGATACAGACAACCACAAGTAGAAAAGACCTGAGGCAGGAGCATACTTTGTATGATGGACAATAGCAGAGAGACCTGTATGGCAGTTTAAGTAAATGGAGAGTGATAAGAGATGAGATCAGAGTTAATAAGGGACATCTCAGGTCTTCCTTAGGACTTTGGTTTTTACTCCGATATGGGGAGTCATTGGAAGATTTTGAATAGAGGATTAACATGATTTGACTGATATTTTAACAGATTCTCTTCTTCAGAACATCCACCACTCTTTGATATTTTATACATTTGTTTGTTTACTGATTGTCTGTGTGGAGAAAACACTGTAAGAGCAAGGCGAAAGCAAGGAGATGAGGCTACTGCAGTGATCCAGGTAAGAGATGATGGTGGTTTAGACTAGGGGTTATTGGTAGAGGAGATGAGAAGTAGCTGGATTCTTGATGTGTCTTCATGGTAGATCCTACAGCATTTACTGACAGATTAGATACTCATTGTGAGAAAAAGAGAGAAGTCAAGGCTGATTGCCAAATTTTTGATCTGAGCAATTTGAAGAATGTGATTGCCATTTACTGAAATGATGAATATTGTAGGTAAAGCCGGTATGTGTGTGTGGGTGGGTAAGAATCAAGAGTTTGATTTTTGATGTATAAAGTTTGAGTTATTTGGTGAACATCTTGTCGGCTTCTTCTCAGTTTTCATGCAGTGCCCTTAGCTTTCTGCTTTTCAAGGAGATTAAAACCTTAGAGACCACCTAGATCTTTGATGCCCTCTCACTTCTCCCCTTTTGCTTTATAGGGGCCTAGAGAGGAGTGGAGTCTTATCTAGGGCGAAACAACAAGCTGGCAACATAACTAGAGCACAAACTCAGTTCTCCTGGATTCCAGCTTGGTGCTTCTTAGCGTTATCCTGAGACCTCATTTTGGGGGTGGTGTGAGTTTCTTCTTCTTGCCCAAACCTTAAACCAGGTAACTAAACTAAATAATGAATAAAAACCTAGAACACCACGCAAAGTGGCTGCTGCCTTCAATGGAACCAAAATATTGTTATTATGTTTTTACTGAACCACACACCAAAATAATTTATCCATGAAAAACACAGTAAGTAGACTTTTAAAGGCCACTGAGCTTTGATCTAAGCTGAAACTTACAGAGATCTGGAACATAAATGGCCTGATATTGTAGGATATTAGAGTCTATGGAACGTGGCAAACCATCTTGTCCAGTTTGGTCATTTTATGAATGAGGTGCCTGAGGCAGAGAGATGGAAAGGAATTTGAACAAAGTCACACAAAAAGCTAGTTTCTTTTAGTCAGAGCCTATTCTGAGGGTTAGCTGTCTGTTGCTCCTTTGGAAAATTCTATGTTGGAAAAGTGATTCCCCACTCAGAACAAAGAATTATAATAGCAGTAATAATGATAGCACTTACTATGTGCCAAATTTTGGTGCCTTACATGGGTTAACTAATTTAATTCCCACAAAAACCTTGGTAAATAGTCCCAGAGAGGTTAAGTGACTTGCCCAAAGGTCACACAGCTAGGAAGTAATAGAAGTCTGGCTTGTAACTGCGAGGTTCTAATCACTGTTTAGTACCAACAGCTTCTCAGATTAGCTAGTCATTCACCTCTACTATCCCAAAAGACTGGTGACTAGGGTGACCTCATTAAGCACTGACCCTATATCGTACACTGATCCTCACAGAATACCTGAGTTCCTGGAGATTAAAGTGGAGGTGGAGGGACATAAAGGGGGTGGTGGGAAGAAGTTGATCATTTACAATAGGGATTGGAAAGCAGAACTACAGAAATTGTTGAAAAAGGCCTGGAGATTCCAAGGTGGTTGAAAATCTCAACGCCCACTACAAACATGGGCAATGCAATGCCTGCTTAAATAGGAAAGAAACCAAGGTAAGAAAAATAAAATGGCTGATTTCTTGAAGTCAGGAACTCTTTTATGTGTTTTACATGTGTTAATTCATTTAATTCTCAAAATAACTCCCTGAGGTAAGTAGGATTATCATTTCTATGTTACTGGTGAGTGAATAGGAACAGAACAATTAAGTAACGTGCCCAAGGTTATAGAACAAGTAAGTGAAAGAGACTATATTAGAATCTAGGTAGCTCTGCTCCTCAACTTATATTATTTTCCACTACATTTAGGGAAAGGAGTGCTATTCATATTATAGAATTTTTTTAATGCAAAAACATTGTGCCTGAGCTTCAAACATTGAGCACCTCTTGTCCTTAAAATACACCAGCTTCTTTTAAGGACTCTTAGAAGGAAAGGTACTTATCCAAGGGCACATGGTGAGTAATTAGTAGAACCAGAGTCTGAACTCGAGACTCCAGACTGCCAAACCTCTTTGCATTTTATCACTCTGTTTCCATTTTCACACTGACTTGTCTCCCTTTATTCCTCCTTCTGTATCGCCCTGCCTCTCATTTTTTAAAAATTAACTTTCTGCATCAGCAAGATTGGACAGAGAATGGGAGAATGATCAGAATCCATGTCCTATCAGGCATTGTCAAAAGGAACAAAAACGTAAGGAAAAAATGTCAGCATATGGGATTTGCCCTAAATAAGAAGGCGAACTTCCCAGTATGAGAAAATGCTACCTCTGTTCTTCTAGCCCAAATTGGTTGTGCAGGATTCCATAGGAAGTCATGAATATGATTGTCAGATGACTTTTTTGTTATTGTGGAAATGTAAGAAGACCACTATGAAAGTCTGCTTCTCTCCAGATTTTTTTTAAGGAAGGTGCAATCTTCCCACTCATATAAGTGATAACTACTTAGGAATTTCTTTTGAAAATTGGCAGTACATAAAAGGAAGCATCTTTCCAAAAGTGTCATATTGGTCTACTTCTCTGAAGCATTGTCCAACCTCTGATTAGATGATGAGGTCTCATAAACTGAGAGTTGGGAGTAAGATGGAAACTCCTTTGATGTTTGGGTGCAGAAAGAATTCCAGAACATGTTTTGAGTCTGTTTACTTTACCTACCCCTCCTTCCCTTTCATCTTTGTTTAAAAATACAAAGGTTAGCAAGTGTGTAGTCTGAGTTTCCAGTTGTTCATTTGAAAAATCTGTTTGATCAGGCGTTTAAATAAAAAGGACCAAATTATACTGAGATATTTCAGTCACCAGCTACCTAATAATAAACCAAAAACCTTAACCATACTCGTATTTTTGTATGTCATTTTCTTTGGACACCTGCTAAGCCTTGTTGAGGTGCTAGATTGACTCAAAATGTGTCATCATCAGAGATGATCCCACAGTGTCTGGGAAAAGCTGCACTGGAGGCTTTGGGAATTAAGGTAGTGAAATGATGTGTTGTTGTTTACCAAAGACTTCTCTGTCATTCCCTCTCCGTGAGTTCCAGTCCTCATCACCTCTTGCCTGGATTAGTGCAGTGACCTCATGCCTGCTCTCCCTAGTCCTCTGTGCTGCTCTCTGATTCATATTGTATTCATCCTACCAGATTAACTTTCCCAAAACTCAGTTACAATATTGTTAGTATCTTCCTTTAAACATCCATTAGTCTATAAGCTCCTTGAGGGTTAGAACTCTGTTTAATTTATCTCTGTATTCTCAATGCTTAGCACAGAAGAAGCCTTCCTGAGCAGTTGTGTACTGCATGTTTGAAATTGCAGCTCCTCTCCATTTGCTTATAGGTTAAAATACAAATTCTTTAAGTCTGGTGTTCAAAGCTTTTCATTATCTGTATTACTTTTCCAACCTTAATTCCTATAATTACCCTACAGAAATCTTTAACTCCAGCCACATGGATCTGTCACCTTAAACCGTTGTCACTCCTGTTTTCCTTGAACTTGTTGTTTTTCCTATTATTCCTTTGGCCTTGAAAGCTATCCCAATTTTAATACTATCTATTTTTCTAACCTTAGCTCAAATATAGTTTCATATGAGATGAAATTTCTCATCCCCTAATCCATTGAGAAAGTTATCTCTGTGACATGATATGGTTGAAAGAATGTAGGCTTCAGTTTTCATCTGTAAACTAGTGCTCGAAATCTCTAGATTATAAGACTTTTGCAAGGAGATGATCAGATGACGTGATGCATGATGGATGTCAGGTATAAGTCAAGAGTTAGTGCTTAATATCTTTTAGATTCAGCCCTTTTTACCTTCTCCATTGATATATACTTAGTTATTAAATTATAATTATTTATATGCTTATCTTATATATCTTTTTAAATTGTACTCTCTTAGGGCAAAGGTTGTTTCATGGATATATTTCTGTAAATTATACAAAACACATAGCTTAGCATTTGGCTCATAGTAGGTATTCCATAAACATTTATTTATTCAGTGAATCTGAGCCAATCATATTAAGTGCCAAAAACAAATAATGGATTATAAGTTCAATTAATAGAAATATGGGATTCAGAATAAAGGAAGTGAATTCTGGTCAGACCATATTTACAATGTGGTGTTCAACCCAATTTTTCATGAGGCATCTCCTCTTGTAAAGCATGAAGAAGCTGAGATGCTGAGTTGGGTATGGGAAGGGAGGTAGGGAGCAATGGACATAAATATTGTCTCAATATATCTGAAGGGCTATCATGGAATAAAGGAGTTAGATATTTTCTGTAGTACCCCAAAGGGCAAATCCAATGAGGATAAATTGCAGTTCAGTAAAAGGAAGACATTTTCTCATAGTGGATTCACCCTATATTGGAAGTTTCCAACAAGGACCAAATGAGTTTTGGGGTGTGTGTGTGTGTTTGTGTGTGTTTATCAAATTAGTTGCTAACATTTCACGTAAAAATTCAGATTTCCAGTTTGGGAAATGAAGATCTGGAATTATTGGGACTACATTCCTGCATGACAGTAACCAGCTGGAGGTGAGAAGCAAGTGCTCCTCTAGATGGAGCATGTACTTTCCAGTTTACCCAGACACGAGCAACCTGCTTTATTCATTTAAGTTACTTGCTTGACTGTTCTAGGCATTTGAATTTGCCATCCCTGTCAGATCAGGGACCTGGGAAAATCTTGACAGCCTTCTTTACCCCAAGGGCTTGTACTCCTCATCTAGGAGGGACTAAAGAAAAGTACAAGGGATGCTGCAATCAGATGTGACTTGGCTTTCAGTTCTGGCACAGCCATTTACCAACTGTATGACCTTGGGTGAGTTAACTTAACCTCTCTGAACGTCAACTCCTTCGTCTGTATAACGCTCTCCTCACAGCATTATTGTGAAAACTAAATAAAACAACTAGATAAAGGGCATGCCACTTAGTAAATGATGAAATACTAGTTCCCTTCTTCTTATTTATGGCACCCTTTATGTCCATTGGGAGTATCACATAAGTAGTAAATTCACCCTCATTGAAGGCATTCAAGAAGAAGCTGGGGGCTTCCCTGGTGGCGCAGTGGTTGAGAGTCCGCCTGCTGATGCAGGGGACACGGGTTCGTGCCCCGGTCTGGGAAGATCCCACATGCCACGGAGCAGCTGGACCCGTGAGCCATGGCCGCTGAGCCTGTGCGTCCGGAGCCTGTGCTCCGCAACGGGAGAGGCCACAACAGTGAGAGGCCCGCGTACCACAAAAAAAAAAAAAAAAAGAAAAAGCTGGACTTGTTGGAGACCATGTATACAGGGAAGAGGTTTCAACTCATAGTAGGTGATTTCCACAGTCACTTTCTAACAATTTAAAAGCCTATCAATAACTCCAAAATGCCCATCTGGATGAATTTAGACATACATCACAGAGTTAGGGACTTTTAATAAACAACAGATAGGATGAGGGCTCTTGGGGAAAAAGTTGGGGTCAGGGCTAAAATATAATGTGTTGACATTCAGGAATAGGCTTTGGCACCTGACAGATTTTAGTTTAAATCCTGAGTTTGACAATTACCAATTGTGTGTTCTGGGCCACTTAATCTTATTTTCAGTTTCCTCATTTATATAATGAAGATATTAATACTTCTCTCGTTGGGTTCTTGTGAGGGTAAGTGAGATAATGGATGTAAAAAGTCTTGACCAATGCCTGGCCTAGAATAAAAGCTTGATAAATGGCTCTCCTCCTCTTCCTCCTCCTCATTATTATTATTATTAGAACAGACCAGCAGAGCTTGGGAAAACGCATGGCTAGACTCTGAAGTACATGAGCCTTTCCTCAGGCCACTGCTGTCCCTTCCTCCCCTCCACAAAGCTCTGTCTCCAAAATGCTTTGGCCGGAATGTAAGTGTGAGGTCATTGCAGATAACAGGAGCGTGATTTGTTTTGGTAATACAAGTTATTCAGTCACTTCCCTCAGCCCAGCTGAAATCTTTTACTAGTTGATGCTTGTTTCAAAGTGCAAGACTGAGCTGGTCTGAGAAGACAGGGAAAGTAAGAAGACCCCTCCTCTCAGCTAGAGGTCATGGTCCTCCACAGGGAACAGAATGACCCAGTGCAAAGTCTGGGCCCTTGGTGAGTTTGGGGCCCCTACATTTAAACAAGTCACTCCATTGCATACATTGGTCCCCTTCCCCCACAGAATCACTGGGCAGGAATTTCCTTCACTCCTTCCATGGCCTGGAACCATCCCCCTTCTCATTCTTGTGCTCTACACAGCTGGCAAACAGCAGACAGCAGAACAAAAACAAGCCTCTTAGCATAGAGAGAGAGCTTCATGGCAATGCTGAATTTGCTTGGGAACCTCATGTTAACAGAGGACCTTCCTGACCGCCTCTCAACACCCCAAACAGATTAAAACATTTTTTTTTACTGTGTCTCAGAGCAGCTCCTTGCCTGGGTATATTTAAAGATCTGCTGAGTCACTGAAGAGCAGACTGGCATGTCACAGGAGGCAAGGACTATACCCTAATCTATGGGGGAGTAAGTTGAGAGGTGGAATCTATCTGACTTCCTCCAATGGGGACAGGAAAGGTGACCCACTTCTAGCCCCCATGACTCTAGAGAGCATCTATTAAGACTTCTTATTCTATCACTTTTTGTTTTCTTCTTAGTTTATAAAAGAGTAAAGATGAGAGGGAGGCAGCACTTGTACCAGTGGGTCAGCTGTCTGAAATTGTAATGCTTCTTTCTGCTATAGGTAGCTGAAAGTAATATATTATCTATTATAGGTAGTATAATTCTTTATACTTTGTCCACCACTGCAGTTATGAATTTATTAGTGGAGAAAATGGCAGTTAGCAAGTAGTTCATTGTAGGTAAAGATTGGGCTTTTCTCCTATAAACCTGGTTTCATCCTGTAAAGCCCTGAGCTTCAACTTGGTCCTGGCCTCTTTGAACCCTGTTCCACAGACTCCAAGCCCCTTTCTCTTTCAAGGCAACTGCTCTCCTCTTTGTCCATTGCTGTCTCCCTTCATCTACTTTTGCCATTTCTACTTATTCAGTCTGCATCCCATGACTTACATAGCCTCCCCCTTCTTTCTATCATGCCATCTCCCTCCCATCAGAATCTTCCTCACAGCCCTTCACTTTGCTGGGCATAGGAGCCAGGGTGGATCCAAAAGGGATGCTTCTTGGATGACTTTAAAAGGTTGGTATTAAGATTTTTTATCAGTGGCAGCAGTAACTTGTTCAGACAGCCATATCCAGGACCTAGAAGAAATCAGATAAGCCAAAATTTGCTTGAAACTGGCAGGAGACCTAGGCCTCTGCCTTCCTCCCCACCACCTTCTTTTATTGAGGTATAATTTATTTATAATATATGTCAATTTCAGGTGTACAACATAATGATTCTATATTTGTATATCCTTTCCCTTTTGCATTCAGTTTTAGATGGTTTTCAGAGGATATGGTGGCTGGCTTTGTTATAGCCAATTGATATGTGAAATGGTAGAGGACTGGAAAATGGGAGTGGAGCCATTGGACATGTTTGAGACTAAATGATTCAAATTCCTGGGAAGTATAAAGTGCTTGAAAGTGCACCAGGTACTTTCAGGCACATTGTCTTCTCAAAACCAACTTGGAGGTAGGCACAATATGGATCAAAATCCTCATTTCACAGATGAAGTACCTGAGGCTGGAGGCAATTGAGGGACATTCCATGGTAATTTAGACAAAAAGTGGAAGAACCAGGACTTGGACCATGTATTTCTGGTTGTAAGCCCTATTTTTTTTCAAGCTCACTGTACAGATTTGCTTTTGAATAAATGAATGAATGAGTATACATTTGATTTGGGAACATTATTTTCAACTTTGAGTTAAAGATTTGCTCCATCCTTTGTGGATCATCATTTTTATTATCAGCAATATCAGTCTTGTCAAATGATAAACATTTCATTCATTAATTCACTAATTCATTCTTTTATCCATTAATATATTTCCTGAGTGCCAACTTTGTAACTGACCCTGTGCTGGATTCTGAGGATGAAAAGAGAAATAAGACATCATCTCAGGTCTGAAAGATCTCAGAGACTGGGGACTGACATCTCAATAGTAAACATAAGAACAGATGCTTATGAAATAACATTACCCAAATTTCAAGTCATATCCCTCTTGCATAGTGAGTATGGCCCTCCTAAAAATGTAGATGTCTTTTATTTTGGGTATATGAATATGAAGTTTTAATGAGTAACTGCTTTTTAATCTAATCCTATCTTCCTAAGAACAAAAGTGAAAGTTTCAGTGTGTGTGTGTGTGTGTGTGTGTGTGTGTGCGCGCGCGCACGCGCGTCCACACGTGCACGCGCGCTGTGGGTTGGATGTGTGATGATAGATGAGAGCTAGGGCATTGCCAAGTAGGAGCTATGGGGGCAGGTTAAGTTGTCCTAGTGGGTTCCAACCCAGTGTGTATGTATTATGTAGAGGATCAGGGTGACAAGGATTGTTGTATAAGAGCTGATCTTAGACTTTTTCCAAGTAACCAGTCAGCAGAACTAGAGCATCACTATTTCACTTGCTTTGAAAACATGACACTTAAGGCTCTTTCCTAGTGTGGGTAAACTAATTATTATCAGATATTACACATTTTGAGCATCTCCCTCTCAGTGCTAGGTGTATATCAAGGTATTTTCTTGTTTAATCTTTAATCTGATCCTAGACGGTTAATGACTTGTTCAAGGTCATACAATGAGTAACTTAGTGGACTTGGGATTTGAATTTCGGTTTTCAGCTTTTTGTCCTCTGGCCTCACTGCTGTTTTCACTATTCCACACGACTTCAGCTTTATTTTTCATAGAGACCATTAAATCTATTCTCCATTAGCCAAAGCTTCTTGCCTCCCTTCAACATTATTCTTCTCTAGAATGTTCTTAAGAAATCTTCAGAAAAACTTTTACAACCTTCATGAGTACTGTGGCCCAGAGCTTAATCCAGGCTTTTAAGTGTCTTGGTTAACTGTAAAATGGAAAATCAAAGTCTTAGCTACTTCAGGAAATATTAGTTTGGGATGTGAATTTCATTGGCAACTTGTCATCTCTATTTTACTTCCTTAGCTTCGTAAACTTACCCACAATGTTCTCTGAGAGCTAGTAGTAATGAGAATGATGGGGAAAAGCTTCCTTCCCTTCCCTTCCAAGAGCCCTTCAGCCAAGGCCACACCCCCTCCTGCTTCCCTATTTTCTGTGCAGACATTGAGGTGGGAGCTAGAAATGAGTTCCTTTCAGCACTGAGTTGATGCCAGGGTTTTCTTTTCCTTCCGCTGAACCAAAGTGGGAGGAGAAGTTGAATGATTACTAGGAGGACCATGAGTGAAGAAAAAGGCAGGGGTACATGAAAGAGCAGTGAAGGTATGCTTCAAATACCAGGATTTGTGTCCAGACTTTGTTGGTTACTATCTGTGTAACCTTGGACAAGTTAACAGTTGTGAGTCAGAATTTCCTCATCTGTAAATTAGAACATAAATTCTAATTTTATAGATGAAAGGATAAGTCTAAAAGTGTTTTGCAAACTCAGAAAGGGCTTATAGATTTAAAGTGTTGATTTTGTATGGTCAAAAATTATGCTACTCTTCACTGATAAAACCTTGTCCTGTTTTTCCTAAAAGCCTGAACATGTGTGGCTTAAGGGGTGGGTCTTTGCCCCTGTACCAGCCACATTACAGATGTAGTAACTATGGGCTGAGGGCAGTGGACTGCTTAAGCATTGAGAAAGTGTAAAAGGAGGGTTACACATTCAGGGGTCAGCAGACGGCAAGTAAAGAAGACCAAGTCCCTCTCTCACTCTCCAAAGCCTCTCTTATTTATTCAGACTTAACATCTGAGGCTTGTTTCAAGTAGGCATGTCTATCTGGGCTTTTTTCCTTATTTGTATGTAACAGGCATTTGTTGACTTGGTGAAAAACATTACTCTCTTTCCACTTCTAAGGATTAATTGTGCTTCTCTTCTAGACATCAATTCAAAACAGTGAGTTGAAAAGGGTCAAGCTTATACCAAAGAATCAGAGATTATCAGAATTTAGAGGGGACTCTGGAAATCAGTACCCTTTTATATGGATTGGGCAGGAAGAGGGATTAGACCAAATTCACAAAACTCATCATAGCACATTCAGATTGGAAATCAAGGGCTTCTACTCCCACATCAGTACTAGATGCTCTTTAAGACCTTTTTCAGCTCAGAGATTCTGTGATCTCCATGATTTTTACCCTTTCTATAATACATTGGGGACAATGGGATCTGAGATTCCAGCTCTAGCTAAAGTGGGAATATTTCCCTCCCCTCCCTTTTGTTTTTTTCAAGGACCTAGAAGATGGAGGAAGTGTGATTATCATGTGTAATACCACTGTCCGCATTAGATCATGTTTGTGAATTCTGAATTAGCAAAGAAATGATTAGCATGGAGAGGGCATGTTTGCTTTTCTGCCCCTTTCCTTCTCCCACTTTGTGCATACCAATAAAATTTTTCAGCTCTGATTTGCCAAACTGCTCTCTTCTCCTGTAGGTGTTAAGAGCAGAGAGGGATTCCTCAGAGGTCATCTCTTTCATCTTACTGCCTTTGCAAAAGCCTGCCTCCAAGGTGCTGGAGGCCTGCTTTGAACAGGACTTTGTACAAGTATACCAGGGAAATGAATGCAAAGTGCTCCTGACATTCCTTGTCACTTTTTCCCATGATACTCTGGCCTCACAGGTGGGAGGTTTTGGTTGAAAACTTGGAACTCAGTGGTGAGTGTTGTAAGGTTTGGACTGTGACCTGTGGGATGCAGCCACACCATTATCTATTAGGCATATAGATTAGCTTGCTTATTAAGCTGTTTTAGTATTAAGTGGTTTGAGGAAGACTACAGTGTAGGTGGGGGATTGTGGTGGGGGGTGAGCAATTCATTATTATTAACATGAAAAAAACACTATCACCTAAACCAAGGCTGCTTTTCTCATGCACATTGGCCTGCCTGCAGGACTCTTAGGGACAGGAAGCAGCATGCTTTGTGTCCTCCAGTTTTCAGCCTTTGTGCACAGGATAGGTGTGAGTTTCTGCACATGTATTCTGGTTTAATGCTTATATGTAATTGTGTACCAGACTCTGTGTGTTTCTTTATATGAATCCATTTCTGAACAGTTGTGGCACAGAGACCTAGAAACAGCGTCTAACTCTGTGTACTCTCCGAGTGCGACCATGGCTCTTATTTTGTACCTGTGTCTCCAAGTTATGCATCTTACTGAGTCAATGTGCCCCTGTGTCTTTTCTTCCATTCTTCTGTTCTTGTGTCTCTGTGCTTTCCTATATTTTTTCCCTCTGGTTTTGGACATGTTTCTATCTTTGTGGACATCTCTGACTCCCAGCCCGTGTGTCACTGCGTCTATGTATATAGCTCTTTGTTCCTGTCAGTGTATGAATTTCTACATCTGGCTGGGTCTTCGAGTGCCAATGCAAGCCAATTTTGAGATGACCATTTCTGTTTATGTATTAGCCCTTCCCCGTGTGTCTCCTTCTCTGTGTGTCTTTTTCTTTGCCCTTAGTGTCCCTGTCTTCGTGTGTCTTTTTATGTGTACGTTTTGATGCATCTGTGTACTTAGTTCATGTTTCTCTGACCTTGTATACTTGTGTCTTGCTTTTCTGGGCCCTTGTAATTTTTGACTTCTTTATGTTTCTGTATGCATCAGTTGGAATTGGCCTGTTATCTTTTTTGTGCATGTGCTTTCATTTTAGCTTGTGTGCATCAGCTTTGGGAAGAACTGTCTATGTTTGTAATCTGTTGTGTATGGTTGTCTCTGTGTGTGTCCCTGTGTGTGTATTTGACTGTATATGTAATGGTCCATGTATCTTTCTGTTTTTCTGTGACCAGATATTTCCATGTAGCTGTCTCTCTGTTGTTTCTGTGTTGTTGGCTATATCTTTGTGCATGTGTACCCATTGATCTCACAAGATGCCCATCTGCTTTCTGAGGAATCCACTGGATTATTTTGTGAGATATCTCAGATATGTTGAACTTACTGTTTATTTTGGGGCTTTCTAGCCACCATGGTACTTAGGTGTGCATTGATACTTAGGTCTGCATAATTCTTCATGTACGATGTCAAAAGAGTAATTTAAGAATTGTACATGTTGTGTCTTTATTGACAGGACACGTGTGTGGGGAGAATTGTTGGTAAATGAGTGGTATTTAAATTGTAAACCTTTTCATGCTAATTTCACTGTGTCAGTGAATTAAATTTGAAAGGACTGGCTGTATAAGATATTACATGCTTTTAGAGAAACTCAGCATACTGATGGTAGAGAAGGCATCTATTTGTACTGTGAAGTCTTATATGTGATGTTCATTACTGGGTTAGAAGATGTTACTTCTCTGGTTTTGTTTGGCTTTTTGTTTTGAGGAGTTACTACAGATGGCTCTGAGGTGGACTTAGAGCACAAGGAGTATAGACACAATGGAGAATGAAAAATGATAGAGGGATGAACATGTTCTTCATCTGTATGGAGTCAGCTGGGGGCTCAAGATGGAATTCATAGGAAATGGAATGATGAGGGCCACAGAGAGAAGCTTAGCAGGATCCCATCTTTCCTTGTCCTGGGCTGCTGTGTTCATCCAAGGAAGGCAGTGAGGGAGGGGCAGGGATGAGGAGGAGGCCAGTCCTCCTTTTTTTTTCCTGGTAGAAGGTGATCTCCTGTATTTAAATTTAAGTTCTTTTGGTTTCTCTTTCTTTGCTTGATATATTCTTTTTGGTGTTTGTTCTGCCACTGCAAGAAGGAAACTTCCAAATGTGGTTCACCTGCTTATTATACTTGTTTCTTTGCAAGATATTAAAGAGATTGTTAAATGTCACTGCAGCTGTCATACAAATTGATCCATTGATGTGGTCAGGGACCCTTTATGGCAGTTTTGCACTCTTCCCAGGGTACCTGTGGTCCTTTATGGGGGCAGCCATGATTTTTCTGACGTCATCCTTTATTCATTTATCTAGTGTGTATACAGAATTCTAAAGAGTACAGTTCCTTCTCAATTATGGTAAGCATTGACAAGGAAGTGGTCACTAGTAGAGGACTAGGCTCAGTGGGAACATCTAAGTTACCTAGGTATAGGAAATTAATTTGGTACTATGCTAAAGGAATATCTATCTAGAAGTCAACTGTTTTATGATTAATAAGGAGATTCCATAAGTATTTTAATCTAATCCTCCTATAAGATTATAGGAAAGATAATTAAAATATTTTAAGACAATTAAAAATTATCAAACACCTAGACATACTATTTATATACAATTGATATGATGATTAAATAATTGTATCTGTTTATACGCTCTTAACTTAGTTTGATATACTGAATGTAAAATAATGCAAATAACAAAACCAAGGGGTAAAATCTATCATATTTTATAATTCAGACAGTTGATTTTTTCTTCTGTTACATTGATTTGAATACAGAGGAGTCTGTGGTCCTGGATTCCAGTCAGAAGATGGAGGTTTGTATGTAGACTCCACATTCTAGCCAACATTGATAACATCAAACCTTGATTTCCTCATTTGCATATGGTCATAATAAAGACTATCTCAGTAAGTACCAAATAACAAACTTTTCACTTATTTAGGGAAAAATAAGAAAAGTAAGGGCAATGGGTAGATATTTCATAAAACAAAATTTATTCAGTTAAAGTAATATTCTGAGATAGTCTTTTGCGGCAAACCCTGGTCATTTTGTTTTGTTTGGGAAAATACTGATTTGGTTTAATTCTGCCTTTTCTAGGGAGGGAGGGTGAGTATTGGGTTGAGGGGGAGTCATGACTTTTCTGAGATTATACATCCATGGTAAAAATAATGTTTTATACGTATGGCATAAAGTATCCAATTTTGTTAACAGCAAATATTTAAGGGACAGGTGTTAGGACCTCAGGTGTGTAGGGACTTCCTTGCTTTCTTTTTAACCTTTTGTAAAAAAAAAAAATCCAAATCAGAATATCAAGTAAAATATCATTCACAAGAATATTATTATAAAGATACTTTTCATATCCTCTAAAAGAATGGAGGTTCTAGATGTTGGTCCAGTTATTGATAGAATATTAGATTAAAAAATTCTAGTATGTAAAAGAAAAAGGACAGCTTCTTGTGATTTGCTATGAAACATCAATCTAAATTTATTTTTTCTATTTTACTAGTGTGATAGAAGCTGGATTTCAAGTTGTAAGTAGATCATTAGACTGCAAGGTAAGCCTTGAGCCTTGAGGAACAAAACCAATCAAACTAGCCTATCAAATCACTTTTCAAGGAGGAAACTCTGCCATTTATTTGGCTAGTTCACTGTACCATGGGTAGTCAAAAATAGTTCATATACTCAAATCAGCATTCTGAAATTTGTTCTGCTGTGCTTAACTGCTTTCCAGGACCATCCTACCTTATTTATTGCAAAGTTATATATGTGTAAAGCGCTCTGACATTTTAATCCTCACAATGACCCAGTGAAGTGGGTAGTAATTTTAATGTCCATTTTATAGAAGAAGAAATTAAGACTCAAAGACATAAATGAACTGGACTAGGGTTCTACTGCTAAAATGTGATGTAGTAAGGATTTGAACCTAGCACATAGTCATCTTCCTATAAATATTTGTTTTATGATTATGTAGAAGTCTGTTCACCAACCATGGTCTCTGCTCTCTGAGGTTAACCATTCTACAAAGCAGAGACTGGAAGGCCATTCAGGTAAAGTGTCTATACTTTTCAGAGGGCCATTAGTAATGCCCAAGTTAAGGAAAAGCAAACAGAGACAACTGAAATATCGACACCTTCAGAAAGTACTTGTGAAACAATTAACCTTTGATAATTTGGCTTTGTGTAAGAAAGGTGGAGTAAGATGGAGGAACCAGTTCTTCTCTGGATCAGTGTTTATTTATCATGCTCTTCTGAAGTCTGGGCCAAGAGTCCTATTTGTTCTGAATAGCCCCATAATGTTTCTCCATTTGAGGACAGCAGATTTAGCACAAATGGATTGGTTTTCTGGGTAGCACAGAGGGCTGCACTGACTGACTTTTAAAAGTCCTTCCCAACCCTTCAAATCTGTGACATTTTCTCAGGATCATCGGATCCCAAGCCTTCATTTGTGATACCATCTCCATTGCTTTTGTGATTAACAGCACAGGGCTGCAAGCTGACCCACTGGGGGTATGGACTGAGGCTCCTGCCCCCACCCTTTGACAGATTTTTTTTTTTTTTTTTTTTTTTTGCGGTACGCGGGCCTCTCACTGTTGTGTCCTCTCCCTTTGCGGAGCACAGGCTCCGGACTCGCAGGTTCAGCGGCCATGGCTCACGGGCCTAGACGCTCCGCGGCATGTGGGATCTTCCCGGACCGGGACACGAACCTGTGTCCCCTGCATCGGCAGGCGGACTCTCAACCACTGCGCCACCAGGGTAGCCCTGACAGATGTTTTTAATACCTTCTCATTGTATATAAGGAGCCATTGAGGCTCAGAGACATTGAGGCTCAGAGTGGTGAAGGGACTTTCCCAGGGTCACACAGCTAGTTATTGCAAGAGTAAATTTGTATTTCGAATTTGTAGAATAGGTGATTTTATCCCTGGTGTTTTAGTTTATTGTGAAAGTCTTAAAAAGGAAAATTAGAAGTAGCACTTAAAATATAATTGCTCCAATTAGTGACTGAAGATCCCGTTAAAATAAGTTATTGTCATCTAGGAGCATTTTGAGGAGAAGAACTTTTCCGTAGCACTTGTCAGTAATACTTTCCTTTTTCATAGTTCTCTTGGGACTGTTGATCTAGGGTAGTATTCCTGAACATCATTCATTCCCAGTGAACTTCAGCTTCACAGGTTTTGACCCTGCCTACCACTTCTACTACTCTGTACTTAACATTTTTTATTGACTTGCCTTTTGCACTTAATAAATTTATTTTAAAAAGAAACTTTCACATAAATATTGTACATGAGAAACCAGGATTTCCTCCCCTACTTAAAAAAAAGATTATAGAAAATTTCAAAAGTACACAAAATTAGAACAACATATAATGTTCCCCCATATACCCATCCTTAGATTCACCAATTATCAACATTTTGCAGTTTTTGTTTTGTCTATTCCCCACTCACTTTTTTTTCTTGCTGCAGTGTTTTAAAGCCAATCTCAGACTTATTTCACCTGTAAATACTTCAGTGTGTGTCTCTAACAGGTAAGAACTTTCTCTTTTTAACATAACCATAAAATTATCATCACACCTAAAAATAATAATAATCTCCAAATATCATATAATAGTTTGTTAGAACCTGTGCTCTTAACATGCTCATTAAAATGAATGCATAAGTACTAAAAGAGTTTACTGAGGTGCCACCTTAACTCATCTCATCATCTCACCACCAGTATAAGTTTCACAGTTGAGGAAACATTGCTCTGAGTCTTACAGATACTGAAGTGGATAGAATTCCTTTCCATTCTCTGGGTACTATTTTCCTCATCTGTAAAACATGATGGAAATGTATGAAAGATAAGAATTGATAATGTCTAAGGCTCCTGCCAGCATATTAGGACATATGTTCTTCTAAGTGGTGATTTACTTCACTTCAGCTCTGGAAGGCCTATTGAACACCACCCGTAGAAGGTAGTTTGGTAAAAAAAAAACACTAGTGACTAAGTGTGTTCCTTCCTGACATGTCTTCTAGATGGTAATGAGTTCCAGCTTTTCCTCAGAGTTGAATTTGGCTTTCATTCCCCTTCTCCACCCATCTTGTCAAACAACAGAGGCAGCACCTATTTATATACTTTCCCATAAGACCGTATTCCTGAAAACACCTTTTGTCAAAATGGAAATATATTCAAGTGCCTCAGTGACCCATTGGACTAGTTTAGACGTGTGTGTGCTTGGTGCTCCCAGTTGTTGCTTAGGCCCACTCCCTAATCTGCTGAGGACTTTTGTGCCACCCAGCTGGGAAATGACTGTCATCATAGCTCAATTATTGCCTCTCAGCTTTCCTTCACTGTCTTTGCAGCAGAGGCTCACATCCCCAGAACCTTGATAGTAGTGTTGAGTTACAAAAGCTTGAGTAAAATGTAGTACTTCTAGATATCTCCCAATTACTTCTCAATCTTTAGAAGATAAACTCTCTTACAGAAGTGCTACAATTAATCCAAGTAAAAGAAAAGATGTAAATAAAGCTTTCCTTCTTCATACATGTGTGGGAACTGCTGGGACAGAAAGAGTTAGCCTAAGGACTTGTGATTACTAGCAAAACTCAGGGCAGAATATTCTACTTCTCAATATGAGGTAAAGATTACAAGCTGAAGTTTCTGACTTTCTGGTAGCGCCAAGCGATATTAAGCAAAGTAAGAATACCCTAAAGATAAACCCCAAAAATAGAGCCAATTTTCTTTCTTTCTTTCTTTGGGGATGATGTCTGACTGGTGACATTGGAAAGGGTAAGGGAAAGACTTTTTTGTAACAAAAAAAAGTGCGGACAGCAGAGATATCTACTAATTGCACTCACAGGGTCCTTATGGAATCCTTATGGGCCTACTTTCAAGTGCATTGGATGTATGTAGAGGAGAAAGATTTGCTGAGGTTATGAGAATTGGGCCAAGAATTAACACATTTTTGAATCCTCAAGAGGTAATTTACTGGACAGTGGAGGGGGTATGGTGGGGTTAGTAAGAGTATTTGTGATTATGTTTTAAAAGGAGAGGGAGCGAGAAAAGGAAAAACTGGGTCATCCATCCATTAAAAAGAAACCTTGAAAGAGATCCAAAAATCCTTAGAAATCCTTGACTTCTTAAACATGATAAGTGTTTGTTTGTTTTTTTCCCCCTGATAATTGTAGAGGTCAGAGAGTTCTCTTTTCTGTTGCAGAATGTTGAGAGGATGTAGAAATAACTGTAGGTAGCTTAGCTCTGGCATAGGGCAGAACTTTTGCACTATGCCTTTAGGATCTGTTTGAATTTATACAATATGTGGCTATGCCAAATACTCCATGAGTTATCAAAATGGAATATCATTGCAAATGATAGTGCTTTTGTTTAAAAGAAGAAATGGAATACCTGTGGTCCGGTACCTAAAAGAAGGCAATAAGGACTTTTAGAAATTTCAGTGCTATACTGAGAAGGGCTTAATATGGAAGAGCCATCATCTCTCCTCTCCTTGTAAGTCTGACTGAAAAGAATATGGAAATTCCATTAGCATCTCAGAAATGTAATTGCCAACATTTTAGCTTGATAGTGACTTCAGATGTTATCTCCTTTACCCCTTAACACTTGGGTGTCTATTTGGGATGCGCTGCAGTACTAACCATTCTGTTTATGTCATTTGCTTTTGCTTGCATAGGAAACTGGTGTGTGTATGTGTGTGTGTGTGTGTGTGTTTGTTATTTTGGTAAATATCAGCTCATTTTTCAACTAAAGCTTTATTTGTTTAAGTTTCACATGAAGAGGCAAGGAAGAGAAGAACACCTTGTCAAAGCAGAACGAAAGAACAAAAAGAGTCAAAGAACCTATTTCAAATGTCCAAGAAACTTGTGGGTTTTTATGTATATTACACAGGAAAGATTTTCTGTCATCTGGTTGCCAAACCAGAGGCCAGGAGACTTCGAATGTATACCAAAAACGTTTCTATCTTCAGAAAGAAAAATAATTGCCTTTCCACATCAGCAATATGGCTGCAGACCACAGTCTTCATGGAGAACTGGAATATGGGTATTTTGGAATCTCTGGTTAGAGTAGGCTTTTAGTTCAGTCCCTCAGTGGTACTCCACTAAATTTTCTTTTTCCTTTTTGATTGTTGCTGTGAAAAGAGGTGACAACCGTACCTGTATTTAGTTGCATTGTGTAGTTGACAAATAGAGCTCACTGTTAATTTAACCCAGCCCTAACTTCCTTGGCATTATACTCATCTTCTGCTGTGCCTGCTGATGAGCTGCCATATTGAGTATATACATGGACAATAAGGCCAGGGAACTGTGTTCATAAATTAAATAATGAGCTGGTGCCTTGGGAGCTATGCTTTAAACACTTACTATTTCCCTTATTTAGCGAAACTTCTCTTTGGAAAGAAAAACACATAAAGGTAGAAAAACAGGCTGGCAAGAACCCTCTTCCCAATACTTACCCAAGTTGGGATACCCTGGTCTCAGTCTCATAGGTCATGTTTTCAGCAAAGTGGCCCCCAGCAGTGGAGGATTTTTTTTACAGTCTGGTTTTTGGAGCTGGTGAGCTGAGAGCCAGTAGAGAGCGTTCTTCTCAGGCAAATACACTAAAGGGGAATGTTTGCTGTTGGAAATTTCAGCATCCTTCTGTAGTTCTCTCTTCATTGTAACATCTGGCTGTGTAACCTTTATTTTCTTTTCTACTTTTCCTCTCTGAAAAAAATTGATGGTGGATTTTCATATGAGGCATATTGCCTTTTTATAGCTTTCTAGATATAAAATGTACATACCATAAAGTTCACCTATTTAAAGTGTACAAGTCAGTGTTTTGGTATATTCACAGAGTTGTGCAACCATTATCAAGTCAATTTTAGAATATTTTCATCACTCCCCAAAAACTCTGTACCCATAGCGGTAACTTCCCATTTCTCCCTATCTTCTCCAGCCCTGGGTGTCCTCTATTGATTTGTCTATTCTGGACATTTCATATAAATTGAATCATGCAATATGTGCCTGTTTGCATCTGGCTTCTTTCAGTTAGCATAATGTTTTCAAGGTTTATCCACATTGTAGAATGTATCATTTTTTTATGGCTGAATACTATTCTATTGTATGAATGCACCACATTTATTTATCCTTTCATCAGTTGACAGACATTGGGTTGTTCCCACTTGTTTGCTATTATAAATAATGCTGTCGTGAATATTTGTATATATTTGTGTGGACGTCTGTTTTCATTTCTCTTGGGTATATACCTAGGAATGGAATTGCTGTGTCATATGGTAATTATGTGTCCAACCTTTTGAGGAACTGCCAGACTTTTCCAAAGCAACTGCACCATTTTACATTCTCACCAGCAGTTTATGAGAATTTCAGTTTCTCCACATACTAGACAACACTTGTTATTGTCCATTTTAGTTTTTTTGTTAATAGCTATCTTAGTGGGTGTGAAATGGTATCTCATTGTGCTTTTGATTTGCATTTCCCTTGATAGTTAATGATGTTGAGCATCTTTTCATGTCCTTACTGGCTGTTTATATATTTTCTTTGAAGAAATGTCTATTCAGATCCTTAATTGGATTATTTGTCCTTTTATTATTGAGTTGTAAGATTTTAAAATATATTTTGGTATGTTTGTCTTTTTAAGGATAGTACTTTACAGTTATATGATATTTTCTAGTGTAGTTTTATTGGTGCTATGTATTTTAGCTGCATTAGCCGCTTTCCTGGGTATGAATGCCAGTAAAATCTGAGTGACCTTGGCTTCCCTGGTGAGAATGCAGCCCAGGGACAGAAATTTATCAGAAATGTATCAGAAATTTGCCACTTAAGCCCCCCACCCCCATCCTTATCTGGGACAAGGAGAATCTACATTTAAAGGTCTGTATTTTTTGTTGTTGTTTTATTTTTTATTTTAGCTTGGCTGTGTCTGGGACCTTTTCTTTTTGTTTTGCCTTGTGCATACTTGAACAGGGAAGGAATGGCATGAGAAATTGTGATAGAAAAGTGTTTATGTTTTATTCAAATCAGCATATTTATGTTGGTTTGTGTGACGGGTCAGGTGGCTGAAGAAATCTCTCATTTTAAGCTCTGGGATACTTTGAAGTACCAATAAGACATACACAAACGTGTATTTGCTTTATGTATGGTTTCTATGTACTTGTGTATGAAGCAGTGGACATGAAGAATATCCCCTCTTTGTTTTAGCAATTTATATTGGTGATTTAAAAATAAAATAATGGAAAGTGGAAAGTCATAGAACTCCACGTAAGAAGAAATAGTTTTGTAATCCCACAGACCTGAGTTTCAAATATTGGTTTTTCTATTTCTTAGCTGTGTCCTTACCCAAGTTACTTTGCTTCTCTGAAAGCAAATGAGATAGATGAAAACCTACCTTCTCAAATTACTGTGAGGACTAAATAAGATAATGTATGTTAAAGTATCTGGCACATATGTGCCCAATAAGCTAGCAACTATTTTTGTATTTGAGGATAGGGGCAAGTGGGTTTATTAATGGGAAACTGTACATTGGTGGTATAACTCAATCTGGGATGGTAGCAGAGAGTCCATAAAACAGAATAGGCTGGAAAAATGAAAAGACTTTGAGCATTTATTTTCTCCTTTATCTAGGCATAAGTGCTCGGTAGCTACTGACAGTTTCTTCTCCTGATTATCTGACTTTTTGAGGAGACTATTAGCCAGCAGAACTTTCTTGTAATAATAATCTCTTACATTTATAGATTGTTTTGTGTTTTTAGAAGTACTTAATGCTCCTTATTTCACTGTCTTCTCATAAACAGCCTCTGAAGCAGGTGTGCAGTCAGTATCAATTACATTTTTCAGATGAAATAACTGAGACCCAGAAACATTTAGAGATGTGTTTAAATTCACCCAGCAGTTCAGTGACAGGATATGAACCAGAGTTACTAGTATTATTTCCCAACATAGCTCTTTTTCTATGCATTATGTTATACATAGTAGGAATGCATTATGTTGCCAGCTTGTTTTCTTAAAGATCCTTTCAGCGGCCTTCCTTGGGCAAGATTTTTCACGGTTCCATGTCTGTTAGTGTACCTATAGAATTGTCATTGAATATCTTAATACTTCAGGTGGTCCTGGTGAACAGCTTTGCCCTTTAGAAGGACACTGAAAACTGGCAAAGACTGCAGAAGAGTAGGAGCCCAGACATCATTTTTAGGGCTGGTAGACTTCCTACTGAAGCTATTTGCAAGGCTACTTTGTATTACCTAAAAGCACTACTTCAGAAGGGTGTTGTGAGATCAAAATAGACACTTTAAATGAAGAAAAGACTGTAAGCATGGGTGAAAATGTGGTTGATGATTGCCTCGCATTACTTTCTTTAATGTCTAGCGAGCAGTCCTTGGAATGCTATTTCAACAAACCTTGTATAATGTAGAAGATACTGTTACAGATTTCTAACACGAAGCTCATAAATCTGCAATTCTCTGCAATTCTCTGTCGTCCTGGGCACATGAAGGAGAATTTATGAGCTTCAGGTTTCTACATAGCTATTAAACAAAGCATATTTAATCTGGTTAGAGCTCACACTGGCTCTTGCTTGCATGCTTGTGCTGTTGTTCTCACTCTTGCTCTCACTCTCCTTCTTTTTGGTTAAAAACAACAAATAAGTTTGTTTTCCTTCAGATGTCATCAATGCAAACATTTGTAATTTTCATCTGTTAGTTCATCCCCTTGCAAAACAAAATGGCAGCACACAGAAGATTGCAAAAGTTGGATTAGTTCCTTCTCTGAGTGTTGCCATAAGTCGTCAGTTTGCTCCTTTTTCTTAAAGTTGGCACATAACCCTGACAGTAAAGGTAGGGTGGCCATTTTTTGTCTTTTTTGGCCTTTCCTCAGCTGCCACTCAACAGTTCTCACACATATTTGTCATATAGCCTACTTCCCTAACTCCACAGGAGTTCTTAATTCATCTTAAGCAGATAGCTGTCTGTCTTTTTCCTAAAGATCCCCAAGGAAAAAAGGCATCTCCAGGGGAAATCTAGTGCCTCACAGTCCTGACAGAAATTTGTTCCCAAATGCTAACCAAAACCCTTTACTTCCATTTGCCTTTTATTGTGTTTAGGGAGATGTATAACCTAATAATAATGATTATATTGTACACAATAATGACTTTAACAAGTAGTAGTATCTTTTGTCAAAAAATATACAGAGTTTTAGATTTCTTTATTATAAACCACTCAACTATGGTTTAAGAACAACTATGAATACTAATTTTGTAATAATTTTACCCCATAATTTTGAAACTTATAAAGTCAACTTTAAAGTGTTACTATTATTCTGGCCAAAGGATGGAAGGTTTGTCCCTAATTACTAATCTATAGTCTGAATGTTCATTGTACTTTTTTGCCAAATCTAAAGATACTATCTTTGCCTGACTTTCCATGGTCTTTTGGACTCTAGGTCTTGTCTTAAAAGCCTCCTCTTCAGATCGGCCTTCCCTGTCCACTCTATTTCAAGCTAACTTTCTCAGTAATCCCTGTCATAGTATCCTGTTTGTTTCCTTTGAAGCACGTATTCCGATGTCTCATTATAAATTAGTTTGTTCACTCAGTTGCTTATTATCTATCTTCCCCACTAGACTGTCAGCTCTATGAAGGCAGAGACCATGATCCTTTTTTTCACTACTGTATACATTCCCAGCACTATCAGAGTGTTCAGCACATAGAAAATGCTTAGTAAATATTCATTGAATGAATAAGTCATAAGGAAGAGTTGATATTCTCTTAGTCGAATAAATCTAGGTCAAGAATTCTCTACCTTGGTTGCACGTGAGAATCTTTAATAGAACTTTAAAACAATGTCAAGGCCAACCCAATCTATTCCAGGTCTACTTGGGAATGTCTATTTTTTAAAAGGACCATAAATGACTCTAATGCATTTCCAGAGATAAGAACCACTTATTAACAGTGTAAAATCAGCTTACTGGCTGGATGAATTTCAACAAGTCACTTTATTTATCTCTGCCTCCAGTTTCCTCATCTGTAAAAATGGAAATAATAGCTCACAGTGTTGTTGTTGTTTGGCACATAGCAGGCACTCACTGAGTATTAGTATCAGTCAGTCAATCAAAGTCAATCCTCCTCTCCTCTTCTCTCCTTACAATCAATAAGTCAGTCAATCTTCAAGATAGTTAATATTATCCCCAGTTTATAAATGAAGAAACTGATCTCAGACAGGTTAGGGTGTGTGAGGAAAAAAAACAGCCTTCATTAAGTTTCCCCTTTTCCTACCCTGTGCAGTAGAAGTGATAGAAGGGATTTGTTAAAGACATAGTCCAATTTTACAAGCCTCCTGGAAAAGTACAGTTTCCAGCCACTGAAGTGAGTTCCAGAGTACCAGTACCTGGCTTGCCTTGGAGTTTAGACTACTCATCTTAACACTTGTGCTTGATCTCATTTGTTTGAAAGACCGTCCTCACAATTTTGTAGTTTAAGTCAAGACCAGATTCAGTTAAAATTTACTTTCCTTACAACTTTTTAATATCACATCTATTTTGCAAAGCTGTAGTAATAAATGTATCCACATTTGCTCATATGAGCTCTCTTTTCTTATTCTTTGATGTTTCTTGGCTGTGCAAATACGATGGGCTCTTTGGAGTAAAGGTACAATATACTTACCAATCCAAGAGCAAGTTTTCTCATTTTTGTTCCTGACTGTTTTGGCTGACAGTCAGAGCTTTTGTCTGTAACATTATTTCTGCATCACATTGATCAGGAGATTTGGCATCTCCAGAGCCCTGGGATGAGGACTTCTTCCTGGTTATCAGGAAGGAGCAGTTGATATTTTCTCCATAGGAAGAAAGTGCTTGATTATGTGTTGGCTTTGGGAAAGGAAAACTTGTGGACTCAACTCTAAGTAGACAGAGTGACCTTTCACCTCATCTGTTTCTGTTATTGTTCATGCCCAGGTCATCCTGAGGGAATGGACACTTTAGGCTTATACATCTATTTTGTGGCTAGTTACACAGAACTGAAGATGATGATTCCCAGTCATGACCTCTTCAAAATCTCCTAGGAAATCAAAAATAATTATACTGGTTCCTTTCCCCAGAAGTTCTGATTCATTTGGTCTGGCATGAAAGCCAGGAATCTATACTTTTAAAATTTACTCAGTGATGGGGCTTCCCTGGTGGCGCAGTGGTTGAGAGTCCACCTGCCGATGCAGGGGACATGGGTTCGTGCCCCGGTCCAGGAAGATCCCACATGCCGCGGAGCGGCTGGGCCCGTCAGCCATTGCCGCTGAGCCTGCGCGTCCGGAGCCTGTGCTCTGCAACGGGAGAGGCCACAACAGTGAGAGGCCCGCGTACCACACACACAAAAAAAATACTCAGTGATTTTGATACACAGCTATAATTGAAAACCTGTGGTTGAAGTTGTTCACTCTCCCATACCCTGCAATATTTCCCTAAGGTGGCATTTAAGCTTGGTCTTGAAGAATAGGTGGAGATTTAATATGCAAAGATGAGTAGAAAGTGAAGACTTTCCATGTGGAGGGAATTTGGAAGAAAAAGTCACAAAAATATGAGAGCTGCCAGAACTTGGATTTTTTTTTTCCCAATGAGAGAAGTGGAAGATTTATCTCTGGACAAAGCAGATAGCAGTGCCCAATGTATGGGTAAAGAAAAAGAGATGGCGTGCACCAACTTGGAATTCCTTTGTATGGAAGGTTGTAAGGTTGTAAAACCTTGATACACGTCTCTGCTTATAAAGGTGATTTAATTCTGAGCCATGTACTACTGTTGAATCTCTTTCCCCAGCTTGAGATCTTTTTTAAAAATAAATTTATTTATTTTTGGCTGTGCTGGGTTTTTGTTGCTACGCGTGAGCTTTCTTTAGTTTTGGCGAGCGGGGGCTACTCTGTGTGGTGTGCGGGCTTCTCATTGCAGTGGCTTCTCTTGTTGTGGAGCCTGAGCTCTAGGCATGCGGGCTTCAGTAGTTGTGGCACACGGGCTTAGTTGCTGCATGGCATGTGGGATCATCCCAGACCAAGGTTCTAACCCATGTCCTCTGCATTGGCAGGCAGATTCTTAACCACTGTGCCACCAGGGAAGTCCCAGCTTGAGATCTTGAAGAGTAAGAGAATTACTTCTTTCTTCAGTAGAGCCATTTATTAGTTTTTTTCTATTGCAGATACCTCCAGAAGAACAGCATTCCACCTAAATGTTCCATTTTAGTTTGATTTATGTAAAAATAGCCAAACTGTTCAAGTGGAGTTCCTTTACAAGGCAGTGATCTCCAGTTCTGTTGCAAAAGTCAGGAGTCATAGAATGAAAATGATACAGCGTTTTCTATAACAAAGAGCCACAACAGCTCTTTGGTATTTGCACAGCCATCAGATTGCCATGGGACTACAAGACCATGCAGGTGCTTGATCTTTTTGCCTGTTGTTGAATGAATCTGTGTTTACATTAATGGAGTCATCTGGGAGGTAGGTCTCCACTGTGAATCAAGAGGTTTGTTTTGAATATTGTTTGCCAGTGGTCACTCTGCTAACCACTCCAGTTCTCCTTTAGATAGAGACCTATTCAAATTCAGGTCTTTATATAATTTGTGGCTTAATCATGGTACACACCAGATATATTGAACAACCACAGTGAAAACAATTAAAGTTCAAGAAGTGTGTCATGAATGTAGATGCTGGTGGTATATAACTCCCCAATACCAAGGAAGAGTGGGGAAAAATCTATTGTTCAGTAGCAGCATCCTACATCTTGCAGGTAGGATTTAGGAATGTACATCTGACCTATACATGTTGAGGTATTGCCTGTTCCCTAGGCAATCCTGGTGGAGTTTTCTGGTGTTAATTTTTTCTTAATGTTTAGGACATGCCCACAGATTACTGCTGATTTCTGCCTATTTGTATAGCACCTGCAAGGCATAGGATTCTTTTGTGTCCAGGATCGAGGAGAAATGAATTAATAGACACAAAATAAATGGAAAATGGGCCAATTCTCTTGTCCAGTCACTCCATGAATATTTGCTGGGTGTTCAATAACTCTAGCAGATGCTAGTTACTGGGGATTCTGGGAGATAATACATAGTGTCTATGTCCACTGTTCACTCAGACCTCCTCCCCACTCACAAACTCCTATCTCCATCACTCTCCATATTCACAGATCCAGGGGACAGTTCATGGAAGAGGGAGAACTTGAGCTATACTTTAAAGTTTGGAGATAGATGTCAAGGCAAGAGGTATAAGAGAAGGTCAAGGTCTTCATAGGCCATGGCCACGGTTTGCACAGAGGAAAGTGAATCAGATAGGCTCAGGAGGAGATTTTGAGTAAGGAGTTCTGGAGATGACATTGCAGAAAAATAGGTTGGAATCTTGCCCCAGAGGGAACTCCTGTGGATTCTTATTGAAAGAGTACCTGACTTGGATTCAGACAGATCTGCATTTGACTACTGCAAATCTGCATTTGTCATAGTTGACACCAGTAAGTGTGGGATGGGTTGGTAGAAAATTTTGTTGGCTGGCTGGGTGGAAGAAAGTAGAGAGAATAGGGTCAGAATATATGTCTCTGTAAAGCTGAGAAAAGAAGAATATGAAATAAAAGAAAACACATAGAAAAATGAGTTTTCAGATAATAGGATCATCACAGGCTAGATTGTGAGACATACACTGGAGATTTTTTTTTTTTTTGTAGTACGCGGGCCTCTCACTATTGTGGCCTCTCCTGTTGAGGAGCACAGGCTCCGGACGCACAGGCTCAGTGGCCATGGCTCACGGGCCCAACCGCCCTGCGGCATGTGGGATCTTCCTGGACCGGGGCACGAATCCGTGTCCCCTGCATCGGCAGGTGGACTCTCAACCACTGTGCCACCAGGGAAGCCCCACTGGAGATTTTGAGTTCTCCTGAATATATTTTTTGATAAAGTAGTCCTTTTTTTTACTCTAAATGAAGCAGACTTGGTTCCCTTCTATGGCAGATCAAAGTTGAATCCTTAAGGTGGGCTTGCTGGATAGGTTGTACCCCTTGGTGAGCACTGTAACCCCTCCACATCCCCAGTAAGGCTTAACAGGGCTCTCTGAGGAAGCAAGCTCCTGAGGATACATGTATATTACATGAAGGTAGTTAAGGAAAATCATCTCTTAGAATTGATTAACCAAACATAAAGTCCTCAGGGGGGCTTGCTTCGGAAAGAGCTGTGAGATGAAAACCCCAGGCTAGAAGGGCATCTTCGCAGCAGTGACAGCTCCCCAACTTCCCTTTGAGTTGTCATCGCCTCTCCTTTGTTCCTACTGCTGACACTACTTGTAAAATAATGTCTTATCTTAAATAAGCAGAAGGTATAATCCTCCATATGACCAAAGAAGAGCTCTCTAGAATAACCCTCAGTGGAAGTATTTTCTTCATGTAAGGGGTGATTCTCTTTTCAGAGGTAGATTAGAGGATTTGGGAAGAAGTGTAATCAAGCTAGGAGATACATGCTGAATTTAAAAGGCAATATTATATCTAAATATGAAACCAAGGTGATAGATTCAACAGTGATGCTTTGCTAATGTAGAGCCCTCTGGAAACCCTATTGCTCTATTTGACTGACTATAGGTTTATTAATAAAGAACTCGTAGTTTGGGTGTTCATTAAAATCAGCCACTTTAAGTTTATGTGGTGATATGTGGATCTGTGTCCACCAGCTGCAGCCTCCATTGCAGGTTGGAGCTGGCAGAGACACTGGCTAAACAATAAGTAAGAGTGCAAACTACAGATACTTCTCATATTAAGCAAACGCAATAAAGGAAAACCAAGATTTACACAAAGGATTAATTAGGGAACGATTATCCTCATTTCCTTAAAAGATTTTGAATATGATTCTTTTTAAATAGGAAGCTCCCTGAGTACACTTCAAATATAGTTGGATGTATATACATTTACCTTTCAAGGAATTGTATTAAAAACACATAATTCTGCAACTTATAGAGGAAATGTGCTTCCATTTATACATTTGGCATTCCTGAGAGATTGTGAAATTAATTTATTGTCTATAACATCATGTTTCTTATTGATTTCTTGTCTTAATATTCCTAGGGAAAACTTTTTTTTAATGTACTAGGTATGATGGATAAGACTGAAGATGAATCTGTTTAAATTAAGCCATTATCAACTACTTATAAAGATTTTGTGATATTCTTATCACTGCAGAGCTTTGAGCATATACTAAAGGGAATAATTACCTCTACAAACTGTGTTTCATTGAGTCATTACTAGTAACTGATTTTGGTGCTTCTTGTTTTGATAGCTTAGAAGTGTGAATAAGTGGAAAACTAAGAAAGCCCAAGGAAATGCCACTCTAGTATTTCTATTAAAAAAATAATACTAGAGAAAAAGAATATAACCTAACTACCCCAAAATTCAACAATATAACTCATTTACTTTGATAATGCTATTCTAACTCTACTTCAGGCCATTCCCAGCTGATTTAGGAATCAAAGTTCTAATGTTTCATCACGTTAAGACAATTGTTTTAATTGCAACTTTAGTTTTTAAAAGGCACAGCATCTTAAATGTCCTTAGCCTCTTTCACATTTGATATGTTTTGAACCTTTTACTTTTTCATTGAAGTTGAAATCATCTTTTTGGAAATACCTTTATCTTTAGTTTCTTCTCTGGATTATTTTCCTTACCTGAATTTCTGAACTTCTTAGACTGGTGGCTTTGGGTCTTCTATAATTGGTCCCAGTAATAAGTTTTCTTTAAGTGATTTCTTAGTAGTCTGATTTCGTTTTAAATATCCAAACTATTTTGTTACGCAACAGAATGAAATGCTAAACCATTTCATAAAGCAAATACACGTGGATTTTTCCTCAAAAAGTCAACTAATGTCTTTATAACATTGAACATATTTTTGCAACTAATAGATAGTGAGTTTAATTTTAGAAGGTACATAATATATTTAAGGAAGAAGTTAATTTTTTTCATATTAATTTTCAGAAAGGTAACTGATTCTATTTACTTCACTTCAGGCATCAAAAGCCATTAATCAGAGAGAACTGAGGAATGATTTGGTTATTTTAGATCTTGTTAAGCTTTGGGAAGAGAAAAATTTCCAACGTAATGGGCAAATTATGGATAATTGGAGCTGTTTTTGCCATAATTTATGTAGTAAACAACAGCTCCCCCCAACAAGCTGGTCTCTGTAATATTTTTATTTAATGAAATGGAGAAAATATTTTATGTTGAACAACAAATATAAATGTTTTAACTAGGCAAGCATCTGTAGTTTAGCATTACCAAACCAAACCAGACAAAAACCTTACAGTTGTGTTAGTTTTTTAAACCTCAACAACAACAACAAAAATCACTACATAAATTGGTAGTGAAAAACTTAAAATATCGGCTTATGGGACCATTCAGTCTTCATCTTCCTCTTCCTATCTACTGATAATTAGGAAATGAAAAACTTCCCTATTTTTTAAATTTCTAAATAATTTCCCAATGTAGCATGTGATAAATTCCAAAGGAAGACAGTTACCATTTCAAATCTGCACAAGTTGTGGCTTTGATTTTGAATATCTGTTAAATTAAAATGAGCTGCACCAGTGCTTAAACCTGTCTTTCTTAAAACATTCTGAGCAAACAGATTACTTGAAAGGTCTTAGCTTGAACACTTCAGAAATTACTGTGGAAGGATTGTTGATGGATACTGCATCACAGCTAACTCTGGTAATTAAAGATTTAGAAAACCCTCATACTGATTATCGAAAAATTTAGCATGAGTTTGAGGAAAAGAATCATGGCCTGCCACAGCCAGTTTTTTTTAACCTTTTATAAAGGTTATGGACCATATTATTTATAAATACTGTACAATGGAAGGTATAAGCCTAGTTTCATAATTCTGTCTTTATACTTCAGTCTAACTCAGATTAAGATTTTTTTAAATCTAAATGATCCTTTTTATCCTTGTTTATTATTTTATTGTAAGTTTCCCATGGAATTTTAAAATTCATGAGAAGGACTTTTGACTTCATTAGGTCATGAAATTTCTGATTTGATGATGGATTTCAGAGAGGCAACTGTTCCATCTATTCACTTAAATTCAAACAGTGAAATACTTTGTCTGTTTATCTTAATTACTGTATATAAAATCTTATATTTTCTTGTGCTTTACTAATCCTGTGGATTTGGGGAAGCTCCACTCTTTTTCCTGTTTTGCTCCTGGGTACTCTTTTTTTTAATGTCTCTTATTTTTCTTCAAAATGTAAAGAAAGGGAATAAAACACTATTAAGTTACTACCAGCATAAGGGAAATAAGTCAGACAGAGGAAGACAAATACTGTATGATCTCATGTATATGTGGAATCTAAAGCTGAACTCGTAGAAACAGAGAGTAGCATGCTGGTTGACAGGGGCTGAAGGGTGGGAAAAATTGGGAGATGTTGGTCAGAGTGTATAAACTTCTTCCAGTGATAAGATGAATAAGTTCTAGGGATCTAATGTACAGCATGGTGACTATAGTTAACAAAACTGTATTATTTACTTGTAAATTGCTAAGACAGTAGATCTTACATGATCTCACTAAAAAAAAAAATATGTGAGAAGATGGAGGTGTTAACTAACCCTACTGTAGTTATCATTTCACAATATATACATGTATCAAATTATCTTATTGTACACTTTAAACATACACAATGTTATATGTCAATTATATCTCATTAGAGCTGGAGAAAAGATATTACTATGTGCATCATGTAGTTTAGTGGTTCTCATTGAAGCCAATTTTGCCCCCCTTGTTCCCAGGACATTTCACAATGACTGGAGACATCTTAGTTACAACTGAGGTGGGAACAGTGCTCCTGGCATCTAGTGTAGAGATCAAAGATGCTGCTAAACATCTTATAATGCACAAAACAGGCCCCCACAGAAAAGAACTATCTGGCGCCATATGTCAATAGTGTGGGGACTGAGAAACCTGGTATAATGGAATCCAGGAAACTTGGAGTCTAGTCTCAACTCTCCCACTAACCATCGAGTCATTTAACACTTCTCTGGGCCTCAGTCTCCTCATTGAAAAATGATGGACTGAGTTACATGATCTTTAAAGAATTTTTCAGCATCCAAAGCTTAGAAACCTATGAAACCTCATGGTCGTCTCTTTGTTATCAGAAAGAAGGGTTCCTTGATGACTCCAATTTTTTCTTTGTTTGGGTAGCCTTCCAGATGATGTACTTATTTACTTTGTTTTTCAATTAATTTTTATTTTTTAATCAAACTAATATATATAGAGATATCTATCTATCTAGATATCTTTAAAGCATTCTAAAATCTATTTTATACAAAGCAGTTGAAATATAAAGTCCTATTTTAGATTATTTTGAATATCTGATTTTTAAACTGGTTTACAAATCTACCTTGTCCTCCATATGCAATTAAACAAACAACACACTTTAAGCATATTGCTTTGAGGGTTCTGCCTGTGTCCAGGCTGTGTGTATTCAGTTCTCCCACACAACCCTGTAAGAAGTTAGTCAGATGGATAATTAGATTATCATGGCACACAATCTTCACACACTCATTTTAGGCATATGTAGATTAGTGAGCACCACACATTATATGCCATTTCTCCAGAGAAACTGGTTGTGTCATTCCTGAAGAAATCTCACTTAAAAAGCCACATGTGGGGATATTTTCTCAGGCAGTTCAAAAACTAAAGTGGTCTCTAATTTGTACTGAAAAGTATTGATTCCTTTAAGAGCAGCTGTTCTGGTTCTCCCTGTTTCTCTTGGTACCATATGCCAACCATTGTTCTATGCACTAAAACAATAGCTAGGTTTTATGCTGTGCCTTACAGCCACATCACACCTATTTTACAGGGGAAGAAACAGAGAGGTAAGTGACTTGCCCCAAATTACATAGCTAAGAAGTAGTTTGCTCAGTGTGGAAACTTCTTCACAATGTCATTTCATCAATTTGATATTTGTACACCTGAAACTAATATAATAGTGTATGTTAATTATAACTCATTTTTTTTAAAAAAAAGCCATTTCATCAAAATATAGGAAAAGCTTCTGGTATCTCTTTTGAGCAGGGATCAGCAAACTTTTTCTGCAGGGGCCCTGATAGTAAATATTTTAGGCTTTGTGGGCCATGCGGTCTCTGTCAAAACACTCAAATTTGCTGTTGTATCACAAAAGCAGCTATAGGCAGTACACAAATGAATGAGTATGGCTGTGTTCCAGTACAACTTTACAAGATAAGGTAGTAGCTTGAATTTGGCATGTAGGCCATAGTTTGCCCATCCCTGCTCTTGAACATTCCTTAAGGTTCCATGACCCTGCTTGATATATTCATTTGCCCTCCTTTTCACCCTTTGGGAGCGTAGCTAAGTTAAATATTTCATTAGGTACTTTAGTAAGAGCACACGTAAAACACTGGGCTCCTCACATCACCAGAAGTTAACCTCCTGAACTCTTTTACCACAGACTAGGCACTGTTCTGATTTGCTCTCTTCTAGCCACACCTTTGGCCCCTTCACAAAAGCTGGCACACAGGCTTTCCAGAAAGCTATTTGAGGCGGAATGCAGAACAGTTGGCTTATAGTGGCCTATGACTATCTGCTTTCTGCCCCGGTAACTATTTCCCAGGTGAGTAGGTGCCCTGCCCTTCCTACACAGAGCTTTTTGCTAGTCATGGTATAGAAATTGTGGATATCCCTTGCTTTTGGAATAGATGTGTTCCATCAGGGCTGTCTAGAAGAGGGAAAATAGAATTATCCAACTACCACTTTGTAATTGGACATGGATTCTTTTGGATAAAAATCATCTTAGCAGACCAAATACACTTTTGGTGAAAGGCAACCTGTTGCAGGCACAGAACACTTGGACAAGATTTCCAAGTCCTAGCTGCCTTCACTACCAGCTTAACCACAGTGCTCATGGCCTTGGGCAAGTCACTTCCCCTCTGTGAGCCTTAGGTTATTATCCATGAGATGGGGATAACAATTATAATTATTCCTCAGAGTTCTTCTGAGAACTAAAGGAGATAATGAATGAGAAAGCGCCCGGAACTGCCACACGTAAAGGAGGGAGGGAGATGCAAGAGGGAAGAGATATGGGAACACATGTATATGTATAACTGATTCACTTTGTTATAAAGCAGAAACTAACACACCATTGTAAAGCAATTATACTCCAATAAAGATGTAAAAAAAAAAGGTGAGGGAATAATTGAGATGAGTGGGCCATTGGGTCAGTAGCCCAAAAAGTGCTGAAAATCTACTGCTTAAATAATCATCTCTTATTGCTTTTCTTTTTTGCAACACTTCATAGTAATTAGTTTCTATTCTAATTAGAAAAGTAATCTTTGGCTCTTTGCTGAGTTTACCTATAATAAGGGTACCAGTTTACCCTTAGAACATTAGTTCAAATATTTTTTTAATAATACAGAATTGTTTGGCTCCAACTGGAGCCACAACCCTCTTAGCCAACATTCTTAGACATTCTCTTCTTCACCTCATCTCTTTCCACTTTTTTGTACCCAAGGCAAAGTTTGAGGCAAAGAAAATCCTCTTGTGATCTTAAGACAAGCATGATGGTAACTTATCCACGAGCAATTTCCTGAGTGCCTAACTGTGTGAAGAACAGAGTAGAATCCTTGGTCTCAGAAAACTCAGTCTGGATCCATGCTGTCCATTATGTAGCCACTAGCGACATGTGACTGTAGAGCTCATGAACTGTCACTAGTTCAAATAGAAATGTGAGGGAGGGAGTGGGAGTAGGAGGTGAAGGAAATTATCCAGAGGAAGGTACTCAAGTACACCAGAAATGGGTATTTATTAGAAAAGTGGGCTATAAATCGTTAGGGAGGTGACTAATATGTGTGACATTACTTGCTCTTATATACTCTGCTTTTCACCTTTTTGTGGCTTTGATGGATGTAGTCTCAGCTCTATGTTATATAGGTAAAGTTGCTATGTAGATATCGTATTTCAGCAATGTATACTGAATACCTACTCATCCATAGAGTACAGGACAGTGGGGGATAATTTGCTTGTTTTGCTACATGGAAAATACAAGATGCTCAGTGGATAGATTCATGTCATAGTGAGTTCACCACTGAAATTAGACTCTGAGATTGGGTTTGATTTAAATGGCTGGTTAGGAAACTGGATTCAGTTCCCTTAATTCAGGAAGCTCATTTTGGGCAATTTCTAACTCACCAATACTGTGTTTGAATGTTAGAGCCTTTGTCTTCCAGTTACTACAGTGTAAGAGCCTTGAGGAGGGAGACAGATATTTATTCATCTCTGAACCTATACCTGTCTCTCTCCTGTGCCTAGCACCAAACAGGTGCTCAATAAATACTTATTTACAACACAAATAATAGTCCATGAAGTTTACTATTTGACAAAGGAACATAATTGTAAAGGCAATTTTTACTACTTAGAACTACATGTCGATTTTCATTTTAGAGATTTCACAGTACTGATTAATTATTTCAAAATAAGTTTGAAGCTAAATGTCAAGTCTGAATGATGAATTGATTTTATTTACTTTATTTGTCCCAAGCTTATGATTTTTTCATGTCAATGTCTAGAGAAATTGTTAAATAAATTATGGTATACTCACAATATGGAATATTATGCAGCCATTAAATCAGGCAGATATGCATATACTGACACACCATACTGTTGAGTGGAAAAAGCAAATTTCAAATCAATATGTTAAGTATCATCTGACTTTTGTAAAATAAAATCACGGCATTTGAATGAACATATATGCATATGTTTATATGTGTATAGGAAAAGCTGTGGTAGAATATATCTCAAGTTATTTAAAGTGGATCCTCCTGAGCAGTAAGATGGAAGAGACCTGGGTCTCAGTGTTTATGTTATACACCCTGTATTGTTTGATTTTTAAAACAATTATTATGAACTGCTTTTGTAATTTTTTAGAAAATTATTTTAAAATTCTGGTACTAAAAGTAGAGCAAGTCAATACAAGTTTTAAACAAAACAAAACTAATTAGGAGGAAACTGATCTCCAATTAAATTGTATATTGGGGGACATATTTGTCTATTAGTTCAACAATGGTCACTTAGAAAAGAAGATTCTTCAACAAATTCTGCTTAGTTCAAGATAAATTTTCTAATGGCACATTTTCTTTGTAAAATGATGTATTATGTATTTTTAGTTAAAGTTTGAAGTATAAATTGTGTGTGCTTTTAAAGTAAATTAAATGGATATTTCAGGCAGATAATCATGAAAATACATGGGATAATAAGGGGTTATGCAGCAGCTCACAGTCTGTACCTTTTTTTTTTTTTTTTTTTTTTGTGGTACGCGGGCCTCTCACTGTTGTGACCTCTCCCGTTGCGGAGCACAGGCTCCGGACGCGCAGGCTCAGCGGCCATGGCTCACGGGCGCAGCCGCTCCGCGGCATGTGGGATCTTCCCGGACCGGGGCACGAACTCTCAACCACTGCGCCACCAGGGAAGCCCAGTCTGTACCTTTTTCTTGTTGTTTATTCATAACTTAGGAAATAAAAATACATTTTGGGCCTCTCTACTTCCCAAATAATTCCCTGTCTCTCCAGTACAGTTGTAAGTTTATTGTTAGTAAAAGCTATGTATCCTGTATATTAGGAAACAATTTATTTATATCTTATAATTTATAATTTAGGATGTAAGATATAGAATTTAAATCTTAGGTTATCAGGGTTGAAAGAAGTCTTAAATGCCATCTACACAGTCCAACCTGTGTGACACTTGAAATTCCCCTGCAGTAGGAAATACTAAGTACAGAGAAGGCACTCCACACTGTAGTTATTTAATTATTCAGAGAGGAGACTTTTTGAGTCTTACTGTATAGTAGGTACTTTTAGATTATTTATAATAATAATAATTTAGATTATTATTTTATTCTTTACAGACCTGCAGAAAACTGTTTAAAGAAGTCTCTTTTTCAGATTCAAATGTTTACACAATTGACTCCTTCATTGGTTTCATTTTTTCAGCTCTTATCAGCAAGTGTAGTTTCTTGAAAGGTTCACCTTTAATTCACAAGAATAATGTAGAGAGATGAATGAGAAGTAGAACCATAGACTGATTCAAATGAATGGGAGCTTGTAGATAACTCAATCCAACCCCCTCGTTTTACAGATGGGTGAACTGAGGCCCACAGAATGGCAGAGACTTGCTCAAAGTCACACAGCAAGTCAGAGGAGGACCTAATTATGTCTCTTGCCTTCCATTTTAGTGAGCTTCCTGTGGTGATATTCATACCAGTGTCAAATCCCCTTTTGCATTATAGCTTGACCATAGCAATTTGTCCTGAAAAATATGGCAATAAGTTAAGTATGGGTAGACCGTGTGAATATGATATCATTCCCATGATTAGGTTATATTATATGGCATGATTGACTTTAAGAGGGGTCTAATCACACAAACCCTTTAAAAGCAGAGACTTTTCTTCACCTGGTAACAGAATAGAAAGAGATATGAAACTTGAAAGAGATTTGATGTGCTAATACTGACTTGAAGATGGAGGGAGCCACATGGAGAGTAGAGTGGCCTTTAGGAATGATCCCCAGCTGACAACCAGCAAGAAAATGGGGACCTTAAATCTAGAACTACAGAGAAATGAATTCTGTCAACAACCAGTGAAACTGGAAGTGGATTCTCCCAGAACCTTCATATAAGAGATCAGTCTGGTTAACACCTTGATTTTGGCCTTGTGAGACCCTGAGCAGAGAACTCAGCTGAACCTACCAAGACTTCTGACATACAGAACTTTGAGATAATAAATGGGTGTTATTTTACGCTTCTCAGTTTGTGATAATTTGTTATGCAGCAATAAAAAAACCTAAAACTTGTACCATGTGTCTAAGGTAAGCCATTTATCAAATCTCACATGCCTCAGTTTCCTTTTGCTTGTCATAATGGAAGTAACCTATACTGCTTTGAAATTGTAGTTGTGAAATGTGACTTCCACAGTAATAGGAGATGTATTATTAAATTTGGGTGGTATTATTAATAACAATTTTTATTCTCCCAGGCCTGTAAAAATCCTTTTCGCACACACACACAAAAGTAAAGGCATATAATTTGACCCTAGGTAGAATTTCCCACAATGTAATCTTAGAATAACCAGGCCATATACCTGCAGCTCTACTGTAGCAGAGAAAATATCGAGCCTGTAAAACTGTTCATTCATATCACATACTGATTGAGAACTCAGGCTGTACCTTGCACTGTAGTAAGATCTGTAGATGATATAAAAGGGAAAGGAATCAGACATGGTCTTTGCCTTCAAGTAACACATAAGGTAGTAGAAGAGAGAAGATATGGGGTCACACTAATATACGCCAAGATAAGAAGTGCTTGAGGCCTTGAGATGAACAAATAAAGTTTGGTGAGAGTTCAAAGAGGGTTTCCTGTGAACTAACTTAGCCTTGAAGAATAGTGAGGATTTGAATAGTAGGAGACAGAAAAGGAAAAGCATTCCAGCTAGAGGGAGGAACATAAGCAAAGACGTTGATAACCAAGAAGGTTACATGAGGGAGTAACAAGTAGTTCAGTATAACTGAAGTGTAAGATGCATAAGTATAATAGGAAATGAGTTTGGAAGAATAGATTGGGGCCAGATCATAGAAGATCTTGATTTCTGTGTTAAGGAGTTTGGACATTATCATGTGTTTTTTGAACAAAAAGTGAACTGATCAGATTTGTGATTTAGAAAGAAAATTATATCAGCTATGGGGATAAGGGTTGCTGGTGAGGTTTGGAAGGTGATGAGGCAGAGACTGGAGACAGTGAGACAATTTAGGAAAGAAACAAAGTAAGAGATGATAAAACTTAGGAGAGTGGTTTTAGGAAATGAGAAGAGGAATGATGTTTTAGAGGAGTCACTGAGGTAAAATGGACATAGCATGGCAAGGAGGCAAAGCTCAAGAAGTTTGTAAGGTGCTGAGATAGGTAGAAGGTACACAGCTAGGAAGTTATCAGTCGGGATTAGTACCCAGACAACCTGGCTGTGGAGCTCTTGCTTAACCACTGTAGTTGACTCCTGAGAGTGTGGAGAGCAGCAATAGTCAAGGAAAAGAACCCTTTTATATGCAATGTGACAGGAGCAGCACTCCCATCCAACCTCCAGCTGCTCTTTGATTGAAGGCTAGGAGTTGGGGTGGAATATAAGTGTGTTTATGTGTGTGTACATGCACTGCTTCTGGGAATGAAAGTGGGGAGTAGATTAGGCAAGGCCACCGCAGTGAAATCTGTGAGCTACCCGCACACGCCTGCTCCAAGGAGAGTCTGTAGAAATTTGGATCATTTCACCGAGCATCACCACATAATAAACACTCATATAGGATGACTGCATTACACAATGCCTGAAGGTTACTTTTGGAATCCACATTCATTTGTTCTGAGTCTGTTCTAAAGATTTGCTAACTCTCTGCTTGACCCCTGGCATGCACAGCCTGATTCATTGGAAAATATGTAGCACTTATAGCATAAGGCCTTGGGAGGCTTCCCAAATAGTCTATGGAAGGATTTGTGACATATGATCTCAGGACTGCCTATATGGAGCCCCTGTGGTGCATGTTGCAAATGCAGATTCCAGGGCTCACCTTCAGTCTTATTGAGGCTCAGGAATCAACATTTGTAACAAGCTTGGGTCTGTTTTCAGTAAACATAAAAATTCTTTCTTTTATTTATTTTTATTTGTTGTTTGAAATCGCCAAATAAATTAGTCATTGTGCCAGAATAATCAAAGTAATTATGATACTGAATATGTTTCTCTGAATGACACCTTCTCCCAGAGATTCTGATATATATCTCCCTTCATCTATCCTGTTTGATAATTAAAGTTTAGACCATTTACCTAAAGAATGAGAGTAGGGGCTTCCCTGGTGGTGCAGTGGTTGAGAGTCCACCTGCTGATGCAGGGGACACGGGTTCGTGCCCCGGTCCGGGAAGATCCCACATGTGGCAGAGTGGCTGGGCCCGTGAGCCATGGCCGCTGAGCCTGTGTGTCCGGAGTCTGTGCTCTGCAGCAGGAGAGGCCACAACAGTGAGAGGCCCGCATACCACAAAAAAAAAAAAGAAAAAAAAAGAATGAGAGTAGAGTTCCCTACTGTTGTTAAAATTTTTTTTCTTGATTCTCAACAACTTGTGTGTGACTCTAACAAGAATACATCTAGTTAACATTAATGTTAGCATATTCACCCACTACCTGAAGAAATTTGGTCCTAATCTTAAAGGAAACTAAAAAAGTTCTTCTTTACATTTCTCTTCTGTGAAATTTTTATACTGGTAGTAGAATAATTGTCACTGCAAGTCACCATTGTCTGCCTCCAGATGAGGAGGCTTGACCTGGTGATGGTAACTGTAGCATTTTTTTGAACATTCTTTGCAAGGTTGATTGTCTTGGCCTCCTTAGAACAGTCTCTTTCACTTTAGTCCCTCAGTGACCAGTGTGGGAAAGGGAATTTTATGCGTTGGAGCTGGTTAAATGAAATCCAAAAATAATTAGGACAGCGGCTCTTTCTTTCGGATTGAATTAGGTAGGAATCTCAATGCACTGGGAAGCATCAAGGTCTCAGCCTCAGGCATTCCCAAAGGATTCTTCAAGTGGCCTGTATTACAGAGGACACTGTTGGAATTGCCTGTTAATTTTGAGAGGAGATGTGTACCTGGTTGTAGGATGACTCACCCTTTTTGCTTGGATGGTTTATCTTTCATTGTGGTCAGACAGACTCTCCAGAGGGCCAGTTCATTGTACGTGTGTGTTTATTCCACCCTGGAGCCTTCTTTATAAGAAAGCATTTGTGGAGTGGTTTGCTGTTTTGTTTTACAGCCACTCTGCAGGCTGTGGAATGGTCATCTGGCCTCTTTATTTGCCTGAGAAAAGCAGTTTTTCCCCTTCTTATCTTCATGGCTGCCAAACAGCAGAAGAGTAACTCAGGGAAGCCATATGATTTCCTTCAATCTGTCTGTTTTGAGACCATTCAGGAACGGTACAAGAACACCAAATCTGAAGTTTATCGGTTTGTATATTTGCTCAAACTGGACATGTGATTTTCTTTTTCAGGTAACATAACTGACAGATCATTGGTACCCCTTCATTGAGGTGAATTAATCCATAATGCTTGCTATCTACCAGGCACCTGTGCTAGGCATTCTCTTAACTGAGATGAGACAAATTTCTGTCCTCTAGGTGTTTTCAGTCTAGCAGGGAACAAATATAAACAAATTGCTATTTTTTTTAAATGTCACAGTGTATGTGAGTATAAAGTACTGAAAAGGTGATTAATTCTGAGGGAAAAGAGTGATAATGGAATGTTCTCAGAGGAGGTCAAGTTGAGGGAAGAGAGGCACTCCAGACAGAGGGACTAGCAAAAAAACATGCTAGTACATTGAGTTTGAGGGAATGGCAAATAGTCCGGTGTTGCTTAAGCAGAGTGCAGGTAGTTGTTAATATTCTGTGTTAGGTTACAGGAGGCCTTGGATGTCATTGTGAAGGTTTTGAACTTTGTCCTGTGGACACAGTCTTAGAAGGATTTAAAAATAATTTGTTAATTAATACAAAAAATAGTATTGAGCACTTCTTATGTACCAGGCATTGTGCATGAAGTGAGTATTGTCTCCTCTAACATTAGTTTTCCCCATTGAGGCTTGGTAGTTTTTAGTTTGCCTGTCCTTAGAAGGATTTTAACTAGAAGTGTGACCCTGAGAATTTGCATTTTAGAATGAGGGCTTTGAGAGCAATATTCAGTGGTGAAACTAGAGGTAGTGAGATCATTCAGGAGACCACTGCCTAAACTGGGCTGTATATGGGCAGAAAAGGATGGGCAGTATGTTTATTGGATGGTCCTAGAGATTTCAAATACATTAAATTTGAATAAATAGTCTGGGAATATAATTAACATATATGAATACAAATAAACCACATGGTGTTTTTGAAAGAACTTGGAGCTTGGAATTATTAGAACATTAGAGTTCAGGCCCTGACACTACTGCATAGCTAGTTGTGAATCTATAAGAATCTTGCTCTTCTTCTTTAAAGTTTCCTTAACTATAAAATGGGAGTTTGAAACTTGCTAGCTACTTCCTAGAGTTATGGGGAACAATTGAGATAATACACGTGAAAGAGTGTGCTATACAAATATCGGTTCTTGAGGCAGCTGTGATTTAATGTACTTAGTATTGTGCCTATCTCACAGAGTTGTTATGACCACCAAATGGAATAATAGATTTGAAAGCATTCTGTTAACTTTTAAGTGTGATTCAAGTATGAAGAATTAGTAAAAATAATAAAAGGTTGTGACCACCTAGAGGGGTGGGATAGGGAGGGTGGGAGGGAGACGCAAGAAGGAGGAGATATGGGGATATATGTATATGTATAGCTGATTCACTTTGTTATAAAGCAGAAACTAACACTCCATTGTAAAGCAATTATACTCCAATAAAGATGTTAAAAAATAATAATAATAAAAGAGAACAATTCATTCTACATCCAGATGTTCTGTCTCCACTGTGACTCATGTACTCATTCAGAACTGTGCAGATGAATCTCCACTTAATTTTCACAGTCTGGATTCCCACACGTAACAGAATCGAATGGGACTAAAAGATTCTATGCATTGGCTTCTTTCCTGTCAAAGTTTGGTTCTGAGACTAACAGAACACCCATTTTACATGAGCTGTCACCAACACTGTGCCCACATTGAGTTACTTTATACCCATGTGCATGCTGAATTTGGGCACAGGCCCTCAGATCCAACAGAAACCCCAAGTTTCCTTCCGTTCAATTGACCAGATACCAATCTTCAAGTTTTGTGCCGAGCAGGGCTACAGGTTTTCACTGGGCAGAAAACACCATGAAACCAGGCATGATCTGGAAATCTATTGCTTGTGATCAGTGGAAATACCTTACCAAGCAGACCCCACCATGGTTTGTTGTTTCCAGTGGAGTTAACAGCCACATGGAAATTCTGCCTTTGGTGTCTATGAGATGGAGGATAGAGGTGAAAAATCAGAGCAGCTTCCACCCTCACCTTTGAAATTCGAAGATAAAGAGAACTTCAAACTCTTCTAATCTATTGTTCATTTCATCAGCAGTCAACAGAAGCTGTGTAGTAATTCTCTCTCCATTCTCTTATTTTAATTTCAGTGGAGCTTAAGATGCTCTGGCTTTTGGTTTTCATGGATCATGCCACATTTTCAAACTGTTATTTTTGAGGACAAGACATTGGGAAGAGCCTGATTCCTTGTCTCTTTACTCTTGGCAAAGAAGATGAAATCGTTTAAAGAGATGCTCTATTGGCTGAATTCATGAGTCAGTATTAGTGAATCTAATGCATATTCAAGAATTTTGTACCATAAGAGTTGAAATTCCAACCTGTAATGTAATCTTTTAAAAAGATTTAACATGGAAAAATAATGAAAGAAAATTAAAGACAAGTAAAATGTATCACTAGTTACCTAATCACCCTATCAAAATTCATTTTCATGTTTATACAAACATTTAACCATTTTAATTTTCTATATTTATCCATGTAACCTGTGTTTCTTTATCTGGTGTATATAAAACATGTTTTTTTTTGTCATGGGTTATTTCTTTTATATTTTATCTTTTTATGGACATATTATACATAGTATCTTTTATTTTAATTGCTTCTTGACATACCATAGAGCTGCACTGTCCAATACATGTGGCTATTTTTATTTACATTTAAGCTAATTAAACTTAAAGTAAATTAAATTTTCAATTCCTCAATCTCATTAGCCACAAGTCAAGGACTCAATAGCCACATGTGTCTAGTAGCTACTGTTTTAGACTGTGGAGATATAGAACATTTCCATCAACAGAGAAAGTTCTATAAGGAAGTATAGCCATAGAGTAAATGTGCCATAATGTAGTAAACCATTTTTCTATTATTGGGCATCTAATTATTTCTCATTTTTATATATTATGGATAACTTGATAATGAATATACCTGTGTATGTAGCTATTTGCTTTGGTTTAATTAATTCTTAAAATCAATTTCAAAAACTGAGTTATGGGGTCAAAGAGTATGAACATGATTTTTTTAGAACCTGTAGTGTATTGCCATAGTCTTTTCAAGAAGGTTTATATTGGAGAGTGCCTAAAGTTTGCATGATTTTTTTATTAGTTGTTTTAAATAATAAAAGTAATACATTCTCATGGAAGAATGATCAAACCTTACGAAAGGGTATATGGAATGATAAAAGTCCTACTCATGACCTTACCTACTATTCTCCATTCCCCCTCCTGGTTTCACTCCTCAGAGGTAAGTGTGGTGACCAATTTCTTGTATATGATTCCAGAGATATTCTGTGCATATAAAAACTTGTTTATATAGTTAAATACATGCATATTATTTTTCAAAAATGCTATCACACTACAATTACTGTTCTGCAAATTGATTTCTTCACTTAATAGATCTTACACACTTTTCCATATCAGTATATATATCTGTATTAATTTTCATAAAGGCTTCACAATATTCACTTGTATGGATGTGTTGTAATTTATTTTGCCATTTCCCACTACTGATGGATATTTTTTTCCTAACTTTTTAAATTAAAAGTAGTACTGTAATTAACATCCTCAAGAGGCAGTATATACAGTGCTTAAGGGGAATGGTTCTGGAGCAGACTATTTTGATTTGAATGTTGGTGCTGCTACCTCCTTACTGTATGATCTTGGACAAGTTACTTAGTTTGTCTCTGCCTCAGTGTCTTCTTGTGAAAAAATTAACATAATAATAATCTCTATCCCATAAGATGGTTAGGAGGATTTGATGAGTTAACAATACACATTAAGAACTTAAGTATTTATACATTACGTGCCAGGCACATGGAAAATATTAACAATCATTAGTTAATATGATTGTATACCTTTATTAGCATACTTTTGCAAATATAATTTCTTAGTTATTAAATAATTGGATAAAACAGTGTATGCATTTTAAATGCTGGTAGATATTACCCCTTTCCTTGCCAAAAAAAAACCCTGCAAGCATTTGCTATTATTAAATTTTTAAATCTTTTAAACCTGGTAGGTGGGAAAAAAAGCAGCTTATCATTATTTTAAGTTTCTTCTCTTTAATTATGAGCAAGCATGAGCATCTTTTCACATGTTTATTGGCTATTTATATTTCTCTCCATGTGAACTGCCTGTTCTTGGCTTTTGCCCATTCATTGTTGTTGTTTGGCTTTTCGTCTGTTTCTTATTGATTTATAGAGCTCTTTGTATATAAAGGAATTTGGCTCCTTTTCCTATGTGTTACAAATATGTTTCCCAATTTATCTTTCAACTTTGTTTATATGTTTTTCTGTCCAGCAGTCTTAAATTATATAATCAAATTAGTCATTCTTTTCCTTTATGGCTTTTAAGTTTGGAGGTTATGCTTAGAAAGTCTTTCTAGGTGGGTTTGATTTAAATCACATACTGGAAGTAGTTTTGCCAAAAAGACTCAATTATGGATGTAAAAACTAGAAGGGATCTTAGAGGTTGCATAATTCAACTTTCCTCTCCTCATATCTTTTAAATTTTTCTTTGCAGAGGAAAAGAAATTTAGCCCAATGAAGGGAAAGATTTCATAGCAAGCTAATGGTAAAAATGTAGACTGGAGTGCTGGGCTCCTGATGCCTATTCCAGTGATCAATTTAGTTTAACCAGATTGTTTCAGAAAAAGAGTTTTCTTACTTAAAAAAAACACATATTTAAACAACTTAGAGATAGAGTTCGTTTTTAAGAAAGTACACAGCACATTTTAAAACAAAGATTCATTTTATTTTTCAGTTAATTTTTACTTAGAGAAACATCAGCATATTTTCAGTTAAAAATAAATCATGTATGTGCTTTAGGTATTTAGTTGAACAAATGTGCAAGTATTCTAACCAAAAGAGCATATCTGGTTTGGTTTTGTTTTTTACTTTCTCAATTATCAAGTGTGAAATGTGGATTTATTTTAACAGAAATGTATTGTGTCTGATAGAGATGAGAACTGAAAAATGTTGGCTTGGCTGCTAACTGCATTCTCACCTTCCTTTCCCTGCTTTGACAAAGCCTGGAATGAAATCTAATTCCTTTTAAATTATTTGGGACCTTAGCCATTGTGACCTATCTTGAATGCAGATCTACTCAGAGCATTCCCTATTCTAAAGCCCTCTCAAGGCTCCTCATTTCCTGTAAGATAAGGTCCAAGCTCCATAGTCAAACTTACTGTAGCCATTTGACCTCTAGCAGCTATGCATAGTCTTCCAGTCTTATTTACACTTCTGTTTATACATGCTGTTTCCCTGTTTGTGGCAACTTTTTGTTCCCCACCTGCCTGCCTGTCAAAACCAATTTAAGTAAACATTATTTCTGCTACTTCTTGTGAAGGCTTTTCCAATCTTTTCACCCCAAGACTAAGTTTTCCTATAGTCAGGACTTCTGGAGTGGCAATTCAAGCATCATGGTGCATCCTTTACCCAGCGAAGCAGCCATTTAACTGGTAACAATTAATAAAAACAACCATTTAAAATCTCTGGAAATTTCCCTAAAGGCATAAAGCAAAGGGAGAAACATTTATTCAAGGAAATAATTAAATCTCAGTAAGAACAGCAGGAGTCTATGGTATTTGAGCCATGTCCTACTCTCATCCTCACCCTAGCTCCATGTGATGGAAACTGTTCTCCAGATAGGTACAGCCAAGAAGATGAGGGATCCCTCTCCCCCAACTCCTATTCTAGAGCTATTGTTAACCCAAAGGGGCAGTTCATCAGCATCTCTTAGACCCTTTAGCCCTGTATTGCAGAAGCACTATTCTAGGCAGACACAGCTGAGATGACTTGAGATCCCTCCCATCACCTAGTTTCCACTCATGAGGATTTTACCCCAGTGGTGGTAAGTCAGGACGACCCAGTTCATACAAAGGGTGAAGGTTGGGAAAGGCAAGCCAAGAGGACTAGGGACTACTTTGACTCCCCAGGGTCCACAACGATAGCAGAGGAATCACTTTGGGAGAAGCAGGTCACTGCCTCTGTTCCCCAACTCTACTGCAGTGACAGAGTTTCTGCAAAGTGGAGAAGGCAGGCCATTAGTATGGAGAGCTCCACAGGTCTGCACGAGGGAACTGACTTTATTTGGAACAAAGCTTGGACAAATTCGTGCCTAAGAGCATTGTCAAAAATAATGGAGATCTTGGAGATAAGCAATTAGAAAGGGATTGAAGGAGTTCCCTGGTGGCCTAGTGGTTAGAATTCAGGCTTTCACTGCCATGGCCCGGGTTCAATCTCTGGTCAGAAAACCGAGATCCCTCAAGCCATGTGGTGTGGCAAAAAAAAAAAAAAAAAAGAAGAAGAAGGGGATTGATATTTCCATCAGTAGTTGCAACAATTAAAACATCACACCAGCTAGAAGGTTACCAGAGAGAAGGAAAAAAGACAACCAAGAAGAGGCCCTGTGGAATCATACTCATTTCTAGGTTTGTAGAGTGTTATGTACATGTGGTAGGCTGTACCCACTAAGCAGAAATGAGAGCAAGAGGTGGGGCACACTTTGAAACATTCCTCAAGCCACACACAGATCTGCAAAATGCATTAATAAAATGCAGAAGGCTTAAGGCTGAAGATGCTTAAGTACAAGCTCTGAGCAAACATTGCCTGAACAATATGCTACTCTGACCCTGGGGCAACTCCTAGGAAGCCAGGCTTAATAATAAAATACTTGTCTTTAGTGGAATGTAAGACAATGCCCAAAGCTGTACCTTCCGAAGAGTGAACAGAGAAAAAAACTTCTGAAATACTTGTCCCTGGCTGGATGTGGGGCAAAATCCTAAACTCCCTGAACTGTGAATGTAGTCTCCAAACCACGTGTATGTTCAATGGTAAAGGGCACAAATCTAACTGGCTAAGGGGCTTAAAGAGCAGCCTTTAACCAAAATGGGGTTTATGTACATCCAGGTTTAACCTATGGGAGGCCAGTCTAAAAGATAATAAGGAAATGTATCTGAACAGACATTAGAAGCTTCACAATGTGGGGGAAATAGACTTCATAGAATTAGTTCATCCAAGTCGCTAAACAAACAAATGACCAAGCAGAAAATAAGAGCAACAAGCTTTAGAATGGGGCAGGACAGTATCCAGAGTTGTTACAATCTAGTATCTGAAATAATCCAGTTTTCAGCAAAAAAATTGAGATGTGCAAAGAAAGAGGAAAGTATGGCCCATACACAGGAAAACAAAAAAGCAGTCAACAAACACTGCCCACGAGGAAACCCAGGTGTTGGACTTACCAGACAGAGTAATATATTTAAAGCTACTTTAAATATATTCAATGAACCAAAGGAAATCATTTATAAAATACTAAAGGAAAATATGAGAACAATTTCTCAACAAATACAGAGTATCAGTAAAATGGTAGAAAATAAAGAAGAACCAAATGGAAAATCTGGAGTTGAAATATGTAATTGATATGAAAAATTCACTAGAGAGACTTAACAGTAGATTTGAGCTGGTGGAAGAAAGAATCAGCAAATTTGAATATATATTAATAAGATTATGCATTTTAAAGAACAGAAGGAGAAAAATAATGAAGAAAAATGAACAGAGAGCCTCAGAGAAATGTGGGACACCTAAATAGTGCACCAATATACATGTAATGGTAGTATCAGAAGGAAAGAAGAAAAAGAACAGAAAGAATATTTGAAGAAATAATGGGTAACACCTTCCCAAATTTGATGAAAAACAATCTGTACATCAAAGAAAGTCAACTCCAAGCAGGAAAAATGAAAAGAGATTGACACCCAGATGTATTGCAGTCAACATGTTGAGGACAAATGTAAAGAGAAGATCTTGAAATCAGCAAGAGGAAAATGACAATGAAAACAAAATAAGCTTAACGACTGACTTCTGATTGAAAATAAGAGAGCAGAAGACAGGGTTATGGCACAAAGTGCTGAAAGAAAAATCTGCCTACTAATAGTCCTGTATTCAGCAAAACATTTTTAAAAGTGAAGAAGAAGTAAAGATATTCCCAAATAAACAAAATCTGGGAGAATTTGTTTCCAGCTGACATACCTTGCAAGAAATATTGAAAGCTGTACAGCAGAAACTAACACAACATTGTAAAGCAACTATACTCCAATAAAAACTTAAAAAAAAAAGAAATATTGAAAGGAAGTGACATCAGACAATAATTTGAATCCTCAGGAAAAAACAAAAAGTTAAAGTAAAGGGAATTATGTAGGTAATGATAAAAAGTATAATTATATATTTTTAAATGTTTTTTCTCTTAACTCAGTAAAGATCAATAGTATGAAACAATATCAGTAAAATTGTACTCTTGGGTCTACGACATATAGAAATGTAATATATTTGACAATAAAATGCAAAGGAGGAGAGTGGGAACCAAGCTAAATTAAAGAAATGGTATCAGTTAATGAATCTACAGAAAGAAATGAAAAAAATAATAATAAATAGTAAATATGAAGATTAACATAAAAACCTCTATAAATTGTTCTCCCCTTTCTTAGCTTCTTTAATAGACATAGGATTATATAAAGCAATAATTATAAACGTATTGTTTACTTGATTACATATATAGACAAATTAGGCAAAACACTTATTATATAAGGGGAGAGAATGGATCTTTAGAGGAGTAAAATTTCTTTAACCTCCTGGAATTTAGTATAAATCTGAGATAGATTTTGATCATTTAAAATGTATGTTAGAAGGCCCAGAGCAACCAGTGAGAAAATAATACAAAAATATAGTTTACAAAAGTTAACATTGTTAAAATTGTTCACTAGAAAATATCTACTTTAGAAAAAGAGGCAGTAGTAAGAGAGGAGCAGAGGAACAAACAGTAATGAGAAATATAGAAAACAAAATGGAAAAGGTAACTCTAACTATGCCAGTAATAATATTAAATGGGAATGAATTAAACAATCAAATCAAAAAGTAGAGATTGTCAGCATGGATAAATAAAACAAGATACAAGTATATGCTGCCTACAGGAGACTCACTTTAGATTCTAGCACACAAATAGGTTAAAAGTGAAAAGATGGGAAAAGATATTCCATACAAATAATAATCAGAAGAGAACTGGGGGCTTCCCTGGTGACGCAGTGGTTGAGAGTCCACCAGCCAATGCAGGGCACACGGGTTCGTGCCCGGGTCTGGGAGGATCCCACATGCTGCGGAGCGGCTAGGCCTGTGAGCTATGGCTGCTGAGCCTGCGCGTCTGGAGCCTGTGCTCCACAACGGGAGAGGCCACAACAGTGAGAGGCCACAACAGTGAGAGGCCCGCGTACCGCAAAAAAAAAAAAAAAAAAAAAAAAAAGAGAACTGGGGTGGCTTCTAGTAATGTCAGACAAAATAGACTTTAAGTCAAAACTATTACTAGAGATAAAAGACATTTTGTAATAATGAAGGATCAATCCATCAAGAAGATATAAAAATTATAAACATATGCACCTAACAACAGTGCCCTAAAATAAATGAAGCAGAGAGAAATAGTTCAACATAATAATTGGAAAGCTCTATCCATTATATAGAACAATTAGACAGAAGATCAGCAAAGAATAGAAGACTTGAATAACTCTATAAAGCAGCTGGACTTAACAGACATTCATCAAGCACTCCACTCAACAATAGCAGAACGCAAAACCTTCTCAAGTGAATATGAAATATTTTCCAGAGTAGACTGTATAATACAGTATAAGAAAAGCCTTTTGTGCTGCAAATTATACAATCAATAAAATGAAAATCCAACCTATAGAATAGGAAAGCATGTATGAAAATCATGTATCTAATAAGGGACCTATATGTAGAATATATAAAGAACTCTTACAAGCTAATAGTAAAAAGACAACCCAATTTAAAATGGGCTAAGGATTTGAATAGGTATTTCTCCAGAGAAGATATACAAATGAAAAAATGCTCTATATCACTAGACATTATGGAAATGAAAATCAAGACCATAGTGAAATATCACTTGATACCCACTAGGATGGCAGTAATAATCATAATCATAAAATCATGTAAAATAACAAGTGTTGGCAAGAAATTTGGGAAATTGGAACCCTCATAGACTGCTGATGGGAATGTAAAATGTTGCAGCTGGTTTGGAAAACATTCTGGGAGTTTCTCAAAAAGCTAAACATGCGAATTCACTCTTAGATATATAAGTACAGGTACATAGCAATTTCATTCCTAGGTAAATATCAAGAGAATTGAAAATACATGTCCACACAAAAACTTGTACATGTTCATAGTAGCTTTATTAATATTAGACAAAATGTAGAGACAACCCAAATGTCCATCAGCTGACGAATAGATAGGTAAAATGTGGTATATCCATATAATGTAATATTACTCATCCATAAAAGGAAACAAAGTACTGATATCTGCTACAGCATGGATGAACCTTGAAAATATTAACGTTAAGTAAAGGAAGCCAGTCATGAATGGCCACATATTGTATGATTTCATTTATATGAAATGTCCAGAATATGCCAATCCATTCAGCCAGAAAGTAGTTAAGATTCACAGGGGCTTTGAGGAGAAGATAGGGAGTGACTACTAACGGGTATATGTTTTGTTTTGGGGTGATGAAAGCATTGTGGAATTTGATAGTTGCACAACTCCGTAAATACGCTAAAAACCATTGAACTGTATACTTTAAATGGGTAAACTTAATGGTTTGTAAATTTTATCAATAAAGCTGTTAAAATGACTGTGTTCCTCCCCCACCATGTTTTTGCATCACTCTGTATTGTTCTCACTTATGAATTTTTTCAAGTTACATTTTAATAACTATTTGCTTCTAAGAGCCTCAAAAGACAAGGTCTGCTGCCTGCTCCTTTCTGTTTCACTGGCTCATAGGATTCGGTTGCCACCTTTTGAATGGGTAGGAAGACTTTGATAAAGACAATGAGTTGTAGCAAATATAGAATACGGCAATTTTTGGAATATATAGAATAGATAAACAACAAGGTCCTACTGTATAGCACAGGGAACTATATTTGATATCCTGTGGTAAACCATAATGGAATAAAGACTCAGAATGGACTTGAGGACACGAGGAGGGGGAAGGGTAAGCTGGGACAAAGTGAGAGAGTGGCATGGACATATATACACTACCAAATGTAAAATAGATAGCTAGTGGGAAGCAGCTGCATAGCACAGGGAGATCAGCTCGGTGCTTTGTGACCACCTAGAGAGGTGGGATCGGGAGGGTGGGAGGGAGACGCAAGAGGAAGGAGATATGGGGATATATGTATATGTATAGCTGATTCACTTTGTTATAAAGCAGAAACTAACACACCATTGTAAAGCAATTATACTCCAATAGAGATATTAAAAAACATAATCAAAAAGAAAATGAATGTGTATGTATAACTGAGTCACCTTGCTGTATAGCAGTAATTAACACAACATTGTAATTGAACTATACTTCGATACAAAATAAATTAAAATTAAAAGAAAAGAATATGGCAGTTTAGTTATCTATATGCAAATCTATAAGATATCAGTTCCATGGTAGAGGGGCTCATTGCAGAAAATGTGCTTTTTCCATTAGCATAAATGAACTTTAGCATATCTTATATTAAAAATGTCCATTTTGATTTACACTTTTATAAAAGTATGCTTTTTTTCCCTTCGAAATCCCAAGCAATATCTTTGACTTTAGTTTTTTCAGTTTTAGCCACCTCCCTTAGCTTATATCAAGGAATAAAAATGGAGTTTTAAGATATAATTACATTTGCTACCAACACTGGTGTGCAGATGGAATTATTGTAAGTCGATCAGGATTTCTGAACATCAGTGACTAGTTGATGCCAGGCTTTATTTTGGACTTGTGTGATACAATGAAGGAATAGTCAAATGAATCTAGCTGCTAGTTCTTGCTGTGTTTCTTCCTAGTTTCAGGACCTTAGGCAAGTTACTATGTCTCAGTGTGCTTAAGTTTCCTCATCTATTATCTCTACTATGCAGTGCCGTGGAGAAGATGCATTATGATAATTGATATGAAAGCACTGAAAACACACACTGCACATAGATGACAGTGACAATGATAGCAGTGGAGGCTCATTTTGTTACTCAATGTATATTATATACCAGGCACCGTGCAGAACACCTGACATGGACTAGCTTACTTAATCCATGCAACAACCAGGGGGGTAGATATTGTCACTACAGTTGTAGTGACTATAGGTATCACAATGCTGGCGTGTGGTGAGTGCTAGGTAAATATTACCTTCCTTTTTCCATAGGTATTTTTTTCCACTCTCCATCTAAGTCAGTTTCAGATGCTCAGAGACCACTCTGTTTTTATGTGTGTATAGCACAGGCATCTAGGCAAACTGTGACTAGGACATTTAATGAAAATGGACCACAGGGTCCCAGGCAGCCCAGTATTACTTAGCCCCATGAAAGGTCCCCAGGCCACTCTAGTCCTTCCTGGATGCAATATTGTCCTTTTCAGCATCCAAAATGTGCAGAAAGCAAGAACCACCACATTTCAGAGCTACTACTTCCTCATCACATAAGAAGTACAGCAAACAAAGTTCCGTTTTCCAGGGCTGAGAGCTGAAGAAAATCATATCACGGGCCTCTCCTAACAACCTCTTAGAGGGTGCAGTTAATTTTCAACTGACCTGGTTATGTTTCTTGTAGTATGATGTTCCCTTCTCCTTCTTCTCAGATGCCAGTTCCTACCTATCTCTTTGCCATGCCTGTTTGTTCCTGGGAGAAAGCAGCTGAAGCTTGCTTCCAGGAGGAAGTTGAGGGTAGTTTTGCTCCTTTGCCAGGAACACACCAACCCAGCTTTCTGCAGGCTGTGTTAATTTGTGTTTTCATTGGTTTGTACATTCATTCATTCATTCATCCACAGACAATTAATATTTGACAAACAATATAAGAGCCAAGTCATGTGCTACGCACTGGGGATAGAACAGTGAACAATACAGAGTTTCTGCCACTCTCAAGGAACTGATAGAGATAACAAAATGAACCATCACATACCCTGGTCCTGTTTTGAAGGCTAGGTGTCTGGTGTTACCAATCTTATGATCACAAAACATTTAGCCCAAGTCTCATCCTCCTTCAGAGAAAGAACATTATTAAACCAAGTACTCAAGAGTTAGTCATTTGGAGACTGAATCATGGAAACTCAGAAAACTAGTGCCAGGAGTGAGGCAGCAGAAAGGAATGAACATGGAACATATAGTCAGAAGTTATTGTGCCTGGGCCCAACTCTCCTGTTCACTGGCTAAGACAGTTAGCTTCTCTGCCTCCTTTTGCTCATCTGGAGAATGGGGTTAATGAAAATCTCTACATAGCAGGGGTATTGGGAGATTAAATAAAATATTTCTCAGTCACTCTGTATCCACCTACCCTGCTGTACTTATCAATATCTGAAATTATTTTTTAATTCTTTATATACTTGTTTCATGCACCTCTCCTAAAATGGAAGCCTTCTAAAGGTAGTCAGTGACTTTGTCTGACTTGATCATCACTATATCCTTACTCAGATTGTGCATGGTAGGTACTGGTTTATGGCAGGTACTGAATACATTTTTATTGACAAAATGGATGATAATGAATATGAAGGTATTTTTAAATTTATTAAATGCTATACATATAATAGTTGTTAAAAATTTCTAATCCAACCCCCTTGTTTTATAGATCTCTGAAGACAATTTGGTATATTAGAAAGAGTGTTGGATTAGGAATTAAAACCAGAGTTCAAATTACAACCCTGCTACTTTCTAGCTGTTCCACTTTAGACAAGTTACTTAACCTCCCCAAACTTCCCTTAACTCATCTGTTTTCCTCACAGAGTGGCTATGCAGATGACATGAGATAAATTCATATGCCTGCTTTATGACCTTAAAATGTTTTGCAAATATAGGTTTTATAAGATGAGAAAACTGAGAATTAGGAAAAAGGGTAACTGGTCCAAGGTCATGCAGCAAGTTAGTATCAGAATTTATAATGGAATCTCAGGCTCCTAACTCCTATCCTATTATACTGAGGCAGATTCCAGAGCAGAAATAGTGGAGGAAAGTAGATAGTGGCCAGGGATAAGGGAAAGCAGGCTCTGTCTGGCTGACTCTTGTCTTTTCATCATAATGACAAAGGGGAACTAGGAAGGTAGTGTGTCAGAGACCACATGATCACTCTGCAGAATGGAAAGAGCTTGCTCATCAAGTTGAAATATTTATCTACTTTTATCTAACAATGACAGTTCCATCAACTCTTTACCACTTCACTTTTACCTAGTTCAAAAAGATGCCAAGAATGACACATTTTCTTCCTCAGGTTTTATCCTAGATTACATTTTGTTCAACTTGTGTTTACCTGTAATCTAGAAAGAGAATAAGGCAAACTAAGAGTGTGTAACAATTATTCTCTATTTCTATTGAGGACAAAGGGAAAAAATATCTGAGAGATTTGGATTAGATATGAGGAAGAACTTGTAGCCAGGATGTGAGCAGTATTGTGATCAAATTGATATTGTGGGAGGGCTGAGCGCGAGGTCTACCTGCAGGAAGTTGGCAGCGGAAACCGGGATAGTGGTGGAGAAGAGCATCCTGGCGGAGAAGAAGTTCTGCCGGAACAAGCTGGTAGAGATGCAACTGAAAGTTTTGAAGATGTAGGCCACTCCTCTGATGCCAGAGAAATGCTCAAGCAGTACTATATTGGTGATGTGCATTCGAATGACCTTAAACCTGGGAGTGGTAGTAAAGACCCTCTGAAGAGCAATATGTGCAAAAGCTACTGGTCATATTGGATCTTCCCCATCGTAGGTGCTATTCTCTTAGGTTTTCTGTATCATTACTACACGGTGGAGAGCAAGTCCTCCTCAGGAAACCTTGTTGAAGTCTGGAAAGTACATCCACTTAGGAGTGAGAACTAGAGACTTGTTTGGAGGCTGCAGCGGTGCCCTCTTCTCAAACCCTGCCAAAAGTATTCTTCTCCCTCGGACCCCAGACTGTTGGCCAGATATCTGCCTCAGCCCTGGGGCCAGTGTCCAAGTCATTTCTCAGAGCCTTACTCTCAAAGCACCAGCTCATCGTTCTGTGTCCTTGCCTTTGTTTCCTCTCTTTACTCTTTTCCACGAGCACCTTTATGTTTCAAAACTTTCTTTTATAATTGTAAGTCCATGTGTCCTAGTGACATTGCCCTTCGGTAAAATAGCCTGCTTTCCAATACTTTGAATGCACATTAGACATACTTAACAGGGCATCACACTCTGGTTTTGAAGCTTTTCTTTTTCCCTTTTTGCTTTTAAGTAAATATTACTTTTGAAATTATGACTTAATTCTGTTATTTATCATAAGAGGTTTAATTCATGAAGTCAGGTTGCACACCTGCGACTTAAAACACAACTGCAGAATCATCTTGTTCCTTGTTTATATTTGTTAAAACCGAGGGTAGCAAGGAGTCCTTGCCACCTCCTAAGGCCACCAAGTGGTGCTGGGCAGAATTCTGCTTCCCTTTTGTTTATGGGGAGTGGAGAGAAACAGGGAGAGGGAGAGATGAATTGGGATAATAGAGTGAATTACAGTAATCTTTCTTTTGAAAAATATTGAAAAACACTACTTTTATGACAGGAGTTTAGAAAAAGCACCGAAAACTTAATCCTTTACTTTGGTTTGGCACCAGTTCCTAGCCATCTTTTTTTTCTTTTTTAAACCCCTTACCATCTTTTATTGGTAAAATATAAATTTATAAGTATGTCTTTAGAGCTTTACAGTTTTGTTAAAGGATTTTGCTATTTTTTTGTTTATCAACTTTTTACTCAAGGGCAATTTTTTATTCCCCTTTTTACAGAAGTAAGAGACTCCAAATTGATCAAAGATACAGTATTTGATCTTACGTTTGCCCCAGTAAAATAACTCCCGTGGTAAAGTGACATTCGGAAAGGGGAGATCGGGACAAGAGAATGTTTTCAGTTTCATCCGTATTTTACCTCCATGGCTCCAATTTGTGATTTTGTTGTTTTTCCATTGAGAATTAAAAAAACTGATAATTGTTTTTTTCTCGGAGAAAAAATTGATATTGTGAAATCTTTGGTATTTTTTGAAGAGCTTTTCATTCATCTGATATAAGTTAACAGTGTCTTAATTAGAACTCAAAAGTTGTTCAGGGTCCATCTTGGCCTTCAAATTAACATGCTATTTGAAAGGCAGCATTGATGGTTTTCAAGTTATTTGGCTTAAGAATAAGTGGAAGAGCAAAGAAAGAGGGAGGAGAGTTGATTAGAAAGTTCTCTGGCAGTGTTTGGGCTAGACACTGGAAGTTCATCAATGAAGGCCATATGATGGATGGGAACAACATACATAAATGGATAATTTGTGGTATAAAATATTATAGGTGCTCTGAAAGAAAACTGTACAAGTTGGGGACATGATCATATTCTATGTAAGGGATGCAGAGTCATGAAGGGCTTCATGGAGTAGGTGATGGCCTCTTGAGCTGAGACTTGAGATGCAGCCAGGGAGGCAGATGGGGGTAGGATGAGGTCATTACAGTTGGAGGGAATGGCAATGTAAGCAAAGACACAGGGGTGTTAAACAGCTGGGTTAGGCTGGAGAACTGAAATAGGGTAGTACTGCTGGAAGGTCATTTGGAAAAGGTTGTGGAAGTGGTGAAAGAAAGAGCTAGAAATAAGCCTTGAAAACAAAGCTAGTGCTTTGAATTTGTATCCTGTAGGATAAGTGGTTTCCAGTGCCTGCCCAAGGAGATTGCTTAGACATTTAATAAAATTACAGATCCTCAGGTCTTACCTGTAGCTTCAGATTCAGAAGACTCTGGGCTAAGTAGAGATGGGATCAGATCTCTGTACAGTTGTCCCTCACTATCCACAGGGAAATGGTTCCAAGACTCTTGTGGATACCAAAATCCACAGACACTCAAGTCCCTTATATAAAATGGTGTAGTGTTTGCATATAACCTATGCACATCCTCCAGTATACTTTAAATCACCTCTAGATTACTTATAATACCTAATGCAATGTAAATGCTATGTAAATTGTTGTACATACAGTGTAAATTCTTTGTAAATAATTTCCAGCGTGCAGCAAATTCAAGTTTTGCTTTTTGGAACTTTCTGGAATTTGTTTAATGAATATTTTTGAGCTGCGCTTCGTCAAATCTGTGGATGCAGAACCCGCAGATATGGAGGGTCAATTGTATTGCTAAGTAGCTCTTCAGGGGATTATGATCCATCAGTGAATTAGGCCACTGCTGTAAACCATGGGGAGTTCTGAGAGCTCTTAAGGAGAGAAGTTACAGAAACAAATATTTTAGATAGGATTCCTCTGGGATACAGTGTAATTTGTGGATTGGAGAGGATCAGACAGGAGGCAGAAAGACGTGAATAAGAGAGTTCAGTTATTTTGAAGGTAAAGTTGTGTGTGTGTATGTATGTATTTGTGTGTGGGGGGTACGATTTAGGTAGTAAAATTAACAGATAGTAGTCACTGATGGACTGGATAGTGATGGTACATGGGATACATTGAGGAAATGTATTACATTAAGTCCAAGATGACTTATAGTTTTCTGGGTTGAATCATTGGGGACTACCATCCCCTGTGAGAAACTATGGTCTAATAATTTATCTTGGAGTTAGAGAGACCTAAGTTCAAATCTTGCAGCCATCATTTACTGTCTGTGAATCTTGGGCAGAATGCTTAAGGTTGCTGGACTTCAGTGTTCTCTTCTATAAAATGGGGATAATCTTACATTTGTTGTAAAGATTAAATGAGGTTAAGGTATATAGAGTGCAGTATGGTAGCTGGGACATATAAGTACCCAGTAAATGTTAGCTGGTATTATTGTGCCATATGTTGGGATGTATACTGGAATGAGATGGAGTAGGGGATTTTTATTCTCTGCCAATGACCTCCTCTCCCAACAATCAAAATCAGTATTTTATGCTGGGGATCAAAGCACTTTCCCAAGTGTCAAGTTCATACCTGGCCTTGTTTTGCCTTGGGGCAGGCCTTGCTGTTTGTGTGTTTAAGAGGGCAGGGTAAGCCCTTTTGCTGGTGAGTGTCTCAATGAGACTGTTTTCCTAGATCCTGTAGGTTCTTTAGGCCAACATGAAATGTCTAACCTTGGATTTCCTGGTTGTGGACTGAGCTTGGAATCTCATCAGCATTTCATTCCTACCCCTGTTGTGTCTGCTTTCATGGTGCTATCTTCCTTCTTTGGGTTTCTGAAGCCCTCAGACACTTTGCTGAATATTTTCACATTTCTTAAGCTACATTGTGTTTTCCCTGACTCAGACAAAGTCACAAAAAGACTTTAAAGTTGTTTTTTTCAGTGCTTTCACAAATTTTGCAAAAAGAATAGCAGTGGCTGCTGCTTTTCTGCCTTAACCAGTAGTGTCTGACAGAGGAGGAAGCAGTATGGTGTATTTCAGAGCTCACTGGACTAGGAGTCAGATGCCTTGGACTCTAGTCCCAAGGAGAAGTTGGGATGGCATGAGGAAATTGGGGATAAATGATCATTTATTTTAAGTGTGCCAGGCCTTTTTCTGTATATTATCTGATGCATTTGTCACAAAACTCCTTTGAGGCTGGTATATTATTTTCCCCACTTTGTAGATAATGAAACTGGTGGTAGGGAGGTTAGGTTCATCTTGTGGCCAACATCACATGGCTAGTGATCAGTAATAGCAGGATTCAAACCCAAGTCTCTCTACCCCCAAAGCCTTTCTTTTTTTTTCTTGTGACAATGCAACTTACTAGAAAACACCATTTACTCTGAGCTTCATTTGCCTCATTTGTAAAATGGGTGCTGTAACCTTTGCTCTGTATGACAGTAAATTTTCTCAGACTTAGGATAGGAGACAGCAATATTTATATCTTTGGGTCTTTAATGTATTCTAAGTGTCTCTCACAGTGCCTACTACCTAGTAGGGCACTCAATAAATATTTGCTGATTTCTTTCTAGCAACAGGGTCGTTCCATAATGGATGAAATCCATTTTGGGGGCTGCTATACTGTTTAATGCTATTACCATCTTTTCAAAGGGTTCTGGAATATAGCTGAGTGACTGTTGAATGTTGGTCATCATATAGATAGCGTGGTGGACAAAGCATAGGTTTTGGAGTTAACCAGATATGCATTCAAGTCATGACTCTCCTACTTTACTAGCTGTGTGATCTTGAAGAAATTGTTCAATGCCTCTGGCTCTGCATTGTAAAATAGAGATATTCTACGTACCCTGCAGTAGTAGTTGTAAGGATTATGCACTGTCAACAGTGCTTAACAGATAGTATGTTCTCAGTAAATAGTCTTTTTAGTATCAGATTTCCAAAGGAGGATGTAAGGAAAATATTGGTCAAATAATGTTTAAGAAGTAAATTAAAATCAAGTTGTTTTCTCATTTCCTGCTTTCTTGGCAATGGATTCCGGAAACAAAGAATGTGGGAACGGCTCTCAGTCCTCAGATTTGATGACACTGCAGAAAGGAATCTGGCTAGTTCTTATGTGACCAATTGGCTCTGATGGCTCAGAAGCCATTGGAAAGATTTTGGCTCACAGAATATAGCAGGTGTATCTTGGGAGATACAAGGACATGACTGTAGTAAGGATTCACTGTTCAGACCCATTTCTGAGAGTGATTTCAGGGGAAACGGACAGCTGTCATTTTGGTGGGTCACACCGATAAAAGTCTTGCTCTTTTAGCATGTTTGTCAGTGATAAAAACTGCAGGAAAATGGAAGTCAGCAGTAGGCCTATAACTGCCTGATGCATAGTGACATGTATATTTCTATTCATCATTGTGTATTGTGCAAAGCAATCTCTTAATGTCAGGTTTTAGACTTGAGTATGTATTAGAGACATGGGCATCTGATCTATTCTAAATGTTTGACAAGTATGTAAAACACCTAGTTTGGTTAGTAATAGGATTTAGTACATGGTGGGCTTTACTCCCTAAACCCCTCAGACAACACACACAATTTTCTGTTTCTAGAGTAATCAGCATCTTGGCCCCTTTTACAATATTTCTCTTTCTATACCTTGCATTAACCATTCAGGCACTTGTCATAGCCCAAAATGAGCCCATGAAAGCTCTTAGAGGATAGGGGCTATGCCTTCCTCATCTTTACATAACCACCATGTAGCAGAGCTGTCTCTTCATAATGTATGAATAGTATGAATTTTTGAATGGATGAATGAAGAGTATGAGCAACCTCGTCTTCTCCCCTTCATGATGTATGATGTTGATTAGTGTGTGTGTATTGGGGGAGGGCTGATTCTTGTATCATACAAAATATAACCTGACTTGGAAAACAAGGCTTCTAGAATGGTAAAGTGAATACTGACATAAATCTACCCTTTCTTAAAATCAACAAACACACTAGCAAAAATTGTGAAAATGAACTTTTCCAGATCTCTAGAAAGGAAATAAAGGCTTGCAACAAATCTGAGGAAAATTTATTCAAGTAAAACTGCTGTATGTTCTCTGATCACAATGGAAGTAACTAGAAATCAATAACAGAAGGAAATTTGTAAAATTCGCAAATGTGTAGAATTAAACACACTCCTTAATAAACAGTGGGTCAAACAAAAAAAAATCACATGAGAAATAAGAAAATACTTGAGGGCTTCTCTGGTGACGCAGTGGTTGAGAGTCCTCCTGCCGATGCAGGGGACGCGGGTTCATGCCCCTGTCTGGGAAGATCCCACATGCCACGGAGCGGCTGGGCCCATGAGCCATGGCTGCTGGACCTGCACGTCTGGATCCTGTGCTCCACAACAGGAGAGGTCACAGCAGCGAGAGGCCCGCGTACTGCAAATAAAAAAAAAAAAAAAAGAAAATACTTGAGATGAATAAAAACAAAATTGTAACATAACAAAGCCTAGGGGATACAGATACTCTAAAGCAGTACTTAAAGGGAAATTTATAGCGATAAATGCCTATTTCTATGGCCTGAATATTTGTATCCCCACGTAAATTCAAATGTTGAAATCCTAATGCCCAATATGATGGTATTAGGAGTTGGGGACTTTGGGAGGTACTGAGAACATGAGCGTGGCACCCTCATGAGTGGAATTAGTGCTCTTATAAAAGAGGCCCCAGAGAGCTTGCTTGCCCTTCTGCCATGTAAGAATACAACAAGAAGTCTGCAAACTGGAAGAGGGCATACATCTGACAATGCTGGCCTCCTGATCTCACATTTCCCACCTCCCGAACTGTGAGGAATAAATTTCTTTTATTTATAAACCACCCAATCTGAGGTATTTTGTTATAGTAGCTAGAACAGACTAAGACACCTACATTAACAAGGAATAAAAATCTTAATAGCTTAACCTTCCACTTTAGGAAACTAGAAAAAGAAGATCAAAATATAAACAAAGAAAGTAGGAAGGAAGATTAATAAAGATTAAAGTAGAAATAAATGAAATATAGGATAGAAAAAAATCAATAGAATCAATGAAATAAAAAGTTGGTTCTTTGAAAGATCAACAGAATTGACAAACTGTTAGGTTAACTATGAGAAAAAAAGAGAACTCACATTACAAAATTGGCAATGAAAGTGGGGACATCACTACCTACCTTAAAAAATAAAAAGGATTTAAGGGGAATGCTATGAACAACTGTATGCCAAAAAATTACATGACCTAGATGAAATGGAAAATACCCAGGAAGACACAAACTATCCAAACTGACTCAGGAGGAAATAGAAAATCTTAATAGTTCTATAACAAGTAAATAGAGTGAATTACTAATAAAGAAACTTCCCATAAAGAGAAACTCAGATCCATATGTTTTCACTGGTGAATTCTATCAAATGTTTTAAGAAGAATTAATACCAGTCTTTCACAAACTTCCAAAAAATAGAAGTGAAAGCACTTCCCCCCAAATTCTGTGGTTCTCCGAAACCAAAGATATCACACACACACACACACACACACACACACACACAAACAAACAAAAAACAAAAACTAGAGACCAATATCAGTTCTGAATATAGATTTTTTAAAAATCCTTAATAAAATAATAGCAAACCAGCAACAAATAAAAAGGATTATAATGACCAAGTAGGATTTATATCAAGAATGTAAAATTGGGATTTATCTCAGGAAGGTAAGGTTGGAAAATCGGCTAATAAATATAATGCACCATATTTAAGAGAATAAAGGCATCATGATCATCTCAATATATGCAGAAAAGCATTGGCAAAATCTCTAACATTCTTTCATGATTAAAACAGTCAAAAAACCAGGAAAAGGGGAGAACTTACTCAAACTGATAATGGATATCTATGAAAAACCCACAGCTAACATCACACTTAAGAGTGAAAGAATGAAAGCTTTCCCTGTAAGATCAAAAACGAGACAAGGATGTCTGCTGTCACCGTTTCTATTCACCATTGTATTGGAGGTTCTAGCCAGGGAAATTAGACAAGAAACAAAGTAAAAATCATCCAGATTGTAAAGGAAGAAAGAAAAACATCTTTATTCAAGATGACAAATTGCTAGAAAGATACAACCTGCCAATAATGAATCAAGAAGAAACAACAGCTTGAACAGACCAATGACTAGAAGTGAAATTAAATTTGTTAATAAAAGCAAAAAAACTCCCAGCATACAAAATCAGGACTGGAGGTCTTCATAGGTGAATTCTTACAAACATATAAGGAAGAATTAATGCCAGTTCTTCTCACACTACCCCCCAAAATTGAAGAGGATGAAAGACCCCCAAATTCACTCTAGGAGGACACCTTTACACTGATACCAAAACCAGACACAGAGACTACAAAAAATAATATTATTGGTCAATTCTTTGATGAATATAGATGCAAAAATACTCAACAAAATATCAGCAAACTGAATCCAACAATATATAAAAAGGATCATACGCCATGATCAAGTTGGATTTATTCCAGGAATGCAAGGATAGTTCAGCATTCACGAATCAATCATTAATATTAGCAAAACAAAAGAAGGAATAAAAATCACATGATCATCTCAATAGATGCAGGAAAAACATTTGAAAAAATTCAACATCCATTCATGATGAAAACTCTAATCAAAGTGTGTATAGCGGGAAAATATCTCAACATAATAAATGCCATTTACAACAATCCCACAACCAACATTATATTCAGTGGTGAAAAGCTGAAAGCCTTCCTGCTTATTCAGGAACAAGACAAGGATGCCCAGTCTTGTCCCTTCTATTTAACATCATATTGGAAGTCCTAGCCACAGCAATCAGAACAACAACAACAAAAAAGAAATAAAAGTTATCCAAATTGGAAGGGTAAAATTGTCACCATTTGCAGATGACATGATACTTTATATATGGAACTGTAAAGTCTCCAGCTCAAAACTGTTGGAACCAAGAAATTAATTCAGTAAGTTTCCTGTATACAAGATTAATATACAGAAATCTGTTGGATTTCTATATGCTAATAATGAAATAACAGAAAATTTTTAAATCTCATTTAAAATTGCATCAAAAGAAAAATATACCTAGGAATAAACATAACCAAGGAGGTGAAGGAACTATACTGTGAAAACTATAAAACATTGATGAAGGAAATTGAAGATTATACAAAGAAATGAAAGAAATATCCTGTGCTCTTCGATTGGAAGAATTAATATTGTTAAAATGTCCATACTATCCTGAGCAATCTACAGATTTAATGCAATCCTACCAAAGTACCCATGAAATTTTCCACAGAACTGGAATAAATCATTATAAAATTCATATGGAACCACAAAGTCCCCAAATTGCCAAAGCAACCTTGAGAAAAAAGAGCAAGGCTGGAGGTATTACCCTCTCAGACTATATTACAAAGCTACAGTAATCAGAACAGCATGGTACCAGCACAAAAACAGACATGTAGATAAATGGAACAGAATAGAGAACCCAGAAATAGACCCAAACATCTATGGTCAATTAATCTATGACAAAGAAGGCAAGAATATAGAATGGAGGAAAGATTATCTCTTCAACAAGTGGTGCTGGGAAAACCCAACAGCCACATGTAAAATAATGAAATTCGAACATTCCTTCACATTATATGCAAAAAAAAATCAAAAGACCTAAATATAAAAATGAAAATCATAAAAGTCCTAGAAGTGAACATAAGCAGAACACTCTTTGACATAAATCACAGCAATGTTTTTTTGGATTGGTCTCCTCAGGCAAAAGAAACAAAAGCAAAAATAAACAAATGGGACCTAATTAAACTTAAAAGCTTTTGCCCAGCAAGGGAAACTGTCAACAAAACAAAAAGACAACCTACGGACTGGGAGAAAATATTTACAAGTGATGTGACCAGCAAGGGGTTAATATCCAAAGCAAATAAACAGCTCATACAACTCAATATCAAACAAACAGCCCAATAAAAAATGTGAAAAAGACCTGAATAGACATTCTTCCAAAGAAATACAAGTGGCTAACAGACACATGAAAAGATGCTCAAAATCGTTAATTATTAAAGGAATGCATATCAAAACAACAACGAGATAGCACCTCAGACCTGTCAGAATGACCATTCATCTAAAAGTCTACAAATAACAAATGTTGGAGAGGATGGGGAGAAAAAGGAATCCTGTACACTGTTGGTGGGAATGTAAATTGGTGCTGCCCCTATTGAAAACAGTGTGGAATTTCCTCAAAAAACTAAAAATAAAATTACCACATGATCCAGAAATTCCACTCCTGGGTATATATCCAGAAAAAATGAAAAAAGTTATTTGAAAAGGGGCATGCATCCCACTGTTCATAGCATCACTGTTTACAATAGCCAAAACATGGAAGCAACCCAAGTGCCCATCAATAGATGGTTGGATTAAGAAGATGTGATACACACACACACACACACACACACACACACACACACAGAGGAATATTATTCAGCAATAAAAAAGAATGAAATTCTGCCATTTGCAGCAACATGAATGGACCTAGAATACATCATGCTTAGTGAAATAAGTCAGACAAAAGAAGACAAATACTGTATAATATCACTTATACATGGAATCTAAAACATAATATAAATGAATGTATATACAAAACAGAAACAGACTCACAGGTGTAGAAAACAAAAGTGTGGTTACCAAAGAGGGGAGGGAGAAATGAGTAGCATGTGATTAACTAATACAAACTACTGTGTTTAGTAGATAAGCAACAAGGATTTGTAAAGCATACCAAATTATAGCCATTACCTTGTAATAACCTATAACAGAGAATAATTTTCAAAAATGCTGAATCACTATGCTGTGCAGCTGAAAGTAATATGATATTGTAAATCAACTATACTTCAATTACAAAAAACTATAAAACACTATGGAAATAAATTTAAGGTGTAAATCAATTTAATAATATTCTATGTTCATTGATCTGAAGATTTAATGTTTTATTTATTTTTTATTAAAATATAGTTAATATAGTTTCAAGTATATTACATAATGATTTGACATTTGTATATATTGTGAAATGATCATCATGATGTCTAGTAACTATCTGTCCCATACAAAACTGTTAAATTATTTGTACTGCATATTACATTGTTGTGACTTATTTATGATATTACTGGAGGTTTGGATCCTCTCAACCCCTTCACCTTTCCCCTCATCCCACAACACCTGTTCATCTGGGAACCACATGTTTCTTCTCTTTATAAGTCATTTTTTGTTTTGTTTTTATTGTTTGCTTTTCTTGTCTTTTATTTATTTATTTTTATAACCAAGGACTACACTCTTTTTCTAAGTTTTGTTTATTTATTTTTGAATATTTTTTATTTATTTATTTTGACTGCACTGAGTCTTAGTTGCGGCACATGGGATTTTTAGTTGTGGCATGCTGGCTTCTTAGTTGCAGCATGCAAACTTCTTACTTGTGGCATGTGGACTCTTAGCTGTGGCATGTGAACTCTAAGTTGCAGCATGCATGTGGGATCTACTTCACTGACCAGGGATCAAATCCAGGCCCTCTGCCTTGGGAGCATGGAGTCATACCCACTGGACCACCAAGGAAGTCCCTTTCTTATGTTTTATATTCCACATATAAGTGAAAACAAGCAGAATTTGTCTTTCTTTATCTGACTTATTTCACATAGCATAATACCCTCTAGATCCATTCATGCTGTCAGCAATAGCAAGATTTCATTTTTAATGGCTGAGTAATATTCCACTGTGGTGTGTGTGGTTGTATACCATATATTCTTTATCCATTCATCTATGGATGGGTACTTAGATTACTTCCATATCTTGACTATAGTAAATAATGCTGCAATGAACATAGGGTACATATATCTTTTTGAATTGGTATTTTTGTTTTCTTTGGGTAAATATCCAGAAGTGAATTGCTGAATTGGATGGCAGTTCTATTTTTAATTTTTTGATGAACCTCCGCATTGTTTTGCCTAGCAGCTGTACCAAAATACACTCCCACCAACAGTGCACGAGGAGTCTCTTTCCTCCACATCCTTGCCAACAGTTGTTTTTTGTTGTCTTTTTGATGGTAGCCATTCTGACAGTTGTGAGGTAGTGTCTCATTGTGATTTTGATTTGCATTTCCCTGATGATTAGTGATGCTGAGCATCTTTTCCTGTGACAGTTGGCAATCTGTTTGTCTTCTCTGGAAAATTGTCTACTGAGGTCTTCTGCCCATTTTTAATTGGGTTGTGTTTTTTTTTATGTTGAGTTGTGTGAGTTCTTTGTATATTTTGGATATTAACGCCTTGTCAGACATATCATTTGCAAATATTTTCTTTCACTCAATAAACTATCTTTTCTTTTTTTGATAGTTTCAGTCGATGTGCAAAACCTCTTTAGTTTGATACCATTTGTTCCAATTTGTTTATTTTTGCTTTTGTTTCTCATACTTGAAGAGATATATAAAAAATATAATGCTAAGACTGATGTCAAAGAGCATACTGCCTGTTTTCATGTAGGATTTTGTTATTTCACATCTTACATTTAAGTCTTTAATCCATTTTGAGTTTACTTTTGTGTATGGTGTGAGAATGTAGTCCAATTTGATTTTTTTGCCTATAGTTATCCAGTTTCCCCAACACTGTTTATTGAAGAGGCTATCTTTTCCCCATTGTATATTCTTGCCTCCTTTGCCTCCATTAATTGACCATAGAAGTGTGGGTTTATTTGTGGACTCTCTATTCTGTATTACTGATTCAATACCATACTGTTTTGATTACTGTAGCTTTGGAGTATAGTTTGAAATTACAGCACATGATATTTAGAGCTTTGTTCTTCTTTCCCAAGACTGTTTTGGCTATTTGGGGTCTTTTGTGTTTCCATAGAAATTTTAGAATTATATTTTCTAGTTCTGTGTAAAATGCCACTGGTATTTTAATAGGGATTGTTTTGAAATGGTATATTGCCTTGGGAGTATGGTCATTTTAACAATATTAATTCTTCCAATTCCTGAGCACGGTATATCTTTCCATTTGTTTGTGTTGACTTCAACTTATTTCATCAGTATCTTTTAGTTTTCAGTATACAGGTCTTTCAGCCTTGGTTAAAATTATTCCTAGATATTTTATTCTTTTTAAGGTAATTGTAGATTGGATTGTTTTTTATTATTTCTCTTTCAGATAGTTTGTTATTAGCTTATGGAAATACAACAGATTTCTGTATCTTAATTTTTTATCCTGCCACTTTACCGAATTTAGTGTTAGTTCTAAGTGTTCTGTGTGTGTGTGTAGCACCTTTAGGACTTTTTATATATAGTGTCATGTTATCTGCAAACACTGACTGCTTTATTTCTTGCTTTTCCAACTTGGAGTATTTTTTACCCATTTTTCTTACCTGATTGCAGTGGCTAGGATTCCAGTACTATGTTGAATAAAAGAGGAAAGAGTGGGCATCCTTGTTTTGTCCCTAATCTTAGAGGAAAAGATTTTAGCTTTTCACCATTGAGTATTATGTTGGCTGTAGGTTTGTCATATATGGCCTTTATTATGTTGAGGTATGTTCCCTCTAGATCCACTTTTTTAATCATAAATTGTTGTTGAATTTGGTCAAATGCTCTCTCTACATCTATTGAGAGTAGCATATGATTTTTTTTTCCTTCAGTTTCTGAAGTGGTGTATCACAATGATTGATTTGCAGATACCAAACCATCCTGTATCCTGGGATAAATCTCACTTGATTTTTTTTTTTTTTTTTTGGCCATGCCACACAGCTTGTGGGAGTTTGGTTCCCTGACCAGGGATCAAACCCGAGCCCTCGTCAGTGAGAGCATGGAGTCCTAACCACTGGACCACCAGGGAGGGAACTCCCTCACTTAATTATTGTGTATGATCCTTTTGATGTATTGTTGAATTTTGTTTGCTAATATATTATCGAGTATTCTTCCATTTATGTTCATCAGTGATATTGGCAGGTAATTTTCTTCTTTTGTGATATCTTTGTATGGTTTTGGTATCCAGGTGATGCTGGCCTCATATGATGAGTTTGGAAGCATTCCTTGCTCCTCATTTTGTTTTTTGAATAGTTTCAGAAGGATAGATGTTAAATCTTCTTCAACTGTTTTGAAGAATTAACCTGTGAAGCCGTCTGGTCCTGGAGTTTTCTTTGTTAGGATTTTTGTATTACTGATTCAACTTTATTGTTAATTGGTCTCTTCATATTTTCTATTTCTTCATTATTCAGTCTTGGGAGATTATATGTTTCTAGGAACCTATCCATTTTTTCTAGGTTGTCCATTTTATTTTTGTATAAGTATACATAGTAATCTTTTTGTATTTCTGTTGTGTCAGTTGTATCTTTCCTTTCACTTCTGATTTTATTTATGTGAGTCCTCTCTACTTCTTTTTTGATGAGTCTGCCTAAAGGTTTATCAAATTTATTTATCTTTTCAAAGAGCCATTTCTTTATTTCATTGATATTTTCTATTGTCTTTTTATCTCTATTTTATTTATTTCTGTTCTGTTCTTTATTATTTATTTCCTTCTATTAATTTTGGGTTTTGTTTGTTCTTCCTTTTCTAGGACTTTTAGGTATAAGTTTTGGTTGTTTATTTGATATTTTTCTTGTTTTTGTGAGGTAGGTTTCTATCTCTATCACTATAAAAATTCCTCTACAAAATACTTTTGCTGTATCCTGTTGATCTTGGATCATTGTGTTTTCATCTTTCTTCAGGTATTTTTTATTTCCTCTTTGATTTCTTCAGTGACCCTTTGTTTGTTTAGTAGCATATTTTTAGCCTGCATGTGTTTGTGTTTTTTCCAGTGTTTTTTTTTTTTTTCTTGTTGATTTCTAGCCTCATTCTGTTGTGGTCAGAAAAGATTCTTGATATGATTTCAGTCTTCATAATTTATTGAGCTTGTTTTCTGGCCTAGCATGTGATCTATCCTGGAGAATGTTTCATGTGCCCTTAAAAAGAAAGTGTATTCTACTGCTTTTGGATGAAATGTTCTATATAGATCTATTAAGTCTATCTTATCTAATGAGTATTTTCAGGCCTGTGTTTCCTTACTGATTTTCTGTCTGGATGATATTTTCATTGATATACATGGGGTGTCAAAGCCCTCTACTATTATTGTGTGACTGTCAGTGTTTCCCTTTATGTTTGTTAATATTTGCTTTATGTATTTAGGTGCTCTTATATTGGGTGCATATATATTTACTATTGTTATATTTTATTGTTCAATTAATCCCTTTATCATTATTTAATGTTCTTAGTCATCTCTCATTATATTTTTTTAATATCTATTTTGTTTGATAAAAGTATTGGTACTTTAGCTTTCTTTTCATTTCAGTTGCATGGAATACCTTTTTCTGTCCCTTCACTTCCAGTCTGTGTGTGTCTTTCAATCTGAAGTGAGTCTACTGTAGGCAGCATATATATGGGTCTTATTTTTTTTTAATGCATTCATTCTCTCTATATCGTTTGACTGGAGCATGTAATCCATTTACATTTAAAGTAATTATTTACTCATTGCCCTTTAGTTAATTGTTTTTTGGTGGGTTTTGCACTTTTTCTCTTCTTCTTCCTCTCTCTTCCCTTTTTTTTTTTTTGCAGTGTGTGGGCCTCTCACTGCTGTGGCCTCTCCCATTGCGGAGCACAGGCTCCAGACGCACAGACTCAGTGACCATGGCTCACGGGCCCATCTGCTCCACGGCATGTGGGATCTTCCCAGACCAGGGCACGAACCCGTGTCCCCTGCATCAGCAGGCAGACTCTCAACCACTGCGCCACCAGGGAAACCCCTTTCATCCTTTTTGATTTGATGACTTTCTTTAGTGTTATGTTTGAATTTCTCTTTTTTGCATGTGTATCTTATGTTTTTATATATATATATATATATAATGATAACGATTTGATGTTGATCATCTCTTAAGTTTGAATGCATTCTAACAACCCTACATTTTTATCACCCCCCCAAACATTTGATGTTTTTGATATCATATTTTACATCTTTTTGTTTTGTGTATTCTTTACCTATAGTGGATAGATATAGATGATTTTAATACTTTTGTCTTTTAACCTTGATACCAGTTTTATATATGGTTAATCTATTACCTTCACTGTATCTTTGCCTTTACCAATGAAATCTTTTATCACATACTTTTCATATTTCTAGTAATGGTCTTTTCTTGCAGTGTGGATTTAGCGGTAGTAAACTCTTTTCACTTCTTTTTGTTAGTGAAACTTTTTATCTCTCCTTTAAATCTGAATGATAACCTTGTTGGGGAGAATATTCTTTGTTGTATGTTTTTTCCTTTCATCACTTTTAATATATCTTGCCATTCCCTTCTGCCCTGCAAATTTCCTGCTGAAAAGTGAGCTGATAGTCTTGTTAGGCTTTCTAATTGCTTATTTCTCTTGCTGCTTTTAAGATTCTCTTTAACTATTGCCATTTTATTTGTCTGTCTTGGTGTAGACCTTTTTGAGTTCATCTTGTTTGGGACTCTTTGTGCTTTCTGGACCTTGATGTATGTTTCTTTTCCCTGGTTAGGGAAGTTCTCAGGTATTATTTCTTCAAATAAGTTATCTGCCCCTTTCCCTCTGTCTTCTCCTTCTGGGATCCCTATAATGTGAATGGTAGTACACTTGATGTTGTTCCATATGTCTCTTAAATTGTTCTCATTTAAATTATTTTTTTCTCTTCAGCCTGGGTGATTTCCACTACTCTGTATTCCAGTTTGCTGATCCATTCCTCTGTATCACCTTATCTACGGTTGATTCCTTCTAGTGTATTATTTATTTCAATTATTGTATTCTTCAGCTCTGTTTGGTTCTTATACTTTCTATCTCCTTGTTAAAATTCTGTTCATCCACTCTTCTCCCAAGTTCATTGAGCACCCTTATGATCATTAACTTGAACTCTTTATTGGATATATTGCATATCTCCATTTCATTTACTTCATTTTCTGAGGTATTGTCCTGTTCCTTTGTTTGGAATATAGTCCTCTGTCTCCTCATTTTGCCTATTTTCTGTTTTTATTTCTACTTATTAGGCAGATCAGTTACATTTCACAGTCTTGGAGAAGTGACGTTATATAGAGGATGTTCTCTGAGGCCCAGCAGCACACTGCCCTCTGTTCACCAGAGATATATGCTCTGAAGGTGCCCCCTTGTGCATGCATGTGCCCTTCTTTTGTGGCAGGGCTGACTACTGTAGGAATGCTTGTAGGTGGTGTTGGTTCCCAGCCTGGCTGGCTGCCAGGCCCTCCCTTGTGCAGTGGCTTGATGGTGGGTGGGGCTGTGTCTTGACTCAGCTGGCTGTGTGGCTCAAGGGTTCCTGGGGCTGATGCCAGCCCCCTGGTGGGCAGGGCTTGGCCCTGGTATAGCTGGCTTCAGATCCTGTTGGGTCCCAGGGCTGGTGCTGGTCTGTGGATGTGGAGGGCTGGGCCCTCGTGCAGCTGCCTCTGTGACCCCAAGAGTCTGGTGCTGGTGCTGACTAGCTGGTGTGTGGAGTTGAGTCCTGATGTGAGAAGATTTAGTATTGTTAAGATGGTAATACTTTCCATGGATTCAAAGTCATCTCTCTCAAAATCCCAACTTACTTCTCAGCAATGGTGTGAGCTGCTTTACCTCCAGCATCTCACTGAATCTTCATAGCAGTCTTATGAGTTCTATATTTCTTTATGCACTTTGCATGTGAAGAAATTTAAGCAAAATGACTTGTTCAAGGTCATTCTGTTAGAAAGTGGCAGATATGACCATGAAAACCAGATGTTGTACCTGTATACCTTCCCACTTCAACAAAGGGCATCATTAAAGAGAATTGGAGAGATATGACATAAGCTCGGGTAATACTTTTAAAAGAAAACATGATTGTCTTCTTGGACAGACAGTTATCAAATTTAGAATCTCAGGCTGTCAGGGGAAACGTAGCTACAAGTCTTATATCATTACTTTGCCAATTTTTCTACTGAAATATCCTTTATACCCCCAAAGAAGTAGGCACAAGTGATCTATGAGGAGAAAATAACTTTGAACTCTTTGATTTTTATCTTAAAAATTCATTTAAAGTCTTCATTATGTTCCACAATGTGATTAATAAAAATATTTTTTAATTACTCAACATCAGGAAAAAATATGATGCTCTGTAAAGATGTTTGGTGGTTTCCTAATTCCCTTCTTGTTTGAAAAGTACAGAGGTATGTACAAAAATGTTATACTTTTACACATCTAGCCTTTCTTCCTTCTCTCTCCACCTATATTTACCTTTCCCTAAGAATACTGTATAGCCAAGAAGGATGGTCTTTTTTATTTTAAGACTATAAGACATTTCCCTTTTTTATGGTAAGACAAAAGGTAATGACATTCTAGACTTATAATGCAGCTACCATGTGGCAGCATAGAGGGAAGGGCTTAACATTTGTTATTCAATGTAGTTCTCACAAAAGCTCTCAAGGGTAGAAAATATCCCCACTCTCCAGATGAGGCAAGCTGATCTCAGAGAGCCTAATTACTGGGCCCAAGGTTCAGTGGTGGAGGCAAGATATTAACCCAGGTCTGGCTGGCTCAAAAGCCCTGCTGAGTTTACATTCTCTCCCAAACAGGGAAAACTGGTCTGTGACTTTTACATTTCATCCTGGTTCCACAATTACTGAGGGACTTGCTTAAATTAGCCAGACCCCTTAAGGGATCTAAAGTATCCTCAAGTATGAGAGACAGAGAAACAGAGAAAGAAAGACAGAGAAAGAGAGGGAGACAGAGAGAGATCAGGGGAGAGAGAGAGAGAGAGACTGAGATTACAGCTGGGTGCCAAGGGTTTCTGAACCCAACTTACTCATGGTTGAGCTGGCGTTTGTAAGCCTATAGCTTCTAGTAAACCACTTTCATTTAATTAATTGTGAAACCATTGGAGAATAGCAAGTCATGTTCTTGTTTGGAAAACTTCCATGCTATGTGGCAGGGCTTTTGCTTCAGACTTCATAAAACTGAATGCCCAGCACTGGGATAATAAGTGAGCACATAACACAGGGGAGGTGGTAAAAAACACAATGTTGCATTCAAATTCTGCACTTACTTATTCTCAGAGCAAACCTCTGCCGTGATTGCAGTTAGAATTTTATGTAGGGAGATGTTAGAAACTCCTGAGGTTTTTCTTTTAATTTTTTTTATTGTGTCCTGTTATAGCCATACAAAATACATGTAACATGCAAGTTACTTATACAGCATAATAATAAAACAAACACTCATGAGCCCTGATTAAGGAATGAGAACATTAACACTATTATTTGTTCACTAGTTTAACTAACCCCAGGACCTAGAATGGTGCCAGATGTGTAGCAGGTGCTTAATAAATATTTTTAAATTAATGCATAAATCAGTTTGTATCTTCCTTCCTTATATCATTACCCCACAGCCTCCCCTCAGGGATAACCACTGTCCTATATTTGGGGTTTATCACTCCCTGGCATTTTTATGTCTTTTCATATATATATTCCCAAATTACATATTGTTTACTTTTGCTTCTTTTCAAACTCTATGTAATGGAATCATATTGTATGTATGCTATTATGAATTGTCTTTTATGCAACGTTAGCTTGTGAGATTCGCCTATTTTTAGATATATTCTGTTCCTTGTCATTGCTGAATTGTACTTTATTGAATGAGTATGATATAATTTATTTATCCTTTCTCCTCTCAGTGGATGTTTATCATTTCTGCTTCTATAAACAAAGCTGGTATGTCCATTTCTGCATATGCTTCCTGGTACAAATGTGCACAAGTTTCTCTAGAATACAAACCTGGGAGAGGGACTGCAGTTGTAATTCTCATTTCCAGTGCTAGAAGATCAATCAGTCCATGAGTCACTGCAATGTGCCCTTTGTTCACACTAGGCCAGGGTCAGTGGGAATCCTGTCCAAATCATTTTGCCAGAGAGAGGAGCGAGGAGGTAGGCAGAGACTGGCCTGGTAAGGTCAGGAAATATCTCAGACCTCTAGCCAAAGTGGGTTGTAATTAGGAAAAATTCAAATTCTAAAATTGCCTTCATTATTTCTCCTACTCTTCCACCTCCTTTATAGCTATTTTTGTGTGAGGTGTATTTTATTAAATTCATATCTAATAAATAAAATGATGACTTTCTTCAGTCTTTAAGTATTGATTATAAATTTGATTAATTAGATTCTTTTAAATAATTTGTGTTGTATTTTAAATTTTAGTATGGATGAAAATTTCTATTTTTAAAGGATCTTTCCAAAAAGACCACTTATTTACTTTATGCAGGTTCTCATTTTGTTTATCTAATATTTACTCTTCAATCATATAATAATAATTACTGTCATTACCATCATCATTTCATTCATATATACACATATATACCTTTATACCTTTCAAAATGCATTTCTGTCTTTGAGGTACTTTCTCATTTGTAGCAATATGCACTCTACTTTATTATATCATCTACTATGTTATTTTACAGTTCTTTGCTTCCTGTCTTTCTTCTCTACTAAATAGCAAGTTGCTTAGAGGCAAGGATAATATCTTGATCATCACTATATCCCCAGCACTTATCCCTGTACCTGGTCCATTCGGCCAGGTGCTAGGAGTTGAGTTGAATAAACTTATCTAATCTAGACCTTCAGTCTCATAATATGGTTAGCCATTGGTAACAAATCCACACTTTGTAGTCAGACTTACCTCAGATGGTAACCTGGCATTTCCACTTACTATAGGAGTGATCTTGAACAAGTTTACTTAATTTTCCTGAGCATCAGCTTCCTCTCCTACAATATAGGGATGACACAGAACTACCTGGCAGGGTTGTTATAAAGATTAAACGAGATGATATATATGAAATAGCTTGGCACATAAAGTGCCTTAATACATGTCCTTTAGATTTTAACTGTATTAGTTACAGAAGTCATAAAATGTAAGAAGAAGATTAAGACACTTTAAAACAAACAAAGAAACAATAGCAAAAAGCCTCTGCGTCTTCTCTTTGTTTCATGAATGAGGATGGGGGCACAATTTTTACCCAAGGAAATGACATTTTTAGCCAAAGGAATGACATTCTTAGCTTTTCTCCCATTTGTTTATGGAAAGTGAGCTCTTTTCCTGTGGAACCTGTGGCCCTCCTAGTCTTGGTCTGGTGGACAGACTCCTGCTGGCTTTCCAGTTAAGGTAGGAAAGGGAAGGATTATGGGGAGAAGAGATAGGCCGCCATAATCAGCTGCTGGGTTTGCATATGAGCAGAACTTTCTGAGTGCTTTCTGTTGTACTTGGGATGTGAATAAAAGCTAATATTTGTGTCTTAGAGATAAAGTGCTTGTCAAGTGTAGCCTGAGTGAAAGCCTTCTTTGCTCTTGCCCTGCCAGGGCTGCTCACTGAGCATTGAGAGGAGGATAACCTTTCATTCTCTTTTGGGATTCTGATGACTGTGCTGAGTATAACCAAAGAGTCATGGGTAGAAAGTGAAGGTGAGTACTGAGAAGACAATAGGATAATGGAAATTGTGTTAGATTTGGAGTTAGAGAGTCCTGGGCTTAGGTCAAATAGTTTTGAGCTTTTCTTCTCTGAGTCTGACTTTCTTCATCTGATATAATAATGAGAAAAAATGTCTCACAGAATTGTTTTGAGGAGTTGAAATCACCCAACACAGTGAACAGGCTTATTTTCCTTCCTTTCTTTGCTTAGTAAGAAAGAAGTATTCATAAAAATGGTGGCTGCATTCCTGTGGATGAGAGAATATGCAGTTGTCACCTATCTGTGGCAGATTTACCCAAGAAGTTAATTACGTTTTGTTTAATGATTAGACATAGGACATAGAAGAGGAAAAAATTGACCTTTGGGTAGTACGAACCATGTTCCATTTGTTTAAACTTGAATTAATTACCATGGGAGACTAAGAGCTACCTTTCCATTAAGGTTTTAGGATTGGCTTTCTGGCCCTCTCCTTCAGTCCACTTGGAAGGACACAGACACAGATCCTCTTGGAGATAGGCAGTTAAACTAGGTGACCTGTGAAGCTCCATCCTAGCCCAAGGAACCTGAGTATTCTAATGGCTAAGTGTTGAGATGGTTGCCTGAAAGGTTTCCAGCATCATTGTGCATCATTTCACAATAAAATCTGGCATAGGGATTCTGCTACTTTATGTTACAGAATGTGGGTGGGGGATTTACATGTGATTTAGATAGACTCCTAAAGAAAGTGAGGGAATGGAAAAAAGACCAAAGAAGACTGGTATGATAATACTAATCATGATCCCTCACTTCTGTATTCATTTCAAGCGCTTTTTATACTTTTGTTTAATTCATACCTCCACTCACACAAGTAGCTCGGTAAGATGGGTGATAATTATTCCTACTTACAGATGAGAGTGAGGCTCAGAGAACTAGAGCAAAGCACATCAAAGTGCTTTGATGCTTAGTCTGGTTTTTCCATAGGTCTCCCTTTGGATAAGGTAAGGTCTTAGGGCTGAGTACATACCCTTTAGTTACTCTGAAATTGTTTCCTGACCACCAACTTAAGTTAAAGACCTTAACCTCAGGTTTCTGCCTTCATCCTTCCCTCATGTAGACATAGCCCATGGGATTGGCTGATTCCAGAGAACTTCTCACATCCTTTCACAGGATTCAAAAGGGCTCTGTCCACATGACAGGAAACCCTACATACATAATCCCTAGGAGAAGTCCAAGGAAAATTCAGCTTCGCCCTGACTCAGTTAAGCAATAAATAATATTTTACATGTGCACTTTACTGCTGAAGACTTCAGACTTCTACCCTCCTGTTTCTGTCAAGTACTGACATGTGTTGCATTGTTCCTCTTGGGTCTTTTCAGTTTGGAGACTACCAAGGACCATGTTCTGCCCATCGACTATTACTTTCCACCCCAGAAGACCTGCCTAATTTGTGGGGATGAAGCTTCTGGCTGTCACTATGGAGCTCTCACTTGTGGAAGCTGCAAAGTCTTCTTTAAAAGAGCCGCTGAAGGTAAAGGGTCTTGGACACTAACTTCTGTTTCCCTTTCTGCTTTATCTTCTAAAAAGAGACACCAGTCTATCAGGACCCAGGATTTTATCATCTCTGAGACAAGGTAACTGGCAGGGCTGGTTCAAAGAACCTAAGAGCCTTAAAAAAAAAGTCAGTTTTCATACTTGCTGGTCCCCTGGCTTTGGCAGCCTTGGTAGTATAGGCAATGTAGGCAATGAAGGTGGTCCCAGCTGGTGCTTGGAGCTTGGTGGGTCCTAGGAATGAAAGAAAAATTAATGATTTGAAAAGATTTAATTTCCTCCTTGCTTGTGTTCCATTCTCCTGCCTAGTGAGGGAAAAAATTGTCCTTATTAGAGAGGTTAGAAGTGGAGAAACCCCAACCGAATCCCCAGCCTGTTCTCTGTGGTGAATACGAAACTGTTCCTTCGTGAAGGCTTTCTGGCCTCGGCCCCAGAAAGGAAGTGTTCTCACTGTTCAGCAGACCATCAGTCTATGCACCTGCTCCCTCCTGCTGCTGCATCCTTGGGGCCTCTTTGCATTAATAGCTCCTAGGTAGATAAGGACCCAAAGTGATGAAACATTTTTATTCTCTCCAGAGAGTTGTCCTCAGTCCCTGGCCATTTGTCCAGAACCATAAGCTAAGTTGCATCTTATATTTGGCTAAGTGGGCTCAAACCCTGGCTCCTTAATATTATTTAACTTAAAACAATTAATGTCTGCTTAGCCCCCAGAGGTGCTCAGGCTGCATCTTACAGGAGGAACTCACACTTCCATACCTCCTATATATACTAGTGCCTCCTTCCTTCCCAATATCCCTGGGCTTAAGCCTCCTACTCATCCACTTCATTCCACATCCTGTACTAAGGGCTTTCTTCTCAAAGGGACACTGATGAACAGTTTCTAGACAGAGATACTCTGCTCTGGGAGCAGACCCAGTTGCTAAACACCACTATTTACTGCTGCCTCCATTTTCCACAAAGGAAGTACATCCTGCCAAGACCTTTTTCTTCCTTCTCACTGGCCTAGAAGTTTTGAGTTCCAATTCAGAATCAAAACAGACAGCTTTTCCTTATATAAAGGCTACAATCCCTGAGGACAGTCTTGAAAGTGGCAGGTATATAGGCCACACCTTTCAGCAGGAATATGATGACACCCACCAGAGGACAGCAGAAGCACCATAGAGTTCTTGGCATCTAGAGAAAAGGTAGAAAGTGTGTGCTCTTTAACTGGCCTCCCTATTGATAGCCAATTGGAATGATGATTACCTTTTCACCATTTTAGCCAGATGGCAGGAATACCTATAAAATGGAAAGCTATTTTGTTTTCTTCCAGTCCCCCAGGCAACAAGGAGACAGCTAGCATTTAGTATTAATGAAAATATGCTGCATGTTCCACCCATAGCCTTGAGTGGCGCATTACTACTGCTTACACTGGACAGTATGAAGTCCAGGGCACCAGTGCCTAGGCGTAGGCAGTTTGGAAAGAGACAGAGAGCAGTGTCTTCCTTTCTTAAGAGTACTCACAAAAGAATGGCTGTCAGAAAAGGAAATGAGGAGTAGCTCCAAACACTTCAGATCACCCCACCTTCTCCAGTGAGAACCTGTCTCTTCCCCATACCCTGTCATCAGGTAGGCCCTATCTATAGAGCAGAGAATGAACCATAGCACCCATCTAGAGCTAATGTGTCAGTAAGTCCAGGCACCACAGTAATAGCAGCCATATTATATGGGAAAAGAGTTCAAGAAAGCAAGCAAAAAGCAAATTCAATAGTCAGATAGATTAGATTGTATTTGATGCTGCCTTTGGGTTTTACAAATCTGGGTCGTGATATTGTTGCTTTTCGAAAACAGTGGGAATGATCAACCATATTGTGAAAGGGAAGATTTTTCTGTCATAACTATTCCACATGGGAGCTTTCTGAGGAAGTTAGGGCTGAAGGAGGGAGGCAGGCAGAAGGGCAGCTGGCAGGGCTGCCTGGGAGGAGCTCTGCTATTATGTGGATCTTGGACTATTTGAGAACAAGGAAGCTGGGGGGAGGGGTAATCACTCATATTACTGAGCACTTGGAAATCCAGCAAGGTCTCAAAATTCTTCAGTCCCTAGAATCACTTGTTAGGGAAACTTGGTGATATTTTATTTGAGAAAATGAGACTCTATGAACTCACGGAGCCAAATGCTCTTAACTGCTTGAAATATTAAAATCTCCAGTGGATTCATTGCAAAACTATGGAGCCCATTGGTTCCTTTGGAATGTGAACCACAGGTTCCAGTCCTGAGCCCTTTGAGGGACAGGAGAATGTGGTTTAAGAAAAAACATGAAACAAAGCAAAAAACAATTATTGGTGTGTTCTTTCACCTCCCATCTGTAAAGCTTGGTAGCTGGAGTTTACTGCCATTATTATCTCTATTTGAAGGCAAGGGGCTGTCTTATTACCTTCAGAGAACATTTATTGATTTTTTTTTTTTTTTACAATGCGTCTTTATTGCCCAAATGGCCTTTCTGAAGTTGATTGTGAATCTTCCTTGTTGAAACTTGGAATTCCACCTGTCTTGGAGGGAGTGGGAGCACAAATCTTTTCTTCCTCATTTGTCTGTCGTTGTCAGTAAGCTCAGATGGAGTATTCAGAGTGTTGATTACCACTTTATTCATGGTTTCGGAAATCTCTGGACTGGGCACAGGTACAAGACTTAAAAGCCTGGCATGTCAGACAGAAATCCATTTCTAGCTTTGGTAGTTCATAAACCATGAAGCTTTAATGCTGTCATTGGTGCAAGGCTCAGCACAGAGTCGATTGTAATCTAGCCAGGTTTTCCTGTTGAGGAGGAAGAAGAGAAGAGAGCCCCACATTTTCTCGTTGTCAGTAATGCTGGGAGTTCGGGGTGATGGTGAGGCTAGTCAGGGAAGGATCTGAATATTTTGAGATTAAAAAATAATGGTAATAGGTCAAGGGGGTAAAAACCACTAAAATCTGCTTGATGGAAACTTAGTGAAATAATGTGTTTGTGTATGTGTGTGTGTGTAAGCGCATTTGAGTGGATGGTCTGTGGGTTTGAAACAGGCATGTAGAGAATCAGTTAGTGGTGGGTGGGTGAGATGAGTGGGGAGGTAAAAGGGGAAGGCATGTTAGATGCTATCAAAAAGACCAGGAAGTCAAAGGAAGGTGATATCCATGAGCAGGGTAGGGGCTCAGAGGGGGTTTAGTTGTGTGACGTTGGATAAGAATTTTTCCCCCTTTGGACATCAGTTTTCCCTGTCTGTAAAATAAGGGAGTTAAACTAGATACTTTTAAAATGCCTTTTCAGCTTAGACTTTTTGTGACAATTCTGCAAGTTCCAAACATCATCATTGTTATTTCAGCAAACACACATGCATTTATACCTGTATGCATGTTTGGTGTTGCCTTCCTAGAAGATGGTGAATCCTAGCTCCCATTCTCTTAAAAAAATCAATCTTCAGAGGGGAATAGAGCCAGCTGAGAGAGTTCACTGTGGATGGGCTGGGTTAAAAGTCAGGACTGAGATTCCCTCTTCTCCCGGCATTATGACCATGGCTGGATAACTTCCTTTCTTTTCCACTTTCTCATCTGGAAAATCAGGATATGAATCCTCATCTCTACCTCATCATGTTTCAAAGAGGGTTAATTAATTCATCATGTGCATTATGTGCTCAAGAATTTACTATTTTTCAGACATTTTCTAGTAAAACATTGGAGATTGTACATCCATTTGTTTTGTACACATGAAGCACTGTTTGGTACACATCATAAAATTGAAACTGTAGTTTACATTCTGAACTCAAAGAATTACACCATCCTCACTGATGTTTACAATATGTCCCAATTTAGTATCCTTGGCAAATTTTATATAAGTATGGCTTTGATTCTTTCTCTAGCCCCAGGTTTTTGTGAGGAAAGAAATGTAAGTGAACCCTCATTGAACTCTTTCTGTCCTTTAAATCTACTCTTTCCCACCTCAACTCATGTGGAATTGAATGTTACTTCTTGTTTGGAGTCTTGCAGAGAGTTTTTGGTGCATATCAGTGTCCCCTTCACTCCCTGACTTTCAGAGGAACATTTCCCAGGGGCAAGTTAACTCTGCTAGGAGGATCTACTTGCAACTTCAACAGAGCCTTAATCAGGTATCTTTGGCCAAGAAGTTGACCGATCCTGATTGCACGAGTCCTAGAGATTTTTTCACAAAGCTCCTATTATCTTTTCTCTGTCTCTGGTTTTCTTAAATATCATAGCCAGACTTTAGATTAGGGGCCAGCAAACTTTTTTCTATAAAGGGCCAGATAGTAAATATTTTAGACTTTGTGGCCTATATGGTCTCTGACTGTACTATTCAACTCTGCCTTTGTAGCATGAAAGCAAACCTAGACAAAACTAATGGGTATGACTGTACTACAGTAAAACTTTATGGGCACTGAAATTTATATTTCATTTAATTTTCACATGCTTTTAAATACTATTTTTTTATTTTTTCCAACCATTTAAAATGTAAAAATCATTCTCAGTTCTTGAGCCACACAAAGACAAGCAGCACATTGGATTTGGCTTGTGAATTGTAGTTTGTTGACTCTTGCTCCTGTGCTTACAAATCTGCATAGTAAATTTTGCTCTTTCTGGTCTCCTGGTATCTTAGCAACTCTCTAGATTATCTAATTTTAAACATTCTTCTGAGTTGGCCAGTCAAAGTTTGTTCCCCTTGCTTGCCTAGAATACCTGGTCTGGTGGCATCTAGGTCTTGAGCATTTTTCACTAAACAGGAGAAAAATAAACAAATCTAGGAATGCTACAAGAGGATACTTTTTTTCTGATGATCTTGTAGATCACTCACCCTTGCAATACCCAGAGGAGAAGTTGAAAATATTCTACACATTTTCTTTTTAGACTTTTGTACCATAACCATATGGATAACTATAAAATATATATGAATGAGTTTTGATGGACACCACATATACCCCAGATGGTATAGAGGAAGGGCTTTGGGGACTCTCTGGTACTAAGCGTTATGGAAAAACTCTGTCTCATAGAAAGTAAGGCCCAGGTGGCCAGCTGAGTTATGAATCTACCATATATTTCCCCATGATTCTTTGTCTTTACACATTTGCTGGCTTAATTCTGGTCCTCCTCATCACAAGACTAGACCACAGGCTTGCAGAATAAGTAATTTAGCTCTGTAACTCATTCCAGTTGATGCCCACCCAAGTCTCTTATTAGAGCCCAATTTGGGAGCCATGTCAAGAATTTGCCATTGCTCGTCTATAGTGCCCTGTGACTGCTTATTTATAGCATGTGCATCTTATGAAACAATGATTAACATGAAATTTCTGTGTCACTTGTAAGATCTTCTGAGTCCATTGTCTCACTCCACCTTGCCTTATTATTCCCCAGTGTGTTATATTTTTAAAGCCCATCCATATACTGCAGCCAGAAGCTTTTTTAATCCCTCACAGAATCTCTTGATAATTGTGAAACTCTGGGTGGTAGATTTTAGCAGTTGGTTGCTCTTGCAAGGGTGTTAGACCCACTTTTTCTTCAGAGGTAGGAGTTATTTCTTACTTCTCTGATCTCTAGTCTAGTCCCATGGCAAGAAACACACCGTCCCTCATAATAACTGAATTCTGGGAGAAGCTGTTATTTCAAAAAGCAATCTCTTCAGTTATAATAGTCATGTGTGCATACTTCTGGAACCTATTTTTCAGGTGTTCACGCTCCTTCTCTTCATGGCTAGGTAACTGCCCTCAGCATTCCAAGGAGGCAGGTAATCTTTTTACCTGTCAGAAGAGAGCACAGAAAAGGAAACTTCCTCCTATCCAAAAAAGGAAACTGGGACTTGGAGGTGAATGATTCTTTATAAAGGGAGCAAAGGGATTAGAATTCTCAGTCCATTTGCTTCCAGCCCATGTTGTGACTCCTGATACATCCCACTGAAATCACCACAGCTTCTGGCTAGACTCGTGCCAATATTTTACTGAGTACTTCATAAGAACAGGCCTGGTGGTAATCTCCTCATGCATTCAGTCAGTATACATTTGCTGGGTCCTTACTACACATGAGATACTAGGCTCACATACTCAAGATACAGAGCCTACCTGAAGGAACTTAGTGATCATAGCCCTGGACACTTTTAAATTTCTTCAGTGGATGAAGAGCTATCATATCCGATTTCCATTGAACTTCCCAACCACCTAGAACAGAGGAAGATGTCATCCTCCTTATTTTCCATGTAAGCAAACTGAGGTTTTCTCAGTTAATCAACAGGTAGTAAGTGGACTATCTGGATGTAAACCCAGGCCTTCTGGGTCCAATGCTAGCAGTCACTCTCTTACAGCACAGCTACCCCTCAAATATATAAACATACTAACCTAAAGCAGAAAGAAAGTGCAATGCCTAGGCAAACAAGAAAGACAACAGTGAAGAGGAACAAGAGAGTCAGAAATTAAAGAATTTACGAAAGACTTAAGTACTGTGGGGAGAAACCAAGGAGCCAATGAGTAGCACCAATATCACAGGGAGCTTTCTTCCTAAAAAAGCTCCAAATACTTAAAACAGCTCCAAATACTTAAAACTCTTCATTAGGTAGGGCCAGGGACATGTGAGTAATAGTCCTTCTGCCAACTTCTATTCTTCAGAGGGAAAGTTCTGATTCTGATGAAACCAGGCTTGGTAGCTCTTAATTCACTCTCATCACACAACCACAGAACAGGAAGCATGATTTAACACCTATGCACATGAGAATTTTACTCCTCACTACCAAGCTAAGGGAAGAACTCAGAGACAGGTTGTATGGATACAAATGGTAGAATCATGGTTCCTTGACTCTTTGCTTTGAGCCTTCTCAGATAAGTGTGCCACAGAATGTTTTCCATGGGGCCAGGAGCAAGAGAACTCCATTCCCCTCCTCTTTGATGTCATAAACCAGAAAATATTGTCTTTCAGGACAGAGCTAAAAATTGAGGCAAAATCTTCTTCTCTTTTATCAGGGTTTTATCTATTTATTTATTTATTTTTTGTGGTATGTGGGCCTCTCACTGTTGTGGCCTCTCCCGTTGTGGAGCACAGGCTCCGGACGCGCAGGCTCAACGGCCATGGTTCACGGGCACAGCCGCTCCGCGGCATGTGGGATCTTCCCGGACCGGGGCACGAACCCATGTCCCCTGCATCGGCAGGGGGACTCTCAACCACTGTGCCACCAGGGAAGCCCTTATCAGGGTTTTAAATTTTTAATTGTCCTTCCTCTCCTGGTTCACCTCATAGTGTAGACGGACCATGATTTCACTCTGGTACTTGGATATGGAACCTGGAGACTGTGGGCCTCTTACAGGTCCCTAAGTTAGATAACCACATTTCTATAGTCCCATGTTCACAAGTTCTTTCACTTTCTGGGCAGTTGACTCAGCCATGAGTTATTTAATGAAAAGACTTAAAAGATTTGCAGTACTTGGAATCACAGGATCTTTAAATGCTAACCTGTTAAAATTTGAAGGAAGAGAACTCAGAAATCTAAAAATTTGACCAAGCCATTTTATAGATGAGGAAACTGAGGCCCAGAGAGAGGAAGTGACTTTTCCAGGTTCATAGAACATATAAAAGGCAGAAATGAGGGTCTCCCAGCCATTTCTTGTTTCTTGTCTGAGGGGTTCTCCAGCCTCACAGCTGATCAGCAGAGCCTCAGAGATTGTTGCCTTGGAATCTCCAAGAATTATGTAAGGCAGCATAATAAACCTTTATCTTGACTGTAGGGATATCTAAAATTGCTATTTGATGACTGGCACTTTCCCCAGATAACATCCATTTATTCAACAAACAGTCAATGCTTACTTATTGTGTACACTAGACCTATACCAGGCACTGGGATAAGAGATAACAACAAAAACTAGTCATTGAACACTCAGTATGTATTAGTTGCTTTGTAGACATTTTCTCATTCCATCCTCACAAAAACCCTATGATGTAGGTATTATCATTAGCCCTATTTGCAAATGAGGGAACTGAGGCACAGAAGAGTTAAAGTGACTTGCCCAAAGTCATATAACTTGTTAGTGGCTGTGGAGTGAATATGACACAGAGTTTCCAACATAATAGAGTAAGATAAGTGCTGTACTAGAAGTAAGTACACAATCCACTGAGCAGACAGAATAAGAGAATGAGTTATTTTACTTGGAATGTTTAAGAAATCTTCACAGAGGAGTTAAGGGTTGATTTAGGTCTGAAGGGATGCGTAATAGTTTGCCAAGTACAAAAGGTAGGAAGTGAACTTCAGGAAGACAGGACTTCAGGAACAGACTGGCCAAAGACAGGGCTGCGTGAAAGTTGGATGCTTGTTTTAGGAACATTTTGGAGTCCAGAAGTGGTTGAGAGGAACCTCATCAGATGCAGCAGGTCCCTTGACCAGCCTTCAGTTAGCCTTTTATGCCTTCACCCCCCACCCCGATGCTGAGCTGTACATCACTGTCCTACTCTACTCTCTGGACTTTTTGGAAGCACACTGCTATCTAGGTAGTGGAATAAGATGCAGTGCAAGAGCACCAAATGGAGCTCTGGTTCTGCCATTGACTTACTATGTGGCCTTAGGCATGTCTCATTCCTTCTTTTCACTTCAAATCTCCATCTAAATAATAAAAGTGTTGAACTAAATGATCTTGAATATTTTAGCAATAAATCTATAAAAACCTAAATCTTTAACGATAAATCTCTAAAATGTTATAGATATTCCAGATGTTTCTATTGGCCAGTGGTTCACTTTATATGCATCAGCCTTGGAAAATAGACAACCCAATCCTTAACTCCAAGACTTAATAGATATGCAGCTTTGAGCAAGTCACTTAACTTCTTTGTGCCTCTGTGAAGATAGCAATAGATCACAAGGTTATTGTAAGAACTAAATGATATGTAACACAGCTCCAGTGCCCAATAAGTTTTGGTTCCTTCTACTGGAGTGAAGCCTTGTTTATTGGCACACATACGCTTATGGTGTCCCCTGGGTAGCAGAAAGGAGAGATGGCAAATAGTATTTATCGTAGTTCTCTGGTAAAGAAGGCTTTGGGTTGGGTTTGGTGTAAGGTCCTCAAACAACCACTTATCTTCAGTGTTACTTAATTGGTGATCTGAAGGGCCAATAGCATTTGTATAAGAACATAGCAAAGGTCAATCTCTTCCTCTTTCCTCTTGGCCTCTCAGGGCACTATGAGTAACATTCCCCAGAAAGCCCAGCAAGCATGTGTTCATCGCCTCTCTTGAGTTTTGGGCTTTGGACTCGAAAGTGTCAGAGCTCTCTGTGTATCTTTGCCTGCAACAAGATTTGTCTGACCTCCCTGGTAAATTCAGATCCATAGCCACAGGCCAGGAGAAAAGCTAAGAGAGGTCATAAATTATCTTCCACATTCTTCAGCGATTGGTTTCCCTCATCCAGCCAGTGGCGTGTCTTAAAAGTATGTTGGGGCCAGATTCAATAGAAACCTGAACCAGCACCTGTGTAAATAAAATTTTAAGGCTTCTTTTCCTGAAGCTGGATGGATATTTTTTAAAACCAAGCTGGACTTTATTTTATCTAGAGTGCTGTCTCCTATGCTCTTAGTGCTTTGGACCCCTTGGAGGAATGTAGTCTGGTTGTAGTGTTATTGTTTTGTTTATTATTTGTGAGGGAGGGGCATTTATTTCAAAACTCGGATAATGCCTTGGTATGGCCTGTGACTTCACTGTGTATAAAATGAAACTGGTGATGTACCGTCATTCATTCTGCCTCCCACAGATTGGCTTTATATCCCTACATCCACGCCTGCTCTTCAATTCTGATCCTTTTAAAAACCAGCCAACCAGGTTCCTTAAAAAACTAAAAATAGAACTACCATACGACCTAGCAATCCCACTACTGGGCATATACCCTGAGAAAACCATAATTCAAAAAGAGTCATGTACCACAATGTTCATTGCAGCTCTATTTACAATAGCCAGGACATGGAAGCAACCTAAGTGTCCATCGACAGATGAATAGATAAAGAAGATGTGGCACATATATACAATGGAATATTACTCAGCCATAAAAAGAAAGGAAATTGAGTTATTTGTAGTGAGGTGGATGGACCTAGAGTCTGTCATACAGAGTGAAGTAAGTCAGGAAGAGAAAAACAAATACCGTATGCTAACACATATATATGGAATCTAAAAAAAAAAAAGGTTCTGAAGAACCTAGGGGCAGGACAGGAATAAAGATGCAGACGTAGAGAATGGACTTGAGGACACAGGGAGGGAGAAGGGTAAGCTGGGACAAAGTGAGAGAGTGGCATGCACTTATGTATACTACCAAATGTAAAATAGATAGCTAGTGGGAAGCAGCTGCATAGCACAGGGAGATCAGCTCGGTGCTTTGTGACCAACTAGAGGGGTGGGATAGGGAGGATGGGAGGGAGACGCAAGAGGGAGGGGATATGGGGATATATGTATATGTATAGCTGATTCACTATGTTATAAAGCAGAAACTAACACACCATTGTAAAGCAATTATACTCCAATAAAGATGTTTAAAAAATAAATAAAATTAATTAATTAAAATAAAGGAAATAAAAAAAAACAAAACAGTCAACCCAAACCAGCATGTAACATACTACTTATCTCTAAGTCCTAACTTAATGACCCTCTGATCTTGTCCAAAACCCTAAATGGGGAAAGGAGGTTAGCATCTTGCCTAAGGCCCCCTGGGCCCAGCAGTAAGTGGATATCCAGTCCTTGAGGTCCCTTAGCTCTGCTCAGCTTCAGAATAGAGACAGGATCCTTCATATGTGTTGCTTATGATTAAAGGCCTCCTACTTCTCACTGTCCTACCGCACCTCTTCTGCCACCCCACCCCTATAGCTTCCATGGCTCCCCAGAAACTCCTCTGTAACCCATGTCACTCGGAAAGAGATTTTCTTGTCTCTTTTGCAATTTCATGAAGACTAGCTAGCAAGTTTAAGTCCAGATTATGCTTCCATGGGGGCAGAGATAGATGTAGAAAACAATAGAAAGGGGTTTGGAGATGTGGAATGATTTGTCACCTATGTAGTGAGCCCTACAAAAATATTGAAATGTTCTCTACTCAGAAGCCCTATTGATATAGGGGTAAAAGACTTGATTTGAGTCCAACATTTGTTGACTCTGTGATCTTGGGAAAGTGACATGTCCTCCGTGAGCCTTAGTTTTCTCACTTTTAAAATTGGGATAATGATGACCACCAGAGAAATTCTAAGGATTACGTGAGATAAAGCAACTAGAAGTTTTCTTACATAGTGCCAGACTTTCAAAAAAACTGAACCAAACACTTTCGACAATGCCTCTTAATGTGTAAATGAGAAATCAGCTCCACGTCAAATTTCAGCATGTTTCCAGGGATCCCATGATTTCACTGTAGAAATGCAAGTATGAATTAAATAACTCACCTGTTGCTATTTACATGGATAGTTTGGTAGCAATTATTTTTAGACATGTGACATATTTCAGACATAATTCAGACTGTAATAGTTTTGCAGCTTTGCAGATGTATTCATTCCCAATTACCAAAGACCTAAAAGGAATTAGCTAGAGCTATGAGGGGTAGTACAAAGGTAGACAACACAGGGCTCCCTGGGACCTGTCCCTTGGTTAGAGGGAACTCTGGATTATAGGCATTTGTATTCGTATAGTCTAGTGTCAGGGAAGAAGAGTTGGAGGTGAGTAGCTTCCACTCATTCATTTTTTTAAACACGCATGTATTGTATGAGGCCCTATGTGGACCCAGAGATGAGTATGAGATGGCCCTGTCCTCAGGGAGCTTCTAGTCTGGTGGACGTGCCCTCCAAGGTCAGCTACAGTTTTACACTACACAGGGTATTTAAGCGCAGCAGAAGCAGTGTGATGAGACAAGGGAGAGAAAAATCTACAGGCATAGCTTCCCATACCCAAGGACAACACTGACCAAGGCTGGCACAGTTTGAGGGAACTGTTCGCATGAGCAGGTCTGGAAGCCTTATCAACAACAGAAAATAATGATGATGATAGTTATAGCAGCTAATATTTACTGAACATTTTCTGTGTTAGACGCTACACTAAGTGCTTACTTAATCTTCACAACAACGTAATGAGATAGTAGATACCCTTACTACCCTTATTTTACAAATGGGGAAACTGAGGCTCAAGGACTAAGGGAACAGGAAGGGAACTAATTCATCTGAGTTCAACAAACATATCGCATCTTATATGCCAGGCCTGTGCTAAGTGCTAGGGAGAGAGAGATGAGTAAAACATACTCTCAGTCCAGAGGGAGCAAACCAATAAGTGCACAGTGAGGCTAATATATTCCAGGCCTTCTGCTTGATGCTGCGAACTCAGTGATGAATGATACACAGTCCTTCTTGCAAAGCTCTCAAAGTTTATTGGGGGATATCAATGTGGAAACAAAAATTATATACTGCTGTGAGAAGTGTCATAAGAGAGATAAGTGCAAAATGGGACAGAGATTGTGCAGCAAATGATTGGTTTAAATCAAAGCCCAAAAGAAGCAATGTTACTAAGAATAATAGAGAAACTGATTGATTTAAATCAAACCCCCAAAATAAAAACCAGTGTTATCTAATTTTATTCAGGCTTGGTCAGTTATTTTCCATTTTTCATTCTATCCCTAAAATGGATGATCAGTATTATTTCCCATGGAAGGATGATGAAATACTATCAAACTATACTATTAAACTATCCCTTTATCCCATCTCATGCCCACACTTTCCCTTTCCTCACCTTTACTCAGGCTACATCCCTCTACCTCAAATGCTTTTTAAGTCCCACCTTCCTTCAAGGCCTCACTCAAGTGCCTGCTCCTCCATGAAGCTTCCACCCCATGAGGATATGGGGAGGGGGAAGGGTAAGCTGTGACAAAGTGAGAGAGTGGCATGGACATATATACACTACCAAACATAAAATAGCTAGTGGGAAGCAGCCGCATAGCACAGGGAGATCAGCTCGGTGCTTTGTGACCACCTAGAGGGGTGGGGTAGGGAGGGTGGGAGGGAGGGAGACACAAGAGGGCAAAGATATGGGAACATATGTATATGTATAACTGATTCACTTTGTTATAAAGCAGAAACTAACACACCATTGTAAAGCAATTATACTCCAATAAAGATGTTAAAATTAAAAAAAAGCAAAAAAAAAAAAAAGGCATTCTACCCTCTCCCGTACTCCCACAGCACTTCATGGGTGCTTCTCTTGTGGTTCTTACCACTCCTTGCTTTATCTTTAGGTGATGTACTTACACATCTTTTTTCCTCTACTAGACTGAGCTCCTTAGTGGAAGATTCACTTTGCTGAAACCATGATTTTATTTTAAATTCATTGGAATTCTCTTCTGGATTGTATTGTTGCCTAGTGGGCCTTACCCTTCAATCTTTTTTTTTTTTTTTTTTTTTTTTTTTTTTTTGCAGTATGCGGGCCCCTCGCTGTTGTGGCTCTCCCATTGCGGAGCACAGGCTCCGGAAGCGCAGGCTCAACAGCCATGGCTCACAGGCCCAGCCGCTCCGCGGCATGTGGGACCCTCCCGAACCAGGGCACGAACCCATGTCCCCTGCATCGGCAGGCAGACTCTCAACCACTGCGCCACCAGGGAAGCCCACCCTTCAATCTTAAGCATGTGAAATTGCATAACCTATGTGGAGATTAACACGTTCTACTCCTAGCTTTTAATAAAGGCTACTACATTAATATAACAATGACTAAAATGTGTCTTCATTTCTTTTAGGTCTTGCCCTCAGTCATACATAATTTATAGTCTTATTATCTCCCCTCAGGCCTCTGTTGTTGGATGTTTAGATTGTTTACACGTACTTAGGTTGCATTCATGTACATTACTTTTACTCTTTTTCTTTTAAAAATTTCCTTAGGATCCATTTCCACCAGTGGAAATACTGGATCAAAAGCAGAGGTTGGGGATGCGAGCATGTGATGTGCAGATCTTTAGGAATGGTAGATGCATTCGAGGAATTGGAGGGAGACAGATGACTGAATAGACAGACAAAATAAAGTGTTATGATTTAAGAATTTATGAAAAGCGTCTCTGTTTGAAAGTATCTTGCCACACATGATCTGTCACAGGGTCTGAAACTCGCCATATGTAGGACTGTTTTGGAAGACTGCTTCCTAGGACACATTCAGCCATCATCAAGAAATGCTGTTGGGACATAGGTTGTCAGTATGTTTCTTGGCAGGATTCTGGAGGATAGGAACACCAGCCTCATAAATTTTGAAAGGGATAAGGGATTCAGGACAAGTTCTGAACATAAGGTGCTTATCTAGAATAGGAAACTTTATAGATAGAGCATCAAAGTGGCAAGCTCTCAGGAGCCAGGGGTCAAATTAAGGCATTGAGCATTCGGTAGGATGAAAGGACAGAAGGGGAAGAGGGAAGCAGAGGAGGAGTTGTGGTGAGAGATGAACAGGTTTCACCTACTTAACAGGACTTGGAATTTGGGGTTTGTGTTGGGTTTGTGATATCACTTTATACTAGGGAGAGATGACTGAGTTTTGGGCAACCAATAGGTGATTTTAGATAGAATTGTACGGGTCAAGGCCTAAGGGGATGTCCAAGTCCAGGCCAGCTTCTGTGGACATCAGAAAACCATGAGGCATTTGGATATCAGAAACCTATCAGGGGCAGAAGAACTCAGGGCAGCATGGCAGACTCAGCACATACAAATAAGTGCACACCAGTTATCTCACAGGATTAAGATTACTGATGCAGGATAGAGGCCAGCTGCCACTGCCCTCTGTGATGGACAGATCTTTAGGGGTGGTAGGCACATTTGAGGAATTGGAAGGAAGTTTTTACCTATTGGTTGAATTCACTGACATGGTTTGGGGGTTGTAGCTTTCACATACTCAGGTTTTCTTGTTCAGGTGGAGACTGCAAGATCTACTGCAGAACTGCATATTCTATGTGGGAAAAAAAAAACAGGTCTCCTGAGTTAGAACAGAACATAGAACCCTGCAGGGTTAAGGATAGAGGTGCTCTGTAAGAAGTCAGACAGCATTTTCCAGTTCTGTCCGCCAGAATTTCTTGTCCCCCTTGGGACTCAATTTCTCTTACTCTGGTTCCTAGTGTTCTTCCACTCTTCACCTTGAGTGTAAATATAGAGCACATTCCTTGGGTTCCCAGAAAACAATAGGGATGACCTCTCATTCACCAAAGTGCACATTAGTAAATACTAAGGGAGAACAAATGGGAAATCCAGTATAGAAAATAAAAGTAGGATTCTATTCCTTGGTATCCCAGATTAAACAATAAAGAACGCTAAATTCTTTATTGTTTAATCTGGGATACCAAGGAATTCTTAAACAACAAGAATTAGATGCCTTCCTGTGGCTCTTTTTTAGTCATGTCAACGTAGCCCAGTCTTCACTTGGTAACCCTTTTTCCTTGTTTGTTAACCCTTCTTCCTTTTTTGTTAACCCATCCACTATGCTCCTATGGGGTCCTAGGGAAATGACAAAAATTTACACACATATCCAGTAAGAGGAAGGTCACTCATTAATAGCAAACCCTTTTATGATGTTGTGAGCATTTGACACCCATGTTGCTAGGAACACCTGTGAGTAACCTGACCCCTCTTTGGAGAAGAATGTGATTGGTGTATTGCTTCAAGGAGACCCTCACTGTTCTGGGAAATATAACTCCGAAGTTTGCTGAATATTACCAGGGAATATGTACAGAGAATAGAGCCTGCAGATAAGCCGTCTTCTGATTAGCTTCAGGCATGTTTAAAGCAGCTAGGATGTGGTAGATTTAGCCTTTAGGAAATTCACTTGACCTCTCTAAGCCTCAGTTTCTTCACCTATAAAATGGAGATAATATAGCGGTTGAAAAAGCTAAAGGAAATGATGCTTGTGAATACACTGTGTAAATTGCAAAGTATCCTATGAGTAGTAGTTTCTAGAGGATCTCCTTACCATCATTCAAGACAATCATGCCTATGTTATATAAATACTTGCCTCTGACCACCCTGGAAACACTTTGCAAAGAGTTGTCTATAGGAGAAACAGTTTAATATGCAAATTACTCCTTAATTTGCATGTTTTCTATATAACAGCTTATTAACATGAGGTACATCTTCTCTAATCTGCAGTCATACCAGAATGATTACCTCTTTGAAATACCTTCCAGAAATCCTCAAAAATGAATTTTATTCCTCCAAAAATAGTCTATCGCAAAGATAACCTCCAAATTGATTGACAGTATGTCCAACTACTTTTGCAAGATATAGGGCTAGGCAGATAATTTTATTTATAGAGATAATTATTGTCTTCCTGCAAGTGAGCAGTAGCCAGAAAATGGACAAGAGAGGCATGAGAATTGCCTTCCTATTACAGCTCAGCTTTGGGTCTTACCTGCACGGTTTCTAAAAGCCTGTGCAGATAAGTTGCAGTGTTTATGGCAAAAGCAAAACTTGCTCTAAAAGCAAGCCCTTGTTTCATTGCTTAGTGTTTTAATCCCCATCAGACATGACTTTGATCTGGCATTTGGCAGCAGGGCAGGTTCCTAAGCTGCTGTATACAAATTGGGGAGGAGTGGTGATATTATTGGAATGAATTTATTTGTTGTAAGTTATAAATACATGGGCTTTTTCAGTTTCATCATCACCCTCAAAACTTTATCTGTTTTCCCCAACGGAGCCGTCTCTCAGCCTTTAATATGCTTGCTTTGAGCTCACGGGCATTGCTGCCTGGCTAACACAGGAACCTTGAGAACTTGCTTCCAAGGTCCTTTTCTTTGTTTTCTCTTGATGCCCAAGCTACCAGGGTCAGTAGTGACTGTGGTGAGCTGACAGTGAGGTGGCAACAAACTGAGCTTTGTCCTCTGGCTTCCCTTGACCCCTTCTATTCATCATCCAAGAGGCTCCAGGCCAGCATTCCATAGAGCAGCCTCACCAAACTCACTAAGACTGAAGAGGAACCAGGATTTCAAATAACTGTTATGGAAGGAAGGAATGAGACTTAACATTTATAGAACTACAGTGATCTCTTTGTTGAGTCTTTTCACTCCAGAAAGATAACTACTCTTTTTAGGAAGCCTTCAAACCCTAATGATCTTCTAGGACCTGGACTGCTTTCTTAAGAAGCACATTACAGGGAGATGTCTTGGCCAACAAAATATTAAAAGACCAATCATTCATTCACTTATGCATTCAACTAATGTAAATTGATAATTTTATATGTACCAGACACAGGAATGACAAAAAGGAGTTTTATCCTTGTCTCCTTCACAATCTAATAAAGACAGCTATTCTTTCATTTTGTAATGATCTGTCACATTTCATACACTGCTGGATATCTTTACATGGTAATGACACAAGGGAATGATTGAAAAGCTGAGACAGGGGCAGGAGGACTGAGTGTGTATCTAACCACTCTCAAGGCTCCATTTTGAAATACTGGGGTTGCAGTTTCAAAGGACTATTTTGAAATTTCACCCCATGGCACTGCAGGTAATAGAATCTTGCTGTCACTGGAGGCAAGAACATGGGTGATAATGACATAAATGAGATGAGAAGTTGGGAATAGTTAGTGTTCATTTTATTTTAGAGAAGAGTATACTTTATGCATGCATCATGGCAGAGTAAACCACTACTAGGAAAAAGAAAGCTAGCATGTGACCCTAGGCAAGTCACTGAAGCTCTCTGGACTTGTGCTTCTGCATCTGCAAAGCTGTTAATGGTATTTGCTCTTTCTACTTCATGGGTATGTTGTGAGATGATGTATAGGAAGGGATTTGCTAATGTTACCACAGCTTACAAATGTATGAAATTGATTTTAGGACCTTATAAAAGTATACCTGCCTTCATTAATGATTTAGAGTGTCTTTAAAGACGTCTGCATGCTTTTAAATTAGATCATTTGGACTACAACTTACAAGGCAGTCTTGATTTTCTTTTCTGACTCCTATTATTGGCACCAAAAGGCGTGCTAGGATTTTTTTTAAGATATAATTCACATGCCACAATAGTCACCCTTTTTAAGTGTGCAACTTCATGGTTTTTAATATGTTCAAGAAATCATGCAAACGTCACCACTGTCTAATTCCAGAACATTTTCATCATCTCAAAAAGATACTTACTCCCAATTTCCCCTCCGCTCAGACCCTGGCAACTACTAATTTACTTTCTGTCTCTGTGGATTTGTCAATAATAGACATTTTATCTAAATGGAACAATACAATATGTGACGTTTGTATCTGGATCCTTTCACTTAGCATAATGTTTTCAAGGTTAAACCATGTTTTAATATGTATTAGTATTTTATTTTTTCTGACTGAATAATAATTGCTAGGTTATATGGTAACTCTACATTTAACTTTTTGAGGGACCAAGGTTTTTTATTTGTTTGTTTGCTTGTTTGTTATAGAGACTCCACCATTTCACATTTCCGTCAGCAGTGTATGAGGGTTTGAATTTCTCTACATCCTTGCCAACATGTTATTATGTTACATTAGTCGTAGTAGTAGTAGTAGTAGTAGTACTCTTATACCCATCCTAGTGGGTATGAAGTGGTATTTTGTTGTGGTTTTGATTAGTGTTTAGCTAATGGCTAATGATGTTATGCATCTTTTCACGTGGTTGTTGGGCATTTGTGTATCTTCTATGGACAAATAACTATTCACATCTTTTCCCAGATTTTGACTGGATTATTTGTTTTTTACTACAGACTTGTGTTATTTATGAGTTCTAGATACAAGTCTCTTATCAGATATGTGATTTGCAAACATTTCCTCCCATTCTGTAAAGTTGTCTTTTCATTTTTGATGGTGTCTATTAAAGAACAAAATCTTTAATTTTGATGAAGTCCAGTTTATCTATTTTTTTCCTCTTATTGCTTGTGTTTTAGTGTCGTATCTAAAACTTCATGCCTAATCCAAGGTCACAAACATTTACACCTATGCTTTCTTCAGAGAATTTTGTAGTTTTAACTGTTACATTCGGGTCTGTGATCCATTTGGAGTTGATTTTTATTTTATATGATGTGAGGTGAGAGTCCAGCTTCATTCTTTTGCATGTAGATATCTTGCTGTCCCAGCATTATTTGTTGAAAAGAGTATTCTTTCTTAATAGAGTCGTTTTAGTATCCTTGTTGAAAAACTATTAATCATAAATATATGAGCTTATATCTGAACTCTCAGTTCTATTCCCCTGAACTATATATATTTTCTTATGAAACCAGCACACCATCTTGATGACTGTAGCTTCGTAATAAGGTTTGAAATTGGGAGCTGTGAGTCCTCCAAATTTATCCTTCATTTTCAAGATGATTTTGGCTATTCTAGGACACTTGCATTTTCATATAAATTTTTGAAAAACATCATCAATTTCAGAAAAAGTGACAGTTGGGTTTTTGATAGAGATTACACTGAATCTGTAGATCAATGTGGGGAGTTTTGTCATGTTAACAATATTAAGTCTTCAAATTCATGAACACAAGATGTCTTTCCATTTATTTAGTTGTTCTTTAATTTCTTTCAGTTACGTTTTGTTGTCTTCAATGTACAAGATTCACAGTTCTTTTGTTAAATTTATTCCTGAATACTTTATTCTTTTTGACACTTTTGTAAATTGAATTGTTTTCTTAATTTTATTTTGGATTACTCATTGCTAGTCTAAAAATGTAACTAATATGTGTATATTGATCTATTATACTGCATCCTTGCTGAATTCATTTATTAACTCTAATAGTTATTTTGCATATTTTTTTAGAGTTTTCTTCATATAAGATAACGCGATCTGTGAATAGAGACAGTTTTCCATCTTCTTTTCCAATCTGTATGCCTTTTATTTCTTTTTCTTTTCTAATTGCCCTGGCTAGAACATCCAGTACAATGTTGAATAGAAGTGGTGAGAGCAGACATCCTTGTCTTGTTCCCAATCTTAGGCAGAAAGCTTTCAGTGTTTCACCATTAAGTATGGTGTTAGCTGTGGGTTTTCCATAGATACCCATTATCAGGTTGAGAAAGTTTCCTTCTAGTCCTGGATTGTTGAAGTATTTTTATCAGATGCTTTTTCTGTGTCTATTCAGATCACATGTGGTTTTTGTCTTTAATTCTGTTAAAATGTTATATTAAATTAATTGATTTTTGTTTGTTGGACCAACCTTACATTCTGGGGTGAATTTCACTTGGTTATGGGGAATAATCCTTTTTATATATTGCTTTTTGGTTTGCTAGTATTTTGTTCAGATATTACCTCGATATTCACAAGAAAATGGATCTGTAGTTTTCTTCTTGTACTATTTTTGTCTTGTTTTGTTACCAGGGTAATAATACCTTCATAAAATCAATTGGAAAGTGTCCCTCATCATTTTCTTTTTCAGAAGTATTTGTGAAGAATTGGTATTAGTTCTTGAAACATTTGATAGAATTAAGTAATAAAGCCATGAGTCCCTGGGCTTTTCTTTGTGGGGAATTATTATTTTTATTACTATAATTAGTCATATTACTAATTCAGTATCTTTATTTGTAATATGTCTATTCTGAATTTATATTTATTTTTGTGTCAGTTATGGTAGTTTGTATCTTTCTAGTAATTTTCATTTCATCTGTGTTACTCAATTTGTTGGTATATAATTGTTTGTAGTATTCCTAAATAATTTTCTTTATTTCTGTAAGATTTCATTCAGTAAAGATGATGCAATAAATAATCTTTATTTCAGTAGTATTATCTCTTCTTTCATTCCTGATTTTCATAATTTAAAAGTACTGTTTTTTTTTTCTCTTGGTCAATTTCTTAAAAGGTTGTCAGTTTGTTGATCTTTCCAAAGAACCAAGATTTGGTTTTGTTCATTTTCTCTTTTATTTTCTATTGTCTATTTCATTTATTTATGTCCTATTTTTTAAATTATTTTTCCTTCTGCTTTCTTCTTTTTTAGTTTAACTCTCCTTTTTCTAGTGTCTTAAGATAGAAGGTTATGTTACTTATTTGAGATCTTTCTCAATAGCTGTAAATAATGTATATGTAAGCAGTTAGAACTATAAATTTCCTTCTAAGCACAGCTTTTATTGAATTCCAAAAGTTTTGGAATGTTGTTTTTTCATTTCAATTTATCTGAAGGTATTTTCTTATTTCCCTTGTGATTTCTTCTTTGAACAATTATTTAGGCTGCATTGTTTAACTTTCACATATTTGTGAATTTCTCAAAGTTTCTGATTGCTAATTTCATTCTATTTTGATAAGAGAACATCCTTTGTATGATTTCAGTCCATTTAGATGTATTGAGACTTGTTTCATGGCCTTAAGTAGGTTCTCTCCTGGAGGATGTTCCATGTGCACTTAAGAATGTGCATTATGGTGTTTTGGGGGTGGAGAATTCTACAGATGTTTGTTAAGTCTAAGTTTTATAGTGTTGTTCATGATTTCCCTTTTCTTATCTTCTGCTTACTTGTTTTATCCTTTATTGAAAGTAGGGTCTTTAAATTTCTATTATTATTTAATCACCTATTTTCCATTCAGTTCTACCAGTTTTTACTTTATGTTTTTTTGGGTTCTGTTATTAGATGCATATATTTATAATTGTATGTCTTCCTAACGGATTCAACTTTTTACCATTATAACATGTCCATCTTTGTCTCTAGTCACAGTTTTTGTCTTGATGCCTATTTCATCTGATAATAGTATACCCACTCCAGCTCTCCTTTGGCTGCTCTTTGTGTGGAATATCTTTTTCCATTCTTTTACTTTCAAAGAGTTTGTCTCTGAATCTAAGGTGTCTCTTGTAGAGAGCATATAGTTGTATCTCGTGTTTTTTTTCCAATTCATTCCTCAAATCTCTGTCTTTTAATAGCAGTGTTTAATCCAATTACACTTAATTACTTAGGCAGGATTTACACCTGTCAAACCTCATGGATTGTTGTTGCTGCAGTTTGTTCTTCTTTTAGTTGTTTGCTTGTTTAGTGACTTAAAAAAAAAAAAAAAAATTAGGGCTTCCCTAGTGGCACAGTGGTTGGGAGTCTGCCTGCCGATACAGGCGACGCGGGTTCGTGCCCTGGTCCGGGAAGATCCCACATGCCACGGGGCGGCTGGACCCGTGAGCCATGGTCACTGAGACTGTGCATCCGGAGCCTGTGCTCTGCGACGGGAGAGGCCACAGCAGTGAGAGGCCCGCGTACCACAAAAAAAAAAAAAAAAAAAAAAAAAGTTTAATTATTTGGGCTTCCCTGGTGGCTCAGTGGTTGAGAGTCCACCTGCCGATTCAGGGTATGTGGGTTCGTGCCCCGGTCCAGGAAGATCCCACATGCCATGGGTCGGCTGGGCCCGTGAGCCATGGCCACTGAGACTCCGCATCTGGAGCCTGTGCTCCGCAACAGGAGAGGCCACAGCAGTGAGAGGCCCATGTACCACAAAAATAAATAAATAAATAAAATTAAAAAAAAAAAAACTAGTTCTAGATGGCTGGGAATATGTTGGAGATTTTCAAATCCTCCATTGGACATCTCATTTCTCCACCTCTTTTTTAAGCTTTTTGGTTAGCTCATTGTTTGCCACAATTGTTACCACCAACTCAGCCAGCCTTGATGTTCAACATTTGTCTCTCGTTATCTTCTACAAACTCCCCCAGGGAAAAAGCTATTCACACTTGGTAAGCTCTGATTCAGGTTAAATAAACATAGCCCTGAAAATGGAGTCTTTCAGGGAACCCCCAAATGGTCAAATAGTGACCGTTCTCTGAAAGGGGGGCTTTAAAGGAGTCCCAGCCCCATTCCGCCTCCTCCAGTGATTACCAGGCTGCTAGTTTTCACCATCATTGCAGACTGTTGGTTTTCATGGTTACTATGGAGCTGGGAGGGGATGATGGGCAATAGGGCAAGTTTAAATGTCATAAAGTTTTGAATAAATCCTCCTCAGATTGCTACAAGCATTTGGTTAATTTCTAGAGTTCTGAAAATGTTTATTCTGACCATCTTTTGGCCAGTTTTCTAATTTATTTAATGGAGGAGAGAATTTTAGGAGTTCCTCACTTCATCATTTACTCTGACATTACTCCAGTCTAAAGTGTTTTGATCGAGCACTCCTCAACCTTTAAAAAAGGGAATATCTACAGTGTCCAGGAAAAAAAAGACTCTGAAAGTTAATTGGATTTTCAGGATCCTTCTGCTGTTCCTGAGGTCACTTAACCCAATGTTGTTTTTCATTTGACAAGCAAGAAGAAAGATGTTTTCTTGCATGTGATATAAACATATAAGCCAGACCATGTTTCCCCTCTACTCAGAATCCTCCAGTGTATCCCCATCTCACTTATTATAAGAGTATTTGACCTATAAGATCACAAATGATCTCTTCTGCTGTTGCCTCTCAGACCCCGTTTACCATATTTTCCCTGCTGTAGCTGCACTGCCTTCCTTGCCAATTCTCAAACATGATAAGTATTCTCCCACATTAGGGACCTACATCAACTGCTCCCTAGGCCATTAATGATCTTCCCGTAGATAACTGTGTGGCGCACTTTCTCACTTCCTTCAAGTTTTGGACAAGTGTCACCTCAATGAAACCTGCCTTCACCACTCAAGTTAAAATCATTGTCACTCAGCACTCCCCATTCCCCTTACCATGCTTTTTGTACATAGTACTTGTTTCTTTCTAACATACAATTTAATTTCCTAATTTATTATGTGTATTGTTTATTTTCTGCTTCCTTCCCTCTTTCACTTCCCCACACACATTAAAATGGATGTTAGTCAAGATAGGAACTTGTGATTATTTGTTCATTGATATATCCCTAGCATCTAGAACACTGCTTGGCATAGAGTAAATATTTAATAGACATTCAATTAATTAATATTGAATTTAATAGATATTCAATTAATTAATTCTGCCTAGATTTATCTTAATATTTTATCTGTTACATGGGCATGTGTTTAGTATAGATTCTGGTATTTATTAGGTGTATATTCATTTTTCACTGAATAACACAATGAATATTATGCTCCATTTCTAACCCTTTATTTTTCCAGTATTGTCAGGTAAATGAAATGTTCCACCTAAATGAACTTTGCCATATAACTGATCTCCAAGAAGTCTAGGTTTTAACATTTTTATATATCTCTTCATGGAATGGATACAATGGTTTTCACGCCTTCCGGAACACAGCAGAGTGACTATAATTTAGCGTTTTTGTTGGATTTTGAAAAACTATGGAAAAAATAATAGGAATAAAAGAATACCCTGTGTGGCAAGAATTTAATCTCTTACTTAACTGTATGAGCTTGGGCAATTCTGTTAACCATTCTCAGCTTCAGTTTCATCGTTTGTAAAAAGATAATAATAACTTCCCTGAATAGCTCATATATTGCTGTGAGGTTCAAACAAGATAATGCATGGGAATACTATCTCTAAGTTGTAAAGCTACCAACAAATGCAAGGTAGAGTTGATACAAATGTTTATGATTTAGGAAGATGCTGAATACATATGAACTGATCCCTACTGGTGAGTTTTTAGGGAACAGAGAAGGGTTACACTCAATGTGAGAACAGCTAAACCTGAATAACATCAGCTCTACCTGTCATTAGTTGAAAATAATTTTAGATTCCTGATGTTTTAGTGTGAGCAACTTTCAACACTGGAATTTTGTAAGTCTCCTTGCCCTAGAGTATTAAGAATTATCAACGTTTTACATGTTTTGGAGCCAAAGATGCCTCCCGTGTTTCCTAGGAATAACTCTGGTGCCCTTGGTACTGAAAAGGTACTCCAAAATGCAAAGACGCTCAGATACTTAGGGAACCCTGGGACAGTGAAAAAGAACAGAAAGTTAGAGTCGTTTGTCAGCTCAAGTTCCTGAAGTTGGTCAGGGTGGGGTTTTTTTTGTTTGTTTTGTAATTGTTGTTTTGGTTTTTTAACATCTTTATTGGGGTATAATTGCTTTACAATGGTGTGTTAGTTTCTGCTTTATAACAAAGTGAATCAGTTATACATATACATATTTTCCCATATCTCTTCCCTCTTGCGGCTCCCTCCCTCCCACCCTCCCTATCCCACCCCTCCAGGCGGTCACAAAGCACCGAGCTGATCTCCCTGTGCTATGTGGCTGCTTCCCACTAGTTATCTACCTTACGTTTGGTAGTGTATATATGTCCATTGTTTGTTTTCCATTAAGGAAAGGCTAGCAACATGTACCTTTGAGTTCTTCTGACTTTCCAAATCACAAATGGAAAGGAATAATGTATTCATTTTTCTTGGGTCCTGCATTATAGAGGAATTTTAAGATTAAAGAGAGACATCTCATTTTGTCAGTGACCACTATTTTTGTTTGTAATTCAGTTGATTTCAACATTTTCAGTGAGAGTTTTGTTGGGGAACTGAAGTATTGGGTTGACCAAAAAGTTCGTTCAGTTTTTCCCATAAGATGGCTCTAGTAGCACTTAGTTGTCTTTAACTTCATTTGAAACAATTTTGTTAGATTGTTCGTGACAGCTGTCATATCAGTGTGCATTTTAAAAAAGACTTATCAAAATTGGTGAACTTTTGTGCACCCATTTTAATATTGAAGATGGAAGAATAAAGCAACATTTTCAGCACATTATGCTTTATTATTTCAAGAAAGGTAAAAATGCAACTGAAACGCAAAAAAAAAAAAGATTTATGCAGTGTATGGAGAAGGTACTGTGACTGATCAAATGTGTCAAAAGTGGTTTGTGAAGTTTCATGCTAGGGATTTCTTGCTGGATGATGCTGCATCGTCGGGTAGACCAGTTGAAGTTGATAGTGACTGAATCAAGACATTAATTAAGAAAAATCAATGTTATACCATGTGGGAGATAGCCAACATACTCAAAATATCCAAATCAAGTGTTGAAAATAATTTGCACCAGCTTGGTTATGTTCATCGCTTTGATGTTTGGGTTCCACATAAGTTAAGCACAAAAAAACCTTCTTGACCATATTTCCACATGTGATTCTCTACTGAAACGTAATGAAAACATGCCATTTTTAAAACAAATTGTGACAAGTGGTGAAAAGTGGACAATGTACAACAATGTGGAACAGAAGAGACCATGGGCCAAGCAAAATGAACCACCACCAACCACACCAAAGGCTTGTCTTCATCCAAAGAAGGTGATGTTGTGTATATGGTGGGATTAGAAGGGAGTCCTCTATTTGAGTTCCTTTCAAAAACCAAACTATTAATACCAACAAGTACTACTCCCAGTTAGACCAACTGAAAGTGGCACTCGATGAAAAGCGTCCAGAATTAGTCAACAGAAAATGCATAATCTTCCATCAGGATAATGCAAGACCGCATGTTTCTTTGATGACCAGGCAAAAACTGTTACAGCTTGCCTGGGAAGTTCTGATCCATCCTCTGTATTCACCAGACATTGCACCTTCAGATTTCCATTTATTTCCGTTTTACAAAATTCTCTTAATGGAAAAAATTTCAATTCCCTGGAAGACTATAAAAGGTAACTGAACAGTTCTTTGCTCAAAAATATAAAAAGTTTTGGGAAGATAGAATTATGAAGTTACCTGAAAAATGGCAGTAGGTAGTGGAACAAAAAGATGCATATGCTGTTCAATAAAATTCTTGGTAAAAATGACAAATGTGTCTTTTATTTTTACTTAAAATCCGAAGTCACATTTTGGCCAACCCAATATATGACAGGAAAAGACGTTATCTTTATGGCAAATGGATGGTATGGGTGGACCTTTCTTGATGGATGTAGTCTCACCACCTTCTTATTCTCTGATGGCTGGAAAGTAAAGCCCAGGAGTGCTTTAAGTAAGCAGTCAGTATTCTTTCTAATACCCCGCTAGCCTCCACATGTCATTTTTCTGGCCATGACTGTTGGTCAGTTCTAGCAACTGGTCTTTCAGGTAGTAATCACCAAAATGCAGGCCATAGTAGAGGTTGGGGAAAGGAACAGTCAAACCCATTTGGCTGTCTTAAGGAAGTTGTAAAAAGAAAAACTTTGTTTTTAGTAGAAAGGAAAAGAAAAAGTGTATGGAGTCAATGTGTTTGGTCAAGACTAATTGAATATCTTAGTTTTTGATGAGCCACAAGTCATTAATTTCACAGTTTGTTTTATCCATCAATGTTGGCTCTTTCCAACCTCCATGCCTTTTCAAATACATCATTTCCTCTGCCTGGAATGCTCTACCTGTGCTTTGTTTACATAGTAAAATTCTGTGTTTCCATCAAGATTACTGCTGTGAAATGCAACTACTCTTAATTCTTTCATTTTAGGAGTTTAACTTAACATTAGCAAGCTGTTTGCATTTCTTTTACTATATAGCTTATTAGCGTCCCATTATTTTGTCTTCTGATGATGTTATATAACAACTATTACTCTCTTTTGCCCAATTAGTTGTACATATTCTCCTAGGTCCTATTTTTTTTTAATTTACTCATTTACTCCTTTCTTTTTCTCTTTCTCTTTCAATATTTAGTGAATGCCTATGAGGGCCAGACATTGTGTTAGTTGTTTTGCCCACATTATTTCATTTATTTCATTTACATGTCACAGCAGACTTATAAGTCATTATCTCTATTTTACAGTGCACTAAATTGAGGTCTAGAGAAGTCAAGTTACTTGCTCCAAAGTTCCAGCTAGTAAGCAGGGATTTTTGTGGAAATACAATGCCCTATTTTTTTCCCTACTCTATTACACTGGCTCCTTTCTCTATAGTTTCAATTGATTCCTCTATATGTGTCTGAAATCAATCTTTCGGTGCCTTTATGGGGCTAGAGTAAGAAAGGAATTTTGGCTTCTTAGTGCTCAGGGTCCATCACAGTGTGACTCCCTAAGAGGAAGTAACTAAAAATAATCCTTGGAGAAGAGAGACTTGGAGAAGGTGGCTATAAAATAATTGGGATACAAGCTCACATCTTCCCTACTGCAACCAGGAATGCTTCTACCCTCAGTAGGGATGGCAGTGACACCACAGGTAATGTTGAGCCCAGTAAGGCAGCACTTGGTGGAGGGTGGTAATGGCTTCTTCAGCTTTTCTTGAAGCTGTCACAGAGCTCGGTAGGTCCTTAGTGAGGCCCAGGATTGAGTTTTTCGTTCTATAAAACTTTTCTTTTCTTTTTCTTTTCTTCTCATATCTTCCTTTTTCTTCTTCTAGTCCTGCCCCCTCCCTTCCCCTTCTACTCCTCTTCCTCTTCCTCTTCTCCTTCATCCCTTCTTCCTCTTGTTTCTCCTCCTCCTCTGCCCCTCCTTCTCCCCCCCCACCTGTGTCATTAATCTTGTCAAGAAGCATGTGTTTTGATAAGGTATACACTATAATCATCTTGATAAGTAGTTTTTGAATTTTTAGTAAATCAAATCAAAATAGCACTCAGAAAGGGAGCATAATGAGGGTATGTTTGAGCTGCAGATTAAATTTCAGTTTTCAAATTTGATCTTAGGTGACCTTTATTTTTAGAACTATATAGGAAGAAAAATCTGCGAAATTTTATTAAAGCTCTTTATTGTGGAGTACTTGATAAATAAATAACATTAAGTACACTCCTTGAATGCTGCACAATAAAGATTTCAGCAGTAACTTCAGCCTTGGTCAGTTCTTCCCGCATTCCACGTGATTCCAGGAGAATGCACACCATTCAAACAGCTCTTGTTTACCAAATAGCTAAAATTTGCCAGATTTACATAAGTTATTTTAAATGTCCATGGCTCTGCAAAAGTGGATGATATGATACAGATTTTACAAAGGAGGAAACAGATTCAAAGAGGTTTATGCTGCTTGCCCAAGTTTATGCTATTTACCATAACTAGTAAGTGACATTGCTGGGACTCATAACCCAGTCCCTCTGACTCCTAAGTTCTTGCTTCTGCCACCACACCGTACTTCTTTGCTAATTAACAAATAGCTAAGAACAAGTAATAGAAATTTCACAGTCTATGTTATAGTCTTTTAGTCTCTGGAATGAATATTAATTTATTGAGAGATTACTGAATTCTCCTCCTCATGCTCCCCCATCATTTTCTCAACAGAAAGAAATGTCCTCACAGTGAGCCACTGTAGTCAAGCCATGACCTACACCTCCTTGCCTCATTCCATAACTCTCTCATCCTCTTTTGTCTTATTGCTATTTCATCTCCCACTAGATGCCAACTCCTAAAGGGCAAGAGCTATAATTTCTCTTTCTCCTCTACAGACTTCAGCACAGGGCTGGACCATTGGGGTTTTTTTGTTTGTTTTTTGTTGTGTTTTTTTTGTGCGGTATGCGGGCCTCTCACCGTTGTGGCCTCTCCCACTGCGGAGTACAGGCTCCGGACGCGCAGGCTCAGCGGCCGTGGCTCACGGGCCCAGCCGCTCCGCGGCATGTGGGATTCTCCCGAACCAGGGCACGAACCCGTGTCCCCTGCATCGGCAGGCAGACTCTCAACCACTGCGCCACCAGGGAAGCCCTGGACCATTGGGTTTTCAGTAGGTATTTGTTAACTAACTTTTTTTTGTCAATAACAGAAGTACCTTCTCTGGCCATATTAGAAAAGCAGCTTCCTTAATTGCACAGTATGGTGAACAGGAAACACACCTGTTGTGAATGGTGACTCAATAAATTGGGGACTAGGATGTGCTTGGGGACACCCCGTTTTGGTTTCCTCTCTGAAGTATGGAGTTTAACCCCCTTGTTGTATAAATAGGGATGCTGAAGCCTAGAAAGTGTAAATGATTTGTCTCAAGGAAACAGGGAAGCCTAACAGAGCTGTGACTATTTTAAATCTATGTTTAAAGCAGACAATACATGCACATGGTACAAAATTTTTAAATCACAAAAGGTTAAAGAGTGAAAAATAATTCCAGCCCCCCATCCTTCAGGCATGCAGTTCTCTTCTTCAGAGGCAACCAATATTTATTAGTTTCTTGTGTGCCCTTGTATACATAGTATATTCATTAATAGACACATATAGAAAATACATAAAGTTTTCCCCAGACAATTGGTGTTCTGTGCTGTTTTGCATATTTTTCCCCACTTTACTATATATCTTAGAGATTGTTCCACTCAGTTTATACAGAACTGCTTCATTTTTAAATGGCTGAATTGTATGACTCCATCTATTGATGAGCATTTATGTTGTTTCCAGTCTTCTGCTATTATAAACAAAGTTGCAGAGAATGTTCTTGTATATGTGTCATGCCACACATGTGCAAACATGTGCTGGGTCAAAGCATATGTACATTTCAATTTTGAAAGCTTTTGCCAAATTGTCCTCCACAAAGGTTGTAAGACTATGCAAAATTTGTATTTGACAAAATTTATAAATGAAATAGTTACTGTTAATTTTACAAAAGAATGATTGTCTTGACCTTACAGAACTGTTCAATACAGTGTTTCTTTAAATGATCAATCCCCACTGTACACTCAAATGAGAATTCAGTTTAAAGAAATGTGACTTATACACTACTGTTCAGGAACACATCTATTGGGTAAAGCATGTGAAGATGGCAATATGTTTCTAAAATGCAACTGAGGCTACATAAACTGTGCTTCTAATCATATTACCAAACCCCAGAGGTGTGATCAGGTGAAAGTGTGTGGAGAAAAGAACAAGGGGGTCAGACTCAACTAGAAGGAAGTAAAGCTACCACAAGGGCAGGACTGGTGTCGTGCCAATAAACTGGGTTTCTGTCTGCGAGGGGGCAGGGGTCAGCAGGAAGTCTTGATATTTGTACTGTTCACTAATTTCCATGATGTAGATACTCTTATCAGGACCAATTTCAAGCTACCAGTATGACAGCACTGAATGTGAAATTATGAAGATGCTCAGAATTGGTATTTATGAATCACTACAAACCAACTCCAGCACAACACTGCACAGAACCTAAGGGTAGACAGCTGGAGAACATACAATTTGGGTCTGACCAAATGTCAGATGACCTTGGCAGAAGTGAGCTCCCTATTCTTCATAGTGTTTTCCTTGGTGAGGTTGGAGCCTGTACTTCTCCAAGATGGTCTTTCCAAATCCCATCTGAAGAACATTATCTGTTTGGTGCTCCCGACACTATTCATCTGAGTGGACTGAACCTCACTAGTCTCTCGAGAAGCAAAAAAAACAAGGAGTTTTGTAAATTCTCAAGTGCTATTTCAATGTCAAACATTCATCCTGTTATTAACCTGATGTCAGCTGCAGAACTACATAAGCAGTCAACTCATGGGCAAGGTCCAACATCAGCAGTTCTCTCCCCTAGCTGCACATTAGAAACAATAGGGGAGTGTTAAAAAAAGTCATAGTGCCCACCCTTACCCCCAGTCAATTGAATAAAAACTACTGAGAGTGAAACCAGGCATAAGTATTTTGTAAAAGCTTCCCAGATGATTCTGACTTGCAGCCAAGGTTGAGAATTACTGCACTGCACTACCTGGTTCTGCCATCGAATCAACTCTTCCTACCACCTCCCCTCCCTTATCATATGCCAGTCACACTGACCATCTTGCTGTTCCAACAACACACCAAACACATTCATGACTTTAAGGCTTTGTATTTGCTATTACTTCTCTTGAGAATTTTCCCCCCTGACTCTTTGCATGTCTGGTGCTATTATTCAAGTTTCAGCTCAAAACCTCATCCTCAGATAATCTTTCCCCACTCTACCTAAATTTACTCTCCTATTCTATCACAGCACTCTGTATTATTTCTTTCATTATATGTATCACCATCTGAAAATATCTAAATTATTATTTATCACTCATTTATTACTTGTCTGTTTCCACCAAGATCACCCAACTTGAGGGCAAGGACTTTGATTGTATTATTCACTGTTGTTTCCCTGGTTGCCTAGAATAGTGCTTGGAACATAGTAAGTATACACTCAAAGATTGTCCTTTAACCATCAGATGATAGTTATTAAACATCTTCTATGGTTGAATTCAATGATGTATTCAAATATTTCATTGTGTTAAGGTTTAAACTGCATAGCATTGCATTCAAGGCTATTCGTGACCTAGCCACCATCAAACTTGTCAGCCTCACCTTCTACTTGCTGTCCTCTTGAAGCAGGAGGTCTATATGAATTGCAGTAGCTAGGGAACGTGGTCTGGAACTGAACACTGCAGGGTTTTCTTTAACAGAGAAGTGTATTTGTGTGTGTACTGGGGGCAGGAGGCAGAGGATGAAATGTTTGTGGCCAGGGCAGGGGCCAATGAAGAGAGTAGCATAGTCATAAGAAGGTTGCTCTTGGAGGGGAATAGAAGACAAGATAGACTCAGTAACATTATACATAACTCATCTAATGTACTGATATTTTCCCTTTTACAAATCACTTGCACATGCATTCTATATTATTTGTTTTGTATAACTCTAGGATGGAGTAATGCCATTATTTATATCCTCATTTTTTAGATGAGTAATCAAGGTTCAAGGTTCAAGGCCTTGCCTGAGGCCATTTGGAGCTGGGATTTGACACCTGCTGTTCTTTCTGACTGCCAGTCTAGTACTCTTTACATTTCTATTTTGTGGAGCTTGGGCCAGACTGTGGAAAGTACAGAAAGCCAAGAAAAGGAGTGTGGGCTTGATTCCTGTTCCCCTCAGTAGAGCTAACTATAACATCAAAAGAATCAAAAATGATCATGGGTTTATAACCACTCCCAAGAGCATTCCTGTTGAGCATTAGCTGAGGGGCCTGGCTGAGGGCCCATCATGGTACTGGGTTAACGGCCATCTGTGTTTCTGGGTGGGTGGGACAGGTGGGGGAATGGTTGCAGCCCTAGAATCACAAGGAGTCAGCTACCTTATAAGTTCTTCTCACAAACGACTTGCCCTGTGGCAGGGCATAGACTGTGTTGTTTAGAGTTTTCTAGCCTGTTCCACAGGCCAAAGAGCAGTATTCTAGGAGAAAAAACAGTACTAGGAATCAATAATGCTTGGGATTGCTTTTCATAGAAGAGAGACCTTGGGTGATTAGGCCAGAGGTTCTAGGCTGCCTCAGCCCCAGAGAAAGTAATGTCCACAGGATACATGGCCCTAAACAGGCCTTGGTCTCCTTCCAGTATATGTAGGTCACTCAGGGAAGAGGCACTTAGCTACTTCTTTCTGTAGGGTACTGTCTTTGTTTTTCAGAGAAAGCCCTTAAAGTCAAGAGATTTGAGATTGGAAAAACAAGATAGGTATGCAGACTGGCTTCAGCCCTCCTAGAGTCACACTCAGGGACTCTGAGACTCCCATCACAAATACTAATGTGAATAGAAGACTTCTGAACCTACCTTCCTTAGTCTGCTACTATTCTCTTAATGCCTAACATATTCCCATCTAGTTATAGATCAGGGGGAAAAGATGAAGAGAGAAGTAGAGGAACTTCCCTGGTGGTCTAGTGGTAAAGAATCCGCCTTCCAATGCAGGGGACATGGGTTTGATCCCGGGACAGGGAACTAAGATCCCACATGCCACAGGACAACTAAGCCCACGTGCCACAACTACTGAGCTCACATGCCTCAATGAGAGAGCCCACCTGCCACAAAGTACAGAGCCCACACACCACAACTACAGAGCCCATGCACCACAACTAGAGAGAGAAAACCCGCACACCACAAGTAGAGAGAAGCCCGTGCGACACAACAAAGAGCCCACACTGTGACAAAAGATCCCACGTGCCATAGCTATGACCCAACACAGCCAGAAAAAGAAAAAGAAAAAAGAAAGAAAGAAAGAAAAAGAGAAGTAGAAATATGGGTCACATAGTGATTCAGTAAGACCACAGGGCTGGTCCTCAGGTCTTCCTCCTTCCTGCTCTATGATCTTTTACTATTCTGTGCTACTTCTTTCTTTGAAATATAGTGTCAGGGTCCATATGAGAAAAGATATCACATTGATAAAGACAAGCATCTATATCACAGGTCACACAGACCTGGCTTCTGATTCTGCTTCTGCCACTTATTAGCTGGTAACTGTAGGTGAGTCATTCAGCATCTCTGAGCCTTATTTTCCTCAACCCTAAATTAAGAATAGTAGCTACCTGGAAGAATTTTGACAAGAATTAAGTGAGTCAGCATCTTTAAAGGCACCTGGAATAGTACCCAAAGCACAGTGGGTTACCTCCTCTCTCCATTGCTTTCTCTAGGAAAGTCAAGGATTACTCTTCCTTGACACTAGGAAGAGGCAATGGATATATGTAGAAACTACAGGGCAAATAAGTCAGGAGAGAGGCAAATATTCAATAAAATATTTGCTTGGTTTTATAGTGGTTCAGTAGAAAGCATATGGTAGCCTGGATTGAAACTGGGCTATATTCTTTGGTCTCAATAGGCACTCTGTATCTCATGTTTCCTCATAAATTGAGGGTAACGTTCTGTACCCTCCCTACTTTGAAGAAAGGCTCAGCAAGATAATGAATATGAAAATGATTTTGAAGTAATAAAGCAAATGTGCAAAGAACATTGTGGGCAGGAAAGCTGAGTTTTAGTTCCATCACTGTCATTGATGCATTGTTTAACCTTGGTCAAGTCCACTCTGCTTTCTGGATCTCAATTTCCTCACCTGTAAAATAAGAGTGTTGGACTAGATGATCTCTGCAAAGGTCCTTGCCTCTTCTGATATTCAAGGAGTTTATTATTTAAATAATAATAATATATAAGATCTGTATAATGCTTTATGCTTTATGTTATTTTTACATCTATTATCTTATATGAGAATAGCACTGAACTGCTAGACTGGGGATAGGGAGACATGGATTCTTGTTGCTACTTTGACATTGACTCATAGTATGACCTTAAGCAAGCTTTTTCCATTCTCTGAGTCTAAGTTTCTTAGTCTGTGAAATAGGAGATACTGAGGGTTGAACTAAGTCATGTAGGTCTCTAAACTTTTCCACAAAGCCCTGGGGAGTCCTATAGAGCTTTTCTAAGGTGTACCACAATGATAAAGCTGCAGAGAAGGGGAGAAAAGGAGAGGTCTAGCAGAAGTTCTAAGTTTCCTATGCCTGCTTCAGGCACATTAAGTTTAATTTTTATCTGTTACGTTATATGGGGCCTTTATGTAATGTTTCATTTATTAAAAAGGTTCACCACAAAAGAATAAAATAACTTGAATGGATGTTCTCTAAAGCCTTAAGTTTTAAAAGTGGGATTCAATAACATATGTTGTTTGATAACACCATTGTTGTTTTTTGAATAAAATAGTATATTGTGAATATCCTTCCAAGTTAAAAAATAAGACACTGACTGCAGTGCTCCTTTGCATGAATATAGAATAATTTAATCATTCTCTTAATGTTGGACATTTAAATTTTTCCAATGCAGTCGTCCCTTGGTGTCTGCTGGGGATTGGTTCCAGAAGCCCTGGTTGATGCCAAAATATGTGGATGCTCAAGTCCCTTATATAAAATGGCGTAGTCCACCTGAAACTGTAAAACTCTTAGAAGAAAACAAAGGCAGTACACTCTTTGATATCAGTCCTAGCAATCCTTTTTTGGATCTGTCTCCTCAGGCAAAAGCAACAAAAGCAAAAATAAACAAATGGGACTACATCAAACTAAAATACTTATGCATAGTGAAGGAAACCATCGACAAAACAAAAAGACAACCTACTGAATGGGAGAAGATATTTGCAAATGATATGTCAGATAAGGGGTTGATGTCCAAAATATATAAAGAACTCACACAACCCAACATCACAGAAAAAAAAAAAAAAACCCGAACAACCCAAACAATGAGCAGAGGACCTGAATAGACATTTTTCCAAAGAACACATACAGATGGCCAACAGGCACATGAAAAGATGCTCAACGTCACTAATTATCAGAGAAATGCAGATCACTAATTATCAGAGAAATGCAAATCAAAACCACAGTGAGATATCACCTCACACCTGTTAGAATGACTGTCATCAAAAAGACAACAATGGACTATTACTCAGCCATAAAAAGAAATGAAATTGAGTTATTTGTAGTCAGGTGGATGGACCTAGAGTGTCATACAGAGTGAAGTAAGTCAGAAAGAGAAAAACAAATACCATATGCTAACACATATATATGGAAGGTAAAAAAAAAAAAAAAAACGGTACTGATGAACCTAATGTCAGCACAGGAATAAAGACATAGACATAGAGAATGGACTTGAGGACACCGAGGGGAGGGGAAAGCTGGCGCAAACTGAGAGTAGCATTGACATATATACACTACCAAATGTACAATAGCTAGTGGGAAGCAGCAGCATAACACAGGGAGATCAGCTCTGTGCTTTGTGACCACCTAGAGGGGCAGGATAGGGAGGGTGAGAGGGAAGATCAAGAGGGAGTGCTTATGGGGATATATGTATGCATATGCCTGAATCACTTTGTTGTACAACAGAAACTAACACAGTATTGTGAAGCAATTATACTCCAATAAAGATCTATTAAAGTAAAAACAAAAAACAAGTGTTGGAGAGGATGTGGAGAAAAGGGAACCCTCATGCACTATTGGTGGAATTGTAAATTGGTGCAGCCATTATGGAAAACAGTATGGATGGTCCTCAAAAAATTAAAAATAGAACTACTATACGATCCAGCAGTTCCACTTCTGGGCATTTATCTGAAGAAAATGAAAACATTAATTCAAAAAGATTATATGTATCCCTATGTTCATTGCAGCATCATTTACAATAGCCAAGATATGGAAGCAACCTAAGTGTCCATCAATAGAAGAATGGATAAAGAAGATGTGGTGTATATATACAGTGGGTATTATACTAAGTGAAATAAGAGACAGAGAAAGATAAATACCATATGATTTCACTTATATGTGGATTTTAAAAAACAAATGAAAAAACAAAACAGACTCATAAATTCAGAGAGCAAACTGGTAGTCACCAGAGGGGAGGAGGGTGAGGGGTTAGGAGAAATAGGTGAAGGGAATTAAGAGATAAAAGCTTCCAATTATAAAATAAGTCACAGGGCTGTGATGTACAGCATAGAGAATATAATCAATAATATTGTAATAACTTTGTATGATTTACTAGGTTACTAGGCTTATCATGCTGATAAAATCCTAAAGTATATAAACGTCAAATCGCTATGTTGTACAACTGAAACTAATATAATTCTGTATGTCACTATAGTGCAATGAAAAAGAGAAAAAAACTATGAATAACAAATAAATAAATAATAAAAATAAACTGGCATAATAGAATGAATACAGTTGAAATTTCGATCCATGGTTGGTTGAATCCACGGATATGAAACACATGACTATGAAGGGCTGACTGCATTCCCTGTTTAAATAATGCTACACTGAACTACTTTCTTGTGCTTAACTTATTATCTTCTTATAAAACATTCCAAAAGTGGAATTACTGGTTGAAGTTTATGTGAATTTAATTTTTTTAGATATATGGCAAAATTGCTCTCTAAAAAGTTTACACACCCACTAACAATACCTTTTCACCAGTAATTAGTATTAAATTTTTACTAGTCTTCCTTGTGAAAATCATATCTTATTTAAATTGTATTTCTATAATTATTAATACAATTGAAATTGCACAAATTTCATATGCTTACTGATCTTTTGTGGTTCTTCTTTTAATTGCCTGTTCATGTCTGTTGCCCATCTTTCTGTTGTATTGTTCATTGTTATATGTCAAGGAAATTGACCACGGCTTTTACATACTTGATATTGATATGTATTTTTTAGTTCATGATTGTCTTTAAATTCTATTATTATGTTTGTTTCACATAAGAAAGTTTAAATTTTTTCTAGTCAAGTGTCAGAATTTTTGCTTATGTATTCTTTATTGTCATGTTTTAAAAATCCCTTTTGGACCTTCAAAAATTAAAAAATGTTCACTTACAATATTTCAATATCTAACAATATTTCAATAATTCCTTTTTGTTTTTTTTATTGACATATTTAATCCATCTGGAATTTATTTTGGTTTCAACTAGTAATTTAACTTTATTATCTTTTCCAAATGAATAACGAGTTGTTCTGACACCATTTAATGAATAAATCATCCTTTCTTTACTGATTTAGAATGACATATTACATGTGCAGAGTCTGTTTTTGGCTTTTCTGGTCTCTTGCACTGATAGGTCTATGCTGAGTCAATACCAACCTGTTGTAATTATTATGGCATTATAATACTTTAAATGTCTAGTAGGAAAAGTCTCATTACTCTTCTTTTTCAAAAATATCTTGGCAATATCACACATTTTATTCCTTTAGATAAACTTTGGGATAATGTTGCCAAAATTTTGTTTGGATTGGTTTAAATTTATAGATTTGACTGGGGAAAATACTGGCATCCTTGCAGTATTGCATCTTCCCATCCAGAAACACTGTACATCTTTTTTTTTTTTTTTTTTTTTTTTGCAGTGCGCAGGCCTCTCACTGCTGTGGCCTCTCCCACTGCCGAGCACAGGCTCCGGACGCACAGGCTCAGTGGCCATGGCTCACAGGCCCAGCCACTCCGCGGCATGTGGGATCTTCCCAGACCAGGGCACGAACCCACGTCCCCTGCATCAGCAGGCGGACTCTCAACCACTGCGCCACCAGGGAAGCCCAACACTGTACATCTTTCCATTTAATTCCGATCTTTTTTTACATACCTCAATAAAGGTGTTTTGTTTTGTTTTGTTTTTAGTTTTGTTTATATAGGCCTTACACTAACACTCTCTTTATGAAGCATGAGAAGTCCTGCTTCTTCAGTCTTCTCTATAGGTTCATAATAAAGATGATGACTTGACCCTCTTCTCATTTGCATGATGTGTTGCCACAGATGGTGGGTAACTCCCCTACTTTACCTCCTCAGCTCCAAATAGGATTTTTCACAATGAACAAATTGAAAAAAACCTAATCAGACGTTGACCTCAGCTCATACTGCATGGCAGCACCAAAGGGGCTGACAGAAAACAATAGAAATGGGGAGTCTCTGGAGAAAATATCTGAAGCCTGTCCTGTGACCTTTGTTTCTGCTGAAGCTTTGAATCAGACTTAAGGTTTATGATGGAAGAATAGGACCCATGAAGAAAAATGCAGAACACTATCAGGCAGTCAAGAATTTCAGAGCCAGCTGGCATGCAGAGGGCCTCATATCAGTTCATTATGTGACCATTCACAGGGATAAAGTGTTTGAGCTGTTCTAATAAGAGAGTTATCAAGTATTTAAATGTGCGATCTGTTTGTAGTTCTAGAGTTTGGACTTACCTCCTTCAGCATGTGAGAGGGGTTTTTATATTTTGCCAGAGTTTTCACAATGACATTTTTTGTGAGACTGATTATAGGTTGTTGATAAAATTTTGCTGTTGGAGGTCAACAGTGTCAAAGAGCCAGGTGTAATGTTTGTAGAATCTGAGGAGGAGAAGAAGATGGTTTGTAGTTTGTGTTCTCTATGTTAATTATTCAGTCACCTTGGCTACAGCATGGGAACAGAGGACCTTCTAGGACCATCTTGGAGCAGGCCCAGATCCCATTTACACAGTTCTTTTGTCAACTGAGAAGGCCATACACTTACTAGATAATAAACAAAGATACTTAACATCCTCAGAGTGCTCAGTCTTGAGACTACACCCACCCACAACATGTCTCCTTTGGATGCATTTACTAGATCTTGTGCTGGCTCTACCAATTTCCTGTGATTTGGGGCATGTCATTTCAATACCTTGAGGCCATTTTCATAACTGAAGAGTCAAGCAGTACTTTGGGACATTTTATTAGAAGGCTTTTAAAGTCCTTTACAGATCAAAGATTATCTATTTTTAATAATATATAATTATTATGTATTATTACCAATGGGTCAAAGCTACAAGGAGACAGACACTGAGTTTCCTGGAAGTAAGAGCATCATAACAGAGTCCAGAAATGAAGTGGGCTGCAATTCAAGAAAAGGTGGGGCAGGGATGCTATAGAGGGGATTCAAGCTTTTTATGGAGAAGTAGGGGTGGTGTGACCAGTGTTTAAAATTCTTTCCAATATGTAAGATTCATAGCCTTATGGACTATGATATGGAACAAATAAACTGTGTGGTGCCATGCAGGTCAATTTCATTTTAATGAGCATCATTTTCTTCAGCTGTATAATGCGGTATATAGTAATCCCTGTTATACTTAATTTGTACAAGATTCTTATTAACTTTTGTAAGCTAATCAAATGGGATGGATTTTTATTTTATTATGTTTTATATTAGGTTTTAATTTATTATTACTTTATGTTATTATATGTTATTTATAATACATAAATAGGTATTATATAGTAGAGTGTAAATGTAACCTTTATATGCACTAGGAAACCAAAAATTCATGTGACTCCCTTTACTGGCATATTCACTTTATTGCAGTAGTCTGGAACCACACCCACAATATGTCTGAGGTCTGCCTGTAGTCTTGAGGTTTGCAGCAGCACTGATACTGTGGGGGTGTCCCAGGTCTAGAATACCCACAGCACTGGAAATGAACCCACTGGAATTTGGTACAGGGCCTGCCTTCTAGGAGTTGACACCTAAAGGCTATATGACAATCATCAAAGCACCATCCATTCTGTGCACATATTACAGTCCTCAGTTTGCAGCAGAAAGAAGCTGTTAGCAAATTATGTGTTCTATTTATACAAGTAAAATCCTGCAGTATGGTAGAAAGGGTATTGGCCTAGAGGCCTTAGTTTTTTCATTGTTGAGTGAAAGTGATGACAGTACCTACCTCAAAGCATTGCCAAGGCGATTTATTTAAATAGCATATGTAAACCCCCTCACACAGGCTTTGTTCATAGTAAGTGCCTATTAAATGGTAGTTTTTCTTCCTTAAGGTGCCTCCAATTCAGTGTTCTTCAGGCAAGTCACCTCCCCAGAACTCATCCTTGGAATGGAAGTGTTGTCCTGGGGTGATTTTTAATAGTTCCTTCAAGCCCAGCATTTCAGAGTCCTTTGACAAAGGGAAGAGAAAGAGGGAGGGAGGGGGGGAAGGAAAAAGAAAAGGGGAGAGGAAGGAAAAGAAAATTTTGCTAACCTGGTTACAATGAATCTCCTACAAAAAATAACCTACTACAATAGATGTGACTGTAATGTAAATTTTAGACTGAGTGAAGAGAGAGGAAAGCTGAGCTATAGCTAAATTTGTGGGCTTTTTCCCCGATATCAAATAGCAATTGTGCTTCATTTTTTATTCCTTTTCTCTACCACAAACATTCTTACTCTGCCAAAAGAAGCCTCCTTAAAATCTCAGTCTATCCCATAAAGTAAAGCACAGAAGTAAATGAGAGTAAAAATACCAAGGACTTGGAGAAAGAAAGGGGTGCGATGAAGGGATGCACAGGCTCAGTCTGGGGGGCAGGGCCACAAGTGTAAGTTCTGCATGTTTCAGAGCAGCAGGGTATGTATCGCTGTCTATTTCTGCTGGTGACCCTATGTGCCTCTGGATCTCTCTGTTCCACTTGAGTATTCATTCAGTCAGTGTTTATTGAAGGCCTACTGTGTGCCAGGCCTGTGCGAGGAGCAAGGAGACAAAGTATTGAGTGAAATATGTGTTTCTGAGTGGACCTCCATGTTTTTCTTTGAACAGCTATAATCCTAAGGATTTCTGAGTCTGAGAATGTGTGTGGTGTGTTTGTGTGTGTATATTTCTGTGTATCTCTCACAACTTCACATGTGCATGACAGTGATTGTTTTTCTTCTGCTATCTTCAGAGGACTTCCTTTCATTTGCTGTGTTCACTTTGCAAAGAGTGGGCTTTATCTGTTTGATTTTTACAACCTGAAGGATTGAGGGTATGATCACTAATATTTTAAAAACAATTAAAAATCACATGGAGTTCTCTTTTATAGAAGGCTTAATTGTATTATGAAAAATAAGCATGTTATTAGCTCAAGTATGATCCTATGATGATTACAGAAGTCAGGAGAAGGGAATATTGCCTGACCCCAAGTCTCTGCTATGCCATGCTAAAGGAGTGACAATTTCCACCATATTTTCTCATGGACATTATTGACTTTTAGTAAAGAGCATCTTATTTAAAAAGCCAGTACGTAATCCTAATAAAGGAGTATCAGCAGGACCTGAATTGTTCATCCCTTTGAAAAACACCTATGAAAACCAAACAATATAGCATTGAATTAAGCCATCCTGGTTTAATAGTTAGAGTCTTTGTGATCAAATTGTATGGGACCATTTTCTATCCACTTCTCTCATTGGGCAGGGTATATCGTCACACCTTTTCTGCCTAGAAATACTTTCCAAAGAGACTCTGGCAACACATTAACAGGACTGTCTACTCTTATATTTGTTCTCCCAGGAAAACAGAAGTACCTGTGTGCCAGCAGAAATGATTGCACCATCGATAAATTCCGAAGGAAAAATTGTCCATCTTGTCGCCTCCGGAAATGCTATGAAGCAGGGATGACTCTGGGAGGTACAATATTTTTCTTCCTCTTTCTCCTTCTTCCTTTCCCTCCCTCATTCTCTTATTCTCTCTTTAAACCAGATTTTCCTCTTTGATGCTTCCATGGAGGCCAGCCATGCTCTAGATACAGGCTGACCCCTTCATATCCTATGTGGCCATCAGCCAGCTGGTGCTTTTCTTTATCTTTAACCATGCCACACCGCACTGTGGGGCTCAGCATAGGAGCAGGAGTTGAAGCAGGGATCAGGACCCATCAGAGGGTGAGTGAGTGTGGACTTGACTATGAAGGGTTCCCCAGGGGACATAATGGTACTGACCTTCTGTTGGTAAATGGTGGCTAGGATGAGAGAACTAAGGAATCCAGAACAGTCACAGGTGCAGGATGACCCAGGCACAGGCTGGCCCTGAAAACCCAGGAATATCCCTCAGTTAGCTGCTGCCTGTGTTGTGGAGTTGGCCACCTGGAATGAGAAGCTGCTTTTCTTTGGAGCCTATGACTAGGCTGCCAAGCAGAGCCAATTTCCTATCCCACATCTCCCAGGGATGAGCAGGCCTTTTAATCATTTCATTTTGTTTGCAAATCTATTGACCATTTCCAAAAGCATTTTTTTTAGTAGCAGAGTAACTTGACAGAACAAAGATACAGCTCTTTCAAGGGTAATCCCCCATCGTAATGCTCTCTGTCCTTTATTCTATGTCTACCATAATTGTTGTCACTATTACAGAAAGGTTTGGCTGACACTTACATTTTCCCCCTTCAAATTCCTCATTTCTTCATGTTTATATCTACTCAGTGGCAGGGTCCTCTCTACTGCCTGCTGCTTCCAAAAACATGCACCTTTCATGAGAAAAACTAGCTTATTAGTCTACTTTGATTTGGAAATTTGAAGAAAGGCAAACCTGTTTCTGAACACCTGAAACTGTAGCCTCATACCTGATTACTTATTATCAGCCTGGAAAACCCAAGTTCCTATAATTCTGCCCTCTCACCTCCCCTTCTCAAGGCTGATTTAGAGTACTTGTTTATCATTGGCTTTCTGCAAGGTGCTTAATACCTTGTCTGCCTATGTGCATATTTACAGAAACCAACATGGTTGTTTTCTAACCATGTGTGGGTCTTCATGTGGGTAACTGTGTCCTCCCCTCCTCACAGGCTAGTGATAGTCTTTAAACAGACCAAAGTACTAAAAATGAATTGACGCAGATTCAGCTTGAGACAGCCTCTCAAGTAGTGTCTAGTACTCCTAGACATCACAGCCAGATGCTCTGTGAGTGGTTTTCCAGGCAACCACATCAAATGAGATTCAAATAATATAAGAAAAGTCAACTTTGTTCTTCTTTGCTTGGCTTACTACAGAAAAATCCTATAATTGTGGTCTACAGTGGGGAGGAAGAAACAGGACTGGGTGTGGAGGGAGAGGGCAGAAAGATAGCCAGGAAAGTTGACAAAGGGGTTGACAAGATGAAGTGTTCTCCATATGAATGTTGTCACAACATTCATGGTGGGGGGTCACCCCATGGTGAGGGTTCTGATACTTTCGACTCTCAATTATTTAGCCCTCTGTGAATTATGTATAAGATATGGGGGCTCCTAGATATGGAAAACTTTTGCTTAGTTTTCCATCTGCTGATATGAATTGCAAGCTGCTTTGACACAGGTAAAGTTTAATGGTAACAAAAGTCCTCATAACATTTGGGCCCAAATCATAAAATTAGTTTCATGTATCAGCTAACATCCTCTGTTATAAAGCAGACTGTGACATGATTACAGTGAATCTCTTTTGAAAAGAAGTTTGTGTATAACAATTTCACTATTCCATATAGCAGTCCGACATAAATCTGTAAATTAATTTCTTGAAGAGAGTGGTAAAGTAAATTTTCAGATTGATTTATTAAAGTGTTCAAATTTGAATGGGCTTGGTCAATACAATGAAAAGAAGCTGAGAAGTGCTGTGGCTGGCTTTGGTTCCAGTTCCCTTTTTACATTTACTGAGTGTCTGCTATGTACAAGGTACCATGCTAGGCAATAGAACTTCAGGCAGGCAAACTTCCAGAAATGTCCAAAAACTACAAGGATTCTTGATGTCCTGTAAATGATCTTGCCTTTGGAGTCAGGCAGACCTAGGTTAAAGGCCCAGCTCCATTATTCACTGTGCCCCTTCTAAGCTTCAATTTCTTCATCTGTAATTTAGACATACCATTCTTACAGAGCTATGATAGGGTCAGATGACATGATGAATGTGAACATGCTTGGTAAATGACAAAGTGCTAGACAAATGTGAGGACTTATTATAATAGTAAGGTCACTGGTAATTTAGCTGGTAAGGCTCTACACAGCACTTCCCAGTTGGCTTTAATCCTGAGTTACTTAGCATGCCCTATAATATGTAATAGCTCCAACAGGCAGACCATCACCAGAAATCATCTCAAAACAAAAGTACCATCAAGATCCTACTTGGAAGCTGATTCTAGTAATTAAGGGAATCATATATTATGTTCAAGTACCACATCAGTAAAAACCCAAATGTTTACCCTCTTAGACACCATTGTTTGAGAAACAAACCTTTCCATTTTGCTAAACTTATCTTCACATTCCTTGCTTCCCTGCTGCAAACCCTTCCCAGTTTATTGTTAACTTGCAAATTCAGTGTATACTATACCTTTACTCAAACAATGGAAAAAAGAAAGCAAGCATCAATACAGTGATCCTTCTGAATATATTGGTAATAAACATCCTTTTTCACAAGATGTGGGTTTAGCATCAACATTTTGATCACCTTGAAGGAGATTTTGGATAATTTTGTTTTATTTTTCCCATCACTCAATTTAAAATTGTATAATATCTTCCAAAACGGCAACTAAGAATGTAGCTTGGTCAAATCCCTTCTCCCATCTGAGGCTCATTTTTCTCATCATAAAAACGAGGTAGTGGGCTTCACCAAGGACCTTTTAGGCACTACCATTTTGTGATTCTATGTCTAAAGTCACAGAGAAAGGATTGTAGATGTATCAGCCCTTTTTTGGATTGTCTATTCACTGTTCCAGAGGTATAGATTAGTCTAGACTTGAGTGCATTGACTTGCATAGTAATTTTAGCTACCTCAAGTCACACCTAAATAAGATCTATCATGTATCTAGACTGTATGGATAAGTTATTGATGGAGTAGAGGGCAGAAGGACTGTCTTTATATCTTAGAGAAGCTGGCACTCTGCAGCTGATGGCTGCTTGGTCTTGATGCCTCAAGGTCTCTAATTTGGCTTTCTCTTTAGTGTTCCCTCTATGTTTGGTGATGGAATCTCCTCAGCTCAGAGATACTTAAAACACATACCCTTTTCCTTTTTGCTTCTAGGCCTATCTACCTGTTGATTCTTGTTATCTTAGCAGCTCTTGGTGTTTCTGAAAGGATCCTGGAGGTGGTTGGATTCTCAGAGTGGTTTCCTTAAAGCCTACCTTCAGGCTCTCAACTGCCCATCTACAACAAGGATAGGCCTTTCTTTGAACATGGTTCATTTCTGGCTGCTTTTGAAAAACCACACGTTGCTAATTGCTTCAATAATCTAACCTCCTTGCCTACATTTTGTTTAAGAAATTTTTTAAAAATATAAATGTCCAAAGAAGCACCTTCTCCCTGATGAATTAACTGCTGCTTTTTCACAGTTCATAATTAGAATAAATATACAGCCATTTCTTACTTTTCTTTGCACTTCTCAAGGATATACTCCCAGTTTCTAAGATGGAATAAGAAGGAAAGAATTACCTTTACCCGCCATATTCTTCCCTGACCCTTCCTTCCTTCTCATTTTCTCTCCTATTCCTCCCTAAACATTATTTCTTTCTGTGTTATGCAACTTTTGAGTTCTCAACCTTTAATAAATGGCTTTGGCCCCTGCCTACTCCCTCCTCTCCTGAAACATGGAAAATGGTAGGCCTTTTAGGAATTTCAGGTAACAGCCAAACCCCAGAAGAGGAGAAGAAACATGGAGCCCCAGAGCATGTGAGAATCTGAGGTGTGCAGCATTTTCTTCAGAGGTTACTCTAGCATATTTGAGAAGTCTCGTTCTTACTAGGAGGCTGAACTCCACATCTGAGACTCAAAACTGTTAACAGATCTGTAGGTTTTAACAACCTCCATGATTCTCTAGTTGAGAGGATGGCCTGGTCTGATGTTGCCATGGACACTATGAACATCCTTGTCATTTCCAGTGTTGAAGTGTTGAAGTGTTGACGTCAGCTCTTTCATCTTTCCCCATGCTCACGAGCAGCCCACCATTGTTACTTCTGGATCACATGCCCTGGATGCAAGAGAGTGATTCCAATGCTGAAATACCATTTCATGGCTTTGTTCTTCAGCAGAAAAGTTTCACAACATTTATTCATCCATCAAACTATCCATTCATCTTTCCAACCAGCCAACTAGCTATCCCTTTCATCTTTCCATCCATTCACTCATATATTTATCCCTTTAACACATATTAACTGAGTGCCAACTATGTGTCAGCTTCTGTGGTAGGCATTTTGGGGGAACATAGGTGAATGAGATACAATCCCTGCCTTCAGAAAGTTAAACAAGGGGAGACAGACCGTGATAACTAATACACCTTAACTTTAAAGGCTAAATAGGAAATGAAGAAGCTGGGAAGAAGTTTAATGAGGTAGAGGGAAAGGACATTCAAGGCAAAGGGCACAGTTTGAATAAAGGCAGAAAGACATTTAAAAAATTCATTGAGGTTTTGAGGAATAGCACAAGTAGTTTAATATGGCCAGATCTGGAGAAAGGGGGAAGGCAAGCTGAAACCACACTGAAAATGTACTTGGTTATTATGCTAAAAGGTTTGAACTTCAGGCAGTTGAAGAGCTATGACACGGAATAGACATGTTCACATACCATTTTGTTTATTTGCATGCTTGTTTTTTAAGAGAATTAGCGATGACATGAATGCTGTATAGATGAGGGCTTAAATTTTATAAAAAGAGATAGTATGCTAGGTAGAGAGAGAGAAAGAAATTTCTAGCATCGATTTCATTAAACACCTAGGATTATAGCCTTGGTTCCTGGGGTTAGTTGCCTCTGCTTGGATTGATACCTGTAAGTGCTGACCATGTGCATAAGTCCTTCCCTTATACAAGTCTGCTGCCTTGATCTGGGCCAGTGCTTCTCAGTATGGGTTCTGAGAAAAATAGTTCTGTGACATGATACATGAAAAATTATTTTTATGGTTAAATAAGTTAGGAAAACTTGCATATTATGGTCTTGATCAGGAAGATTTACAGTGCATGTTAGCATATCACAGACCTTGTCAAGTATTGCAATAAAGTAACCTGAGGAGCTTGGTAATTCAGGATTCCCAAATTTAACTCAAGCACAGAAACCTGTTTTCACATAGTACCTGTTAATATCCTATAAAACCACTGTTTTCTGGAATGTACTTTGGAAAACTTGGTTATAGATAAATACTCTATCCTATAAGTAGGCAATACCCCAAGCCCAGGTCATCCATTTTATAGATGTGTATACCTACATGTATATTGCTCACAAGGAGAATCAATTAAGAATGACTTCATGACCAAGAGCAGACCATCTTCACCACATCTCAACTGTATGCACCAGAGGTTACTAAAACCACTAAAGTAAACCATGTTGGGTCTGTAGTATTATTGTCATACACAAAGGATAGGATATAATTCAGGCCCAAGTTATCTAATAGCCACAGGTACATATTCCTGACCCAAGGAGCATGCTAGATACATAATTTCTGAGAAATATAATGACTTCTAGCATCATGCAAAGTGATCACTAAATATTTTGGCTATCTAGACATTCTACCCTAAAGTTTAACAGTCCTTTTGTGTACTCTCTGACTAGCATTCCAACATCCACCCAGAACCTCATCATGGTGCTACCACGTACATACACTCATTGCTCATGTAGGAGGCCTAGAAATCACAGATTTTAAGAATTTGTGTCCCACTGCCCACACAATGATTGAATCCCCTCTAAACCCTGTTCAGCAAGCAGCAGAGTATCATAAAGAATCAACAATGTGGAACTCAGTTAATGGAATTTCCTCCCTTCTACTTGGACTCTGTAGATTAGAGCCCAAAAAGTCTCTAGGTTGAAGATGTAAGCAGTAAGTCTCAATTCTAAGAAGTGCTATTCCCCACACAAATTTCTTAGATACTTGAGTGCTCTTACAGATCAGCATAACTGAGGCATGCACAGAGGAGCAGAATTGCCCTATAAATTTTGACACCAACCTGTACAACATGTGGCTCAGCACTTACAGTTTCTGGTTTTGTTTTGCTTTTTTTTTTTCTTTTGGTTTTGTGTTTTAAGAGGTCCTTTGTATAGTGGAAATAGCATGGTGGACTAGGATACATACAGGCCTTGTTTCTAGTCCTGGCTCTGGCACTTAGTATCTTGATGACCTTGGATAAATCATTAGATCGCTCTGAGCCTCAGTTTCTCCGACTCAGTTTTCCAACTACACTATGGGAATAATAAAATTTTCCTTACAGAATGGTGGTAAATTTGTAAAGAAACTGGTACATAGTAGGCACACAATAAATATCACTGTATCTCCCTTTTTGGATGAAAATTGGTCAGTGCGCTCCCAGTCACTAATGGAGCCTGTTCTTTCCGCTATAGGAGTGTGGATTATGGTACTGGTTCCTTGGTTCCCTGGTCTCTGAATTTCCCCTAAATTAACCCTTGCAATCTGTCCTCCAGGGTCAATATTGCCATCCTCCAATTGGTTACATATATATTTGGTGACATTGGAGAGAAAAAGGTATACTTCTCTCTAACTGTAGTTCTCAAGTGAACTTGTATATGGAGAGATGAGAGACCGTATCTCTTATTTCCTCCAAACCAAATTATTTGGTACAGCACATATATGCTGTAGTCTGTCTCTGAATATTTGTTTTTAGAGAACTATGGTAGAGGTAAATAATTTTCTCTGATCATCAAAATTGATGATACCACATATCTGGTTCTTGAATAAGTATCTAACTTATAAAATTTCCACTTAAAATCCTTGAGTTTTTAAAGTGTAATAGCAGCAGAAAGATTTTATTGTTGTTTACTTTCGCTGTGAGTGCTCCAGATTCCCTGAGGTGCTTTTGAGAGAGTAAAATGATGTCACAGGCAATGTTTTTTGAAAGTAGTATGCAGAAAGCTAAGAGTACACAGCCCACAATAGGTCATATATACAAAGGCAAGTATTTTCTAAATATAAAAATTCAGAAAAAAAGTTTCATATGAACTGATAACATAATGGTTTGTATGAAAACATTTTACTTTTGATTTAAGAAGAGTGCCACTTGTAGTTACAAATTGGAGAATGTATTCCTTAAGATCAACAAAAGTGTTTAGAATATTTTCCTATTGTCTTGAACTTATACATAGACAATTTACCTGAGAAAGATGCTTTTTTAGAGACTTTTGTACATCCTTTGGGATCATGTTTGTATGAAGTAGAACTAAGGGGGAAATACACAACCACCCAGAAACCAGTAGAGCCTTCAAATTATCTATTATTGATAATATTTCCATGGCAACAGATATCTAGGAAGTAAACTGCAAATGGCATCACTACTTTAGATCACCTCGTTTGGAATCAAGTTCCATTCTCTTCAGTCCATTTAATTCTTGCTACACTTTTTAGATCTCTTAACCCAGGCATAGAAATGTATTTCTTTCTCCTGTTTAATACCCCATTGGACCAGTGGTTCTGTGGCTGAAGTGAAAATTGATTGTTGAGGGACATTTCAGACTTCTAGCAGTCAGCACTTAAAACAATGTAAGCACCAATCCTGAAGAAATCACCTGCAGAAAACTTGGACTGACATTTGGAACTAAAAAGAAAATCTGGATCTTGACCAAGACAGAAGGTCACCAGCCTGGGCCTGCACAGTGTGGTGTATCATGCTGGCCACAGTGAAACTGGAAGAGAATGAGGACTCTCACCAGGGTGGAAAATGAGGCATGGAAGCTTTGATTAGTGAGCTGTTAGGCACACAGACATTAATTTCGAAGCATTCCCATCTCCAAGCTGAGTAATAATGTTTGTAATATTATGGGATTGTTTGGCAGCTGCAAGAAATTCAGAAAACTGAATAAGGAGTCTTTGTTGGCCTCTGAGTGGCTATAATGAGACCTTTAAATTTCACCTCCCTTCCCTTCCTCCACATCCTCTCTGCCCAACCACCACCACCACTTAATTCTTGCCCGCTACGTAGCAAGAGGCACATAACAAACACATATATAAGCTCTTTAGTATATTCGTCAATAAAGCAGAAAAGAAAGGGGAAAAAACCCGCAAAACTCCAAGTAAAGAATTTTCCATTTCCCAGTCTCACTTCTGTATTATGGGTAGGTAGGGAGACAAGGAAACCCCCAGTCCAAAATGGCAGTCACTCATTCTCCCCAACTTTGCATGCTGCCTCCTATGTCAGAGGATCTGACTCAAGTATCTGATTATGGGGCCTGCTAGGTGCTAGCCCATCGTTAAGTTGCTATGTTCACCAGTGTCGCTGTTTCATATTAGAAAAAATCCAGGTTGGATACTGTAAGCATCTCAAAATGACCAGACACTGAAGAAAGGCTGACCTGCCTCATTCAAACTGAGGGTTCTAGAGGACTCTAGTGGATAGCAGGAAACACCTGGAATCTGAAGCTTAGGGGCTTAAGCCTTTGCTCCTCAACAGATACTCTAATGTTGGGACTGGGGGCTACTCTCTTAGTTGATGACTCCTCCCAGTGGGACTGATGGTGTTTCCCTACCTCACAGGGATATTGTGAGGACTAAATAATAGAGTTACCAATTCATGTAGTCATGAGCATCATGATTGTTGTTTTCTATAATATGACTTGGCATTAACAGAGTGCCCTTTGATTGTTTTTGATTGTATATGATAGCATCAGGCACTGACTCAAGTGGATGCAGTGAAGCTCTGGCTCAGTTACTTGCTTTCCACAGTGTGCTGCTGCTGGGAAGAAGCTTTGCTAATAGGACTCAAAGTGCTACCTTGAACAAGAAGCCACTGTGCCTATCTGAGGCTCCTGTGGCATTTTCACTTGGTTATTAGGCAATTCATGAGTTTCCTCTTACCTCCATTTTGCTGGACCACTGCCAAGGAACTAGATCTTAACCTCAGGCTCCATCATTGAGCTGAAGGTAGTAGCTGATCCACAGAAATTCAGTAAACAAAGACCAGATTTCTGTTTTTCCTGGAGAAACACCCCCAAGAAGCCAGCCAGCCTCTCTCTTCAAACAGACCAGGAGACTACAGTCAGACATTTCTTTTCTCCCTATTCCCAAAGTTAATGTGACTCTGCTTTTAGGAACACACACACACTTGAACTTTTCATAAAGCAGGAGGAAGGCAAAATCCAAGAACCAGTGTCTACTCTCTTGTTTTCTATTAAAGTTAAGATGATGGAGGAAAGTAGATAAGACTTTACCTCTTCTAGCTTTAGTGCCCCACACTTTTCACTCACACCATACACTTGCTTCTCCAGCAAGTATGAAGCCTTATTTTTCTCCCAAGCCAGCCTCAAAATTTGCATTGATGTAAGAGGAGAGGTCCTTAGAGTTTGTAATATCTTGCTATGCTCTGTCTCTGCCTCAGAGCCTCCATATCGAAACTAGTTTCCTTCTGGTGGATGTGCAGTCTTTGAGGCCAGGGGCAGACAGGTATGAGGGTCAGAAGCACTCTTCCAGCCTTGCCTGGGACCTGCATTTTCCACCCTCTTCCTTCTCCTCTCTCCATCTACATGCACACACACACACATACACACACACACACACACACACACACACACGCACACACTTCTTTCTCCTTCCCCTGACTCAGCAACATTCTGGAGAAAAGCCAAGGAAGAACTTCAAGGAGGGAAGGGAGTTTCCCCCTCCTTGGGGCAGAATTTTAATCTCCAGGCCAACAAGAGTTTCCCTAATGTGGATTGAAAGGCTAATGTGGTTTATTCTTTAACTGCTTTCTATTTGTTTGAATGTTGCATATTTCTGCTAGTGAATTTTCCTTTAATAAAGCCGTTAATACACCAATGGTATTTTCTTATTTACAACAGACTGACAGGACTAATGCTGTTAACATTGGGCCTTTTTTTCTTTTTCGTTTTTCTTTCTTTTTTTTTTTTTTTTCTCTCGTTTGCTTTCCAGGTCATGCTGACCTGTTCGGCTTGGACTGTTTCACATTTGTTTTTAATGTCAGTTTAAATGTAATTGTAAAAGCATGTATGCTCTAAATTCACGTAGTTACTTTTTCCAGTAGAAAAGCCTCATATGCGAAACCATTTCCAGGCTCTGCAATTTCACATGAGCAGGTTTTTGGTAATGACCTTGTGCCCCTCACCCAGGATGGCATCTGGACAGTGAACCTCTTTCTTCTGGCTCAGTAGTCAGAGAGAGGAGACTTGGAAATAGTTTCTGCCAGGTCCTGTGCTTTGGCAAGCATATGCAGCATTGCATATCATTCTATTATTAATTACGTTTACTCCTCCATGAACTAAAAACCATTAGACTAAATAGTCCAACATAAACCTTGAAAGATAAAATTCAATATTCTTTTCCCTGGCTATTCCTATGACTCAGAATTGGGACAGGGAGGAGAATGGGGGCATGGGAGGAAGGACCAAGAAACCTTATTGCCTGAGAGAATTTGGCCTACACTTATTTGTGTACACTTACACTTGGATGCACCCCTACTAATCTCTCACTCCATGGCTGCCAAGAACTGGCTCTGTTCCCTGTCTCTTATCCTTGTCCTAATTCTTCCCCACTCATTTCCAGCTGACCCTTCTCCCCACTAACTTGCTACCCTACCTGATAAAATTGAAAGAGTACTACCCTAGAAGTCAGGATACCTGGTTCTAGTTCCTGCTTTGCTACTATCTAGCTGTGTGACCTTGAGCAAGACTTAGCTTTGGCCTTCAGTCTGCTCATCTTTATAATAGGGATTTGTTTCAATGCGAAAGGAAGAAATAGACAATATCTGGGGCTTTCAAACATTTTCTTGGCAATGGAATCTTTTCTTCAAACAAAATCTGATGCAGAGTCCCAAATGAAGATACGGAATAGAGCACCGCTTTGAAAGAAGGAGGGTTTATTGGAGCCACATGCTCAGGCCTACTTTGCCTCTTCTCAGGGCCCTTTAAAATCCTTGGAGCTCCACTACTGTACTAGATTGATGTCTGGGGAAACTTCTGATTTGATTCTCTCTCCTAATTGATTTAAATCCCTGTGGAAACTCTATATGTTTCTTTTTTTTTCTTTTATAACATCTTTATTGGAGTATAGTTGCTTTACAATGTTGTGTTAGTTTCTGCTGTATAACAAAGTGAATCATCTCTATGTATACATATATCCCCATATCCCCTCCCTCTTGTGTCTCCCTCCCACCCTCCTTATCCTACCCCTCTAGGTGGTCACAAAGCATCAAGCTGATCTCCCTGTTTCATCAGTTAGCTTTTTCAGAGAGAAATTCAGCTGCTTGAGATAAAGGGAATGACGTGGAGCAATGTGGGGTTTAGCAACTAGCAAGAAAGAGTAAGAGGCATCATGTATTGACATACAGAATTTACTGTGTGCTAAGCACGTTGCATGTATTCTGTTAGGTAAAGTTACAACAACTCTGTGAGGTAGATCCTATAATTATCTTAGGATTCTTGAACCTGTCAGTTTGGCCCTCAATCTTTGACTTGAGACCAGTTGACCAAGATGCAAGACAATATTTCTTATAGGTTGCCACCCTAAGCAGTTTTTCAGAGTGTTTTCTAGCTAGAGATTCATTCTTGGAAAATGTCATAGCCTGCCCATTGATATACAACTTTACAGAATTCAGAGTACTTTCATTGAGATCATCTCACTTTCTCCAAATAATAGTCCTATGCAGTAGTCAGGTCAGATGAGAAAACTGAGGTGTAGGAGAAATCAAGGGATATGTTCAAGGTCAGACATCCCATAAGAATGTGAATACCACCACCAATAATAAAAAGCCCTTTCTTGTGAATAACATTTTAGAACTTTGATGTCATCATTGCATTCTGCCTCCTTAAGTACAGTGAAATTTTTCACCATGCCACAGTCTTGGAGGGTTCTACTGGTGGTGTAGAATCTTCCCTCTACTCTCAGACACCACCACAGTGTCTATATTCCTCTTTAACAACCTTATTAGTTAGGTGCTAATGTTATCATCGATTTATAGATGAGGAAATTGAGGTACAGAGAGGCTAAGTCTTGCCCAGAGTCACACAGCTAGTGAGCAATACAGCCAGGCTTAACACTGAGACAGTCTGACTCCAGACTTTTTGCTGTTAACTACTACCCTTTGTACATATATCAAGAAACTAAGAGCAAAAGAAAGAAAAGGATGTTCTGGAGATCGTACAGTGAGCTCCCCTGGATCTTAATCCAGTGTTCCTCTGAATATCTAAACCTAAAGTTGTACAATGAGATCCCCTGACTCTAATCCTAGTGGATGAAATGATGGTTGGCATGATTTAAGCCAGAGGCCACAAATTGGTTTTCCACAGGCCAAAATTGACTTGCAGAATTGTTTGTCCAGCACAAACAGACTTAGACTGCCTCTAGGCAGGGCATCAATCACTTTCCTGTTCCCTAGCCCACCCTATTTATGTTCACTAGGCTGTTTTAGATCATTTGCGTATCTGCCTGACTAGTGAAGATATTCAAATTCATAACCCATACATTTAAGCATTATAATATATAAGCACCTGCACACACACACATAATTTCAGACATTCACATAAGTACAGCCTAGTCTGGTTTCACAAAGAATTTGAAGCTCTGCACCAAATGTACCTTTGTGTTTAGTTAGCATTTAGAATTACACTTAAGACCTGAATTCAGTTTTATAGGCAGTTATATGCTGAAGAAACTCAGTTACTTTTTTTCATCTCATAATATGTCACTCTTCCGTTCCCTTCTCTGCCATATCTGGTTCTCTGTTAATCCTGCTGTCCCTTCTTCCCCATGTCCGAGTTTGGTCTCCTGTAATCCAGTCACTCTCTACTCTTTAGGAATGGATGGAGAGTGAAGAAAATCATTTTGGAGGGCTCACTATGTGCCAGGCATTCTCTCTCATTTAGTTCTCATAAGTGTCCTAGGAAGCAGGAAGCAGCTTCTCCATTTTATAAAGGTGGAAACAGAATCTCAGAGAAGCTAGGCAATTGGCTCAAAGTTATTAAGCTAGTAATTGATGGAGCTGGGGTTTGAATCCAAGATCTTCTGATTCCAAAGCCTATTATCTTGTCTATACCCCAATTTTGTAAGGAGAGTGTATTAGTTTTCCACTGCTGCATAACAAATTACCTCAAATTTAGTACCCATTTATCAGCTCACAGTTCTGTAAGTCAGAAGTCTGACACAACATGACTGGATTCTCAGCTCAGTGTCTCACAAGGATGAAATAAAACTATTGGTCAGGGGCTTTGTTCTAATCTGGAGCTCACAGTCCTCTTCCAAGCTCATATGATTATCGCAGGATTCAGTTCCTTGCAGCTGTAGGATTAAGGTTTCTGTTTCCTTTCTGGCTGGCTGTCAGAGGCTGCTCTTAGCTCCCAGAGGCTGCCCTCATTCCTTGCCATGTGTACACCTCCACTTTCAAAGCCTGCAACAGAGAATATTCCTTATATTGAATCACCCTGATTCCATGAATACCCTTCCAGAAAGAGTCCAGTCCCTTTTAAGTCTTATCTGATTAGGTCAGGCCCATCAAGGATAACGACCCTCAAAATTCAACTGACTTGTGACCTTAATTACATCTACCTAATCCTTTTACAACAGCACCTATATTGGTGCTTGACTAAATAACTGGAAGAAGGTATGTGAACACCAGGGGTTGGGAATATTGGTGGCCATCAAGTATACCTAGCACAGGAAATGATTCTTTTATCCTTCAAACTCCATGGTGAGATTCAAGGAAGAGAAACATCCTTGACCTTGGGGAGAGGAACTTGAATTTTCTAAGAATTTGTAAACTTTACCGCACCTTGCCTCTCCCCTGCCCAAGGATGAGAAAACCTCTGTCTTGAGGTAGCAAGGAATGAGGCTGGAATAGTGCCTAATGGTCATAGTGGCTATAGAAGCTACAGATTAATCACATCTACTTCTCCTGAGGGATGTACCATTGAACCTGATTGGAAAAATCTTTCTCTGTTGCTGTAGAGACAGCCCTCATAGGGGTCTAATGCCACTATGCTGAAAAGTCAGCTCCCTATAAGGTCCAGGCAGCAGGATCCAGGCATGTTTTCAAGGGCTCTCTTCCCCTAAAGATCAGGTACAGACAAGGATGTGCCTTGCCAATGTCCCTTTCTTGTCACTGCTTTGACCTACGATTGAAAGACAGTGATGAGATGCAAAGCAACTCACACACCATTAGAACTATCAACCTATACTGTCCCCTTTATCCTGGCTTCATCACTCAATTTGAGCAAACCAATGGGTCTCTGCGGTAACACAGGGGCCTGACAAGCCTGTACCTCACATGAAAGAGTTAGATATGACTCTGGGGCTCAGGTGCAGGAGACAGGAGGGGTGTGGGGGCGGCCTTCATGGATGAAAACAAGGCCTTGGGCATTGAGTAACAGCTGAGACTAGCAAGCCTCATTGTCCAGCATTCCAAGTCGTCTAGCAACATGCTGGCCTCTGCTGCACAGAGAGAACAGAGGATCCCCCGGCAGAATGAATGGAATCTGATTTCAATTATGTTCAGTACAGTCACCCTCTTCAGGCAGAGAGGCCAGAACACCTGGTGCAGCTTGGGCCACCGTGACCGCAGGGACAGCAGGTTACCCAGGTCCTGGAGGCAAGTGGGAATACGGATTATCTTTCTCAAACAGATGCCATATAGGTCTAGAGGAGGAGGATATGAAAATACCAGCCAAGTTTTCATTAGCACTATGCAGAGAAGGGGAATTATTTTAGGTTGATGGATTCTCCCCACAGTTTCTGCACATATTGATCTTGCTTGTAATGAGTTTGCTTAGGCCCACAAGTCATCAGCCCACTGAGATCTGAGTCATTGGTGGGAGAGTCAAGGTGACAGAGCATACCTCGCTGATTGCACCAGCACCAATTCCTCTCTGTGTCGTTCCACCTTTTTGAAAAACCCATGGATTCTTCTATATAAAATTCATTTGGATTTGTTTTTTAATCAATAGCATGAGTAGGGCATGACAAATGGGACAGATGCCCCAGAGAACAGTCTAGATTCACAACAGTATTCCATAGAACTTTGTGAGATGAAGGATATGCTCTGTAACTGTACTGTCCATTGTAGCAGCCATAAGCCACATGTGCCTTTTGTGCACTTGAACTGTGGCTAGTGAGCCTAAAGAATTATATTTTAATTTTATTTAATTTTAATTAATTTAAATTTAAGTAGCCACATGCGTCTAGTGGCTCTTGTGTTGGACAGTGCAAATCTTGAGTTCAGAGAGGCAGGTACTGAGATAGAGTAGAAATGACTTACTTACTCAGAAAAAGAGCTGGTATGGTACAGGGAACTCTGGATTAGGAATAAGAGCCCAGTTCTAGTCTCTGCTCTGCCAGTAGGTGACCACACTCACTCTGACCTCAGGCTCTCCATCCTTGACTTGAAATGTTGGATTAACAACAGAAGTCCCCAAATAATGGCTAAGGCCTGAATTCAACTTTGGGATACAGAAGAGTTTTAGGAAAAATTTAAAATATTATATGAACGCCTTCTAGGAGTATGTATATGTGTGTGTGTTATGTGCACATGCATTGCAGGGGCAAGAAGGTGGTAAAGCATTCACTTCAGTTCACCAGAGTTCCCACCATTCTCCTATAAACACACACACACACACACACACACACACACACTGTATTACTTGTGTAGACAATGAAGGTATATTAATTCTGTGAACCCCCTGGATGTGATGAGTTCTAATGACCCTTCCTATTTCATCATGCTATGAATCTCTAAGCCACTGTAGTTCCCCAAACCTATTTCTACTTTGGGCAAATGACTAGAGGAGTCTCATAGCTTCTGCCTTTTCCTTTCTGGATTTGATGCTAGTTACTGAAGTTTAGAGTCACGGGTGAGGGTGGAAGGCAGGGAGAATATAACCCTAGCCCTACTCCTCAATTCTATTAGGCTAGAAGTAGGGTTTAGGGCTTCAGACTCCTTGGGGATGCAGTATGATATAGTAGAAAGAGTATTGGCTTTATAGTCAGACTAAGTTAAGATTTTTAGGTTCTATTTCTTGATAGCTGTGTTACCTCAGTTTACTCACTTGCAAAACAGAGATAGGAAATATTCCTCACCTCCTAAGATCATTGTGGAATTAAGTGATATAATATGTTTATGAAGTGAAGTATATAGAAGGCTCAGAAAAAATATTTAACCTTATATCTCTTAGTTCCCTCAGGCATAAGGCTAATTGTATCTGTCTTCTCCCAGGCTGAAAGGGGGACTACATGGCCTGGCAACTTCTGAGCCCAAGGTCAGAAAGTACCAGTGATGGGGAAGAGAATGTCTACCTCTAGAATCTGTACCAGGGGAGCAGATCCAGAAGTCACTGTCAGTCTGTGGAGCTGCCTACTTGAGCCCATGTCAGCAATGGGTTCCCCAGATGACAAAAAATTTTAGGGGCTAGGCCAGTAGCTCTGGGACAAGATGAGCTTAGTCCTGCCCATACCTCCAGCCTGTGCCCTTGATGGGAGGTGGGAGTTGACAGTGGGTGTGCATATCTCATTACTGGCTGTGCCCAAACCTTGCAGAAATGATTGTTGGACAAGGTCATCTTGAACTCTGTGTTGATTTTCCAGGCTTCCTTGTTATTTTACCCTGAGTTCTTCTCTGGGCTCTTCTTGCACCACCAAACCCTCTATTTTCTCCTCCTCTACCCTGGTTGTTGATCCAAACATGTGATTCATTCTTTCATTGATTTACTGAGTTGTACTATGATTGGAGTTTGCATTGCAAGACTTATTTTTCTAATTAGAGCTGAGAGTCAGTTCCAGATAAGTATCGTTTTTTGCAGGAGCCAGAAACAGATCAGCAACAGGTTTTGTTGTATTTATCCATTAAAATTGAGCAATCAGCTTCTCTCTTTGTTTTATACCTTTTAAATTTTATTATTATTTTAAAGGGATTAGAGATAAAGTGGTTTATGGTCTGTCCTGGTGCAACTGCCTATGCTAGATCTCAGAGTTATGACCTTTTCAATTATTTATATTTCTGCCAATATAAATGCTAAGGAAAATAGCACAAAGTAAACATCAGGATGCCCAAGGACCTGTAAATTGTGTGTATGAGAGCACAGGGGGAGGATGGTTCATAAGGTTTGAGTTTTAGATTATTCTTGTTTTTTTTAAATAATGTTATTTCTATCATCCTTTTTAATGGATGGTTCCTGTTTTACAGGCAGATTATAAAGGTAGGGACATTCTGTTATTTCTTTGATACAACTGGGGATTTCAGACTTCAGCTTCTCTCTCTCCCCTTTACTAAAGATGAAAATCAATATATGTGTTACAGTGTATGTTCAACTATGAGTGTAAATGTCTGACAATACCTGGGACTATTATAGTTGAAGTGAGAAATGCTGCAACACCAAAAAATTCCCATTCATTGACCCCAAAGTGGGATGATAAGTCTAGTCCTTCTCCAACAGATCTGCCTTTCTAGTCTCCTTCCCTAGCAGTTTGCTAGACATGATAGACATAGACACAAGTACAACATTCCCTTGATTTAAAACATTCCATACTTGCCTATCATCTATGTGATAAAGCCCAAATTTCTTAATATGATATACATGCTCCTTTAAAGTCAAACCCCGCCTTTGTTTTCAACCTCATAAACAGCAAGTCTCCCCACATATACAATATACACTCCAGCCACACTGGTCTCTTTTACCCCTAAACACTCAGTGATTTTGTTTATGCCCTTTCCATTCCTCTCTGCCTGGTGAAATCCTCACTATTCTTCGAGGTCCAGGTCATATATCACCATAAACATTTCCTGACCTCACCTATGCAGAGAGATTGTTGTTCTTTCTCTTTTGTTAATACTCCTGTTGTAACATTCACCAGTTTGACATTTTCTAATTGTTAGAATTGTTAGCGGGCGTTTATTTCTCCTCTACCAAACAGGGTTAGGGCCTATGTTCTTTTCGTCACCCAAAAGCAAAGGCCTAACAATGGATGTCTGTTGAATGAATGAATGAGTGAATCATAAATATATTAGTAAATGATTTAATTGAAGATCCAAGGTATGAATAGTGGAGACTGCATTTAGGCAGAGTCCAATCCAAGGATATACTAGGTCTGTCTGGCAAGAGGATCACAGAGAAAGCAAGATATGAAAGTTTGAGTTAGGAGGAATTTAGAATGATGAATCATTCATTTAACCAGTGTTTAAACGGAGCACTTGTCCTTAAGGAGTTTAGAGTCTGTGACTAGGGAGAATGAACATCCTTGTTTTCTTAGCTCAAACAGCTTTTCTAACAGGGTAGCTGTGCTGTGTGTTTTTGGCCACTGATAATAAATCCAAGTTTCCCTTCTTTCCCAATAGCCCGGAAGCTGAAGAAACTTGGGAATCTGAAACTACAGGAGGAAGGGGAGACTTCCAGTGCCACCAACCCCACTGAGGAGTCAGCCCAGAAGCTGACAGTGTCACATATTGAAGGCTATGAGTGTCAGCCCATCTTTCTGAATGTCCTGGAAGCCATTGAACCAGGTGTGGTGTGTGCTGGACATGACAACAACCAACCTGACTCCTTTGCAGCTTTACTCTCTAGCCTCAATGAACTGGGTGAAAGACAGCTTGTACACGTGGTCAAGTGGGCCAAGGCCTTGCCTGGTAAGGAAAGTGGGGGCATGGAATGTGGGAGGTCATATTTAGTGAAGACTTCTTTGGGCCAAGCACCATGCCTGTTTACTTCCCATCCATTAACTCATGCAATCCTCACCATAACCTTGTGAGGGAAGAGATTGGTAGAAATTCCTACATTAAAAATAAGGAAACTCAGAAATCAAGGAGAAAAGCAACATTATTGAGTATCCCACATGCCTCACATCAGCACACAGCAACCATGTTTCTATGTTCAACCCACAGATTTAGTCAGCAAATGTTCCCATAATCATGGATCACATAGACATACCCTTATATGCCTTAAGATGCTCTTCTATATGTACACACACAGGTTCACCCCAAAGATAATCTTGAGCCTAACTGATATTCTGTCTTTAATATTACTTGGAACCCATACCATGGGAACTCTTATAATATGGTATGATAGAAGGAACATGGGGTTGGGAGTCAAAACAGTTATGTTCTAGTCTTAGCTCTGCTGGTAACTCATTATGTGATCCCTTCCCTTTCTTGGTCTCAGTTTTTCCATCTGTACAATGTGTGAAAAGTGGTTTGGACTAAATTGATGGTTTTCCAGTTTTACTTCAAGGAACTCTTGGTGCTCTTTAAACTACCTTAAGGAATTCCCTGGCAGTCCAGTGGTTAGGACTCCATGCTTTCACTGCTTGGGGCATGGGTTCGATCCCTGATCAGGGAACTAAGATCCCACAAGCTGTGCCATGCGACCAAAAAAGTAAAAAGAAATAAAATAAGCTACCTTAGCATCATCATAGTGGAAGGAAACATTAGGTGATAGTGAAAGAAATATGAAGTGTTTTTCTAACTTCTGCATGGATACCTCCAGTGATGGGGAATTCACTTCCTCTCTTGGCCATCTGTTGTTTGTAAAGGTCTGATTATTAAAATATTGGAGCTTAAAGAAGCCCCAGAGATCCTCTGTCCAACGATTCACAAATGTTCCTTTAGCAGCCAAACTCTTTATTTCTCAAAAACATGGTACACAGATCCAAGTGGAGCTGGTTGATTTAAAGCCAGTGCCTCTCCCTCACTACCCCTAGAGAAGCCTCAGATCACTCTTGCAGAATCTTAGGGCTCCAGGGAACACAGTTTGGAAACAAGAGAAACATAAACTCTTTAAGGGTTCTCTTAATCCTAAACTTCCATGACTGAAAGATTCTTTTGAAACATCAACAACCAAACCTCTCCTTGTGGAGTCAAAGATTAACCTGCCATTTAATAATAACTGTCAATCAGATGTGAATTTATGGTGAACAGAGAAGTTTCATATGTAGTACCTCATTTGATCCTCATAAGAATTCTGTAAAGTAGGGATTCTTTTCCCTGTTATATAGATAAATACACTGAAGCTCTGAGAGGTGATGTGCTTGCCCACAGTTGCACATTCAGAAGGTATCAGGGCCAGAACTTGAGCCCACGTCCCCTCCTAACTCCAAATCCCCTCCTCATCCAACTCTACCCATAGTCTGTGTAGTACCACTGTAGTTCTCTAGCCTCGGGCTTTACAGTGAGGGACCAAGACTTTATCCAAGGCCAGTTGGGTCATAATGTGGACTTGCTGCCTTGGAAGACATTGCATGTTGACTGTCAAGCCCCCTTTTTGTCTTTCCAACTCACAAGGCCCAGTTACAGCTACCAGATTGTCCCTAACACCTTCCTAGCTTGGAAAGCTGAGGTTGACTAGCCAATTAGATCCCTGGGAAGAAGGCCCAAGGACTCTGGCTGCATATACACTGTACCGAAAACAGAGAGTTCACACAGGGAAGAAAAAAATACAAAAAAAAAGGAAGAAAAGAAAAAGTTGCTTTAATTCTTATCACTTATTCAGCTGGGTGTCTTGATGTCATGTGTCTAACAGAGATTCAGTTTAATCTTTCCAAGCAGTTGCCAGACACCTTAGTGTCTCATTTTATAGGATAGAACCTTTTCTTATATATGATTCCACTTAATCCTCATAGCAGTCCTATGATTCATAAGGACTTTCACTCCCATTTCAATGATAAGGTTCAGAGAGGTTAATTAACTTGTTCTATTTGGTCACTTAACAAATGCAGCCAGAGCTTGGGCTCAAACCCTCTGAGTTCTAGTTTGATGGTCTTAACAATAACCTGGTGCAAAGCATTATGGCACAATTTGTATAACTGGGAGCCACTGGATTTCCTCAGCCTAACCTCCAGGGTTGGAAGCCCTTTCCTTACATTAACAAGTCTGCAAGTTAATATCAGTTCACCATCTAGCTTGTCTAAGGAAATGATCTCTGACCCTGAGTAATTTAAAGAATAGCTTCAAAAGAAAGCCAAGTACCACATTCATTAGAACTGTTATTCATGTTATCAATAATCACCTACTAATTCAAGTTATTTGCTCATTGAACATATTGAGTTCCTGTCCTTTGAGAGGCACTGTGCTAAGTACCTACTCAGATCAATTTTGTTGTGAAGTTTTCTGTGATAGTGATGATATATGTAAATTGCCTACTACAGCACCTGGTACCTTAGTAAATGATAACTATTGAGGGAGGGTGAGTAGACTGTATGCACACAGTATATTTATAATCAGATGTATCTGGCTTGGAATCTTAGCTATACGCTAGTTGTGTGACTTTGAGCAAACCACATGTCTGCAGTACTCGTTTCCTCATTTGTAGAGATGGTAGAACAATTGCTACCTTGCAGATGGTTATCAGCACAGAAATTAGGTATAAAGAGCATCTAGTATAATAGCTGAAACATAGAAGATGCTCCGTAAATGGTGGGTCATTATTATCAAGCTTGAGTGCTAAACCACTAAAATCATTTTAAGCTGCCACTAGTTTTTCCTAGAAGCTCATTCATGGGTCCCAAAGATGAATTGTCTTCTTTGAAGACCTTAGCTGTCAGGTGCAATAAAGCAGCAAATATTTCCTAATTGACCTTTCTTTGGGTATGTTCTTCCAGACTAGACATGAGACTATAGGTTTCTACTGAAGATTGCTAAGAAATGATGTTGATTGGATTCTAGTGAGAAAACAGAATCTCAGGTTAGCCTCTGCTCCCTAACCTGTTTTGTGTGTTTCATAACCTGAAACCATGACTTCTCTCTGTTTCTCCAAAACAGCCTAATGCAGCGCCAAATAGGTGTTGAGTGAATGAATATATGTTGAAGGAAACCTGTAGACTGGAACTACTGTTTCCTCAAGTCATCCCTTGATAGCCGTACTATCTGAGCAGGCTGCTTCAAAGGATGGGCATTAGTGGGCTAATTTTCCTATAGGTCTAATCTGATTACAATACCTAACTCTGTTCTCTAATGCCCAGCCTTTGAAGCAGCTATGTTGTTGATGCATATACAGTAATTAGGCTTGAGTTCTAAGCAGCTCTCACTAAGGACTGTTAATTAGTATTACAGCCAAACTAAGCTTTCCCTTTTTCTCCTCTTTTTTAGTTCTCTGGCATCTCAGGGAAGGAAAAATCATCAGTATTGACGGCTTCCTTGGTATTTGTACAGTTTAATCCTCATCCCCCCATGCACCCTCATATTCACACACTCACCAACCAAGGCTTTCCTTGATTCCCATTGCCTCCCACCCCAGGGTTCAGGGTTCAAGCTCCCGGGCCCCTCCCAAAGAGATTCTTTGATGTTCCATGCTTGACCCTGGCTTTTTGTCTCCTACTGGAAAGAATCAGTCCCAGGTATTCTGTGCTACAGAAGGGCTTCAGGCAGGAAATACTCTGGGGTCTGAGGCTCCAGCTAGTCTGTTAGCAGACTAGCTCCTGTGAAGATGTGAGGCACACGCCTGGGAACTAAGATTGCAGTCAAAGGTGGTGATGTGAGGAACTCTAGCATCCTGATGTCTGGTAGGCTTGGAACCTAAAGGAAAAAAGGGTAAATAGGGGGTGTGTGTGTCAAGAACCAACCAAACAGAACAATGTGTCTAGATAGTGTAGACTTCAGACCTGAGCCTATGGCTAAGAAAAAACTCATGACCTTGGTAGTTCTTGAGCTGTGTTGTTCAGCAGTAGTATGGGAGAAGCACTGAAGAAGAGAATTAGAACACCTGGGTTCTAGTCCCATTTCAGCCACATACAGACTGTATGAGCTTGGGGAAGTCAGTTAACTTCTCTGGCCCTCAGATTCCTTGTTGACAAATAAGTGTCACATTGCCCACACTCTAGGGTAATTGTGAGGGTTAAATGAGGTCATCATCAGGAAAGTTAGAAGCATTATACAAATTCATGTAAGCATTCCTAATAAGGTAAGTAAGACAAAATTTCAGATAATTCTGGATCTGTTAGGGAGAAGATAAATGAGGCACTGGTAGGGGATGAGCTCTGAGGTGATGCTTTAAGTATCCAACTATTTGGAAACCTCCAGGAGAGCATACATATCTGTTCTACCTATGTGGAGGCAGCATCTGGGAGCCTCTGTTATCTGAGCTTAAGGGAGGTAATTTGGAGATCATCTATAATTCTCATTTTATAAAATGAAAATAATGAGAATCCTAAGTCTAATTAATATTTCTCAAACGCCTACTCAAATATCTGAACTGTGTTATATACTAGAGAGATAAAGATGAATAAGAAGGGAATGGTCCCTGTCTTCAAAAAGTTCTAAGTCTTACAGAGGAGACAGATATGTGCATAGATAAATTCCAGTACAGTGTAATGAGTGCTATAATTGGACAGAGCTACTTAAGATTCAGCAAGATGGTAAGAGAAGAATCACTAGGTCTTCTGTCTGGATGAGTTGGAAGAGGCATCACAGAGGAGGTAGCCTTTCAGTGAAGACTTGAAAGATGAGTAGGTGTTTATCAGATGGAAAGCCTGGGGAGGGAAGAATGCATTCTAGGGAAAGGCAGCTGCCTGTGCAGAGATAGCAGAGATTTAGAGGCATGATGTGTGTGTGTGTGTGTGTGTGTGTGTGTGTGTGTGTGTGTGTGTGTGTGTGTATGTTCAGCAAACTGTGGGTTTTTCAGAATAGCTAGAACCTAAATTATGAGAAGGCAAATGGTAAGAAATTAGTCTGAGAAAGCAGGTCATAAAGGGCCTGTTTGTGTATAATAATGGCAGTAGGCAGGAATGGCAGTAGAGTAGGAAACTAGCAGGGCCAGGTATTTATTGAATAGAAAACAATAGAGAGGAAGTGGGAGGCAGGAAAAGGGTCAGAGAAAAGAGATGGAACCTGAAGGTGGTGTGGAGAAGGCATGGCTGTCAAAGGCATTCCACCATATGTTGATATGTAATAGTATCCCTTTCCCAGGGTTGTTAGAAGGTACAAACAAGATTATAGCTAGAAAAGAGCTTTGTAAAGTGAAAAGTGCTGTTCATGTGAGAGAAATGATTATTACACTGTGTCTTTGGAAAGACAGTGAGCCTTTCTGAAGATCAAGGCTTTGGAATCAGACTGGCTTTGGAACTTGATCTGCCAATTACTAGCCTTATGATCTTGGACAAGTTCTTCAACCCTTCTGTGACTCACTTTTATTGATTCACAGAATGGGAACAATAATAGTATACACTTTATTGGATTCTTGTGAGAAATAAATGAATTAATATAAGTAACATGCTTAGAAAAGAGTTAATTCATTGTAAACAGTCAGTAAGTGTTAGATTATTATTCTCTTCCAATGGACAGTGCACTTTTTGCCTCTGTTTCTTTTGAGCAGCTCAATGAAGTAGGGAGTGCACGGAGTGTTATCCCTACCATATAGTTTGTTCCCCTCCTGCTCCCCAGCATTGATGGCCCCTGGGGCTCCTCAAGGGCAGCCCAAGTGCCAGAAATTCTCAGCCCAGCAGAGTCCCAGACTTCACTCAGCCCATCAGTGCTCAGTCTGACCACTGCCTCTGCCCTATCTCCAGGCTTCCGCAACTTGCACGTGGACGACCAGATGGCAATCATTCAGTACTCCTGGATGGGGCTTATGGTGTTTGCCATGGGCTGGCGGTCCTTCACCAATGTCAACTCCAGGATGCTCTACTTTGCCCCTGACCTGGTTTTCAATGAGTAAGTGCTTATGGGTCCAGAACTCACATAAACACAGACCTCGTTGGTGGTGATGATGGTAATGTAAGTAATGGTGAGAGTTGGTTCATTTGACCTTTAGGTGAGGCAGTAGAAGCCCAGCCAGCCTGCTCAATCTGAGGTGGCTTTGCCTGGCTGAAAGGCCAATTGGTAGGAGGGAACAGGGGAAGGCTGTCGCTTTTCCCAATCAAGACTCAATCCTGGTAATTTGGCAGTGCTTTTGACCTGCTTTTACCTTATCTCAGACCCTCATGTCAGGATCCTTTTTCTTCACTCTGAGCAACATAGGGAGTGAACAGAGAGACTCTAGTTGTGAGGGCTGAAGTTCCTTTGGTCCCTTATGCTACCATCAAAAGCTACTGCCAGTTACCATTTGTTGAGAAACTCCTTTGTGCCAGGACCATACTAGATATTTTCCTAATCCTTTCTCATTGAGCACTCATGAGAACTTGATTTCCCCTTTAAAAAAAATTTTTTAATGGATGGGGAAAATTAGGTTCAACAAAATAAAGTGACTTACCCAACAACGTCAAACAGCTAGTGCATGTTGGCAACAGAATTCAAAGTATGGCTCTGTAACTCTTAGCTCTTATACTGCCTCCTGATGGTAAGTGATGAGGAAGTGCAGCTCCATCATTTTCTGGCCATGTGACCTTGGCCCAGCCACTTCCCTTCTCTTAAAAACAGTTTTAATAAATGCTTGCCCTGCCACCGGCTCTATTTACCCTTCATGAATTTGGCCAAGAGCTCAGGGTTTAAAATTGTACTTTCCTCAACTGAAACCTCTATTCTGTTATTTCCTACATCATTGTCTTTGGGTAAGACCCTTACCTTCCCTGATCCGCAGTTTCCTAATCTGTTAATAAAATAAATCTTTCTTAAATGGTTTTGTTATGACAACTAAAATAGGAGCTAGTGGATGTGAAATGTCTGTCCCATAATGGGTAAGAAATAAAAAAGAAGTACCTTTCCAATACTCTCTTTTCCTAACAATGATAATCTGTTCTGTGTCTGCTATTTGAGGTCCCTTGTGGCATTGTGAATGGAGCTGGCCAGAAAAAATCTTCCCAAGAACTTTGAGCTAGTCTCACCACAGAGAATCCCTTTGGTCAGGAAGGAATTGACCTTCCCTCCCCTTTAGCCCTTTAACCCAGAAGAGCCTTAAAATAAAATCTACAGTCCAGTGGTTCCTTCCAGTACAGCAGTGCCATATGGGGGAAAATAAGCGTCCCCAGCTGCCCTCTTCCAACTCAGCCAGCTCTGGTAGCGAGAAGCTAAGAATAACCATTGAGCTTTTGGCACAACCTGCTTTGTGGTTTCCAGATCTCCAAAGAGTTACCTATGATGCCATCTTCTGGAGCAGGCCTTAAAAAGCCCTCTTCCTGTTCATCTCTCAACCCACCCTCTTGCTGCCCTCCAGCGATTAAATCAACTACTGGGCACCTGCACTACCCTCCCCATCCAGAGCCTGAAGACCTTTGAACCTTTGCAAGGTGATAATTGGCTATTTTCTAAATCTTCATTTCCTTTTCCACATCTGTGTAAATATGTGACACCCTACCTCAGCTATCTGGTCCACTTCCATGTACCTCATCAAAAGGTACCACAGGATTCCCCACAGAGTCAGGGTCCTATATCAAGCCCCAGGGCTCCTGAAACAGCAGACCCCCTTCCTCTTATAGGAACCCGCCATGTTAGAGCTCTTAAAGTCCCTAGAATCATCTAAACCAATGTTTCTTAACAGGGATGCTGTTGACATTTTTCATCTTTTAGCACATTCCTGCATATTGGAATGTGTTTAACTGCCCTGGTACCTGCCCACTAAATACCAAATAGGATCCTAGTCACTGTGACAGCCCAAACTGCCCCCACACATTTCTAGCACCCACTAAGGGAGCAGTACCTCTCCAGTTAAAAGCCACCAGTTGCTGCTAGCCTCCTCAAGGTACCAATGGGGAAACGGAGGTCCAAAGAAAAAGACAGGGACTCTGGGCCAACCCATTTGCTGACCTCTCTGACACCAAACCCTGTCATCAACCCTGCTTTCTTCTTTTCTCCTCCTCTCTTTGTGGAGAACACAGTTTGTGAGGGTAATGGACCTGAACCCTAGCTGTGTGACCTTGGGTAAATTACTGAACTTCTCTGAGGCTTATTCTCCTCATCTGTAGAATAGTGAATAGAATCATAATGGCACTTTCCATTTTTTGAGCAATTACTATGTGCCAGGCACTGTGCTCCATCATTTATTTCCAATGTTCGTCTCCCCACTTCTCCATTCTCTTTTAATCCCACCTACTTCTGCTCACCTCCTGAATTCCATTCCTGCCCCTTGCTTTCTACCTTCTGCACTCTATTCCTTTCTTTCCTCCTCAGGTCTTATTCCTTTTCCCTTTGAATTCCTTCCCTTGCCTTTCTCCCCTCCTTTCTACACCTTCTCTGTTCCTGGGGTCTGCAGCAGTATTAGAGCAATCCTTCATGTCAGGATTACAATTTCAATGGTAAAAATACTGCAGTGTTGTCATCAACAGAGGCTTGGAAGCACAGACAGACCAGAGCAAGGCCATGCCCTAAGGCTCAGCAAATCTTACTTAAAAATTCCTTAGGGCGAAAGAGCTTGGAGCAGCATTGTTTTGGTCAGTTGACTTGTGATACTATCTAAATGCTTCATTTTTCCAGTTGGGTTCCAGCCTGCATCGAATATTTCTACATTATCTGCCCCTTCCTTTCCCTCTTTCTCTACCATCCAAGGTCTCTCTGAGATAGGGTGCTGAGCTTCCACCCAGCCAGTACCAGGCCTGCTCAACCTGTGAACAAGGCTAGTGGTTTGGGGACCAAAATGTCAAACCACAGGCTTCAGACCCAATTTGGGAGGGCTTTTTCCTCACCACTTAAGTGAGTGTCAAATTCCCTTTCCTTTCTCCACAAGATATAAAATCAATTTCTCTCTCTCCCTCTCCTCTTTGTCTCTCTCTCCCTCTCTCTCTCTCTCTCTCTCTCTTTCTCTCTCTCTCTCTCTCTCTCTCTCTCTCACACACACACACACACACACACACACACACACAGACACAGACACACACACAATTTCTGAAGTGCTGAAAACCAGGAAGGTTTGCTAGCAGGAGGATGCTGTATCTTCTCTTATGGGCTTGTCATGGCCAGTCATGGAACAGAGAGGTTGCTCCCCTCGAGAATCTGTCCAAGCCTTGGTCACTTCCCTATATAATTTATAGGTGATAATGTGATGATGTTTTCACAAGTCACTATAATAAAAGCAGCTCACACGTGTTTATAACTCCCAAACTGTGATAAGGAACAGCCAGTATATGAGGGAGTAGGCTCCGCTTCAGCAGGGGACATTTAGATTTGACATTCAGAAATATTTTCTGGCTGATTTGATAAGCATTGGAACTCATTTAAAGGGACAATGGGGAATCTCCTTTTCTGGGAGTTTTTAAAGAAATGATTAAATTTCTAATATGGGAAGTGTGGTCACTTGGGAATCCTGATGTCCTTATTTTAAGACTTGATTTCTAAGGCCTGTCTCCTAGAAATCCTCCAAGTTTGAATGTCTGGGAGGCAGGTTCTGGCTCTGGCTGCAGCTGAGATTTTAGGACTAGTCAGGGAGACCATGTGCCAGTCCCATTGTATTCATTTGGTTAGGCTTTCCTGTCCTTGTGCCAGGAAACAGGAGGACCACGGGGACCTGGAATTTCCATGTGGTAATCTATATCCTGGCCAGGCAAGATGAGTAGTTATCAGGATATCATGATTTTGGAGAAAAAAGAACAACTTTGTTCCTGTCACTGAAGCACCAGCAAGAGAAACAGCAAGCTCTTCTTGGAGAACTTGGAAAGGGGAGGGCAACCATAGATATTCTCTCTGGGTTTATTGTAAGCCTTTCCTTACTCCTCTTTTTTTCTCTGTGCTTCCTTCCCAGGTACCGCATGCACAAGTCCCGGATGTACAGCCAGTGTGTCCGAATGAGGCACCTCTCTCAAGAATTTGGATGGCTCCAAATCACCCCCCAGGAATTTCTGTGCATGAAGGCTCTGCTGCTCTTTAGCATTAGTAAGTGCCTGGAAGGGCAGAGAATGCCCCTAGGGGCATAGGGGATCAGAGGGAAGCTGCTTTTTTCATTAAAGGATTATTGGGAAGAAGCCAGCTCCTGAACATTTCCCTTCTTCTTTCACCTTCCCTCCTCCACTCTCCCTTAGCATCCTTTTTCCTAACAAGGATGAATTTCATGGCTAGAGACCAATTTCTTTGCTATAATTCAACCTCCATTAGATCCCCACCTACCCCCAATCTCTTTCTGGTACAAGGTCTTTTTGTCTGGTTTTAGCAGGTCTCTGAATTTTTCCATAGCTTCTACCATAGAAACAGGCAAGGACCACCTTATATGTCTTGTAGGGCAGAAGGGATTGCCTCCTGGAAGGAATTTCCTCTTCTGCCAAAAAGAGAAGTTCTGTGTAAGCAACTCAGAAAGGGCTTATTTGGCAGCCAAGGAATATTTCTTTAATGTCTCTTCTAAGCAGAGTGCTTAGCCTCTATGAGGGAGAAAGGAGACAAAATTTGATATTCAAGACCACGTGTTTTAATTTTCTAATTCAGAGCCAGACTGTGAACAGCGTAAAACCATAGGTCCTAAGAAATGTGTAGATGAGAAGTCTAGAGAATGGAAAAGCTCATTAAATTTTATTTACTTGATACCCTACAAACTGGGTCCAGCTAGCCTTTTCCCTAAGACCTTCCTAGCAGACTTCCTAAAGGTCCCAGGCATATAGGCCTCAAGTGACAGGAAACCAAGTAGATGGTTCTCTCCCTGTGGGGGTGGGGGTCAAGTTTGTGGTCAGAAAACTTGGTGCTTTATCTAATGCTCCTTCGTGGGCATGCTTCCCCTCCCCATTCTGTCTTCATCCCACATCAGTTCCAGTGGATGGGCTGAAAAATCAAAAATTCTTTGATGAACTTCGAATGAACTACATCAAGGAACTTGATCGTATCATTGCATGCAAGAGAAAAAATCCCACATCCTGCTCAAGGCGCTTCTACCAGCTCACCAAGCTCCTGGACTCTGTGCAGCCTGTAAGCAAACGATGGAGGGTGCTTTGTCAGGGAGAGCAGCCTGATAGAGCCAAGTGATAATATGCTCTTCTAAGGTCTGGCACCACCTGTTCGGAGGTGCTTCCATTCCCCTCTGGCTTTGAGTGTGGTCCAGGAAGAAAATTCAATGAAGAAGAAAGGAACACAGGTCACAGTGTCCCAGCTGGATGTTGTGAAAGAGGTGGAGGAGTTGAGAACAGAGCAGTTGGGATTCAGAGAAGGGGCTTAGAGTAGATAAGTTCTCTACGCAGACAAAACAGACCTGGATGTTTTCCCCCTCTTCCTCGAGTCATGTGCGTTTGTGTGTGTGTATGAGAGAGCGAGTGTGTGTGTGTGTGTGTGTGTGTGTGTGTGTGTGTGTCTATGCTGAGGAAACGGAACACGCAGTCTTGAGTCAGAGAGCTTGCAATGGTGTAAGAGATCTCTTGGGAGCCTTCGATGACTCCCTGGAGACAATTTAGTGCACATGTGTGTGTACGCACACGTGCACACACACATACACACACACACGGAGGCCCAAGGACATGGAAGGAAAGAGGAGGAAATCAAAGAATGTAGGGATAGACCCTGACAAGAAGCCAACTCCTTGTCAACCCTGTTTTCTCCCTCTCTTATTGTCCTCCTGCAGATTGCACGAGAGCTGCATCAATTCACTTTTGACCTGCTAATCAAGTCCCACATGGTAAGCGTGGACTTTCCAGAAATGATGGCAGAGATCATCTCTGTGCAAGTGCCCAAGATCCTTTCCGGGAAAGTCAAGCCCATCTATTTTCACACGCAGTGAAGCTTTGGAAGCCCCCATTTCCTCACCCCCACCCCACTCCCTTTCTCAGAAATCTTCTGCCTGTTTTAACTCTGCACTACTTCTCTGCAGTGCCTTGGGGAATTTCCTCTATTGATGTACAGTCTGTCATGAAGATGTTCTTGAGTTCTATTAGCTAGGCTTTTTTTTTTTTCTCTTTTCCTCCTTTCTTTTCTTTGCCTCCCTATCTGACCCTCCATGGCACTTTCAAACTCTGCTCCCCGCTGTGGCCCTTATCTGTGTTTTGAATGCTGTTGTATTTCTTTAAATCTGTGATGATCCTGTGGCACAGTGTCAAGTTGTGCTTGTTTATAGCACTGCACTGTATACCAGCCATGCAAACGTTTACTCACCTAATGCCACGTGAAGTTTAGAGAGGTAAGAGTATCTGGGAAAACAAAAGACAAACAAACAAACAAAAACAAAAAAAAATTGCTAGGGTTTTGCCTCTTAAAAAATATAAAAACAAACAGCAATCCCTGAAGAGACCAACAGTAACTAGAATAAAGTGAAAATTGCAAGCCCATGGGGAGTCACTTCTTTCTTTCCCCAAACCCTCTCTCCCTGGGAGACTGTATTTTCTGCCAATGGCTATTGCCATTAGAGGGCAGGGTGACACCAGAGCTGACGTGGATGGGAGGCAGATTTAAGAGAGGACAGAGAGGACAAATGGATCACCAGTACCTGCCCAGAGCCTTGGCTCCTGAGGGCTAGACTGCTCAACTGCAGCACAGTTCATGGTACTGAAAAGTGTACTTCTTGTTTGAAAACTTGTCTGTATGGCCTCCCCCCACCAGTCCCTTTCTCTCTCACCCTCTGCCTCCACCCTCAAATTGACTTTCAATAGCTTTTCTAAGAGCTTTGAACTGAATGTTCTCTTTAGCCAAAACTTGGCCACTTCCACTGAAGAATCAGACCAGCAAGAGGGAGAGGGAGATCTGACCTTTTGTAAGTCACCATTCCGATCCAGGTCTGCTTTCCCATTTGTGGCCCAGGGAAAAGCTTGGGGCTGCAGTCAGAGGAAAAGGAAGTGGTGGCTTGACTGTTTTCCTACTTAGGACACTGAAGATTTGATCCCTCTTTGCCCTTATCTTTAAAAGATCTGAATGTTTTCTGCCTGACTCCATACAGCTACAAGCATAATCCACCCTCCCTTCAGTGTTTTGTGGGCCTGAACTTCACCAGGCTGCACTACATCCACAGTGGTGAAGCTTGTCCACTTCCTTGGGCATGTTCACAGACTCTCTGCTAAGAACTCCCACCACTAAGAAGGCTAGCAAGCCAGCAGTCTCAATGTCTATCTCTAGATGCCAGTAGGCTCAAAGACTTCTTAGAAAATGTCTCTCATCAACTATCAGATCTCTGGAGCCCTTAGACAAACTGGAAAGAAGGCATCAACGGGATTGGACAAGCTGAGCGTCTTGCTCTTGTCCCCCAGAGATGACACCTTCCCACAAAATGGAGAAATGCCGACTTCCACCTTCAGAGCAGCTAAAGGGGCTACCCAGATCAGGGTTGAAGAGAAAACTCAATTACTAAGGTGGGAAGAATGAAGGCACTAGAACCAGAAACTCTGTAAATGCTCTCCTTGCCACCCAGCATATCCACCTGCAGAAGTCATGGGAAGAAGAGAGAAGAAACCAAGAGAAGACTGACTACTAAAGTAAAAGTCTTCAGAAGCAAAGTCTAAAGCCAGATGGGCACCATCTGGTGAGTTTACTCATCATCCTCCTCTGCTGCTGATTCTGGGCTCTGACATTGGCCATACTCACTCAGACTCCCCACCTTTGTTGCTGCCTTTCAGCCAGAGGAAGCTGAAAGATTGAGACTACAGAACCATGGCCTCCGTTGGAAAGGTTGGTGTGGCTCCAATGGGCTGCCACCCATGAACTCGGTGTGTTCCTGGGATACTGGTTTCATATAGTCCTTTGGCACACCTCTGTTCTGTTGAACAGAGTCGCGAGTGCAGGGGAATGTCCACCTACTTTCTCATCTTGGCCACTGCCTCCTCACTTAGCTCTTAAATTCATCTGCTAAACAAGAAATGGCCAGTCACCAAGCAGCCCATTTCAGTTGGTTCACTCTACTTGTCATTGAGAAGATAGTTTCTGAGTGACATGATATGATCTACATGGGTTTCCTCCCCTGATTTCTGTTGATATTAATAGCCAAATGAACTTGCAAAAGAGCTTCTTTAAATAACAAGGGAGAGGGGAACCTAAGATGGGTATTATACCAATCCAAGACTGCTGGACAGAACTAAAGCTGACAGGTTCTGTTTCTGGGGTAGGATAGAAAACTTCTGTTTTTCTTTGTTATGACACCATTTGGCTTATGTAGGGTCACAGGATCACTTTTAGCTGTTTTAAAGAGAAAAAATTCACTACTTTTTCATTTAAACTAGTTTACCTTTTAATAGTTCCTTTACATCTGTTTTGAAATGATTCTCATCTTTTGTGGTGCATGGATTCAATTATATCATTCTAATACCTCTCCTTGTAAATATTAGATGCTCTCCTTTCCATTTCTCTGGCTATCAAGTTTTTCATCTTTATGGATTTCCCAATTGTGACTCTTGTCTTTATGAATATATGTTTTTCATCTGTGAAAGCCAAAATTCAGTGAAACGGCAGTGTAATTAAAAACAGCAACAACTGGATTACTCCGAATTTCCGAATGGCAAGACTAGGGAAAAATGGCCTAAACAAGAATTTAGGCCTACTGTTTTTGCACTGGGGTTTCAGTGAGCAAAGGAGATTTTAGCTTGGCTTTATCTCCCACAGATGAAAGGGGGATTATTTTTTTCTTTTGGCCATTGTTGTTCCAGCCAGTGTAATTGACAGAAGTCTCATTTTGCATGCACTCTGCTCTGCAAACACAGTTGATGTAGTTGGTACACTGTGCTCACCCTTGAAGGATCGGCAACTCACACCCACACAACTGGTGAGCTTAAAGATGAGGATCACTCACCAGACAAGCGACGGGGACTATCTCCAAAAAGGTTTGCAGTGCTCAATGGGGATGGAGAGTGAGGAAGAGAAAAAGAAGAAGCACCAGGGAGAAGGCCCCATCTGTGTTTGGCAGCAGACAGCAGCCAGGGTCACAAACTCTGTGAAAAGAGTCGTGTGGCAGTTTCAGCTCTTGTTCATTGGGCAGCTTGCCCAGGCCTGGCCTCTGAGTTGAAACGGGGGTTGGGTTCTTTGTTCCATAGCTTTTCTATGCCACAGACAGTATCTTTGTTCTTGGAGAGTTCATTATTTTTTTAATGAGAAAGGGTTTTTTTTGAAGGATTCTGTCATATATCTTAAAGAAAATCAGTAATACATATATTTTTATATATGTTCACTGGCACTAAAATATGGGGGAAAAAAAGCTTCACTCTGTCCTCTGGGTAGTTGCTGAGGTGACTGTCCAGGTTGAGAAATAATGTGCTGATGCTACAGTCCCTCTCTGTTCATACTCTACTTCTAAATACATATATACATATATAGCAAGAAGTATTCTGTTTGTACTTTAAGAGAAAATAGGCCCACCATTCACATGATACTGACACTACACAAGTGACCTAACTTTAAGCATCAAGTAGCTTCTGTTTGTTTCATTAGGCAGAGCACAGACATGGCCTTTCTTTCTCCCTTGATATTCGGCATGGCTCAAAAGCCCAAGCCACTCCCTCTGTCCCTTCCCAGTCTTGTGCTAAGGTTGCATTTCATGAGACTCTCTTCAGACAGCCCAGTAAGTATCCCTGCATGGTCCCTACATGGCCCTGGAAAAACAAGAGGTTGACTACTAATTATCTTATGCCAGTTGCCCAGGTGAGAGGGCACTGGGCCAAGGGGGTGGCCGTCATGCTCAACCACATGTAGGGGCTCATGGGAACCAGGAATGCTAAAACACAAGATCCAATCCCAAACTTAAAGTCAAAATAAGCCATTTAGCATGTGCAATTTCTTATAAAAGGATATTTCTACCCTTGCTGCCTTTTATAGGCAGGTCTGTTCTCACCACTAATCTCTTTGAAAATCTGTGAAAGCAGTTTTAAAAAACAAAGAGATGAGAGCATCGCATTACGTAACCAAAGATTACACTGTATCTGCTAAAATACCAAAATTTTTAAGGGCAGGGAGGGAGCAAGCATTAGTGCCTCTTTGGTAACCTATCCAAAGACAGACTAAAGGATTTTGCTGGTGACTGACTTATAAGAGTTTTGTGGGGTTTTCCCCACAATATACACGTTTAGAAGAGTGGAAGATAATTTTGAAAAGAAAGGGATTATGGGTCCTTCAGTAAGTGATTTTTTATAAGCAGAACTAGCTTTCCTTTTCTGTTGTAGTTGCTGAGCAAATTCTTAAAGCTCCATCATTGCATGGTTAGAAGTGGAGCTGTCTTGGCCATTGTGTTTGCTAGTGCCAATGTTAACTTATCTGAAGATGTGAAGCCCTTGCTGATAAGAGGAGCATTTAAAGGGCTAGATTTTGCACTAGAAGGACAGCAGGCAGTAATCCTCATTTCTGCCCACTTTGAATGGCACAAAAAAGTTCTCTGTGGTTTAAGGCAGAAGGTTGAAATATATTGTAAATGAGTATTTGTATCCATGTTTCAAAATTGAATTATATATATAGATATAATGTGTTCTGATAGCTTTACCTTTCTCTGCACCTTTATATTTGGTTCCAGGTCATAATTGATACCATGTATTTGTGAGAGAGGCCAAAGCTACGTTTTGGAAGCTCTCTCAGAATGGAAAAGACACTTGGGTTGATCAGATAGCCAAGAGATCTCTGCTCCTATTGAGGCCTGACCCACAGGCCTTGCAAAGGAGCAGAGGGGGGAAAAGCGTAAGGTACATGATGTGTTGCACTTTACTAGCCCAAGACAGATGAATGTGTAAAGGGTGGTGAAGTCTCATTGGAACTGACTGGGATTTACCATAGGGAAGGCCCAGACTTGGGGCCAAAGGCCCACCCAAGCAATTAGCCAGTGACCCTCTAATGGGACCTGTGCAGTTGGAAGAAGGAAGGGTATTTTTTGTTCTTCGCCATCCCTGTGAGAAAAGGGCAGTTTCCTGCACTTGGGAACCTGGAGCAAGTGCTCCATTTCAAACAATTCACTCACCTGCAACTGAGGTGCTCTTGCTACTGGGTGTCTATTCTGGTTTTGGATACGTTCTGTAAAGATTTTGACAATGAAAATGTGTTTTTCTTTGTTAAAAAATTTATCAGTGTACTAGAAGTAGTTTATCTGTAGGTACAGGTCCATCTCTGCTCACAGGTAAGGGTGTTTTTCTTCAATTAAGAGACTGACACTGGGGTCTGTTGCCCAGAGCCTCCCAACCCTTAACCATTTCTAGGTGAAGGCAGAAAAATCCACAATTAGTCACTCCTCCAAAGACACTTCAGCTGAGGTAACAAACCATTCGGAATGTTCCCACTCCAAAAATAAGTGGTAAATATTGTAATTTAGCAGGCAGAGTCTTAAAGGGAAAAGCAGCCTTTGACTCATCTTTGATTTCTCCCCATTAGATTTGGCCAGAAAATAGATAATATGTATGGGTTGGTTTCCAACCCCAATTCAGTAGAGTGGGAGTGCTGATTCCTTTCCTTATCCCACTTGTCTCAGCTTTTTATAGAATTAAATGAGAAGCTATCATCTGAGTGGTCCTTGTGGCCTAAAACAGTTTGCATCTGCACTACTTAAAAAGGCTGGCACATAGCTACAGGTTCCATTGGCCACCAAAGACTGGAGCCCACACTTATGTCCCAAAGGAAAGGAAATTCTGGAATGCTGCTGCTTCTCTGGTGGTGCCCTCCTGGGCTGATGCTTCACATTTTGGAACTCTCTTCCCTGAGCATTTACATAGACCAGGCCTGCAGTCTCTCCCAACCTTAGCCCTTGGTGCTAACTGTCCGGCAGTGAAGTGCATGTGGGGTTGTCCTATCCCATAAGCCACTCAGGTGCTGAGAGTAGCCACCATTGGGATGACCCAAACTAAAAAGAGAGTCCCCTCCCACCACTCAGTGACACTTTTCTGCTTTCCCCTAGACTGGAACATTGATTAGGGAGTGCCTTGGACATGACATTCTTGTGCTGTCCTTGAGATTCATTTGGCAGCAGGAGGAAGCAGACTATGTAACCAGATGTAAGAATTATTTTTTTATGTTGAGGGAAAAAATTAAAAAGAAAAAAAGCATCATATAAAAGGTTTTTTTTTCAAAGAAACATTAATTTTGCTTGAAACTTCTTTCGATGGGGCTTCAGTTCTCACAGCGGCACTTGGCCTCCACTGGGCAGCAGGACCAGCCCAAAGCGCTAGTGTTCTATTCACTTTTTGTAATCTTGGAATCTTTTGTTGCTCTAAATACAATTAAAAATGGCAGAAACTTGTTTGTTGTAATACATGTGTGACTCTGGGTTTGTCTCTGTCTCTGCTTTCAGAAATGTCATCCATTGTGTAAAATATTGCCTTGCTGGTCTGCCAGCTAAAACTTGGCCACAGCCCCTGTTGTGGCTGCAAGCTCAAGTTATTGTTAACAAAGAGACCCAAGAAAAGCTGCTAATGTCCTCTTATCACCGTTGTTAATTTGTTAAAACATAAAACAATCTAAAATTTCAGATGAATGTCATCAGAGTTCTTTTAATTAGCTCTTTTTATTGGCTGTCTTTATTGAAGTCGAATTGGTATCATGCCCAGTGGCTTTTTAATGCTACTTTGATTTTAATATATTTAAAAAAATCTTTGTACAGGGGTTATAAATTTGTCCTGTGTTGGCCTTAGCATAGTTTGACCTGGGACCACCAAAATATCAAAAGGTCTGGGCTAGAAAGCACAGATGGACACTGGCCACCCATTACAACTTCTCATCAAAAAGCCTGAGTTTGTCAACCAGGAGAAAGCTATACAAAACCCAGCTGTTCACCCTCATTCTCATCCTTGTGAGAGCATAAAATGGGTGGGGGCTTCACTGCCCTGTTCTTGCCAAGCTTCCGGTAAAGAATGGGCATGTTCACACCCTCACTGGTTTTGAGGACCTATATCGTCCTTGACCATCAAGGTAAAATCCGAGCCAGGCTTCTTTAGGGTTTGCAAAAGTTCAAGCAAAGCCCACTCCTGTTTCCTCTCAGTGTGAATACTTAATGAGATCCCAAATTGAATTCTGGGCTTGAGATACAGGCCATCAATGAAGTGTGACAGATGTGTTAAGGAATAATGGGAAAGTTCTCTATGTCTCAGTGTCCTCACCTGTAATAGGGGTTGTCACAGTGCCTCTTTACTGGGCCAGATTGGGGATTCAGTAAGAATGTATATGACCCAACTGGTGGGCTTATTGCTCTGGCTTTGATCCCTGATAAAATGCCAGAACCCCTGAGAGTGATCCCACATTGAGCCATGTTTATCACTGACCACTTCAGAGTAGATGGATTTCTCAAACTTTTCCTGAGAGCAATGCTTGATGGAGAGGAGACGAAGAGATTCTTAGGATGTGTGTTTGTTTGTGTGTGTCTAAGTAAGGAGAGAGAGAATATGAATGTTTGTGGGTTGTGTGTGGAAGTCAGAGCCTGCCTGCAAAAGAGCCCCTCTGACAACCATTGCTTAGCTTCTCTTCTCTTAGACCTACAGAGAGTGACCTAACAGCCACCCTATTTGGTTTCATTGACCACTCAACTCATGCCTAAAGTGACATGGTAGTTACCATCCACCATAGATTTTCCAAGGAGTAGAAAAGCACAGAGGTCAGGGGGAAAAGGACACCTAGAGGATTAAAAAGAGCCTGGAGGCAGGAGTCTTATATGTGACTTAATCATGATCATATAGTATATAGCTAGGATTCAGACCTGCTGATTCACTGTATGATACTGGACAACCCTCTCCCCTTTTCTTGACCTTAGTTTTCTCATCTATAAAATGAGTGTGTCTGAAGATGCGAAATAGAACTAGATGAGATGTAGAGCCGCTTCCAATGTGTACACCGTGGTTATTGCAAACTACAGCAACACTTTTAAAAATTGTAACATAAAAGGAAAAGGAAAGAGCCTTTTATTATCCCTAGAACACATAGTTTTGTAACTAGAATCCCCATGTTTGTACTCAATAAAAATTTACCAAACACCTGGGGCAGAGGGTCAAAACAAAATTTGAGTCCTGTGTAATAAATGCTGTCAACCCCTTGATGGATGGGGATACTGCTCAAAAGTAAAATAATTTACCATTTAGATGATCTCATAAATAGCAGAGATAAGTAGGAGTTAAGCCACAGTTCATGCTTTCAGTGAGTTTACAGTCTATTAAATGCCTTAGGCCAGGCCAGTCTGGGACTTCAACCTATCACATCTATTCCTCAGACCCTCCCACATCTATTCCTCAGACAAGATTGGTCTAACCCCTGATTTCTAATTGCTGCCTTTTAGAGATAGAAGGGATCTTAGCATCTAGCCCAAATTTTGCATTCTTTACATAAGGAAGTCACGACATAAAACTTGTTGAATGTTATTGTGAATTAGGACCTGTGTCAAGGGACTAGCTCTAGCACACCCAGCTCATAACCCGTTCATATGCTTGCAGGCAGCATGCCAGGGTGGCAGAGTACCTGAAAACCTCTTACATCCCCTTGCACACTGGTTCAGAGCCTTGGTGAGAGAGCCTGCACTTCTCATCTGTGGTTCCCTTGTATACAGCCCAAGGATCTCTACTCCAACTGCAGTACCTACTTCACCTACCACCCACTCACAGAGGTTTCCTTCATGCCATTGCAGGGGAGAGTGAAAGAAGAGAATTATTGGTTGAGCTGGAATTGGGACTGTAGAAGCAATGAGAAACATTTAAAAGACACACTGAAGTATGAAAACCTAGTTTTCTGAGTTAATAGGCAGATGCAGATGATTCAAATTCTCAGATTCTTCTGCCACCATTTTTTCAGGCCACAACTTCCCCCTCTTCCCTCAACTTTTTTCCCAAAGTATTTCAAGTGAAGAGAAGAGTATTTGCAAAACTTTGACTGCCAATCAGCAAGACTGTACCAAAAAAGCTGACTTAAGCCAGACTTTATGCAAACTGTCCCCTGAATCCCCATTGAAGCAATTCAAATCTAAGACCAGAAAATAGGCCAACCGAGTAGGAAGGTGCTGTGAGAGAAACATCACTTACCACTTAGGCAGTGACACTTGTCTCCAAAGAAAACAAGTCCTTTTGATGCTTATACACAGTGCCAAGAGTAGATAATTTCAGGATTGGACTAACCTTGTGGGAGAATCCCACCACCTCAAGAGACTGCAGGGACTCTTCATGGGGGCACAGTATCCAATTATCCCCTCATTCATTTGTTCTTTCATTTATTCAACAATTATTTATTTGTGTAACCACTATGTACCCCACATAGGAACAAGACAGACATGGTCTCTGTCCTTATGGAGCTTCTAGTCTAGTAGGAAAAACAGACAGACACAGACAATTATAATGTAATGGGTGCTATGGTGAGGGAAGTGCAAGTTTCTGCTGGGGTGCAGAAGAAGGATGCCTAGCCTGGTCTAGTGGGAAGGTCAAGGAAGACTTCTTAGAGAAGTCTAGGCTGTGACCCAAGTTCAGTGAAGATGGGGTTGAAGGTAGAGAAAGAGGCATTCTTTCTCAGGCAAGAGGCAGCAACCTTGTAAGGGAAAAGACAAATTGTTTAGTTTAGCCTGAGTGAAAAGTTTGAAAAAGAGTATGAGTGTGAGAGAAAAGAGTAAAGAAAGAAGCAAAAGCCAGTGAGTGTTCATGTGTCACACTAAAGAGTTGAGCCTCTATTCCAAGGTTAAAGGGAGCTATAGAAATCGTTGCCACCATTTCAGTTCCCAGACACATGATCTCATCTGAACCTCATAACATCCTGAAATCAGGCAGAACAGGGATCAAGCCCATTTTTCAGGTAGGGAAATTGAGGCTCAGCACAGCAAAGTGATTGGCCCAAAGGCTGCTACTGAATAATTAATGACCCTAAGTCTGAACTGGAAGCCCTGAATCTCCTGATTTCCAGTTTTAGGCTCCTCACATTAGAACAATCTATCAAAAACCTGGACATGGTATAATCCTTGGAATGTGTTCAAGGGTCTCTGTCATGACAGTATATACTGTTTACTATGCCACCTATACGTGCCATGGTCTTCCTAAGTGACACTTACTGGCATGATGTTCCTGGATGAGAGACAGGGCATCCCAGAGAGTATCACCAGCAGCTTCATACCCCATAAGGGGTAGTGGAGGCTATGGGAAGCCAATCAAATTGGTGTTCTATGGATGTGGGGCCTCATTCGTTCATCAAAACAGGAAGTCAGGAAAAACGCTGGAGAAGAATATACAACATTCCACCTTCCTAGAGGTGATGATATCTGACTCAGGCCTTGAACAGTGAGATGAAATTCCACAGGAGGGAAAAGTAGCTGAGCAGCCAGGAAAGAGTATATGGCTACTGCTTTGGGACAAAGCAAATAGGAACTAGTAGAAAGTAATAGTTGGAGATGAATCTGGGCTAAGGTCTATTGAGAAAAGCCTGCGTGTGCCACAAAGAAATTTCTTCTGTAGGCCAGTCATTCTCAGTTGCGACAAGGGAAAGCTAATGGCCACATATGTGACATGCCCTCAAGGGAGCCTCCAGGGTTATATGCAATTCCTGATACACAACTGTCACTTAGCCCCTTTCTCTCCCACTTAAGAGAGAAAATACGAATACAAGTGAGACTGACAATATTTTTTTCCTTTCGTTGCGGAGCACAGGCTCCGGACACGCAGGCTCAGCGGCCATGGCTCATGGGCCCAGCCGCTCCGCGGCATGTGGGATCCTCCCGGACCGGGGCAAGAACCCGTGTCCCCTGCATCGGCAGGCGGACTCTCAACCACTGTGCCACCAGGGAAGCCCTAGACTGACAATGTTGAAAGGAAAATCTTGAACCTCCTATAGTATAATATTAAGAAAATTATTCACCAATTTCAATGTTTAAGATATTATCAACATATTATTTGCCACACCTAACAAGTAATTACAGAACACCAGTTGAGATAACTAAGGATTTTTGAACAAAGCTGTAACATAATTAGTTTGGGGAGTTGAAAGCTTTATTAAAACATGTATAAGAAAGAATATAGTAGAGGGTAACACAGAGATTGACTCAAAGTAATAATAGTAATAATAATAATAGTATTAAATGTATTGAGCCCTTACTATGTGCCAAGAAATGCTAAGGCAAAGCTCTTTATATCGTATCTTACATAATCCTTATATTAACCCTATGAGTTGAGCACAATTACTCCCATAATACAAAGAAACTGAGGCCCTGACCCAAATTATTTCTGGCTCAGACCCAAGGTTACTTCTAAGTAATAACGCCTGAACTCAAACTAAAGTACGTTTGTTGTCAAAGCCTATGATTTTGATCACTGCGGTATAGTTTCTTTTTTGAAAGTCTGGTTGATTTTCTCAGTCTTTTGCAAAGAGGCCCAAGGAACTCAAAACAGGCAGCATTACAAATAGGAATAAGGAAGGAATGATATCACAATGGAACTGCCTTTACAACTACTCATTCCAAGAGTGAAAGAGATGTCTGGTGTACATGAGCCCATGATTTCCTCAGTAGCCACCTACTCCCCAAACTTCAGATGAGTACTTTTGGGAGGAAGAATTGTCTGTTCCAGCCCTACCATCTCTCAAGTGTCTTTCCAAGCCTCTTGCTTTCCTTTCCTGTCTCTGGCTAGAGGTGCCTGGGGTACAGCAGTTCACTGGGTGTCCAAAAAACCTATGAGCATATTTGTCTATAAAGGCATGCAGGGGAAAGAGCATTGGATCAGAAATCAGAGTACCAGCTTCTGCCACTAACCATCAGGTGAAGTTTAGCAGGCTCTTTCCCCTTTCTGGGTCTCAGTCTCCCTATCTGTAGAGCAAGGGAGATAAGAACTAGGCTAGTTTCTTCTAGCTCTTACATGCCTTCTTAGATTCTGTGAAACTTTTGGCTAAAACCAGAATTTTGTCAATCTGGGAATTTCCAACTTTATCTCACTCCCATGCCTGTAGTCTCATTCCTCTATTTTAGAATCTGTACCATGGAAAAGACTAATGATATTTTTGCTGTACTTGCAAATGTCCAGTCACCAGCATCCTTGACAACATAGCCAGTATTTCATTGCTTGTTGTTCCACAACAGCCTATACCATACAGCATGCCATCTTGCCTAAGACACCCATCATTCTTGGTGAGAGTATATTTCTCCTAATGCATCTTGGGTCATTCTGTACCTGGACAATTTTGATATGGACCGAAGACCCTGTTAGATATATCTCTTGTACAGAATAAACATGGGCAAGTGTGACTGCTTGAGGAATCTCTGAGGTGGACGTGGTATGGACTTTATTAATGGTCTAGGTCAGGAACCAGAGTACAGGCAGTGCCATTAGATAAGCACTAATGGACAAGAGACCAGACCAAAGACCTCCCTTTGGGAATAGAGCAACACATTCTATTAGCCTTCATTCATGCAGTGCCCTTCATTTGAAATGACCACCTCCACTTCTGCCTAGGTAAATCCTTCCTACACATTAAGGCTCAGCTCAAAAGCCAACTCCAGTATGTTTTCCCTATTTCCTCAGCTGGAAATCAGCTTTATCTCCTTTAAACTTTGAATCTCCTTCCCCTAAGCCCACACCACTGCTTTGGCTTGCACTTAGTTATAATAGCAATTTATTATCTTTTAAATAGTGCTTTATACCATATAGCACTTTGATATCAACTATCTCATTGGAGACTCACATGAACCCTATAAGGAAAGCACAGCAGGAATTATTAATATCCCAGTTAAATATGTGACAGGAAGGAAGCACTGTTATTTTAGAAGTTGGCTAGAGACTTCTATTTTTAGCAGTGTGTTTTGCTAGATAGCCTGAATGACTCTCCCAATGAAAACAAAATGTAAAATATAAAAATAATATTTTAAAATTCATTGCTGAATTAGTATGATAGTAAAAGAAAATCCACAGCCAAAAAGGAAGTTAAAGTAGGAACACTGAGGTAAATGAGTATCAAATCCAAATTTTGCCCTAGGGGTTTTACCAGACCTGGAAGACTGAATTTCTACATTGATGACTGCAAGAGGTGAAGGAATATGAGATAAAGACTAGAGTGAAGTCAATGTAAGAGTGAAGAAGAATTAAATCTGTTTCACAGAAGGAGATGGCAAGGAAACCTGCCTGGCTTCATCTTGGCACTGGGTGGAGGAGAAAAATAAACCTCTCATGAGAATTTATAACCATAAGTGGCCTTCATATAGTTTTTAGTCCTAATTCAAGATACTAATGAGGTCTGAAAAACTAAAAGATGACATCCCAGATTGGTGGTTCTCACAGGAGACTGGCAAAAGCAAATCCTCTGTAGAAGAATGTAACTTTCATCTAGACCTCAAAAATTTCTATACATAAAGGTCCAAATAAAATAAGCATCTCACAGTCAAAATTTACAAAACACACAAAGAAACAAGACACCCTGAGTAAAAGTCTTCAGAAATAACAAACAACATAATCAGACCCACAGACTATAGAATATAAAACCATCACATTTAGAATATAAAATTAACTTTACTTAAAGTGATTAAGTATATTTATAAAATGCTTGAAATAGATACAAGGAAGAAGAGACTATAAAGAACAACCAAACATATTAGAAAAAGTATAAAATAGAATCTCTCCAACTAAAAAAGTAGAATAGTAGAATTAAATCTATATTGATTGATTAGAACACATAATATATGCAACTAAAGAGAAAATTGGGGAAATGAAAGATGGACGCAAACAAATTATCCATAATATAGAACAGAAATGAAATAAAATGGAAAATATGAAAGCTTAAGAGACAAGAAGGTAGTGCAGATAGATCTAATATATATCTAACTAGACTTCCAGAGCATAGTCATGGAGTAGGAAAAAGGCAATATTCAAAAACATAATAACTGAGAATTTTTCAACATTGTTGAAAGACATTCATCTTTAAGACCTACATTCCCGACAAATCCCAAGCTAGACAATTAAAAGAAATCCACACTAGCTCAATTTTGTTTCTTTTTATGCTAGACACATCACAGTGATTTTACAGAATGCTAAAGGAAAAGAATATTACAAAAGCAGTCAGCAAGGAGGGATAACTAGGACAAAACGTTATTTACAAAGAAATAGCCACTAAAGATTAACTTATCAATAATAATAATGGTAGCGGAACAGAGTGGAAAATGAACTTTGATATACTGAGAGAATTCTCTACTCAACAGAACTATCTTTCAAGTTAAAATAAAGATATTTTTAACCATATCCTCAGTAAAGGAAATTCTAAGTGACGTACTTCAGATATTTGGGAAAAGATCTTGGATGGAAGGTCTGAGATGCAAGAGGTAATAGTGAGCAAAGATATCCATAAACATGTGAATAAATCTAAACATACATTAACTATATGCAGAAAATATAGTGATGTCTAATATTGTGGGAAAATAACAAGATAGAATTAAAGAATCTGAAAACTGCTTATATATTGAGAGGGGATTATTACAGTTATAAAACTGAAGTCCTTAATTTGCTGAGAAAGAAGATAAAGATACTCATTAACTTAATTTTTATCCAGTTCTTTTATTTTTCCAGTTTTATTGAGATATATTGATAAAGGACATACAGCACTGTGTAAGCTTAAGGTGTACAGTATAATGACTTGACTTTCATATATTGTGAAGTGGTTATCACAGTAAGTTTAGTTAACATCCATCATCTCATATAGATACTAAAAAAATGTTTTATTTTCTTTGTGGTAAGAACTCTTAAGGTCTACTCTCTTAACAATTTTCAAATATACCATACAACAGTGTTACTATAGTCATCATGTTGTACATTATATTTGTCTTTCTCTGTCTGACTTATTTCACTTAGTATAATGCCCTCAAGGTCCACGCCAGTTGTCACAAAAGGCAGGATTTTTTTTTATTTTTTGTAGCTGAATTATATTCCACTGTGTATATATATATACTACAACTTCTTTATCCATTCATTTGTCGATAAACACTTACATTTTTCCATTTCTTAGCTATCATAAATAACGCTTCTATAAATCTGAGGGTGTAGATATCTCTTCAACATAGTGATTTTGGATATATCCCCACAAGTGGAATTGCTGGATCTTATGGTAGTTCTACCTTTAATTTTTTGAGGAACCTATACTGTTTCTAATGCTTTGTAGATGGAATTGTTTTCTTTATTTTTTTTTCAGATAATTTGTTGTTAGTGTATAGAAACTTTGATTTTTATAAGTTAATTTTATATCCTGCAAATTTACTGAAGTTGCTTAAATATAATGGTTTTCTAGTGCAGTATTTAGGATTTTTCTATATATGAAATCATGTTATCTACAAATAGAGACAATTTTACTTCTTCATTTCCAATTCAGATGCCTTTTCTCTCTTTTGGTTGCCTGACGGCTCTGGCTAGAACTTCCATTACTATGTTGAATAGGAGTGGTGAGAGTGGGTATGTTTGTCTTGTTCCTGATCTTAGAGGAAAACTTTTCAACCTTTCACCACTGAGTATGATCTTAGCTGTGGGCTTGTCATATATGGCCTTTATTATGTTGAGGTATGTTTCTTGTACACATAATTTGTTAAGAGTTTTTATCATGAATGGATATTGAACTTTGCTCATTAACTTTAGACTTTATTAAGTTAAATGTCTACATAATATTGTTAAAAATAATCAAAAAGTTTGAATGTCAAAGAATAGAAAATGTATACTAGGCAAATACCAACCAAAGAAATTTTATTTAGTTATATTATTGGCAGACAAAATAAACTATATGACAAAAGCATTACTACAAATAGATGTTTGTCTCACACCAGTCAGAATGGCCATCAGCACAAAACCTAGAAGCAATAAGTGCTGGAGAGGGTGTGGAGAAAAGGAAACACTCTTGCACTGCTGGTGGGAATGTGAATTGGTACAGCCATTATGGAGAACAGTATGGAGGTTCCTTAAAAAACTACAAATAGAACTACCATATGACCCAGCAATCCCACTACTGGGCATATACCCTGAGAAAACCATAATTCAAAAAGAGACATGTACCAAAATGTTCATTGCAGCTCTATTTACAATAGCCCGGAGATGGAAACAACCTAAGTGTCCATCATCGGATGAATGGATAAAGAAGATGTGGCACATATATACAATAGAATATTACTCAGCCATAAAAAGAAATGAAATTGTGCTATTTGTAATGAGGTGGATAGACCTAGAGTCTGTCATACAGAGTGAAGTAAGTCAGAAAGAAAAAGACAAATACCGTATGCTAACACATATATATGGAATTTAAGAAAAAAAAGGTCATGAAGAAGCTAGGGGTAAGACAGGAATAAAGACTCAGACCTACTATAGCATGGACTTGAGGATATAGGGAGGGGAAAGGGTAAGCTGTGACAAAGTGAAAGAGTGGCATGGACATATATACACTACCAAACGTAAAATAGATAGCTAGTGGGAAGCAGCCACATAGCACAGGGAGATCAGCTTGGTGCTTTGTGACCACCTAGAGGGGTGGGATAGGGAGGGTAGGAGGAAGGGAGATGCAAGAAGAAAGAGATATGGGAACATATGTATATGTATAACTGATTCACTTTGTTATAAAGCAGAAACTAACACACCATTGTAAAGCAATTATACTCCAATAAAGATGTAAAAAAAATAGATGTTTGAATTGATAAAAAGCCCAGTTTACCAGGAAAATAACATCATTTAAAATTTATATGCCTCTCATAAAAAAGCCTGAAAATATATAAAGAAAAATGTGAAAATACATGAAAACTTAACAGTCTTGATATTACAGTGGGAGATTTTAGCATATTTCACTCAGGAACTGATATAGTAAGGAGACTAAAAAATGAAAAGGAGGACCAGTTCCCGGCAGTGTCCAGGAGAGCGTGGATCAGCCGCCCGGCTTGGATGTAAGCTGTGTGGCTGACAGGGTCTTGGTGGTCCGGCCGGGTGCTCAGGCTCTCAGGTGGGAGAGCCGAGTTCAGGACGTTGGACCACCAGAGACCTCTCATCCCCATATAATATCAATCGGTGAGAGCTCTCCCAGAGATCTTCGTCTCGACGCTAAAACCCAGCTCCACTCAATGACCACCAAACTCCATTGCTGGCCACCCTATGGCCACCCAAACAACTAGCAAGACAGCAACACAACCCCACCCATTAGCAGAGAGCCTACCTAAAATCATAATAAGGTCACAGACACCCCAATACATGCCACCGGATGCAGTCCTGCCCACCAGAAAGACAAGATCCAGCCTCATCCACCAGAACACAGGCACCAGTTCCCTCCACCAGGAAGCCTACACAACCTACTAAACTAACATTAGCCACTGGGGGCAGACACAAAAAACAACGGGACCTATGAACCTGCAGCCTGCGAAAACGAGACTCTAAACACAGTAAGTTAAGCAAAATGAGAAGACAGAGAAACACACAGCAGGTGAAGGAGCTAGGTAAAAACCCACCAGACCATACAAATGAAGAGGAAATAGGCAGTCTACCTGAAAAAGAATTCAGAGTAATGATAGTAAAGATGATCCAAAATCTTGGAAATAGAACAGAGAAAATACAAGAAACGTTTAACAAGGACCTAGAAGAACTAAAGAGCAAATAAACAATGATGAACAACACAATGAATGATAAGAAGGTGATACACTTATAAAAAGTCACATAGTTAAGAAGCAACAGAGTCAGGACTTTGGCTTTCTGACTCCAAATCCAATGCCCTTGAAACTATGAGCACCTCTGGGAAAGCCTAATCCTCTGTCTCCACTTCAGTCAGCTCTATGTAGCAAAAAGTCCCCTTCTGGTTTCATATATACATAGACCACCACTTATGGTGGGGATGAGGAGACATTTACAGGTAAGTTGTTTTTTTGTTTATCCATTCATCAGTTGATGGGCAATTGGGTTGTTTATACTTTTTGGCTACTATGATTAATGCTAGCAGCATTCATGTACAAGATTTTGTGTGGACATCTGTTTTCATTTCTCTTGGGTATATACCTAGATGAGAAATTGCTAAGTATCATGGCAACTGTGTGTTTAACATTTTAAGGAAGTGTTAGCCTATTTTCCATAGTTGCTGCAACAGTTTACATTCCCACCAACAGTGTATGAGGGTTCCAGTTTCTCCATATCCTCACCAGTACCTGTTACCTTTTTTTTGGTTTGGTTTTTTTTTTGGATCATTGCCATTTTGGTGGGTGTCGAGTAGTATCTCATTGTGGTTTTGATTTGCATTTCCTCGATGGCTAATGGCATTGACCATCTTTTCATGTGCTTGCTGGCCATTTGTATATATTCTTTTGAGAAATATCCATTCAGATCATTTGCCTACTTCAAATTAGCTTATTTATCTTTTTATTATTGAGTTGTAACATCCTTTATATATTCTAGATATAAGGCCCTTATCAAATATATGATGTGCAAAATTTTCCCCTTATTCTGTAGAATGTCTTTTCACTTTCTTGGTAGTGTCCTTTGAAGTGCAAAAGTTCTTCATTTTGATAAGGCCAATTTATCTATTACTTCTTTTGTTGTTTTTGCCTTTGGCATCATACCTAAGGAATCATTACCTAATCCATCCTCACAAAGATTTATGATTATATTTTCTTCTAAGAATTTTACAGTTTGAGCAGTTACATTTAAGTCTTTGATCCATTTTGAGTTAATTTTTATATATAGTGATAGGTAGGGGTCCAACTTCATTATTTTGCATGTGGATATCTGGTTGATCCAGCACCATTTCCTGAAAAGACTATTCCTTCCTCACTGAATTTACTTAGCACCCTTGTAAAAAATCAGTTGACAGTAAATATAAGGGTTTATTTCTTGACTCTCAATTATATTCCATTGCTCTATATGTCCGTCCTTATTCAAGTACTACATTCTCTTGATTGCCATCCCATTTTGTCACCATATGGACAGAAATCCTACAACATGCCTTCTGCCAAAATCCCCTTTATGACTCGCTTTCCACCCAACTCTTCTCTAGGTCTCAGGGTAAGATATGCCCAAATGGCAATTTAATTTGGTTAGTTCCAAGCCCTCATTCATTTTCACTATCTTTCCTTCTCTCTTGTTTTTTCTCTCAATCTGTCTTTTCTTTGTCTCTTTACCCTATCTGTCCCCTTCCCTCTCAGTTGCCCAACCTTTCTCTTTCTTTTCTTTTTCTTCCTTTTCCTTTCATTCTTTCTATCTTTTCTTTCTCTCTCTATTGTTTTCCCTTCTCTTGATGTTCTTGCTCTTTTTCATTTTTACTGCCCCTTTCCACCCTTCCAGTTCAGTCTCACTCTCTCTCCAATCTCAGTCTCTCTCTCTCTCTCTCTCTCTCTCTCTCTCTCTCTCTCTCTCTTCCCCTAGTCTTCAGCTGTGAGCTCTCCCAGGTCCTGTCTTTTAAGATCTTGCCAATTCCTGCTGGTGCCTGTGCAAAACTATCCAAAGAATGTAGTTAGCTTTGAATTGTACTAGGGTCAATCTCTATATTAAAGAGATCTCAAACGTTGCTTCAAATATTTCAATTCAACAAATATTTATAGAGAAACCACATATATCAGACATTATGCTCAGTTTCATTATGCATAATTTCATTGACTCTTCACAACAACTTTGCAAAGAAATAAGGAGCTATTATTCCCATTTTACAGGCAAGGAAACTGAACTGAGTGTTGAAGTTCAGTGAGGAAAAGAGGCATGACTACAACTGCATGTAAGCATTAAGATTTGTGTCAGGTCCATGCTATTTTCACTCTACTGGGCTGGGAATGATTAATACCTATCCTCTAGAGCTAAAACTGAGAGTAGAAGTGTAGAATAGGTGTAAGGAGAGGTTGGAAGGGAGAAGAATGGCCAGGTGGTATAAGTCCCAGCTCCCACCCTGCCCAATTTTCCAACCCAAATTTGCCACACTCTTGATTTCATTCTCAGACCTCTTCCTGCCCCAGGTCCTGAGCCAGTCTTGACCGAGATAGAAAGAATCTTAGAATTTTTATTCCCTTCCGTCAATGCACCCTGGAAACAAGTTACACTCCTCAAACCCAGGACCCAACATTGGGTTGCTATATTGTATCTACCACTTCCACCAGTCTCTTTTGGTGCTAATTGAATTTGACACTTGGTGGGTGAGTAGTCAGACATAAACATCCGTGTAACCCTTAGGTTTCAGTATTCTGTCCCCTCACCTCATGCTTGTCCAGTGCATAATCTTGGCCTCCTGCCTTGTTATCCTGCTTCATGTATCTCTAGGCCTGGGGCTCTGAACACATGCTCATAGCTACCTCCCACTTTAGCCTTCCTCCTCTTAGAGCAGGTTCCACTTCTGTACCTTCCATTCCTCCCATCTGTTACCCACAGCCAGATATTGCATCACATATCATGCAAGATGTGTAGTAGCTTGCAATTCTTCCCTGCCTGCTCTTGCCTGGACCAGGCTACCTGTATCTACTGGGCTCCAACATTGCAGTCAGGATAGTCTTCTCCTGGGGTATCTTCTTCCTACCAGGCCCACATTACCAAGGTCTTGGGGACCCTGGAACTCTTGTGACTGAGTCATGAGGAAATCAGAGTTTAGCCTTAAATGAAGGCCTGAGCCTGATCTCCTCCCCCACCACATTATCTTGCTTCTATGGCCACAATCCAGACTGGAATTAATTAGGTAGTACACGTTTTTCAGGTACAGCATAACCTTTCCATGGGGAACTCTGACTGACAGATTCTAATTTATAAGCTTTATTCCAGTGCATAGGCAAACACTGCCACGCTCAGACTGTATCATTTGAAGGTTATAGCATTTAGACCCTAAAGCTCTTAATTTTATTGGAAATGGGAGAAAAAATGTCATACAAATATTTCATTTTGATGCATAATGATTCCAACACACACCCCTTACTGCAGTAATTGCCACCCACTCACCTGCATCATAATTTGATAGTCTTACAAAAGGGCCCAACTTCCTGCTATGTCTTTTTTTGGTGTCTTAGAGCAACAAAAGTGGGCTTCTTCTTCCCCCATGATAGTTTTCAGAATATCATCTTCCCTGTGTACACATAGATTGGGGTGGGGAATCCCTTCTGATGCAAGTTTAGTATTTCAGTATATTAAGTGTTAACTGGAGTATCTTTCCAAATATAATGGAGCCATTGAAACTTATTCCTGTGCTAGAGTCCCCTGGTAGGCTAGCTGGCAGAAGCACCTTGATCATTCCAGCCTAGATGGTGTAAATGTTGCCTAGAAGGAAAAGAATAAAGAGAAATAAACAAGCAGAGGGGCACACAGAGTTTGGTACCAGGAGAGATGAGGAGAGAGAACTTGGAATCTCAAGAGGGCCACTGGACAAAAAGCTCCAGTGAGAAAGGCTGAAAAGTGAGCTTAGGGGCAAAGACTATGCTGGTTTAAGCAGGAATGAAATGAGAATGGAATGGGAAATCGTGAAGAAGATGCCTGGGTAAAACATGATTTGGGAGAAACACTGGGCCTGCAGACTGGAAAGGATAGAATGTAAATCAGAGTTGGAAGAGCTGCCTGAGGGGCAGTTGTAGCCAAAACTCTGGTCGTGGCATCCAAACCTACCATAAGGAACCATGCTTCTTTGAAGATGAAAGGGAAAGAGTGAGCCAAACTCAACAATGGACTAGAGGTTAGTTTTTATAGCCAGAAGCTTGGCTTGAACTTACTATCAGAGTGCATACACGTGGGTCACTACAGGTACAGAATTTGTCTTTGTAGTGCAAGAGGCCCTGGCTCTGCCCACCAAAATTCTGGCCACAGGGGAGGTTGTGAATAATGGCTTAAGGAGTCAGGTGTTGAAGAAAAAGGTTGGGGAGGTCTTTCTTACATTTTAATTCCATATGGAGCTTTCTCTTTGGCTCCCCTTCTCTTCTTCTCCCCCAGAAGTCTTCATCATAGTCAGACATACCCAAGTTCCAGTCCTGGTTCCATCACTAGATGACATTTCTGTAAACTGAAGATAATATCACAATATTCTCATTGAGGTTTCTCAGTGTTAAGTGAATGTAATGCAGCTCTGTCTCCTGCTGACCAAGAGAGGGCAGTACGGTAAATCTCAAGATTATAGCACCACTTGCCCTTTGCTGCTGGGTGGTCTGGGCCTTGGGCCAACTGGCTCTTCTACTGGATGATTGGAGCAAGGGTCTGGTAACCCCTGCCAGGTTGTAGATAGGATGGATGTCAGGGTAATGGAAAAATTACCAGAGTTAAGGCTATTCTCAAGTGGAAGTGGAGAGGAGATGGCAGCTATAAGAATGCCCAATGCAGCTGAGAGGTCACCTATCTCCCGCTCGGCATCTTTACTACTTCCTACAGTGAAATAGAAAGTGTCCTTGATCTCCATCAGGTGGGAGCTGTCCTGCTCTAAGTCAGTTAAGTTTTCTGACACTTGGCTCAAATCCTTCTCCCTCCCTTCCTCTTCCCTGCCTCTACTCCACTCTTTGGAATAGCTATGGGAACCATCCTTTGTGGGGCTCTGCCAGGCCTCCAGATTTACACTCTATTTACCAACATTTGTGGCTATGTTAGGCAGGGTACATGACTTCAGATCTCTCCAGTTGTCCTTTTAGCCTATACTTTAGTAAATAAGAGGATCACTAGAATTTGTTGAATGCAGAGCATATTCTAAACACAGCCAAATACATAGCATTTTGTTACCTCATTTAAAGTGTCCTATAATCACTTTACAGATGAGAAAATTAAGGCTGATAAGAAGGTGATAAACTTATGAAAGGTCGCACAGTTAAGAAGCAACAGAGTCAGGACTTTGGCTTTCTGACTCCAAATCCAATGCCCTTGAAACTATGAGCACCTCTGGGAAAGCCTAATCCTCTGTCTCCACTTCAGTCAGGCCTATGTAGCAAAAAGTCCCCTTCTGGTTTCATATATACATAGACCACCACTTATAGTGGAGATGAGGAGACAGTTACAGATAACTTTCCCTCACACTCACACTAGGCATTCTTTTAGTTATCACGCCTCACCCCAGGTAATCAGGGAGCAGGTACTGGTGACTCCTGTTTTCACTGTTACTCCATAGATCTCAGCCTCTCAGTATCTGCCTGAATAAGCTGTCTTCCCTGGCCTGGACCAGATGCTAGGTAGCAGACTTCCCTCTTTCTTATTTCCATTCAGATGCCACTACCCTTGGTAGGACCAGCTCTCACCCTTATTCTTCATCTAGAGTCCCCAGGTAGGCAGACTGGCAGGAGAACCCTGATTGCTCCAGCCTGGATGGAGTAAATGCTGCCTGGAAGGAAAGAAACCTTGGTCTTGTACCCATGGCTGCCAGAAATGGAGCCTAAAGGTCCACCTCCTGTGTGTATGAAGTTAGTCAGTGTTTCTAATAAGGTAGGCCATGAAAGTTGACTAATTTCTGCCATTTGGCTCTGGCCTGGCCCAAACCTGCACCTTGGAAAATAGTGAGCCAGTCAGGCCTGAGAGCTCAGCCACAGCTGCTCTGGGAGCCCACAGCTTGTGCCTGGCCCATTCCCTAGCCCTGCAGTTTTATTAGCTTCATTTTTTTATATGCCTTTTAATTTCCTGAATGCAGCCAAAACCAACATCAAATAACTTCAAGGAACACAAGTTCATGATTCCCCCAACCCCTAGTGCTCATCCCCCCAAGTCACTTTGAAGCAGGGTGAGCAGAATGTGCCACAGTTTTCCCCCTGCCTATCTTTTCAGAGGGTGAGTGTTGCTGCTCTGCGAGCTATTCTCAGACACTGCTGCCTCAGAACTCACTGTGAGAGACGGTTTCGGGTCACCATAACCCAAAGAGCAGAAGGAGGGAAAAGGGGGTGGGGAGAAAACCCAGCCAGCAAGTAATTCTCAGATACCAGCCTCCCTGAGGCCATGAGTGCTAGGCCTAATGGTCCTGGCCAGTGCCTACTAGGAGGGACAGTTGGAGAAATCAACCCCCTGCTTCTCTGCCTCCTTCCCTACTTTTCTTCCTCTTTCCTTTCTTATTTCCTTCCAGGCTAGCTAGGAACAAGCATTCTAGCAGGCCTCCCAGATGGGCTGTAAATCCCAGCCACCCCAAGGGATTCACCAGTCTCTTTCCTTGAGTTCTTAGGTATTGAAGCCAAGAGCCACAGACAGGTCTGGGAAGTTTCCAAGCACAGCAAGCTCGGCACTCGTCCTGAAATCAGATGCAGAAGTCAAGCTGCTTGTGTTGAAGGAGTTCCCCAGCCTAGAGAAAATCAGAAAAACAGTTCGCATTATAGCTTTCCTGACCCCTGGTGCTGGGATTAAAGGTAGGACTCTAGGACTGACTGGACAGAGCCTTGGCCTTTTAGTCAAGAGCCATGGGTTCTATTCCTGAGTGTGTATCTTTGAAAAGTCCTTTTCCTCTCTTGGTCGCAGAATGTCCCAGAAACATAGCAACTTCCTCTGAACATATTCCCCTGAAGTGGAATGTTTCTAATTTTTTAAAATAGATAATATGTTGACATTTTGCCTGCTAAGACTTTGATGAAGAAATTTTAGATGTAGCAATGTAAAGCAAGACCATGTGACAAAGGGAAGGCAATTCTAGAACTTTTGTTATGTGCTTGCTCCCTTAGCAAACAAGGGCTTTGGCCCTGTTGCTGTGCCCCCCTACCCCCATTAGATTCTGGCTAAATCTTTGGTGTCCTCATCTGTAATGTGGATAGAAGGTCTCTAAATACCTTACTACCTTAACATTCTATTATTATCTAGCCTCTGAGGTTTCTTTCCCTGTCCTTGATGAGACTATTTAATAGTTTAATATTTTCCTCTGTGGATAATTATGAATCTATATATTTATAGAACTTCTATCTCTATCTATCAATCTATCTATCTGTCTATCTATCTATCTATCTATCTATCTATCTACTGATCTACCTACCTATATACCTATCTGTGTTAAGTATAGCATTTACTACATGAGTTCCTTATCAATTAACTGGATGACAATTCCTCTTTTGATTGTAATCTGTTTCTCTGTGGGCCTTTTTTCTCATAAAATAAGCTCAAAATGTAAGTTAATCAGTTCATTTTGTCCATTGATAATGGGAACATATAAATAACATCTCTCTCCTTCAGATGAGAAAGTATTATTAATATAGAGTAGATAAAATTATTATGTTAGGACCCATGAACACTCCCCATTCAGAAACTATAATAGGTGCTTGTAGATCCAGTCAGAGATAATATTTCTTCTGCAGACAGGTCAGATAATATAGAAATTCTCGTTCAAGTCCTCTCTCCCCTCCCCCAGCATTGAGAAGTTAGAGACAGGAAAAGAGAAAGTGGAAGGAAGCTCCAGGCCGTGTTGTGGCCTCTAACACAGAGCAGGGAGATAGGCAAGAGAGGAAGCACATTTAGGTCACCTTCCCATCTATTTCTCTTCATTTTTCAGGTTATATCAGAAGTTCCCGAACTCTTCTTGGTTACTGACGCCCTTAGCATCTCATTATTTTTTTTTCATAGTGTTTCTAAGCCAAAAGAAACATCCAATAGCTCCATTTATTAGACAGTTAAGTCCAAACAAGTCAAAAAGTACTCATGCCCTAATAACTTAGTAGCTGTTTAAAAATAATACACATACATTGAAAGAAAAAATATTAATATGCATATTAATATACAGTAAAATATTATTTTATGTCACCTTGAATAGTCATATTTCAGGCAGTGTAAATCTTCTCAGATCTTTGAATCAGATTGGACATCACTACTCTCATTTCTTGTTCCATATGGATTTTCACACAGTACTTGATTTTTATCACAGCAGCCATCAAAAGGAATGTAGCACAATCAAGTGTTGAAACTTTGAACTACCTCAAGCTAGTAGCTTGCAGGATGTCTGACAGATGTCAAGTACTACTGTGTTTCCCTCAAAAATTAAAATGTGTCACATGCTCATTTGAGTTCACTGCGGTACCCTGAAGAACCTCAAATCATAATTTAGGAACCGCATGGTTATATATTCTTGGACATTCTTAGTTGTAACTGCCTCTTTTTTCCCTCCACTGGCTGAAATGTCTTTCCTTAGTTCTATTTCCACAACATGTCCTTTGTTGTAAATGCAATCTGAAATAAAATAAAAGTATGTCTACATCATCCATAAAATTGCTGTTGAAGATGTGTTCTACTTGCCCCTTCCACTGAATGCATCACATTGAGCTGGGGAGATCTTTTTAAAATTGCACATCTGGCATGCCCATCAGATTGGAAAATATTTAAAAACCTGACAACAAGGGCTTCCCTGGTGGCGCAGTGGTTGAGAGTCCGCCTGCCAATGCAGGGGACACGGGTTCATGCCCCGGTCTGGGAAGATCCCACATGCCGCGGAACGGCTAGGCTTGTGAGCCATGGCTACTGAGCCTGTGCGTCTGGAGCCTGTGCTCTGCAACGGGAGAGGCCACAACAGTGAGAGCCCCCGTACTGCAAAAAAAAAAAAAAAAAAATACCAAAAACCTGACAACAAGATGTGGTGGTGAGAATATAGAGTAATGGGAGCTCTCATATATTGCTGGTGGCAATATAAATTGGTATAAACACTTTGTGAAGATGTTTTGAACTATTTACTAGAGATGGACATATGCATATCCTATGACCCAGATAGTCCACAACAACTGGTATAACCTGAAAGTTAATGTACCTGTGCACCATGATACAAATACCAGAATGGTCATGATAATATTGTTCACTATAGCACCTTTGAAGAAACCTAAGTGTTGATGTAGACTAGAATGGATAGATTGTAGTACATTTGTACAATGGAATACTATACAGCAATATCAGCAAAGGAATCATAGTTATATACAACAACATGTATGGATTTCACAAGCATAATGTTGAACAAAAGAAATCAAAGAAGAATACACACTATATGATTCCATTAATATAGTTTATCAAAAGGCAAATCTAGCTATATTTTAATGGATTTATGTGCAGATGGTAAAATTACATTTACAAAAGACATTACTCTGGTTCTGCCAAAATAGAGTAGCCCCAGTGGGGCTGGGGCTGGGGCTGAACCTCAGCCTCCACACACACCTAGCAGCAATGACTCTGTAAGAGGAAGCGTGAAACAGAGCTAGGGGACACTCCTGCTCCCTCTCCCCACTAAGTCAGTGGATTCCAGTGGAAGCTGAGCTTCCACCTCCACCCTGAAGCAGCAGAGCAATTTGAATCAGCCCTCCACGAGGGCAGTGGAACCAGAGAAGTGTTGATTTTACACCTCACTCCAAGGCAGCAAAAGGGTGCCCTGCTTTCACATATCAAAGGGGTAGAGGGGGAAGCTAAACTTCTACACCATCCATCTGCAATGAAGCAGCATGAGTAAGTGCATTGCTTTTGCAAAGGTGGTGTCAGCAGTGCCCAGTAAGAAGCTGAACACACACACCCATCTGGTCCCTGCACTATACCACAATAAGGGGACTGCCTGCTTAAGAAAAAGAAGATAACATGAAATAAAATATTTAAATAGGTCTCAGAGGCAGGAGGGATAAATTGTGAGACTGGGATTGACATATACACACTACTATATATAAAATAGATAACTAATAAGAACCTACTGTATAGCACAGGGAACTCAACTCAATACTCTGTAATGGCCTGTATGGGAAAAGAATCTAAAAAAAGAGTGGATATATGTATATGTATAACTGATTCACTTTGCTGTACACCTGAAATTAATACAATATTGTAAATCAACTATACTCCAATAAAAATAAAATTAAATCAATGCGTCTCAGAATATCATCTTATAATGTCCCAAACATCCAGAATCCAATAAAAAAATCACACACCATACCAACCAAGAAAATCATAACTTGATTGAGAAAAAATAATCAGATTACATTAACATTGATATTAGAATTATCTAACAAGGATTTTAAAGTAGCCATCAAAAAATGTTTCAACAATCAATTAGAATTTCCCTTGAATCAAGTGAAAAAATTATAAAATATCAGCAAAGAAAAAGAAGTCATAAAAAGTACTAATTAGAAATTATAGAGTTTAAAAATACAATAGCAGCAGGAAAAAAAATACCCTCACTAGTTGAACTCAACAGTAGAGTGGAGATGACAGAGGATCAAATCAGTAAACTTGAGGACAAAACAATAGAACTCACACAATATGTATAACAGAGAGGAAATAGACTAAGGAAAATGAATCTGTGGAGACCTGTGGGACAATAACAAAAGATCCAACATTTGTATCATTGGAGTCTGAGAAATGGAGAACAAGAGAAAGTGATATATTTTTCGAGTACTGAAAGGAAATAACTGTCAATCTAGTTTTCTATATCCAATTAAATTATACTTCATGATGCAGGGAAAATAAAGACATTCTAAAATGAAGAAAAATTGAGAGAATTTGTCATCAGTAGACCTATCTTAAAAGAATGGCTAAAAGAAGTTCTCTACATATAAATGATGACATAAGAAAGCTTAGAACCATGTAAAGGAAAGCAGAACATTGAAATGGGTAAAGTTAGGGATGAATACAGTAGACTATCTTACTTCTCATGAATTTCTTAAATCCAAATTAATAAGTGAACCCAAAATTCTAAAATCTGATGTAATACCCAATGTAGGCAGAAGAAATGCTTAACAAATTATATTTTTTATGTGGGGAGGGTAAAAGGACCTAAAGAAAGTGAAGTTTCTGCATTTAAATCAAAATAGTAACTCGGCAATACCAGAAAACTTTAAGTTATGTAGGTATATTTACTATCTAGAGAAACCACTAAGAAAATGATACAAAGTGATATACTAAAAAATACTACAAATAAATCAAGATGGAATACTAAAAACAATGTTCAAATAACCCAGAAAAATGTAAAAAAAGAGAATGGGAATAGGAAACAGAGCAAACAGGAAATAAAATATGACAGACTAACATATCAATAATTACTTTAAATGTAAATGGTCCAAATATAGTTAAAATACAGATATTCACAGAGTGAAAAAATAACTTATCCAACAAAATATTTTCTATAAGAAACTCTCTTTAAATACAATGACATCACTAATTTGAAAGTAAAAGGATGGAAAAGATATGTCATTCAAACATTAATTTAAAAGCAAGAATAGCTAATATTAATATAAGATGAAGTATATTTCAGAGCAAACAATTACTAGAGACCAAAGAGCACACTGCACAATGATAAAAGGATTATTCCACTAGGAAGACACATACTCCTAAATTTGTATGCATCAAACAACTGTGCATCAAAACACAAGATGCAGAAAAATGATAGAGCTGAAAGGAGAAATAGACAAATCCATAACTGTAGTAGAAGACTTAGTACCCTACTCTCAGAGATTTATAGAACCACTAGACAGAAAAACTGAACAATACAATCAACCCAAATGATTTTATATATACATTTTAAACATATATTTTATATATATATATATATATATATCTGACAAAGAAAAGCATCTATAAAGAACTCTCAAACCTCAATAGTAAACAAACAATCCATTAGAAAATGGGCAAAAGACATGAGGTGGCATTTCAATGAAGAGGGTATACAGATGGCAAATAAGCACATGAAAAGATGTTTAACATAATTAGACATTTGGGAAATGCAAACTGAAACTACAATGAAACATCACTGCACATCTATCAGAATGGCTAAACTAAACAATGGCAACACCAGATGCTGGGGAGCATATGGACAAACTGTATAACTCATGCATTTCTGGTGAGAATGGAAATGATACAACCACCCTGGAAAAGATTTTGGCAATATCTTACAAAATTAAACACGTAATTACCAGAAAGCCCAGAAATTGAACTTATGGACATTTATCCCAAAGAAATTAAATGTATGTTCACACAAAAACTTGTACACTGATGTGTATAGCAGCTTTATTCTCAATAGCCCAACCCAAACTGGATGCAACCCACATGTCCTTCAACAGGTGAATGATTAAGCAAACTGTACTACATCCATACTATGGAATACAATAAAATGGATTGAACTATTGATACACTCAGCAATTTGGATGAATCTTCAGGGAATTGTGCTGAGTGAAAATAGCCATTCCAAAAGGGTCACATGTATGATTCTATTTATATAACATTCTTGAAATGGAAACAGTTATAGAAATGGGGAACATATAGAGCAGATTAGTGGTTTCCAGGGTTCAGAAATGGGTAGGGTGGAGGGGCAAGGAGGTGAGTGTGGCTTTAAAAGGGCAACAGGAGGGATGCTTGCAGTGATAGAACTGTTCTCTAGCTTGACTGTATCAATATCAATATCCTGGTTGTGATGTAGTACTATAGTTTTGCAAGTTGTTATTGTTGAGGAAAATTTGGTACAAGAATCTCTCCTATATCATTTCTACAACTGCATCTGAATCTACAATTGCTATCAAATGGAAAGTTTAATTTTACAAAAGAAAAAAATTAAAAAGACATGGGTATCACAAAAGTCAGTATAGCAATTACCTCTAGGGGAAAAGAGAGGATTATGATCAAGGAAGGTCACATGGAAGTGTTTCTGTGGTCTTGGCAATGTGTTATTTATTGACTTCAGTGATGGTTATATGCATTTCATTTTATAAATTGTCACTGATTATACAAATACTTTTTATATAGCTTTCTACATACATGCTATATATTATAATGGTAAAAAATTACTTAAAATATATATCGGATCATTTTCATTCACTTGCTTAAAATTCTCCAATGGTTTCTTTTGTGCATAAGATAAAATCCAAACTCCTCAACAAGGCCTATGGGACCTTCTTCACCAATCATTTCCTGCTTATGTTCTGTGCTCCTGACATATTGGAGTTTTTTCAGGTCTTCCCACCACAGGATTTTTGCACAAACTTTTCCATCAGCTTGGAGAATGTTTTAGCACTCTCCCTATCCTTTATCTACAGATTTAATGCAAACTCCCAGACTATATCAAACTCAGTGATATGCCTTTTTCCCCTTATTAACACTTTCATAATTTATAATAATGTATTCTAAATAATATTTTGAGTACTGCCTGTGTCTTCCTTAACCCCTTGGCCCCCAAGCCATAAACACCACAAGTACAAGAACCCAATTTACCTTGTTTCTTACAGTGCCTAGAACAGTGCCTGGCACATAGGATATACTCAGTATATATTTGTGGAATAAGCAGAATAAAATTTCATTTTGTCATTTTGTGTTATTTTTGGAGGTAACATGCTATGTTGGAAAGATTCTTTAGAATCATATTTCTCAAATCTTGGTCAAATATTGAGTCTATCACTTACTAGCTATTGACCTACAGCAGGATTATTTACCTCTCTGATCCTTAATTTCATCACTTTCAAAATAAAACTAATAATTCTTATCTAATAGGACTTACAAAATTGAAAAGCAGTATTTTATTTTATTTTTGAATTTTATTTTATTTTTTTATACAGCAAGTTCTTATTAGTTATGCATTTTATACATATTAGTGTATATATGTCAATCCAAATCTCCCAATTCATCACACCCCCCACCCCACTGCTTTCCCCATTGGTGTCCATACGTTTGTTCTCTACATGTGTCTCAATTTCTGCCCTGCAAACTGGTTCATTTGTACCATTTTTCTAAGTTCCACATATATGCGTTAATATACGATATTTGTTTTTCTCTTTCTGACTTACTTCACTCTGTATGACAGTCTCTAGATTCATCCATGTCTCTACAAATGACCCAATTTTGTTCCTTTTTATAGCTGAGTAATATTCCATTATATATATGTACCACATCTTCTTTATCCATTAGTCTGTCGATGGGCATTTAGGTTGCTTCCATGACCTGGCTATTGTAAATAATGCTGCAATGAAAAATGGGGTGCATGTGTCTTTTTGAATTATGGTTTTCTCTGGGTATATGCCCAGTAGTGGGATTGCTGGATCATATGGTAATTCTATTTTTAGTTTTTCAAGGAACCTCCATACTGTTCTCCATAGTGGCTGTATCAATTTACATTCCCACCAACAGTGCAAGAGGGTTCCCTTTTCTCCACACCCTCTCCAGCATTTGTTGTTCGTAGATTTTCTGATGATGCCCATTCTAACTGGCGTGAGGTGGTTTTGATTTGTATTTCTCTAATAATTAGTGATGTTGACCAGCAAAAAGCAACATTTTATGTCAGGATGCCTATCATAATGTTGAAACAATACGTGCAAAAAATCTTTTCCTGCATAAATTCCCTTTCCATTTAATCCAGGAGAAACTTTGTTACTCCTAAACAACTCATTTTCTTTTATCAAATATAGAAATTACATAGCCCACTATGTATCTCTTTTTTCTCTAGCCTCTAGGAAGCTCAAGCACTCAACCTCTCAGTGCAAGTAGGATAAGTGCCTCAGTTACACTAGATTATCTCTAAGGACACTTTCAGGGCTGTCTTTTCTGGTTCTTTTCAGGATAGTGCTCAGTATAAAAGAAGAGTATTGCTGAACAAGCCCCTGTAGACTTACTGCAGCTTTCAACCACAGGCTTTTGCAAACATGGAGCAGATGGTTGCCTGCTTAGTATGATCTGATAGGCCTAAGCAGGGTTGCAAATGGATATAATTTTTCATTCCAATGTTTATCCATTTACAGAGGATGATTGTGAGACAGTATCTAAGTTCTATAGAAGAAAGTGGTATGATCAATTAGTGATTTGTACACGGGCACAGAATGGGGTAATGGTGGCATATTTACTGCATGATTAACATTTCAGATCTTGTAATATGTCTCCCCACCACCTGATCCAAAGCCTGAAATTCCATCATTGGTGTTTCATACCTCTGGGAGGGGCCAAGTGAACAACCTGAGGCTTATTAGCAGGCCTCGGAGCAACGACTCATTGACAGCCAGCTGAGACCTGATAGTAATGGCACATAGGATAAGAGTGGCTGCTAAAAGTTCATGGCATGGAATATAAATGAAGTTTCTTATCTGCAGACTATGTTCATTGCTTCTCTGGACCTCCTGGTGTACCCAAAGTCTTTAGAAGCCACTACACAGAGGTGATAGAGCTGATGCTCTCACCTTGGTCCTTTAAATCATGTCAGGTTCTAAGGCAAGTCATCTGATGCCTGTGGGCCTCAAAGACCAAAAGACTGTAGAAAAGAATGTATAGATAACCTAGTTTCTACATACTGGCTAGGAAGACTGTCCTCCCTCTTTCCCTTACCCCTTACCTCCATCCTTCCTTTCTTCCCTCTTTTATCACCTCTTCTCTGCTGTCCCAGTTGTCTCCCTGACTTCTTTTTATGCTGCTTCCTTCCAAAATCCTTATCTGTGTCTCCTCTAGTGCCATCAGGATGTGTCTTCAGCTACCTTTCCCACCCTGGGTCTTTTTAAGAGCCTTGATTCAAGAACACTTATGGTTTGCAGATGTCAAGTGATTATTCCCCTCTTGCCTGAGACTCAGAGCAAGTTAGTGTGGTCTCCCTGCCCTCACTAAAGTGGGAGTTTTGTGAGGTAGAGATGGTGTCTTACTCACATAGTCCCAGGTTGAGGATGTGATTTTTGAGTGACCATATTGGGACTGAATGAACGAATGAGCTGGAAGAAATTTTAAGGGTCATCTAGTTGAAGCCCTTGGTCCATATTTTATTACACATTGTATTACAAATATGGAACCTGGGATCTGGAAAGGGGAAGGTTACACAGTGACTTAGGAGAAGAACTAGGGCTAAATTTTAATCCTTTAGATCCTCAGACAAGGGCTCTTTGTGCTAGAGAAAACCCAGACATTATGAGTTTAAGCCTCGGCTCTGCCGCTTCCTAGCTGTGGTAACTCAGTCCTACAGAGAATTTCAGTTTCACTCTGCAGATATTCTCAGTGCACCCTCACTTCCTGTTTGTTGGGGCTGCCTGCCTGTGTAGCATGTGACAGAGAAACCTGACCTGTGCTACTCCAGAAGTCAGAGCTAGGACAAATGAGTGACAGCTATGGAGAGGCCAATTTAGATTCAGTTTAAAGAAGAATTTTCTAATAATTTGGGTCATCAGTATAGCAATAGACTGGGTAGATGGCCTTGTAATGTGGGGGTGGGCTCAATTAGTGGTATGGGGACCGAGGCTGGAAGCCCCTTTGGCAGGGATGTTGGAGAGGGGATTCTTGTCTCTTTCATCTGTGAGATTCAATTATTTCATACGGTTTTAAAAAACTTAAAAAATCTTTCAGTGGATCCCACTGTCTACCTCAGTGTTTCTCAAAGTGTGGTTTATAGATCCTCTGCATCAGCATCATGTGAAGCACCTGTTCCCAGGATCCGCCCTAAGCCTACTGAATCTGAATCATTGGAGAATGGTATCAAGGAATCTGAATGTTTACCAAATTCCTTGGCTATCTCCTACCTACTTTAGGGGCTTATTTACACCCCAGAACCTGCACCATTTTGCCATTCCAACCACTGACTTTTCTCCTTCCTATCTGTGTTTCCATAGCTCACCCAAACATTTATTTTTCCCTTAAACTTTCTCCCAGATGCTTAGTTAGTCTTGTGACCTTGGGCAAGTTACTTAATTTCTCTGAGGCTAAGAAGCCTGACATATAAATGGTGTTCCTTAAATCTCAATCCCTTTCTGCTTTTTACTTCCTTCCTTAGTGGTCTTTTCCATTCTGGACCCTTGGTTTTAAACTCCTTCTCTTCATTTGTCATGATCTCCAGTACCCTGTTTCCTGTCTCCCCTACCTTTATTAGCACAGGTATGCACACACACACACACACACACACACACACACACACACACACACACCAAAAAATAAAGAATAGGAAAAAATCAACCTCAATTGAGAATTATTTGAGTGCTTACTATGTGGCAGACCCTCTGATAGGCACTGGAGCTACAAAGATGAACACAGCATGGTCTCTACCATCAAAAGGATCACTTTCCAGCACAGGAGACATTCACATATACAGCCTGTTCATCCCATACCTAGAATGCTATGGGAACTGAGAGAGAGGGATCATGGATTCTGACCTGCATGTGAGAAGGAAAGAGAATCAAGGAAGGCGGTAAGGAGGACAGGTCAGAGTTGCAGGGAACAGAGCAGTGTATGAAGAGTGGAGAGTGCATCTGCAGGTCAAATAGAAAATGTTCAGCACAATTGGGGAATATTGGCAGTAGAAGTGGTTTGGAAAGTACCCTGAGTATGAGGTACCTGTGTGCTCTCCAGATACAGATGGTAGATAGATAGTTAGATAATATCTGTCTGAAGTTCAAGAGTGAAGTAGGGCTGAAGAGCTGGATTAAGGACAGGTCAACATGCAGATAAGACTTGAAGCCTTGAAATAGAAAATGCCAGATGGTTAAAATGAGTGGGCAGGGAAAGGCCTAGTTTTCAGAGGTCTCTCTTTTCAGAACTCTGATCAGCCCAGAGAAGCTTCTTGAACATTTCTTTTAAGAGGAGTTCTTTATGTCTCATCAGTGCTGCCCTAGCCTATATAGTATGAATTAGAAAAAAACATCCTCTTTGGGCAGACATTATACAAAGGTGTCCCTTTTGGGTGGGTGCAGCACTATAAGTGAGCAGCTACTTGACAAGCCAGGCAGTCTCTTCTTGCCCTCTCAGCTGAGCACCTTTGTTGTCTAATACATAAATTGTGCAACCCTACAATGTATCTTTGAGTATACCACCACCAGGAAGGCGGATGTAGGTGAAAAATGTCATCAGGTGCCAGTCTGGCCTTCCCTGGGAGACAGCTACCTAGACTCTCACACAAGAAGCATGGCTTCAAGTCCTTTGCTTCTGCTGGGAAAAAAATTTGAAGATTTCCTCAGAATTTCATGGTTCTTATCCAAAGGCCACAGGCTTTGGTATTTGAGGTACTTCACCAGAGAGAAGTTTTCCTGAGGCAACTGTAGAATAGTTGAATGAAAAATGCTGTCTGGACAGGTTCATAATCACTGAACCACATGCTACCTGCTCAGGCTCATAATCACTGAGTGACACCCCCTGGACTGGAGGCCCAAGGTAGGTGACCCAGGCAGGAAACTGAATGCCAGAGTTGGGCACCCAAGATAGTACTACAACAGTAGTAAAAAGAAGACAAGTAGCACTTGTTTGAGGCTACTGCTAAGCCCCAGTTCAAGGTCAGGCTGAACTTACAGGTCAGGTCAATGTGTCCTAGCTGTTCTTAGATAAGGGAGACAGAGGCTCGAGTACAAGCATTCCAACAAGAAAAGTCTAGGGTTCCTTGCTGTCTATAGCTGCTCCCATCACTCTATGAGCCATGAGCCGCTTCTTCCCTGACCAAACCAGATAGCTGGCTTAAGGAACAACTATGCATGTGGGCCACATTCCTCTTCCCCACCTTTGTCTTAGCTAGGATGATCATGTAACTGGACACTGGCTCTGCTAACAGGAGCTGTCAACAGCAGAATACGTTGCTGATGACAAGGCATGTCAAATATGCTAGTGCTGATCCTTGTATACAGAATCCAGCCGGAGGCTGATTAAATCTTGTCCACTGGCTTATGTTCTAGGCCCCAAATGCTGATGAGTACTTTGTGCCAGCTCTGGTCTATGGGGCTTCCTATGTGGGAATAAGCCCTGTGTTGCTATAATTCCCCTTTGCAGGAAGATACCCCAGACTACAGGTCAAGAGCCTCAGGTTCTAGCTCTGGCTCTGTCACACATTTAAAATATGGCCATTTAAAATAAAAATGGCCTTTAGCAAGTCCTTTCCTTATCTGTATCTCAGTTTCTCCATGAATAGCATGGCAGATTTGGACCCTTCTAGTTCTATTATTTTGTGGCTTCCCAGAAACTCTGACTTGGCCTATCATTCTATTAATGTCAGGCCTTTCCCTTTCTTTTCTCCCTCTCTCCCTACTCCTCTCATCTGCACATTCTCTGGAGGAACCTCTGGCCTTAACTTGTGGCATTATCTATCCCAGGCAAAATTCTTGTATTTTAAGAAGAGTCTTTAGGAGGTAATAATTTAACCCAGTGTTTTTCAAACTGTGGGTCACAACAAAGTAGTAATTATGATTATGAAATCTATTTAGTGGTCAACAACTGGCACTTCTTAAAAATGAAATAGAATAAATAGAAAATATCACAGTGATTGCACATACTAAAGGTAAGTAATGTTTAGTGAAACTTTTGTTTTTATATTTGGTCAAACAAAATATAAAACTGCAAATATTCAGCAATTTTTGATATATAAAAACTGCAATCCACATGTACATGAAAATATATATGAAGATGCACCCACATAGACACACAAGTAAAAGCAATTACTGGTTCATAGTATAAAATGAATTCTTTACTGTGGGTTAAAGTTAAAAATGTTTAAAGATACAACCTTAAACAGAGAAGATGGCTAGAGGTGAGCTATAAGTACATCACTGGGGAAACAATTTTGGGCATAGGTCTTTTGGGATTCAGCATTTCTCAAATAAAGGCAGCAACCTTCTCTGTTATCTGTAGAATTTTCCAATTCTGTTTATATAATACACTACTTCTGGAACATTTTAGGTAGTCCTAACCTCCCTGTCAAGAAAATGGAGTGTATTCAGGGGACCTTTTATGTAGAATCACATCTTGGAAAGGAAAAGAGGAACTGGGCCTTCCAGGATTGGTGAAATGGGGCTTCCATCTTTGGTCCTCAGTAATTGCTGGGCCACAAGGCCCCATTCACCCTGGTGTGCTCCCTACAAGTGAGAATAACAAACAGGGCACTCCGGCACTGCTTGTGTCTTCCTGGTTCCCAAAGCATGGATTCTGATTTTGTGAGGTATAATTGACATATACAATTATATTACTCTCAGGTATACAACGTAATGATTTGATATTTGTGTATATTGCAAAATGATCACAATAAATCTAGTTAACATTCATCACCATACACAGTTACAAAAATTGTTTCTCTTGTGATGAGGATTTTAAGATGTATTGTCTAAACAACTTTCCAGTATGCAATACAGTGTTGTTAACTATAGTCAGCATTCTTTCCATTACATCCCCATGACTTATTTTATAAATGGAAGTTTGTACATTTTGACCACCTTCACCCATTTCGCCCAAGCTGCACCTACTTCCTCTAGCAACCACTAATTGGTTCTCTGTATCTATGAGTTTGTTAACTTTTAGATTCCACATGTAAGTGAGATCATACAGTAGTTGTATTTCTATTTCTGACTTATTTCACTTAGCATAATGCCTTCAAGGTCCATCCATGTTGTCAGAAAAGGCAATATTTCATTCTTTTTCATGGCTTGATAATATTCCATTGTGTATATATATGCTGCATATTCATTATTCATTCATCCATCAATGGACACTTATGCTGTTTCCATATCCTGGCTATTATAAATAATGCTACAATGAACATGGGGGTGCATATGCCTTTTTTAATTAATGCTTTTGTTTTCTTTGGTTAAATACCCAGAAGTGGAATTGCTTGATCATATGTTAGCACTATTTATAGTTTTCTGAGGAACTTCCAAATTGTTTTCCATAGTAGCTGCACCAAATTACATTCCCAACAACAGTGCACAAGTGTTCCCTTTTCTCCACATCCTTGACAAAATTTGTTATTTCTTAACTTTCTTTTCTTTTTTTAACATCTTTATTGGAGTATAATTGCTTTACAATGGAGTGATAGCTTCTGCTTTATAACAAAGTGAATCAGCTATACATATACATATATTCCCATATCTCTTCCCTCTTGCGTCTCCCTCCCTCCTACCCACGCTATCCCACCCCTCTAGGTAGTCACAAGCCACCGAGCTGATATCCCTGTGCTATGCAGCTGCTTCCCACTAGCTATCTATTTTACGTTTGGTAGTATATATATGTCCATGCCACTCTCTCACTTTGTCACAGCTTACCCTTCCCCCTCCCAATATCCTCAAGTCCATTCTCTAGTAGGTCTGTGCTTTATTCCCATCTTACCCCTAGGTTCTTCATGACATATTTTTTTTCTTAGATTCCATATATATGTGTTAGCTTATGGTATTTGTTTTTCTCTTTCTGACTTACTTCACTCTGTATGACAGACGATAGGTCCATCCACCTCACTACAAATATCTCAGTTTTGTTTCTTTTTATGGCTGAGTAATATTCCTTTGTATATATGTGCCACATCTTCTTTATCCATTCATCTGATGATGGACACTTAGCTTGCTTCCATGTCCTGGCTATTGTAAATAGAGCTGCAATGAATATTTTGGTACATGACTCTTTTTGAATTATAATTTTCTCAGGGTATATGCCCACTAGTGGGATTGCTATGTCGTATGGTAGTTCTATTTTAAGTTTTTTAAGGAACCTCCATACTGTTCTCCATAGTGGCTGTATCAATTTGCATTCTCACCAACAGTGCAAGAGGGTTCCCTTTTCTGCACACCCTCTCCAGCATTTATTGTTTCTAGATTTTTGGTTGATGGCCATTCTGACTGGTGTGAGATGATATCTCATTGTAGTTGTGATTTGCATTTCTCTAATGATTAATGATGTTGAGCATTCTTTCATGGGTTTGTTGGCAATCTGTATGTCTTCTTTGCAGAAATGTCTATTTAGGTCTTCTGCCCATTTTTGGATTGGGTTGTTTGTTTATTTGTTACTGAGCTGAATGAGCTGCTTGTAAATCTTGGAGAGTAATCCTTTGTCGGTTCATTTATTTGCAAATATTTTCCCCCATTCTGAGGGTTGTCTTTTGGTCTTATTTATGGTTTTCTTTGCTGTACAAAAGCTTTCAAGTTTCATTAGGTCCCATTTGTTTATATCTGTTTTTACTTCCATTTCTCTAGGAGGTGGGTCAAAAAGGATCCTGCTGTGATTTATATCATAGAGTGTTCAGCCTATGTTTTGCTCGAAGAGTTTGATAGTGTCTGGTCTTACATTTAGGTCTTTAATCGATTTTGATCTTATTTTACTATATGGTGTTAGGGAGTGTTCTAATTTCATACTTTTACATGTACCTGTCCAGTTTTCCCAGCAAAATTTATTGAAGAGGCTATCATTCGTCCGCTGTATATTCTTGACTCCTTTTCAAAGATATGGTGACCATATGTGCGTGGGTTTATCTCTGGGCTTTCTATCCTGTTCCATTCATCTATATATGTGTTTTTGTGCCGGTACCATACTGTCTTGATTACTGTAGCTTTGCAGTATAGTCTGAAGTCAGGGAGCCTGACTCCACCAGCTCCATTTTTCGTTCTCAAGATTGCTTTGGCTATTCGGGATCTTTTGTGTTTCCATACAAATTGTGAGATTTTTTGTTCTAGTTCTGTGAAAAATGCCAGTGGTAGTTTGATAGGAATTGCATTGAATCTGTAGATTGCTTTGGATAGTTGACTCATTTTCACAATCTTGCGTTCTTCTAATCCAAGATCATGGTATATCACTCCATCTATTTGTATCATCTTTAATTTCTTTCATCAGTGTCTTATAATTCTCTGCACACAGGTCTTTCGTCCCTTTAGGTAGGTTTATTCCAGATATTTTATTCTTTTTTTGCAATGGTAAATGGGAGTGTTTTCTTGATTTCACTTTCAGATTTTTCATCATTAGTGTATAGGAATGCCAGAGATTTCTGTGCATTAATTTTGTATCCTGCTACTTTACAAAATTCATTGATTAGCTTTAGTACTTTTCTGGTAGCATCACTAGGATTCTCTAGGTAGATTATCATGTCATCTGCAAAGAGTGACAGCTTTACTACTTCTTTTTCGATTTGGATTCCTTTTATTTCTTTTTCTTCTCTGATTGTTGTGGCTAAAACTTCCAAAACTAAGTTGAATAAGAGTGGTGAGAGTGGGAAACCTTATCTTGTTCCTGATCTTAGTGGAAATGCTTTCAGTTTTTCACCATTGAGGATGAAGATGGCTGTGGGTTTGTCATATATGGCCTTTATTGTGTTGAAGTCAGTCCCCTCTATGCCTACTTTCCTGAGGGTTTTTATCATAAATGGGTGTTGAATTTTGTCAAAAGTTTTCTCTGCGTCTATTGAGATGATCATATGGTTTTTCTCCTTCAATTTGTTAATATGGTGTATCACATTGATTGGTTTGCATATATTGAAGAATCCTTGCATACCTGGAATAAACCCCACTTGATCATGGTGTATGACCCTTTTAATGTGTTGTTGGATTCTGTTTGCTAGTATTTTGTTGAGGATTTTTGCATGTATGTTCATCAGTGATATTCGCCTGTAGTTTCCTTTCTTTGTGACATCTTTATCTGGTTTTCATATCAGGGTGATGGTGGGCTCATAGAATGAGTTTGGGAGTGTTCCTCCCTCTGCTATGTTTTGGAAGAGTTTGAGAAGGATAGGTGTTATCTCTTCTCTAAAAGGTTGATAGACTCCGCCTGTGAGGCCATCTGTTGCTCACCTTTTCTTTGTTGGAAGATTTTTAATCACTGTTTCAATATCAGTGCTTGTGATTGGTCTGTTCATATTTTCTATTTCTTCCTGTTTCAGAATCCGCAGGTTGTTCATTTCTAAGGATTTTCCATTTCTTCCAGGTTGTACATTTTATTGGCATAGAGTTGTTTGTAGTAATTTCTCATGATCTTTTGTATTTCTGCAGTGTCAGTGGTTACTTCTCCTTTTTCATTTCTAATTGTATTGATTTGAGTCTTCTCCCTTCTTTTCTTGATGAGTCTGGCTAATGGAGTATCAATTTTGTTTATCTTCTCAAAGAACCAGCTTTTAGTTTTATTGATCATTGCTATCGTTTCCTTCATTTATTTTTCATTTATTTCTGATCTGATCTTTACGATTTCTTTCCTTCTGGTAATTTTATGGGTTTTTTCTTCTTTCTCTAATTGCTTTAGGTGCAAGGTTAGGTTTTTCATTTGAGATGTTTCCTGTTTCTTAAGGTAGGACTGTATTGCTATAAACTTCCCTCTTAGAACTGCTTTTGCTGCATCCCATATGTTTTGGGTCGTCGAGTCTCCATTGTGATTTGTTTCTAGGTATTTTTTGATTTGCTCTTTGATTTCTTCAGTGATCACTTCGTTATTAAGTAGAGTATTGTTTAGCCTCCATGTGTTTCTATTTTTTACAGATATTTTCCTGTAATTGATATCTAGTCTCATAGCGTTGTGGTCAGAAAAGATACTTGATACAATTTCAATTTTCTTAAATTTATGAAGGCTTGTTTTGTGACCCAAGATATGATCTATCCTGGAGAATGTTCCATGAGCACTCGAGAAAAATGTGTATTCTGTGGGTTTTGGATGGAATGTCCTATAAACATCAATAAAGTCTATCTTGTTTAATGTATCATTAAATCTTGTGTTTCCTTATTTATTTTCATTTTGGATGATCAGTCCATTGGTGAAAGTGGGGTGTTAACGTCCCCTACTATGATTGTGTTACTGTTGATTTCCCCTTTCATGGTGGTTAGTATTTGCCTTATGTATTGAGGTGCTCCTATGTTGGGTGCATACATATTTACAATTGTTATATCTTCTTCTGGATTGATCCCTTGATTATTATGTAGTGTCCTTCTTTGTCTCTTGTAATCATATTTATTTTTAAGTCTATTTTGTCTGATATTAGAATTGCTACTCCAGGTTTCTTTTGAAATCCATTTGCATGGAATATCTTTTTCTATCCCCTCACTTTCAGTTTGTATGTGTCCCTAGGTCTGAAGTGTGTCTCTTGTAGATAGCATATATTTGGGTCTTGTTCTTGTATCCATTCAGCCAGTCTGTGTCTTTTGGTGGAAGCATTTATTCCATTTACATTTATGGTAATTATCGATATGTATGTACCTCTTATCATTTTCTTAATTGTTTTGGGTTTGTTATTGTAGGTCTTTTCCTTGTCTTTTGTTTCTTGCTTAGAGAAGGTCCTTTATCATTTGTTGTAAAGCTGGTTCGGTGGTGCTGAAATCTCTCAGCTTTTCCTTGTCTGTAAAGGTTTTAATTTCTCCATGAAATCTGACTGAGTTCCTTGCTGGGTAGAGTAATCTTGGTGTAGGTTTTTCTCCTTGATCACTTTAAATATGTCCTGCCACTCCCTTCTGGCTTGCAGAGTTTCTGCTGAAAGATCAGCTGTTAACCTTATGGGGATTCCCTTGTGTGTTATTTGTTGTTTCTCCCTTACTGTTTTTAATATTTGTTCTTTGTATTCAATTTTTGTTAGTTTGATTAATATGTGTCTTGGCATGTTTCTCCTTGGATTTGTCCTGTATGGGACTCTCTGTGCTTCCTGGACGTGATTAACTATTTCCTTTCCGATATTAGGGAAGTTTTCAACTATAATCTCTTCAAATATTTTCTCAGTCCCTTTCTTTTCCTCTTCTTCTTCTGGAACCCCTATAATTGAAATGTTGGTGCATTTAATGTTGTGCCAGACGTCTCTGAGACTGTCCTCACTTCTTTTCACTCTTTCTTCTTTATTCTGCTCTGCAGTAGTTATGTCCACTATTTTATCTTCCAGGTCACTTATCCATTTTTCTGCCTCCGTTATTCTGCTAATGATCCCTTCTAGAGTATTTTAAATTTCATTTATTTTGTTGTTTATCGTTGCTTGTTTCCTCATTAGTTCTTCTAGGTCCTTGTTAAATGTTTCTTGCATTTTGTTTATTCTATTTCCAAGATTTTGGATCATCTTTACTATCATTCTTCTGAATTCTTTTTCAGGTAGACTGTCTATTTCCCCTTCATTTGTTACGTCTGGTGTTTTTTTACCTTGCTCCTTCAACTGCTGTGTTTTTTCTGTCTTCTCATTTTGCTTATCTTACTGTGTTTGGCGTCTCCTTTTTGCAGACTGCAGGTGCGTAGTTCCCATTGTTTTTGGTGTCTGTCCCCAGTGGCTAAGGTTGGTTCAGTGGGTTGTGTAGGCTTCCTGTTGGAGGGGATTAGTGCCTGTGGTCTGGTGGATGAGGCTGCATCTTGTCTTTCTGGTGGGCAGGTCGACATCTGGTGGTGTGTTTTTGTGTGTCTGTGGCCTTATTATGATTTTCGGCAGCTTCTCTGCTAATGGGTGGGGTTGTGTTCCTGTCTTGCTAGTTGTTTGGTTAGGTTGTCCATCACTGTAGCTTGCTAGTCGTTGAGTGAAGCTGGGTCTTGGTGTTGAGATGGAGATCTCTGGGAGATTTTCACCATTTGATATTGTGTGGAGCTGGGAGGTGTCTTGTGGACCAGTGTTCTGAAGTTGGCTGTTCCACCTCAGAGGCACAGCACTGACTCCTGGCTGCAGCACCAAGAGCCTTTTATCCACATGGCTCAGAATAAAAGGGAGAAAATGTAGAAAGAAAGAAAGAAAAAAAGAGGATAAAATAAAATAAAGATAAAATAAAGTAAAATAATTAAAATAAAAAGTAATTATTAAGAACAAAATTTATTTAAAAAGTAAAAAAAAAAAAGGATGGACAGAACCTTAGGATAAATAGTGAAATCAAAGCTACACAGACAAAATTTCACTCAGAATCGTACATATACACACTCACAGAAAGAGGAAAAGGGAAAAAAATTTATAGATCTTGCTCTCAAAGTCCCCCTCCTAAATTTGGGATGATTCGTTGTCTATTCAGGTATTCCACAGATGCAGGGTACATCAGGTTGATTGTGGAGATTTAATCTGCTGCTCCTGAGGCTGCTGAGAGAAATTTCCCTTTCTCTTCTTCGTTCGCACAGCTCCTAGGGTTCAGCTTTGGATTTGGCCCTGCCTTTGCATGTAGGTCGCCTGAGGGCGTCTGTTCTTCCCTCAGACAGGACGGGGTTAAAGGAGCAGCTGATTTGGGCAGCTCTGGCTCACTCAGGCCGGGGGGAGGGAGCAGTATGGATGCAGGGTGAGCCTGTGGCAGCAGAAGCCAGCATGACATTGCAACAGCCTGAGGCACACCCTGCATTCTCCCAGGGAAGTTGTCCCTGGATCACGGGACTGTGGCAGTGGCGGGCTGCACAGCCTCCCGGGAGGGGAGGTGTGGACAGTGACCTGTGCTCGCACACAGGCTTCTTGGTGGTGGCAGCAGTAGCCTTAACGTTTCATGCCCGTCTCTGGGGTCCACGCTGATAGCCGCGGCTCGTACCCATCTCTGGAGCTCCTTTAAGAGGCGCTCTTAATCCCTTCTCCTCGCACACCAGGATACAAAGAGGGAAGACAAAGTCTCTTGCCTCTTAGGCAGCTCCAGACTTTTTTCCAGACTCCCTCCTGGCTAGCCGTGGTGCACTAACCCCTTCAGGCTGTGTTCATGCCGCCAACCACAATCCTCTCCCTGGAATCCAACCGAAGCCCATGCTTCAGCTCCCAGCCCCCGCCCACCCCGGCGGGTGAGCAGACAAGCCTCTCGGACTGGTGAGTGCCGGTCGGCACCAATCCTCTGTGTGGGAATCTCTCTGCTTTGCCCTCCGAACCCCTGTTGCTGCGGTCTCCTCCACGGCTCCGAAGCTTTCCCCCTCCGCCACCCAAAGTCTCCACCAGTGAAGGGACTTCCTAGTGTGTGGAAACCTTTCCTCCTTCACAGGTCCCTGCCACTGGTGCAGGTCCCACCCCTATTCTTTGTCACTGTTTTTCCTCTTTTTTTTTTGCCCTACCCAGGTACGTGGGGAGTTTCTTGCCTTTTGGGTGGTCTGAGGTCTTCTGCCAGTGTTCAGTGGGTGTTCTATAGGAGCAGTTCCACGTGTAGATGTATTTCTGATGTATCTGTGGGGAGGAACGTGATCTCCGTGTCTTACTCTTCTGCCATCTTCCTCATCTCCCTCTTGTCTTTCTGATACTAAGCATTCTAACAGGTGTGAGGTGATATCTCACTGCAGTTTTGATTTGTATTTCCATGATGATTAGTGATGTTGAGTGTTCTCTCATGGACCAGTTGGCCACCTGTATGTCTACGTTGGAAAAATGTCTATTTGGATCTTCTGCCCATTTGTCTTCTTTGTTTTTATTTTTGTTATTTATTTATTTATTTTAATTGAAGTATAGTTGATGTACAATGTTATATGTTACATGTGTACAATGTAGTGATTCACAATTTTTAAAGTTTATATTCCAGGTATAGTTCTTATAAAATAGTAGCTATATTCCCCATGTTGTACCATATAGCCTTGTAACTTATTTTATACGTAATAGTTTGTATCTCTTAATCTTATGTCCCTATATTGCCCTTACCTCCCTCCCTCTCCCCACTGGTTACCAGTAACATGTTTCCTATATCTGTGAATCTTCTTTCTGTTATATTCACTAGTTTGTTGTATTTTTTAGATTCCACATATATGTGATATCATACAGTGTTTGCCTTTCTCTGTTTGACTTATTTCACTTAGCATAATACTCTCCAAGTTCATCCATGTTGCCACGAAAGGCAAAATTTCATTCTTTTTTTTTATGGCCGAGTAGTATTCCACTGTATAGATATATCCCATCTTCTTTATCCATTCATCTGTTGATGAATACTTAGGTTGATTCCATATCTTGGCAATTATAAATAATGCTGCTATGAACATTGGGGTGCATGTATCTTTTCAAATTAGTGTTTTTGGTTTTTTCAGATATTTACCCAGGAGTTGGTATATTTCATTCTATTTTCAGTTTTTTGAAAAATCTCCATTCTGTTTTCCACAGTGGCTGTACCAATTTATATTCCCACAAACAATGTATGAGGGTTCCCTTTTCTCCACATCCTTGCCAACTTTTATTTGTAGTCTTTTTGAAAATTAATGTACAGAAATCTGTTGCATTTCATAAACTAACAATGAACTATCAGAAAGAGAAATTAAGGAAACAGTACCATTCACTGTCACATGAAACAGAATAAAATATCTAGGAATAAACCTACCTAAGGATATAAAAGACCTGTACTCAGAACACTATAAGATATTGATGAAAGAAATTGAAGACAAAACAGAAGGAAATATATACCATGTTCTTGGATTGGAAGAAACAATATTGATAAAATGACAACACTACCCATGGCAATCTACAGATTCAGTGAAATCCCTATCAAAATACCAAAGACGGGCTTCCCTGGTGGTGCAGTGGTTGGGAGTCCACCTGCCGATGCAGGGGACATGGGTTTGTGCCCCGGTCCAGGAGGATCCCGCATACCATGGAGCAGCTGGGCCCATGAGCCATGGCCGCTGAGCCTACACGTCTGTGGCCTGTGCTCCACAACGGGAGAGGCCACAACAGTGAGAGGTCCACGTACTGCAAAAAACAAAAACAAAAACAAAACCCAAAAAAACAAAAAACCAATGGCATTTTCCACAGAAATAGAACAAATACTTTTAAAATTTATATGGAAACACAATAGACCCCAAATAGCCAAAGCCATCTTGAGAAAGAAGAACAAAACTGGAGAAGAAAGTTAGATATATAAACCTCCCAGACTTCAGACTATACTGCAAAGTTACAATAATCAAAACAGTATGGTATTGCTACAAACACAGACACATAGATCAATGGAACAGAATAGAGAGCCCAGAAATAAACCTTTGCACTTATGGTCAATTAATCTATGACAAAGGAGGCAAGAATATACTGTGGAGAAAAGACAGTCTCCCCAATCAGTAGTGCTGGGAAAACTGGACAATTACATGTAAAAGAATGAAATTAGAACATTCTCTAACACCATATACAAAAATAAACTCCAAATGGATTAAAGACCTAAGTGTAAGACCTGAAACCATAAAACTACTAAAAGAGAACATAAGTCGAACACTCTTTGACATAAATCATAGCAATATGTTTTTGATCTGTCTCCTAAAGCAAATAAAATAAAAAATAAACAAGTGGGACCTAATTAAACTAAAAAGCTTTTGCACAGTGAAGAAAACCATCGAAAAACATAAAGACAACCTACTGAATGCAAAAAAATATTTGCAAATAATGTGACTGATAAGAGCTTAATATCCAAACTGTATAAATTGGTCATACTACTCAACATAAAAAACACAAAAACTCAATTAAAAAATGGAAAGAAGAAATGTATAGACTTTTTTCCAAAGATGAAATGGAGATGGCCAACAAGCACATAGAAAGATGCTCAACATTACTAGTCACCAAGGAAATGCAAATCAAAACCATAATGAAACGTCACCTAACATCTGTCAGAATGGCTACCTTCTGCTTACTTTTTTTTTAATACAGCACCTTTTTATTAGTTACCCATTTTATACATTTTAGTGTATACATGTCAATCCCAATTTCCCAATTCATCCCACCACCACCCACCCCTGCTTTCCCCCCTTAGTGTCCACACGATTGTTCCCTACATCTGTGTCTCCATTTCTGCCTTGCAAACAGGTTCATCTGTAGCATTTTTCTAGATTCAACATATATGCGTTAATATACGATATGTGTTTTTCTTTTCCTGAATTACTTCACTCTGTATGACATTCTCTAGGCCCATGCACGTCTCTACAAATGACCCAATTGCGATCCTTTTCATGGCTAATATTCCACTGTATATATGTACCACATCTTCTTTATCCATTCATTTATCAATGGGCATTTAGGTTGCTTCCATGACCTGGCTATTGTAAATAGTGCTGCAATGAACATTGGGATACATGTGTCTTTTTGAATTATGGATTTCTCTGGGTATATGCCCAGTAGTGGGATTGCTGGGTCATATGATAATTCTATTTTTAGTTTTTTTAAAGAACCTCCATACTGTTTCCATAGTGGCTGTATCAATTTACATTCCCAACAACAGTGCAAGAGAGTTCCCTCTTCTCCACACCCTCTCCAGCATTTGCTGTTTGTAGATTTTCTGATGATGGCCATTCTAACTGGCATGAGGTGATACCTCATTGTAGTTTCGGTTAGCATTTCTCTAATAATTAGTGAAGTTGAGCAGCTTTTCATGTGAATCTTGGCCATCTGTATGCTTCTTTGGAGAAATGTCTATTTAGGTCTTCTGCCCATTTTTTGATTTGATTGTTTGCTTTTTTAATATTGAGCTGCATGGGCTGTTTATATATTTTGGAGATTAATCCTTTGTTGCTTCATTTGCAAATATTTTCTCCCATTCTGAGGATTGTCATTTTGTCTTGTTTATAGTTTCCTTTGCTGTGCAAAAGCTTTTAAATTTCATTAGTCCCATTTGTTTATTTTTGTTTTTATTTCCATTACTCTAGGAGGTGGGTCATAAAAGATCTTGCTGTGACTTATGCCAAAGAGTGTTTTTCCTGTTTTCCACTAAGAGTTTTATAGTGTCCAGTCTTACATCTAGGTCTTTAATCCATCTTGAGTTTATTTTGTTGTATGGTGTTAGGGAGTGTTCTAATTTCATCCTGTACTCAGAAAACTCTAAGACTCTGATGAAAGAAATCAAAGATGACAAAAACTGGTGGAGAGATATACCATGTTCGTGGACTGGAAGAATCAATATTTTGAAAATGACTATACTACCCAAAGCAATCTACAGATTCAATGCAATCTCTATCAATTACCAATGATAATTTTTACAGGACCAGAACAAAAAAATCTTAAAATTTGTATGAAAACAAAAAAGATCCCGAATAGCCAAAGCAATCTTGAGGGAAAAGAAATGGAGCTGGAGGAATCAGACTCCCTTACTTCAGACTATACTACAAAGCTACAGTAATCAAGACAATATGGTACTGGCATAAAAACAGAAATATTGATTAATGGAACAGGATAGAAAGCCCAGAGATAAACCCATGCACATATGGTCAACTAATCTATGACAAAGGAAGCAAGGATATACAATGAGGAAAAGACAATCTCTTCAATAAGTGGTGCTGGGAGAACTGGGCAGCTACATGTAAAAGAATGAAATCTGCTTACTTTTAAATTAAATTGCTTTTTGTTTGATATTGAGTTGTATGATTCTTTGTATATTTTGGATATTAACCTCTTATCAGGTATATGATTTGCAAAATTTTCTCCCATTCAGTAAGTTGCCTTTTCATTTTGTTGATGATTTCCTTTGCTTTGCAGAAGCTTTTTGGTTTGACGTAGTCACATTTGTTTATTTTTGCTTTTGTTGCCTTTGCTTTTGGAATCAGACTTTTAAAATCATCACCAAGACCAAAGTCAAGGAGCATACTGCCTATGTTTTCTTCTAGGAGTTTCATGGTTTCAACTCTTAAATTCAAGTCTTTAACCCAGTTTGAATTAATATTTGTGTATGGTGTAAGATAGTGATCCAGTTTCATACTTTTGCATGTGACTGTCCAGTTTTCCCAACATCACTTGTTGAAGAGACTGTCCTTTCCCCGTTGTATATTTTTGCCTCCTTTGTCATAAATTAATTGACATATATGCGTGTGTTTATTTCTGGGATCCCTACTCTGTTCCATTGACCTTTGTGTCTGTTTGTTTGCCAATACCATACTCTTTTTTTTAACTATGGCTTTGGAATATACCTTAAAATTTGGAGTGTGTTGCTCCTGGCTTTGTTCTTCTTTCTCAAGATTGTGTTGGCTACCTGGAATCATTTGTGGTTCCATAGAAATTTGGGGATTGTTTATTTTATTTTTGTAAAAGATATCATTGAAATTTTGTTAGGGATTGTGTTGAATCTGTAGAGTGCTTCAGTCATGTGTACATTTTAACAATATGAATTCTTCCATTCCATGAGCACAAGAAGTTCTTTCCATTTATTTGTGTCTTCTTCAATTTCTTTCATCAATGCCTTATAGTTTTCAGTGTACAGGTGTTTGATTAATTCATTTTTGGACAGGAAGAGATCTTACTGTCCCAAGAGAGGATAAAGCATCAGCTCTGTTCCCAGGATTATATGCAATGAGATTGTCATTAGCTCCTTTACAGGTCAAGGGTTGCCAGGGTCATGGTTAGAAAGCAGAATGAAGAATGTTTTGACATGTATGCCTATCCTGAGGGGAGTGGGTAGAAGTGCCAACCAGTTATTGTAGTTCCTAATTCTCTCAAGACCTGATTCACTGGCAGTGAATTTCTCCTTCTTGGCCTCCCCATGTGGAGAGGACATTGGTTACACTATGGAAGACAAGGCCCTTCTCACACTGAGACTACCACTCTCCCTAACAGTTTCCCAAGGTGGAGCCCATGAAGAGAATAAAACTAATCAAATCCCAGATATCTGACTTGTAATGTTAGCCCAGAGAAAAAGTGTGCCCTAATAACTGTTGACTCCTGTCAGGCTCTGAATGACCTTACTTGTTTCTCATTACAGTAGAGAAGAATTAGCAATGTCTGGGATAGGACTCATGGGATATTCATGTAAAGGAATCTTAACATCCAGATATCTTTATTCCCTGACCCCAAGTTTCCAGGCTTCTGCTCTGGTCTCCCCTGTGTTTAAATCCTTCAAGAACCACCTAGCTGCTACCTCTTCTGATTAATTTTCCTCATCCTGAAGTGACATCACCATTCACCATAGCACCATACTACTTTTTCTACTCTCTTATGATTCTCATCAATTTCTGGCGCATATATTAGTTATATGCATACATGTCCTAGCCATAAAAGTCACAAAGAACTGAGTTCAAATCCAAGATCCACTACTTACAGAATGATCTTGGGAAAATTCTTTAGCATCTCTGAACTTCAATTTCTTCATCTGGAAAATTAGCATGGCAATATATTCACCTCATAAGGCTGTTATATGGACCAAAAAAAGCATATTTAAAATTCTTCCCCCGACTTCCAGTTTTAGATCCAACATCACTCCCATCCTAAAACAAGAAAAAGGCTGAACAAACTTAGCATCAATAACTTTTCTTGGATTCATCAGAGAATTGATGTTGCAAGACACACCACTACACCAGAATCTGGAGAAACAGGTAAATCCGCAGAATCACGTCCAAATCTACAGCAGAAGTCACAGGAACTGGGTAGGAGCTTCAAGATGGCAGAAGACTAAGATGGAGAGATCACCTTCTTCTCCACAAATACATCAGAAATACATCTACATATGGAACAGCTCCTATAGAACACCTACTAAACGCTGGCAGAAGACCTCAGACCTCACAAAAGGCAAGAAACTCCCCACGTACCTGGGTAGGGCAAAAGAAAAAACAGAGACAAAAGAATAAGGACAGGACCTGCACCACTGGGAAGGAGCTGTGAAGGAATAAAGGTTTCCACATACTAGGAAGCCCATTTGTGGGCAGAGACTGCTGGTGGCGGAGTGGGGGAGCTTCAGAGCCACAGAGGAAAATGCAGCAACAGGGGTGTGGAGGGCAGAGGGGAGAGAGGAAAGGTGCCGACCAGCACTCACCAGCCCGAGAGGCTCGTCTGCTCACCTGCTGGGGCGGGCGGGGGTTGAGAGCTGAGGCTCGGGCTTCAGTGGAATCCCAGGGAGAGAACTGGGGTTGGCTGAATGAACGCAGCCTGAAAGGACTAGTGTGCCAAAGCTAGCCGGGAGGGAGTCCGGGAAAACATCTGGAGCTGCCGAAGAGGCAAGAGACTTTTTCTTCTCTCTTTGTATCCTGGTGCACAAGGAGAGGGGATTAAGAGCGCCGCTTAAAGGAGCTCCAGAGACGGGTGCGAGCCACGGCTATCAGTGCAAACCCTAGAGACGGGCATGGGACTCTAAGGCTGCTGCTGCCGCCACAAAGAAACCTGTGCATAACCACAGGTCACTCTCCACACCACTCCTCCTGGGAGCCTATGCAACCCGCCACTGCCAGGGTCCTGTGATCCAGGAACAACTTCCCTAGGAGAACACACGGTGTGCCTCAGGCTGTTGTAATGTCATGCCAGGCTCTGCCGCCGCAGGCTTGCCCTGCATCCATAACCCTCGCTCCCCCCGGCCTGAATGAGCCAGAGCCCCGAATCAGCTGCTCCTTTAACCCCGTCCTGTCTGAGGGAAGAACAGATGCCCTCAGGCGACCTACATGCAGAGGCATGTCCAAATCCAAAGCTGAATGCTGGGAGCTGTGTGAACAAAGAAGAGAAATGGAAATTTCTTGCAGAAGCCTCAGGAGCAGTGGATTAAATCTCCACAATCAACTTGTTGTACCCTGCATCTGTGGATTAACTGAAGAGATAATGAATAATCCCAAATTGAGGAGGTGGGCTTTGGGAGCAAAATATATATTTTTTTCCCTTTTTCTCTTTTTGTGAGTGTGTATGTGTATGTTTCTGTGTGTGATTTAGTCTCTATAGCTTTGCTTTCAGCATTTGTCCTAGGGTTCTGTCACTCCATTTTTTTTTACATTAAATTTTTTTCTTAATAAATATTTTTTATTTTAATAACTTTATTTTATATTCCTTATTTTTCCCTTCTATTTTTTTCCCTTTTATTCTGAGCCGTGTGGATGAAATGCTATTGATGCTCCAGCCAGGCATCTGGGGTGTGCCTCTCAGGTGGAAGAGCCAACTTCAGGACACTGGTACACAAAAGAACTCCCAGCTCCTTGTAATATCAAATGGCAAAAATCTCCCAGAGATCTCCATCTCAATGTCAAGACCCAGCTTCACTCAACAGCCAGCATGCTACAGTACTGTACACCCTTGCCAAAAAACTACCAAGACAGGAACACAACCCCATCCATTAGCACAGAGCCTGCCTAAAATCATAATAAGGCCACAGACACCTCAAAACTCACCAACAGTTGAGGACCTGCCCACCAAAAGACAAGATCCAGCCTTATTCACAAGAACACAGGCACTAATCCCCTCCACCAGGAAGCCTACACAAAATGACTGAAAAAGCCCTAGCCACTGGGAACAGACACCAAAAACAACGGGAACTACGAACATGCACCTACAAAAGGGAGACCCCAAACACAGTAAGATAAGCAAAATGAGAAGACAGAAAAACACACAGCAGTTGAAGGAGCAAGGTAAAAACCCACCAGACCTAACAAATGAAGAGGAAATAGGGAGTCTACCTGAAAAAGAATTCAGAATAATGATAGTAAAGATGATCCAAAATCTTGGAAATAGCATAGACAAAATGCAAGAAACATTTAACAAGGACCTAGAAGAACTAAACATGAAACAAGCAACGATGAACAACACAATAAACGAAATTAAGAATTCTCTAGAAGGAATCAACAGCAGAATAATGGAGGCAGAAGAATGGATAAGTGACCTGGAAGATAAAATAGTGGACATAACTACTGCAGAGCAGAATAAAGATAAAAGCAAAAAAAAGATAAAAGAATGAAAAGAAATGAGGACAGCCTCAGAGACCGCTGGGACAACATTCGAATTATAGGGGTCCCAGAAGAAGAAGAGAAAAAGAAAGGGACTGTGAAAATATTTGAAGAGATTATAGCCAAAAACTTCCCTAATATGGGAAAGGAAATAGTTAATCAAGTCCAGGAAGCACAGAGAGTCCCATACAGGATAAATCTAAGGAAAAACATGTCAAGACACATATTAATCAAACTATCAAAAATTAAATACAAAGAAAAATTATTAAAAGCAGCAAGGGAAAAACAACAAATAGCACACAAAGGAATCCCCATAAGGCTAACAGCTGATCTTTTAGCAGAAACTCTTCAAGCCAGAAGGGAGTGGCAGGACAAACTTAAAGTGATCAAGGAGAAAAACCTACACCAAGATTACTCTACCCAGCAAGGATCTCATTCAGATTTGATGGAGAAATTAAAACCTTTACAGACAAGCAAACGCTAAGAGAATTCAGCACCACCAAACCAGCTTTACAACAAATGCTAAAGTAACTTCTCTAGGTAGAAAACAGAAGAGAAGGAAAAGACCTACAAAAACAAACCAAAAAAAATTAAGAAAATGGGAATAAGAGCATACATATTGATAATTACTTTAAATGTAAATGGATTAAATGCTCCAACCAAAAAACATAGACTGGCTGAATGGATACAAAAACAAGATGCGCATATATGCTGTCTACAAGAGACCCAGTTCAGACATGGGACACATACAGACTGAAAGTGAGGGGATGGAAAAAGATAATCCATGCAAATGGATTTCAAAAGAAAGCTGGAGTAGCAATTCGCATATTAGACAAAATAGACTTTAAAACAAAGACTATTACAAGAGACAAAAAAGGACACTACATAATGATCAAGGTATATTTCCTAGAAATTTAACAATTGTAAATATGTATGCACCCAACATAGGAGCACCTCAATACATAAGGCAAATATGAACAGCCATAAAAGGAAAAACTGGCAGTAACACAGTCATAGTAGGGGACTTTAACACCCCACTTTCACCAATGGACAGATCATCCAAAATGAAAATAAATAAGGAAACACAAGCTTTAAATGATACATTAAACAAAATGGACTTCATTGATGTTTATAGGACATTCCATCCAAAAACAACAGAATACACATTCTTCTCAAGTGCTTATGAAACATTATCCAGAATAGATCATATCTTGGGTCAGAAATCAAGCCTTGGTAAATTTAAGAAAATTGAAATCGTATCAAGTATCTTTTCTGACCACAATGCTATGAGACTAGATATCAATTACAGGAAAAAATTTGTAAAAAAATACAAACACATAGAGACTAAACAATACACTACTTAATGACCAAGACATCACTGAATAAATCAAAAAGGAAATCAAAAATACCTAGAAACAAATGATAATGAAAACACGACCACCCAAAGGGAACGGGTTGCAGCAAAAGCAATTCTAAAAGGGAAGTGTATAGCAAAACAATCCTACCTTAAGAAACATCTCAATTAAAGGAGTTAACTTTACACCTAAAGCAATCAGAGAAAAAATAACAAAAAAAACCCCAAAGTTATCAGAAGGAAAGAAATCATAAAGATCAGATCAGAAATAAATGAAAAAGAAATGAAGGAAACGATAGTAAAGATCAATAAAACTAAAAGCTGGTTCTTTGATAAGAAACACAAATTGATAAACCATTAGCCAGACTCATCAAGAAAAAAATGGAGAAGAATCAAATCAATAGAATTAGAAATGAAAAAGGAGAAGTAACCACTGACACTGCAGAAATACACAATACCATGAGAGATTACTGCAAGCAACTCTATGCCAATAAAATGGACAACCTGGAAGAAATGGGCAAATTCTTAGAAATGCACAAACTTCCTAGAATGAATGAGGAAGAAATAGAAAATATGAACATACCCATCACAAGCACTGAAATTGAAACTGTGATGAAAAATCTTCCAACAAACAAAAGCCCAGCACCAGATGGCTTCACAGGTGAATTCTATCAAACATTTAGAGAAGAGCTAACACCTATCCTTCTCAAACCCTTCCAAAATATAGCAGACGGAGGAACACTCCCAAACTCATTCTATGAGCCCACCATCACCCTGATACCAAAACCAGAAAAAGATGTCACAAAGAAAAAATCTATAGGCCCATATCACTGATGAACATACATGCAAAAATCCTCAACAAAATATTAGCAAACAGAATCCAACAGCACCTTAAAATGATCATACACCATGATCAAATGAGGTTTATCCCAGGAATGCAAGTCTTCTTCAACATATGCAAATCAATCAATGTCATACACCATATTAACAAATTGAAGGAGAAAAAACATATGATCATCTCAATGGATGCAGAGAAAACTTTCAACAAAATTGAACACCCATTTATGATAAAATCCCTGCAGAAAGTAAGCATAGAGGGAACTTTCCTCAACATAATAAAGGCCATATATGACAAACCCACAGCCAACATCGTCCTCAATGGTGAAAAACTGAAACCATTTCCACTAAGATCAAGAACAACACAAGTTTTCCCACTCTCACCACTATTATTCAACATAATTTTGGAAGGTTTAGCCACAGCAATCAGAGAAGAAAATTAAATAAAAGGAATCCAAATCAGAAAAGGAGAAGTAAAGCTGTCACTGTTTGCAGATGACATAATACTATACATAGAGAATCCTAAAGATGCTACCAGAAAACTACTAGAGCTAATCAGTGAATTTGGTAAAGTAGCAGATTACAAAATTACTGCAAAGAAATCTCTAGCATTCTTATACATTAATGATGAAAAATCTGAAAATGAAATTAAGAAAACACTCCCATTTACCATTGCAACAAAAGAATAAAATATCTAGGAATAAACCTACCTAAGGAGACAAAAGACCTTTATGCAGAAAATTATAAGACACTGTTGAAATAAATTATTAAAGATGATACAAACAGATGGAGAGATATACCATGTTCTTGGATTGGAAGAATCAACTGTGAAAATGACTCCACCACCCAAAACAATCTACAGATTCAAAGCAATCCCTATCAAACTACCACTGGCATTTTTCACAGAACTAGAACAAAAAAATTCTCCATTTGTATGGAAAAGCAAAAGGTCCCAAATAGCCAGAGCAATCTTGAGAAAGAAAAGCGGATCTGTAGGAATAAGGTTCCCTGAATTCAGACTATACTACAAAGCTACAGTAATCAAGACAGTATGGTACTGGCACAAAAACAGAAAGATAGATCAATGGAACAGGTTAGAAAGCACAGAGATAAACCCATGCACATATGGTCACCTTATGTTTGATAAAGGATATAAGAATATACAGTGGAGAGAAGACAGCCTCTTCAATAAGTGGTGCTGGGAAAACAGGACAGCTCCATGTAAAAGTATAAAATTAGAACACTGCCTAATGCCATACACAAAAATAAACTCAAAATGGACTAAAGACCTAAATATAAGGCCAGACACTATCAAACTCTTAGAGGAAAACATAGGCTGAACACTCTATGACAAAAATCCCAGCAAGATCTTTTTTGACCCACCTCCTAGAGAAACGGAAATAAAAACGAAAATAAACAAATGGGACCTAATGAAACTTAAAAAATTTTGCACAGCAAAGGAAACCATAAACAATTCCAAAAGGCAACCCTCAGAACTGGAGAAAATATTTGCAAATGACGCAACTGACAAATGATTAATCTCCAAATTTTACAAGCAGCTAATGCAGCTCAGTATCAAAAAACAAACAACCCAATCCAAAAATGGGCAGAAGACCTAAATAGACATTTCTCCAAAGAAGAGATACTGATTGCCAACAAACACATGAAAGGATGCTTAACATCATTAATCATTAGAGAAATGCAAATCAAAACTATAATGAGATATCTCCTCACACTGGTCAGAATGGCCATCATCAAAAAATCTACAAATAATAAATCCTGGAGAGTGTGTGGAGAAAAGGGAAACTTCTTGCACTGTTCGTGGGAATGTAAACTGATACAGCCCCTATGGAGAACAGTATGAAAGTTCCTTAAAAAACTAAAAATAGAACTACCATGTGACCCAGCATTCCCACATTGGGTATATACCCTGAGCAAACCATAATTCAAAAAGAGTCATGTACCAAAATGTTCGTTGCAGCTCTGTTTACAGTAGCCAGGACATGGAAACAACCTAAGTGTCCATCAACAGATGAATGGAGAAAGAAGATGTGGCACGTATATACAACAGAATATTACTCAGCCATAAAAAGAAACAAAATTGAGTTATTTGTAGTGAAGTGGATCGATCTAGAGTGTGTCATACAGGGTGGTTTAAGTCAGAAAGATAAAAACAAATACCGTATGCTAACACATATATATGGAATCTAAGAAAAAAAAAAGAAGTCATGAAAAACCTAGGGGCAAGCCAGGAAGAAAGGCACAGACCTTCTAGAGAATGGACTTGGGTATATGTGGAGGTGGAAGTGTAAGCTGTGACAAAGTGAGAGAGTGGCACGGACATATGTACACTGCCAAACGTAAAATAGATAGCTAGTGGGAAGCAGCCACATAGCACAGGGAGATCAGCTCAGTGCTTTGTGACCTCCTAGAGGGGTGGGATAGGAGGGTGGGAGGAAGGGAGATGCAAGAGGGAAGAGATATGGGAACATATGTATATGTATAACTGATTCACTTTGTTATAAAGCAGAAACTGACACACCATTGTAAAGCAATTATACCCCAATAAATATGTTTAAAAAATGTCACTGGAACCATAAACTGGTAATAACACTTAAATTGTAAATTTGAGAAATAGCTGAAGACTGAGTGTGGATTAATGTAAGCTGGGACCTCTGTTTTAATGGGAGGGCCCACAAATTTATGGAGTTTATCACCAAGAATCTCATCACTTTCTCATGGTGAAGAGTCAATAAAAATACCTTGTGGCTCTGGCAGGTAGAGGAAAGGTAACCATTTTTAAATGTACCTAGATTATTTTATATAACAAAGGCCTATTCTCTTCGGGAAAAGACTTTACCTGAGTCTTATCCCTCATACAGGGAAGGGCATTTACTTTTCAGTCCCCTGAACCCTTCCTGTTTCACATAAAGGATTGGGGGGAAAAGTACAAAATACATTTGAGATGGTCATAATCCAGTAATCCAAGCCAACTACAAGACTGAAATTTAATCATAAAACCAAGGAACAGTTCCCCTTATCCATACCTTAGTCCTACACCAACAGGGCCTCAGTATAATGACTATGGATTAAAACAGAAAGAGCTGCAAGGCACTGAATGTAATTAAGGAGGAGGTCTTAGGGAAATGTAAAGACAGCAGGGGAGGGATAAACAAGGAAAAGAGGAATTTGAAATCTCTAGTATAGCCTCTGAAGCCTAGTATCATAGCAAAGAATAAACACAGCCCTCCTTCTAGCCAAACCAAAAAAAAACTTTCCCCAAAGTCCTATTTACCTCAAGTGTTACTACCTGACACATAATTTCCAGCTTTCAACAAAATATTCCAAGGTGTACTAATAAAAGTCAGGAAAAAAAAACATGTTTTGAAGAGACAAAGCAAACAACAGAACCAGACCCTTTATACAGATTTTAGAATTATTAGGCAATGAGTTTAAAATAATTATGATTAATATGTAAAAGACTCTAATGGAAAAACTAGACAACATTCAAAAACAGATAAGTGTTGGAGGTAGAGAGATGGAACTCTAAGAAAGAATCAAAAGGAAATGCTTGGAGCTAAAAACACTGTAACAGAAATTAAGAATCAATAGAATGGACACAGTCAAGGAAAGAGCTTGAAAATATGTCTATAGAAACTTCCCAGTGTTAAAAAACCCCACAGGCCCAGAATGGCATCAATTGTGCTAAAGCCCATGATACCAAACCAGATTTAATACTTACCTAATTGCAGTTTCAACCTTCCCTAGAAATGTAATCTTAATCAACCAGTCTGGAATTTTGTTGTCAGCACCAGTGGAGGTAACCTATCACAAGAGCCCTCTCTATCCTCCAGAGGAAGAAGAGTCAATCTGCACAAAAAAACCCCACATACTGTTCCCTTCCCCCAAAAGATTTCCTGGCCAAAAGAAACCCCTTCTTTTTTTGCTAATGACTTCCTTGACCTATCCTCCTTTTAATAATAGCCTTCCATTTGTACTACTATTCAAGGTACGCTTCTAGTTGCTAGAGGGGATGCTGCCTGATTCATGAATTGACTAATAAAGCCAATTATATCTTTAAATTTACCTGGTTGACTTCTGTTTTTTAACCAATTGGTGGCAGTGATGGAAAAAACACAGGTGTGGTGCCCTGTGAGCCCTTACGAGTTTACTGTCTTTCTCACAGTTTCCAATGGCCATGGGTGAGTTCCTATCAGTCTGAGTTCTGCTTTCTTTGTGTCGAACTCCCAATCTAATTGGCTTCTACAGTTCACTATTTACAGTGGAAAACCCCAGTACCTTGATTCTGTCCCTGGATTCCACTTTAGGAACTGCTGTTTCTTTTTTTGTTTTTCTTTTTTTTTAACATCTTTATTGGAGTAGAATTGCTTTACAATGGTGTGTTAGTTTCTGCTGTTTAACAAAGTGAATCAGCTATACATATACATATACCTCCATATCTACTCCCTCTTGTTTCTCCCTCCCACACTCCCTATCCCACCCCTCTAGGTGGTCACAAAGCACCAAGTTGATCTCCCTGTGCTATGCGGCTGCTACGCACTAGCTATCTATTTTACATTTGGTAGTGTATATATGCCAATGCTACTCTCTCACTTCTTCCCAGGTTACACTTCTCCCTCCCTCTGTCCTCAAGTCCATTCTCTAGGTCTGAATCTTTATTCCTGTCCTGCCCCTAGCTTTATCAGCACATTTTTTTTAGATTCCATATATATGTGTTAGCATACGGTATTTGTTTTCCTCTTTCTGACTTACTTCACTCTGTATAACAGACCCTAGGTCCATCCACCTCACTACAAATAACTCAATTCCATTTCTTTTTATGGCTGAGTAATATTCCATTGTATATATGTCCCACATCGTTTTTATCCATTCATCTGTCAATGGACACTTAGGTTGCTTCCATGTCCTGGCTATTGTAAATAGTGCTTCAATGAACATTGTGGTACATGACTCTTTTTGAATTATGGTTTTCTCCGGGTATATGCCCAGTAATGCGATTGCTGGGTCATATGGTAGTTCTATTTTTAGTTTTTTTTTTTTTAAACATCTTTATTGGGGTATAATTGCTTTACAATGGTGTGTTAGTTTCTGCTTTATAACAAAGTGAATCAGTTATACATATACATATGTTCCCATATGTCTTCCCTCTTGCGTCTCCCTCCCTCCCACCCTCCCTATCCCACCCCTCCAGGCTGTCACAAAGCACCGAGCCAATATTCCTGTGCCATGCAGCTGCTTCCCACTAGCTATCTACCTTACTACGTTTGTTAGTGTGTAGGTCCATGACTCTCTCTCGCCCTGTCACAGCTCACCCTTCCCCCTCCCCATAACCTCAAGTCCATTCTCTAGTAGGTCTGCGTCTTTATTCCTGCCTTACCCCTAGGTTCTTCATGACATTTTTTTTCTTAAATTCCATATATATGTGTTAGCATACGGTATTTGTCTTTTTCTTTCTGACTTACTTCACTCTGTATGACAGACTCTAGGTCTATCCACCTCATTACAAATAGCTCAATTTCGTTTATTTTTATGGCTGAGTAATATTCCATTGTATATATGTGCCACATCTTCTTTATCCATTCATCTGATGATGGGCACTTAGGTTGTTTCCATCTCTGGGCTATTGTAAATAGAGCTGCAATGAACATTTTGGTACATGACTCTTTTCGAATTTTGGTTTTATCAGGGTATATGCCCAGTAGTGGGATTGTTGGGTCATATGGTAGTTCTATTTGTAGTTTTTTAAGGAACCTCCATACTGTTCTCCATAGTGGCTGAACCAATTCTCATTCCCACCAGCAGTGCAAGAGTGTTCCCTTTTCTCCACACCCTCTCCAGCATTTATTGTTTCTAGATTTTAATGATGGCCATTCTGACAAGTGTGAGGTGATACCTCACTGTGGTTTTGATTTGCATTTCTCTAATGATTAGTGATGTTGAACATCCTTTTATATGTCAGCAATCTGTACGTCATCTTTGGAGAAATATCTATGTCTTCTGCCCATTTTTGGATTGGGTTTTTTGTTTTTTGATATTGAGCTGCATGAGCTGCTTGTATATTTTCGAGGTTAATCCTTTGTCAGTTGCTTCATTTGCAAATATCTTCTCCCATTCTGAGGGATGTCTTTTAGTTTTGTTTATGGTTTCTTTCGCTGTGCAAAAGCTTTTAAGTTTCATTAGGTCCCATTTGTTTATTTTTGTTTTTATTTCCATTCCTCTAGGAGGTAGGTCATGTCATAGAGTGTTCTGCCTATGTTTTCCTCTAGGAGTTTGATAGTGTCTGGCCTTACAGTTAGGTCTTTAATCCATTTTGAGTTTATTTTTGTGTATGGTGTTAAGGAGTGTTCCAATTTCATTCTTTTACATGGAGCTGTCCTGTTTTTCCAGCACCACTTATTGAAGAGGCTGTCTTTTCTCCGCTGTATACTATTGCCTCTTTTATCAAACATAAGGTGACCATATGTGCATGGCTTTATCTCTGGGCTTTCTATCCTGTTCTATTGTTCTAAATTTCTGCTTTTGTGCCATTACTATACTGTCTTGATTACTGTAGCTTTGTAATATAGTCTGAAATCAGGGAGCCTGATTCCTCCAGCTCTGTTTTTCTTTCTCAAGATTGCTTTGGCTATTTGGGGTCTTTTGTGTTTTCATACAAATTATAAAATTTTTGTTCTACTTTTGTGAAAAAGGCCATTGGTAGCTTGATAGGGATTGCTCTGAATTTGTAGATTGCTTTGGGTAGTAGAGTCATTTTCACAATGTTGATTCTTCCAGTCCAAGAACATGGTATATCTCTCTATCTATTTGTATGGTCTTTAATATCTTTCATCAGTGTCTTATAGTTTCTGCATACTGGTCTTTTGTCTCATTAGGTAGGTTTATTCCTAGGTATTTTATTCTTTTTGTTGCAATGGTATATGGGAGTGTTTCCTTAATTACTCTTTCAGATTTTTCATTGTTAGTGTATAGGAATACAAGAGCTTTCTGTGCATTAATTTTATATCTTGCTACTTTAACAAATTCATTGATTAGCTCTAGTAGTTTTCTGGTAACATCTTTAGGATTCTCTATGTATAGTATCATGTCATCTGCAGTGACAGTTTTACTTCTTCTTTTCCGATTTGGATTCCTTTTATTTCTTTTTCTTCTCTGATTTCTGTGGCTAAAACTTCCAAAACTATGTTGATTAATAATGATGGGAGTGGGTACCCTTATCTTGTTCCTGATCTTAGAGGGAATGGTTTCATTTTTTCACCATTGAGAATGATGTTGGCTGTGAGTTTGTCATTTATGGCCTTTATTATGTTGAGGTAGGTTCCCTCTATGCCCACTTTCTGGAGAGTTTTTATCATAATGGGTGTTGAATATTGTTGAAAGCTTTTTCTGCATCTATTGAGATTATCATATTGTTTTTATTCTTCAGTTTGTTAATATGGTGTATCACATTGATTGATTTGCCTCTATTGAAGAATCCTTGCATTCCTGGGATAAACCCCACTTGATCATCGTGTATGATCCTTTTAGTGTGCTGTTGGATTCTGTTTTCTGTTTGCTAATATTTTGTTGGGTATTTTTGCATGTATGTTCATCACTGATATTGGCCTGTAGTTTTCTTTTTGTGACATCTTTTTCTGGGTTTGGTATCATGTTTGCAGCTCTCCATTTGCTTGGAATCATTCCCCATATTCCATGTTGAGAACTGCTGGTGACAGCTGCTGTTCTCCATTTTCTTGGAGTCAGTCTGCAGCCCCTATTCTTTGCAGCCTGCTGGTTTATTCCTCTTCCCTGTTCCCAGATTCCACATAGGGAACTGTTGATGGTTGCTGGCCTGATTTCGACTGGGTCAAACCTAAAACTGGAATATGCCTGGGATGGACTGGGTCCAGCTTAGGCCACAGTAATTATTTAAATCCCAGCCCTTGGTTTTGTTCCTCAATTCCATATTGGGAACTTCTGACACTTTAGTCTGCAGTTCTGCATTTGTTTGGAATTTTTCCCCAGATTCCATGTTGGGGAATTGTTTGTGGCCGCTGTACTTCTCCGTTTGTGTGGAATCAATATCCATTCTTTGAGGTCTGCTGATTAAATCTTTTCCCCAATCTCTAGATTTTTTTGTTCCTGCTGCTTTCTGTTAATGTGCAAATAAGGTAAAAGCTATTGCTAAATGGGAATCTCAGAAGCGAAAAAGCTGCAAAAATTGGTGGCCATGAGTCAAGCCTTTAAAAGCTATTAGAATTATAGCCATCTCAAGAAGACTCCTGTGATTGGATAAGTTGGTCACAAAAATGGGTTAGATTGACACCGCATCACCCACCAACCTCAAGAAAATTTCCATGCAATGAGGCACACTGTAAAACACCCCACAGTTTCCAACCCTGTGGCATATCTCTCTTACTTATTTGTTTGGCTCTGAGAAACCCAAAGCCCTAGCTCAAAGAAATGGGATCATTGATATCCAAAGTGTTGAGTGAACCACCTTTCAGCACACCTGCTTATTTTATGTTTAATAATTACCGTCCTAAAAGCAGCAGTATATAAGAAGGTGGCAAGATTTTACCAAAGAAAACCTAGAATTACAATGGCCATTATGAGTTATGTTCCAAAGATAATTTTAAAAGTACACCTAAAAGCAAGAGCTCTGAAATCTAACAAACAAAATGGAATAGCTATTTTAATTAGTATACGGAAGCCTACAAAAGTTTTTAAAGTTCTAAAATAAATTAATTGAAACAGTCATTGCCAAAAGCTACTGAAAAATTAAATATACAAATAGGATTTAAAACAACACCTAGGCCTCCCAATTTCACCCTCCTAAGGGTCCATTATCAAAACACTGGCACAAAAGTAGATTACCAAAGTAATCAACTGGGACACTGGAAAAGAGATTGTCCTCAAAGGCACTTTGGAAATTCTTCAACATCAGTTTAAATGCCCCCATATGGGCCTCTTCCAAAGTGGATGAAATTCTGAGGGATTTTTGATGTTCTTGGTAAACTGCTATGTTATTCCCTTAAACAACCAAGGGGAAACTAAAGTTAAAATTAATGGGGTTACTCAATACTGTCAGAAATATTTACTGTTTGTCCCAGCTGAACCCTGACAAGATATCTGAAAGGATTTAATAACTTTATGACCAGAAATTTGGGAAAACTAGAAGCTGATATTCAGAACGTGATAGGAATTTTTTAGGCTTTCTCCCTAGGCTAAAATAAAACTATGCACCTAGAGGGAAATAAAATTGGAGAAAATGAAGTTGGAAGGGCAGATCAGCATTTTTGTCATTCAGACTGTAAGTTCTTTGGGGGAATTGGGAAAACTGTCTTTGTCTTGCAAATGTATTCAGGGCCACAGTGTCGCTCTAGAAATTTAAAGTTCACCTTCCCTTTTTGCCAATCCTCCAAACCTCTCCTCTTCATCTCAAAATGCTTTAAAAATTCAAGATACTGGAAACAGAATGGTCCTGCACCTAATATGTGCCTTTGTAATGTAGATTTTCTACCCCCATCTTCTCTAGGACCTAGGATCCATTCTTTGAAAATGCAAACTTTAGGCAGAAGCTTCTCAGAAAGAAAAAAAAAGAGAGAAATATTTTGAAATTGAGCAAATGAAAAATCTTAAGTGTTTTCTCCACAAATATTAGTAAGATCTCTGTGTTGCATCTGTCCTTATGCTGTTTGTATATATATATATATATATATATATATATATATATATATATATATATACAGAAACTAACCCAAATGCTTTTCAAGTTCACATGTTCTGGAATAATCTTCAGTAAATAATAGTTAAAGTTTGTTGGTTTAATTAAAACAGACATGTCTTTAAAGTTATCAACATTGATTGAAATGTAGATAAACAACTTTTATTCTAGATGGGTTTATTAGTCAAATAAATTCATTTTATCTTTGTTGCAAAATTTGTCGCAAAAATAATTAATTAATTAAATGCTAGTATAACATATGGTTCATAGTTATGTGGTTTTCACTAGAAATTAAGGCTTCTAAAGGTTAAAATTCTAATATATGTAATAGAAGCTACTGGAAATAATATATACAAGGAAAAGGATGTGTTTTTGGATTTACAAAAGGTCCAAGAAATGAAGATGCGTTTTTGTTAAGGAAAATGAGAATAATTTTGTCTAAGCTAGAACTTCTGGTTATTTAAGAATGGGAAGCAAGAAGATGAAGGACAAACTAAATGTATGTAGAAAGAAAGAGAGAAAGAGAATTTTAACTTGTGTAATAAAGCTGGCTAAATTGAATTGTTATTGTAAGGGTTACAAAAATTAAGCTTTCTCATTTACAAAAGAGAAACAGTCTCACAGACATAGAAAACAAACCTGTGGTTACCAAAGGAGAAGTGGGGTGGTTGAGGGATAAATTAGGAGTTTGGGATTAGCACATACAAACTACTATATATAAAATAGATAAACAACAAGGTCCTAGTGTATAGCACAGGGACTTATATTCAATATCTTGTAATAACTTGTAATGAAAAAGAATATATATAGGAACTTCCCTGGTGGTCCAGTGGTTAAGAATCCATCTAGCAATGCAGGGGATGCTGGTTCAATCCCTGGTCAGGGAACTAAGATTCCACATGCCGTGGGGCAAATAAAGACTGCATGCCACAACTACTGAGTCCACGTGCGCTGGAGCCTGCATGCCACAACTAGAGAGAAGCCCATGCACTGCAACGAAGAGCCCACATGCCGCAACAAAAGATCCTGCATGCCACAACTAAGATCCAGTGCAGCTGATAAATAAATAAATAATTTAAAAAAGAATATATATATGTATAATTGAATCATTTTGCCATACTTCAGAATCTAACACAACATTGTGAATTAACTACACTTCAATTAAAAAATAATAATAATATATTAAGCTTTAATATCAGTAATGTACTTATGTAAAACAAGAAGTTAATTTCCCTTCATTTGCTAAAAGGATAATGCTTTTTTAGACTATTGATCTGCTCTTGATAATAAGAGATTATGAAAGGTTTTTTTTTACCTTTGAAGTAATCTGCCTAGAAAGCAAAAATTCTGTGTTTAATCAAAATAATTTTTTGTTTTATGATGTCTTAATTGGGTCTTTGATTACTTAAGTAAACCGAGTCCTCTTAATACTAAGAGAGCTAAGTTTTGCTAGTAGATAATTAAGTATTAAGTTTCATAATGATCTGTGATCCTATTTAGGCAAGTGTTTTAAAACTTTTAAATTTATTTTTGGCAAACTTTCCAAAATCAAATTGTAATTGAAGTATTTTGACCACAAACTAACTTTGAAATTTTCTAGAGGATTCCTGGAACATTTCAAAAGAGTGTTCTCTCTCCTTATAAAAAGGGAGGTATTAAACTAATTAGGCATATTTGGTACGTTAAATTGCATGAGAAGCATTGTCAAATAAATGATGCTAAACTTTGATTATATTTGTGGATATATGTTATTAATACAAATATTCTAGGAATTGTGTGAAATTCTTAGAAATCTGATATGTTCTGGTATAATGTTTTCACTTGTAATTCTAGTTTATTATCTTAAATTGTTGTATGACGTCCTCTGGGACCCCAATCAGAAATGGGCAATAAGTAAATAATCTTTTTACTGCTATTTTTTTACCTTCTGAAATTGCCATCATCAAAATTGAATCTCACACTAAAAGAACTGAACCTGAGTATCAGGGAAATGCCTTTGCTGGCTTTTATGTAAAGGTGGCAGCAACAGAATCTATAAAGATTGTAGCACATGTAGATGAAGTCTGTTCTGCTTCTGCAGAAAATAAACCCTCATTACCAAACTTTTGCCATTCTGATGTCCTTGTAACAAGGCAACAGTCTGCTCCTGAATCAGAAAAATTAGGTTGGGTAAACAATGGCTATAAATTAAACTAACAGTCAGGGCTGTGTGAAACCCAAGATGACCACTTGGTTCTTCTTGGCTCCCTGACAAACCTCAATTTTTGGTTTTTATGTTACTTCACCCACCACAGTGCATTTAAGAAAAAACAATTTTTGTCCCTAGAGGCCTCCCTCTGGACGCTTTTACACCTGCAGCTGGAATTCATTCAACTGCTACTTAGTATGGGTTATCAATATGTTCTTGTTATTGTGTATATGTTTTCTGGAAGGGCTGAAGCTTTCCCCTGTTGCAAGGCCAATGTCTTCATAGTGGTAGAGAAACTATTAGAAAATGTGTTTTCCACTTGGGGTATACCTTCCACAATTTCCAGTGATTGAAGCACCTGCTTCACTGGACAAATCATATGAGCCTTAACAAAAATCTTGCAAATTTCTTGGAAAATTATTACTATCCTTATCACCCTTAATCATCAGGCAAGGTTGAGAGAACTAATGGAAAAACAGGATTCAAGCAGGACAAGAATTAATAACATGAGACTGAAAGAACTGATGAGGATAATTATAATTTTTATGACTTTGTTTAAAATACTACTGATTCTTTAATTTTTTTCCCGATTTAAATAAATCTTTTCTCTTAAGCTAGCAACTTGCTAAGTTATAACTTCGTGAATAAAGATGAAACATGTACTTTTTCTCCCTTCCTTGTCCCTCCAGAATTAAGAAACTCTCAGTGAGTATTCTTATCCATATTTAAATAATCAGGTCAAGTTCATTACAAAAAAATTTCTTTTACTATGATTATATTGGTAAAAAATGGGGGTAATTGTGGGGGGAAAAATTATGTTTGAACCTTTGTAGATATTAAATTCTAGTCCTTTTGTCTTTGAGGTTTTGTTACATATTGTAAACTGGACTGGATCCTGAATTCATGTAGTTTCCTCAAGTATCTGGCTATGACTCACCAAATTAACATTTCCAAATTTCTCCTACTCTTTTGATTTGTAATCACTAGGAGTGAAGGCTGTCCTCGAGCCCCTTTGGCAGGGACCTTACCAAGTGCTTCTAAACACTGACACTGCTACAAAAGTAGAAAGTGTTAAGCCTTGGGTACATACCTCATAACTAAGGAGGATTCCAACTGACACCTGGTCCTGTACAAACTCTGGAGACTTCTAAATCAAATTTAGGAGTAAAAGAAGTAACTGACATTGAGGGAGGTAGACTGTTTCCACCCAAGACAACAGATCAATACTTTACACTTTAGCTAAACATGAAATCTTTTCTTTCATTCCTTTACTCTGGCATTGGCCTGGAAAGATAACACCAACATTCATATAACCCAGACCATTGTTATGGGGGTAACCTCTGAAATTTAGAACAACTTTTTACTTCAGGTTAGGAAAAAATCTAACTAACGCCTGGCTTGAATAGGCAAATGAAGCAATTCTTGTGAATAAATCCATTAACAGTGCCATCTTAGTGGAAGTAGCTTTGAGTCAGGAGATAGATGGGCTCCAGGATAAACACCTGGAGTTTGTCGCCAGTGGACAGATACTCCAGGGTGAAGAGGAGGAGGAGCGGAGCCCTGCCCAGATAAGAGACAGAGACCACATATTTCTCATTCTTGAGGTCAAGGAGACCTTCCCAACTATACATGCACAGAAAATCTCCTTGGAAATCAATAGGGGAGTGATGTCAACCTACCCATAGTTCTCTTCACTGGAATCCATCTTGGCTAAGAAATGTGTGCACACACATAGGAGGATCCTGAGATATGCCAAATATGGACTAAGAACCAGGCAAAGCAAGATTGGCCAAAGGAAGCTGGAAGAAATGCCCTATATAAGTGATTTAAACTACCACGAGTGTGTGACTCTGTCTCTGAGTCCGCCTGTGTGTCTATCCACATGTACTATTTTTCCTCCTAATAAACACTTTACTTGTTTCACTGCTTTCTGTCTTCGTGGGAATTCATTTCTGCAAAGCTGAAGGGTGAAGGCCTCGTCACTGGCCCCTGGTCTAGTTGCTAGAACTCAGCAATCTCACTGCTGCAGGCTGCCTTCAATCTCTGGCTGGGAACCAAAATCCTGCTCCAAGATGCTGCAGGCTGAGGTTGCCTGAGACCATACTGTGCCCTGACAGGATTTGTCTTTGTCTGTGACGGTTATCATTCTTCTTGGGCCTATGAATGCTTAGATAGCTGGCACATAACCTAGCAATGCCTCTTAGATTATCTAATTGTGCCCCTAAATGTTCTAGAAAGAACATACGAGGAGGCTTTTATAATTCAGGAATAGCTTCCTTTAGCACAGTCATATTTCCCTGGTTAGGAGTAAATGCACCCATTCTTTTGTTGGGTTATTTGTTTCTTTGATATTGAGCTGCATCCAAAGAAGACATACAGATGGCAAACAAACACATGAAAAGATGCTTAACATCACTAATTATTAAAGCAAAGCAAATCAAAGGTATAATGAGGTATTACCTCACATTGGTCAGAATAGTCATCATCAAAAAATCTACGAACAATAAATTCAGGAGAGGGTGTGGAGAAAAGGGAACCCTCCTACACTGTTGGTGAAAATGTAAACTGGTACAGCCACTATGGAGAACAGTATGGAGTTTCCTTAAAAAACTAAAAATAGGACTACTGTATGATCCGGCAATCCCACTCCTGGGCATATACACAGAGAAAACCATAATTTGAAAAGATACATGCACTCCAATGCTCATTGCAGCACTATTTACAATAATAGCCAGGACATGGAAGCAACCTAAATGTCTATCAACAGAGGAATGGATAAAGAAGATGTGGTACATATACACAATAGAATATTACTCAGCCATAAAAAGGGATGAAATAATATCATTTACAGCAACATGGATGGATCTAGAGATTAACATACTAAGTGAAGTAAGTCAAACAGAGAAAGACAAATATCATATGTCACTTATATGTAGAATCTAAAAAAAATATACAAATGAACTTATTTGCAAAACAGAAATAGAGTTACAGAGGTAGAAAATAAACTTATCGTTATGTAACTGGCAAGAGCCAAATCTGACTACATGTTGGATCAGTTTCTTTTACTTTAACCTTTGCCTCCCATTGCCTTAGTTCACTAAAAGGATACTGTTTATATATAATGGCCTGCCTTAGGGAACCCTGCTCCTCTGTCTGAATGTTAAACCAAAGTGCCTTTGTTCAGGGAAACATCCAGACCCTGTCCACTTGTGGATGGCTGCAAGAAAGAAGAAATTAACACATCCCCTCCCTGAGGCTGGCCATTCCAGGGAATATTTGCAAATCTTATGGCCTTTTTACTTTACTTCCTCATCTCCTCCCCCTCTCCCTGCTATAAAAGAAACTGGCATCCAAACCCGCATAAGATGGTTATTTTGATAATGTAGTCTGCCATCTTCTTGGTCTACCAGCTTTCAGAATAAAGTATTCCTTGCCTCAACACCTCATGTCGGATTTATTGGCCTGTCATGCGGCGAACAGAGAGAACTTGGACTCGGTAAAAATTTGGCTTAGCCAATCAGGAGGCTTGCTGCTTGTGGTTAGCCAGCTCTGATCAGGGAACATTGGGGCAAGGCCCTAGCAGCTGCAGGGATCATTTATCCTAAGGATGTTCCCTTCAAAATTCCCTGATGTGGCACCAGTTACCCCAGCACTTGTCAGTTGAAACAAGGAAGTGACCACCTTCTGTGAGTTGACGGGCTCAATTTCGTAGGGTAAGTCTACCCAATTCTGTAACCAGTTCTTTAGTTTTGGTCTTGGTCTTGTTTTTTTTTTTTTTGCGTATCCTTTTGTGTTGCAAGTTGACAGACTCCATTTTGTAGGGTAAGTCGCTCCAGGGTGCACACCAGAAACATATTCCCCTCTCAATTTGGGCTTTTCCTTTATGGGATAAGCCAATTTATTTGATTGGGGTACCCTGTTGGAAGGGGAATTGTTGTTGGATTCTACCTGATTTGGAATCGTTTCGTTGGGAACTAGTTCATTGGTTTTGTAGAGTAAGTCTACCCAATTTGGGAACTAGTTCATTGTTTTTGTAGGGTAAGTCTACCTGATTCCGGAACTGGTTTTCGTCTTGGTCTTGTTTTGGTTTTGTGTGCATCAATGCTAGATTTTGGGGGCTTTTTTTGTTGGAATTTATTTGTGCCTTTTTGTATTTTGGTGTTATCAAACTTATAAAAATGGGAAATACTCCATCTATCCCGAAGGAGAGCCCTTTGGGGCATATATTAGTTAAATGGGTGAAACATAGCCACAAGCCTATGACTAAGAAAGACATGATGTACTATTGTAATACGATGTGGACCCAATATTTAAGATCAGAAGAGCGATGGCCCCTGAATGACTCACTCAATTATATGATCTTGAAGTTAGAAATGTTTTGCAAAAGAGCAGGCTGCACTGGCAGTTGTTCCAACTGCCCCCCCCATGCCGTCATTATTCACCGCCACCTGTTTCCCTTACCCATGTAAATCAAATAGAAGTTTCTATGTTAACCCCCAGAGCACAGAAGCCTGATTTAGTATCACCATCTAAGACCCGACAGGGCACCCAGTTTGGACTGGAAACCACTTCCCCAGCAGGGCAATTTCCCTTGATCTGACATCCTGTAAGAGGCCAGCGGACTCCCTTGGACTTGAGGTGTCTGATTCTAATTTCCCCACAGGAGCCCCAGGTAACTTTGACAGTGGGGAACAAGTTGATTGACTCTTTAATAGATACCATTCCCCAAACCTTACCTATTTATCTTAAGAGGTTTGTAAATATTAAACAAAGGGGAAACAAATCACACTAGGAAAAACTTGCCTGTATTTTAAGATGCAAATGTCCTATCTGGTCTTCTCAGGAACCGGCATCTCTGCCATCTTTTTTAAATGCAAACTTTGAAAAGAGGATAAAATAATTTAGAAATTGACTTGTCAAAGATAAGTAAAATACCTAAGTGTCTTTTCTGTAAAAATTCAGCCATCTAGACAGGTGAGATTGATTTGTTCCATCTGCCAGAAACCTAATTTTAATCCAACCTCTTTTTGTAAACTGATGGATTTTACATTGCTGTACCTGACTCAGGGCTGAAATTTTGAAATGAGAGCTATGATGTCTCTCTGTTTGCTTGTGTCGTTGTATGTGTCTTTGTCTTTGGATAACATTGCTGAGGTTGATTTTTGTATGAGCTCTATTTAATTAGCTTAAAGGAAAGTAAGCCCTTACAAACCGAACAATTCTAAATACAAGAAAAAATAAGCTAACTGAATTTCAGGTTCAAGTGAACTGAGAAATATTCAGTATTAAATTAATACCTGGTATTAATGTTTGTTTGTTGATCTAATTAATATAGACATGTCTTTAGAGTCATCAACATTAAGTATAATATTTTATTGTGCCCAGGTTTAATATAAGCTAAATAAAATCTTGTTATACCTGTTGCAAATTTGTCAGCAAGGAAAGTAACTTGATGTGAAGAAACTTTAAAGGAAAAAAATGCAAATGAGATCAGAGCTTTAGGTGAACTTTTAAAAATAATTATCTTTTTGGAATGTCTATCTAAAATTAATCTCTCCAGATATTCAACATCTTGAAAGTTAGAATTGTGCTAAAATAAGTTAAGTGATGGAAGGTTTATGGAAAGTGACCCCAAGAAGAGTTTTATACATGGTCAGGATTGACTAAGTTTAAAATAAGTTTAATTGAGTAAATGAATTTTAGAAGTAAGCTGATGCGAAACTTGAATTTGGCTTTTCTCTCTATTAAGAAAACAAGGTTTCTTAAGATTTTGAACTGCCTTTCATAACAGATTTTAAGTTTCTTTACCTTTTAAGTGATCTGTTCTGTATTTGCCTTTGAAATCTTTTATCATTACTTTGCCTAAGTAAATAACTATTGTTTCACAGTGACCTGTGATTCTATCTGACTGTTTTAAACCCTTTTGATAATTTTCTTGACAAAACTTCCCAAATCAAATTATAATGAAGTTCCTTTGAACTCTAGCTAACTTTGGGATGTTTCAAAGGGCCCCTGAAACACCCCAAAGAGAGATATTAACTAATTAGGTTCACTTGGTATGTTAAATTACATGGGAAATGTTATCAAATAAGTAATAAATCTTCTTAGGTTATATTGTATGGCAAATGATACAGGTATTCTAGAGATTATATGGAGTTCCTAAAATTTGATATGTCCTGGTAAAGTGTTATCAGTCATAATTCTAGTTATTATCTGAAAGTGTTGCATGTCACAGCAGCAAACAAGTTGCTTTGTCAATTACATTGTAATCAGATTTAAACGTGCCTTCCTAAGTCTTTCGTAATTATAGACAGTTATGGTTTCACTCTGATTGATGCCTTTGCAAAACTGCTTCCTCTTCAGGAAGATTTATAGAAAGGACATTTGGATAAATACAAGTTTCTGGCTTTCAGACCATAATGCTGAACTGGGTAAGAAATTGAAAAATTCTAATGGGAAACCTGGTGGCTTCCTAAAGCTGTTAACGAAAAGGATTAGTTACATAGGACTGAGTAAACCTGTGAATATGGTTATTTTTATGGTTTCTATCTGAAAACTGGTTTAAATCTGTGTTTTCCAGGTGTAAGGAAAACATTCCCCTTAAACTAATTATGACTTACAGTAATTTGGTAAATTACACCTTTGTAAGCAGAATTGAAACATTTATCTTTTTCTCTCTACCTGGTTGATACTGCCTGTAACATATGCTTGTCTCAAAGATTAAGCCATGTATGTCTAAGTACACGTGGCTGGTACAGTGAAACTGAGGATGTCTCATTAAATCTGTTATTGTACCTTTGGTTGCTCACTATTGCAATTGGATTATAAGTAATTATACTAATCAGTGTTCTTTGTTTCCAAATTGTTTGTCCTTTGTGTCTCCCTGCTGCACTATGTCTTTGTCAATGTTACTAGCTGAATTACTTATATCCTGTCTATTTTATAAGATTGTTATCTCTTACAGTACCCAGTGTGTAACCAGGCTTCCAACAAAACTTCTATGGCTTAACATCCTGAGGAAATAGATCACATTTATAACATAAAATAATTGTAATAGTGTGATTCTAGGTATGGGAAGAAGCAACGAGGGAAAATGTCTTCTGGATCATAATTAGTTAGAGGATCCAGAGAATCTTTAATTATCCATAGGGCCTAATCCAAAACTAGCTCCTGGATTGGCATATCATAAATTTTCGCCTGATCCTGGGATAAGGCTCCCAGTGCCGAGGGACAAAATTTGATCATGAAATATCTCCCAAATATTGGTCAAAATCCTGACTAAGAGGAGAGTATCTGAGAAATGGAATTATTTCCTCCACATAGCCCTCCAACATGAGCTGGTGAGCCCTGAGAAAACTGAGGATATGAGAATACAGGATACAGGCCCAGATAGCTGAGGTGCATATCAAGAGAGTGATTTCAGTGAGTCCAGACCCTTACATCTTCCCATACATAGAAAAGTGCTAAATTCCTTAACTTGAGATTCTGCTTCCAAGGCTTGAAGCCCTCAAAATTCCCACCGAATAAATCATAACTCTCAACTTTTAGGTTGTGAATATATTTTTAAGTCTACAGGTGTAAAGGAGACACTTTCCAGAGAGGAACAAAAGAAACAAGGTTTGGAACACTGGCACCAATGGCAGACACTCCCAGAAAGATCCATCTAACAAAGCAATTAGAATGGTCTCATCCTTTTTCCCACAAGATTGTGGAATGGACATTGACAGTGGGGAACTGTAACAGGGAAGAGCCAAATCTGACTACATGTTGAATCTGTTTCGTTTACATTAACCTTTGCTTCCCATTGCTTTTGTTCACTAAAAGGATACTGTCTATACATAATGGCCTGCCTCAGGGAAGGCTGCCCCTCTGCCTGAATGTTAAACCAAAGTGCCTTTGTTCAGGGAAACATCCAGACCCTGTCCACTTGTGGATGGCTGCAAGAAAGAAGAAATTAACACATCCCCTCCCTGAGGCTGGCCATTCCAGGGAATATTTGCAAATCTTATGGCCTTTTTACTTTACTTCCTCATCTCCTCCCCGTCTCCATGCTATAAAAGAAACTGGCATTCAAACCCCCAATTATTTTGAGATTGTAGCCTGCCATCTTCTTGGTCTGCCGGCTTTCTGAATAAAGTCGTATTCCTTGTCTCAACACCTCATCTCCGATTTATTGGCCTGTCATGCGCTGAGCAGAGTGAGCTTGGACTCGGTTACAGTTACTTGGGGGTAAGGAGGGGGAGGGATAAATTGGAAGATTGGGATTGACACATACACACTACTATATATAAAATAGATATAAAATAAAGACCTACTGTATAGTACAGGGAACTCTACCCAATAATCTTTAATGGCCTATATGGGAAAAGAATCTAAAAAAAGAGTGGATATATGTATATGTATAACAGATTCACTTTGCTGTACATCCGAAAATAACACAACATTGTAAATCAACTATATACCAATTAAAATTAAAAACTAAATAAATTAAAACATTTTAAAAAAGGAGTAAATGCAAATGAGAATATACACAGAAGCCTCTCTTTAACCCCTTTTTTTCAACAAGTATAATCAGTTTATTAACATTCTGTTACATTTGTTTTATCATTTTATGTGTATAGCACATATATACATATTTATGTTGTTATATATATGTGTGTGAATATTCTCATATTGCAATTTTGACAATTAACTCAATATTATACTTTATAGCATTTTTCCTCTAATGAAGAATCAAATCCAATATAACATATTGCATTTATTTATTTATTTAAGTATAGTAGATTTACAATATTATATTAGTTTGTAGTGCTTAGCATAGTGATTCAGCATTTTTGCAGATTATACTCCATTATAGGTTATTACAAGATAATGGCTATAGTTCCCTGTACTATACAGTATATCCTTGTTGCTTATCTATTTTATACATAATAGTTTGTATCTGTTGATCTCATGCCCCTAATTTGTCCCTCCTCCCTTCCATCTCCCTTTTTGTCACCACAAGTTTATTTTCTATAACTGTGAGCCTATTTTATACCTCCAGTTTTATTATTTTTTTAGATTCCACATATAAGTGATATCATACAGCATTTGCCTTTCTCTGTCTGACTTAACTCTTGAAAGTACTGCAGAATCACTGCTAAAGCATTAGTTGCCCAGCAAAGATCCTTAGACACTCTGGCTAAGGTTGTTCTTGATAATGGGATAGCCCTTAATTATCTTTTAGCTGGGCAAGGGGGTGTCTGTGCTGTGGCCAACACCACATGCTCTAACTAGAGCAACACTTCTAGGGAAGTTGAAAGTCAGTTACATAAGACCATTGAGCAAGCCACTTGACTTAAATGGATGACTCCTTCAATGGGGTCTTTCTTTGATGGGTCTTGGGACCCATGGCATGTTATATGCTCTCAAAAGCTTTAAATGCATGTTCACAGCCACTAACCACCAGACAAATGATCTCCCTAAGTCTGGAACATCAAAAAAAGAAACAAAGAGAGTAATCCCAATTTAAGAATTATGAACCTGGGACTGTGATCTGTGAATGTCATGGGGATTAAGCAAAAATATCATGACCAATGAATAACACATCAAAGATCAACAAAGCTGCAGAGTGGTAGCTGAGAGTGATGCTAATGCCTTAAATCTTGACCACATCTCTTTGTTAAGCTCAGAGGCTGATCAAACTGGGGGAATTATTACAAAGAAAATCACAGGCCCAAAAGGGCATCACTTGTGTTAAGTCCCATGATACAAAACCTAGCTTTAATACCTAATCTAATTGCAGTTTCCACCTTCCCCAGAAATATGATCCTAATCAACCAGTCTGGAATATTCTGGTCAGCACCAATTAGGCAACCTGTCATATGAGCCATCTCTATCCCCCAGAGGAAGAAGAGGCAATCTTCACAATAAAAACCCATGTTGTTCCCTCCAAAAGAAGATATCCTGACCCAGAATAACCCCTTCCTTTCTTTTGCTAATGATGTATTTGCCCCATCCTCTTTTTCATACTAGCCTCCCATTTTGCATGGCTCTTCAAGGTGCCCTCCTAGTTATTAGAAGGGAGGTTGCTTGATTCATTAATTGCTTAATAATGCAAATTAGATCTTCAAGTTTATTCAGTTGAATTTTGTTTTCTTTCTTAACACAGATTAACATGCAAAGAGAAGAAAGCAAATCAGAGTATCCAAGAACAATGAGAGAATATCAAAAGTTATAAAATATGCTTACTTGGACTACCAGAAGGAGAAGAAAGAAAAAATGGAGCAGAAGAAATATTTGAAATATTAATAGCTGGTAACTTTCCAAAATTAATAACAAACACTGAACCACAGATCCAAGAAGCACAGAGATCTTATCCAATGAAGTAAATACCCCTCAAATGCACAGCTAGACATATCATACTCAAAATGCAGAAAACCAAAGACAAAGAGAAAATCTTGAAAGGCGTCAGGAAGTGGGGGATAGTGTGATAGAAAGAATACCTTACCTATAGAGGAACAAAGATAATAATTACACCAGACTTCTCATCCGAAACCATGCAAACAAGAAGAGAGTGGAGTGAATAATTTAGTGTGTTGAGAGGAAAAAAAAAACATGAACCTAGAATTCTATCCAGCAAAATTATCCTTTGAAAGTAAATGAGAAATGAAGACTCTCAGAAAAACAAGAACTGAGGGAATTAATTGCCAGCAGATTTTCTCTGCAAGAAAATTTGAGAGAAGTTATTCAAGAAGAAGTAAAATATAGGTCAGAAACTTGGATGCACATAAAGAAATGAAGAGCAATGTAGAAGGAATAAATGAATGTAAATAGAATCGTTTTTACTCTGAATTGATATAATACAGTTTAAAGTGATGCTAGTGACCATGTACTGTGTGACTATTATAGCATATAGAAAAGTGAAATGAATGACAGCAATGCTATAAGGGAAGGGAGGGGAGATTTGGGAATACTCTAAGGTACTTGCACTGCACATGAAAGTGGTATAGTGCTATTTGAAATTGGATTCGCTGCAAATTAGTTGTGAGAGTAACCCCAGCTCTGGACGTAGATTAGTTGTAAATTAATTCAGCAGAGATTAGTGGAAAGTGGAATTAGATTGTTCAAAATCTGAACCACTAATTTATTTTTAAGTATAATTGAAGAGAGAGGGGGAAGATGGTGGAAGAGTAAGTCGCGGAGATCACCTTCCTTCCCACAGATACATCAGAAATACATCTACACGTGGAACAACTCCTACAGAACACCTACTGAACGCTGGCAGAAGGCCTCAGACCTCCCAAAAGGCAATAAACTCCCCACATACCTGGGTAGGGCAAAAGAAAAAAGAATAAACAGGGACAAAAGAATAGAGATGGGACATGATCCAGTGGGAGGGAGCTGTGAAGGAGGAAAGGTTTCCACACACTAGAAGCCCCTTCGCGGGCAGAGACTGCGGGTGGTGGAGGTGGGGAGCTTCAGGGCCGCAGAGGAGAGCACAACAACAGGGGTGCAGAGGGCAAAGCAGAGAGATTTCCGCACAGAGGATTGGTACCCACCAGCACTAACCAGCCGGAGAGTCTTGTCTGCTCACCCGCCGGGGCCGGCGGGGCTGGGAGCTGAGGCTAGGGCTTCGGTGGGAGCCCAGGGAGAGGACTGGCAGCGTGAACACAGCCTGAAGGGGTTAGTGCACCACGGCTACCCGGGAGGGAGTCTGAGAGAAAGTCTGGATCTGCTGAAGAGGCAAGAGACTTTTTCTTTCCTCTTTGTTTCCTGGTGCATGAGGAGAGGGGATTAAGAGTGCTGCTTAAAGGAGCTCCAGAGATGGGCGTGAGCCGCGGCTAAAAGTGCAGACCTCAGAGACGGGCATGAGACTCTGAGGCTGCTGCTGTGCCACCAAGAAGCCTGTGGGTGAGCACAGGTCACTATCCACACCTCCCTTCTGGGGAGCCTATGCAGCCCGCCACTGCCAGGGTCCCAGGATCCAGGGACAATGACCCCAGGAGAATGCATGGCACGCCTCAGGCTAGTGCAAAGTCATGCCGGCCTCTGCCACCGCAGGCTCGCCCTGCACTCCTCACCCCTCCCTCCCCCTGACCAAAGTGAGCCAGAACCCCTGAATCAGCGGCTCCTTTAACTCCCTCCTGTCTGAGAGAAGAACAGACGCCCTCTGGCGACCTACACACAGAGGCGGCACCAAATCCAAAACTGAACCCCGGGAGCTGTGCGAAAAAAGAAGAGAAAGGGAAATCTCTCCCAGCAGCCTCAGGAGCAGCAGATTAAATCTCCAGAATCTACTTGATGTAACCTGCATCTGTGGAATACATGAATAGACAATGTATCATCCCAAATTGAGGAGGTGGATTTTGAGAGCAAGATTTATTATTTTTTCCCCTTTTCCTATTTTTGTGAGTGTGTATGTGTATGCTTCTGTGTGAGATTTTGTCTGTATAGATTTGCTTTCACCATGTGTCCTAGGGTTCTATCTGCCCATTTTTTTTCTTTTTCTTACTTAAATTTTTTTCTTAATAATTATTTTTATTTTAATATTTTTACTTTATTTTACCTTACTTTATTTTAGTTTAGTTTATCTTCTTTCTTTCTTTCTACATTTTCTCCCTTTTATTCTGAGCCGTGTGGATGAAAGTCTCTTGGTGCTCCAGCCAGGAGTCAGTGCTGTGCCTCTGAGGTGGGAGAGCCCACTTCAGGACACTGGTCCACAAGAGACCTCCAAGTTCCACGTAATATCAAACGGCAAAAACCTGCCAGAGATCTCCATCTCGACACCAGCACCCAGCTTCACTCAACGACCAGCAAGCTACACTGCTGGACATCCTATGCCAAACAACTAGTAAGAGAAGAACACAATGCCACCATTAGCAGACAGGTTGCCTAAAATCATAATAAGTCCACAGCCACTCCAAAACACACCACCAGACGTGGACATTCCGACCAAAAAGACAAGATCCAGCCTTATCCACCAGAACACAGGCACCAGTCCCCTCCACCAGGAAGCCTACACAACCCACTGAACAAACATTAGGCACTGCAGACAGACACTAAAATCAACAGGAGCTACAAACCTCCAGTCTGCAAAAAGGAGACCCCAAACACAGTAAGATAAGCAAAATGAAAACACAGAAACACACACAGCAGATGAAGGAGCAAGGTAAAAACCCACCAGACCTAATAAATGAAGAGGAAATAGGCAGTCTACCTGAAAAAGAATTCAGAATAATGATATTAAAGACAATCCAAAATCTTGGAAATAGAATAGACAAAATGCAAGAAACATTTAAAAAGGACCTAGAAGAACTAAGGATGAAACAAGCAATGATGAACAACACAATAAATGAAATTAAAAATACTCTAGAAGACATCAATAGCAGAATAATGGAGGCAGAAGAACGGATAAGTGACCTGGAAGATAAAAGAGTGGAAATAACTACTGCAGAGCAGAATAAAGAGAAAAGAATGAAAAGAAATGACAGTCTCAGAGACCTGTGGGGCAACATTAAATGCACCAACATTCAAATTATAGGGGTTGCAGAAGAATAAGAGTAAAAGAAAGGGACTGAGAAAATATTTGAAGAGATTATAGTTGAAAACTTCCCTAATATGGGAAAGGAAAGAGTAAATCAAGTCCAGGAAGTACAGAGAGTCCCATACAGGATAAATCCAAGGAGAAACACGCCAAGACAGATATTAATCAAACTGTCAAAAATTAAATACAAAGAAAACATATTAAAAACATCAATGGAGAAAAAACAAATAACACACAAGAGAATACTCATAAGGTTAATAGCTGATCTTTCAGCAGAAACTCTGCAAGCCAGAAGGGAGTGGCAGGACATATTTAAAGTGATGAAGGAGAAAAACCTACAACCAAGTTTACTCTATGGAGCAAGGATCTCATTCAGATTTGATGGAGAAATTAAAAGCTTTACAGACAAGCAAAAGCTGAGAGAGTTCAGCACCACCAATCAGCTTTACAAAAAATGCTAAAGTATCTTCTCTAGGCAGGAAAAACAAGAGAAGAAAATGACCTACAGTACAAAACCCAAAAATAAAAAGAAAATGGGAATAGGAACATACATATCGATAATTACCTTAAATGTAAATGGATTAAATGCTCCCACCAAAAGACAAAGACTGGCTGAATGGATACAAAAACAAGACCCATATATATGCTGTCTACAAGACACCCACTTCAGACCTAGGGACACATACAGACAGAAAGTGAGGGGATGGAAAAAGGTATTCAATGCACATGGAAACCTAAAGAAAGCTGAAGTAGCAATTCTCATATCAGGCAAAATAGACTTTAAAATAAAGACTATTAGAAGAGACAAAGTAGGACACTACATAATGATCAAGGGATCGATCCAAGAAGAAGATGTAACAATTGTAAATATTTATGCACCCAATATAGGTGCACCTCAATACATAAGGCAAATACTAACAGCCATAAAAGGGAAAATCGACAGTAACACATTCAGTAGGGACTTTAACGCCCCACTTTCACCAATGGACAGATCATCCAAAATGAAAATAAATAAGGAAACACAAGCTTTAAATGATATATTTAACAAGATGGACTTAATTTATATTTAGAGGACATTCCATCCAAAAACAACAGAATAGATATTTTTCTCAAGTGCTCATGGAACATTCTCCAGGATAGATCATATCTTGGGTCACAAATCAAGCCTTGGTAAATACAACAAAATTGAAATTTTATCAAGTATCTTTTCCAACCACAATGCTAGGAGACTCGATATCAATTACAGGAAAAGATCTGTAAAAAATAGAAACACATGGAGGCTAAACAATACACTACTTAATAATGAAGTGATCACTGAAGAAATCAAAGAGGAAATAAAAAAAAACCTAGAAACAAATGACAATGGAGACACGACGACCCAAATCCTATGGGATGCAGCAAAAGCAGAGCTAAGAGGAAAGTTTATAGCAATACAATGTTACCTTAAGAAACAGGAAACATCTCGAAAAAACAACCTAAACTTGCACCTAAAGCAATTAGAGAAAGAAGAACAAAAATATCTCAAAGTTAGCAGAAGGAAAGAAATCATAAAAATCAGATCAGAAATAAATGAAAAAGAAATGAAGGACACGATAACAAAGATCAATAAAACTAAAAGCCGGTTCTTTGAGAGGATAAACAAAATTGATAAACCACTAGCCAGACTCATCAAGAAAAAAAGGGAGAAGACTCAAATCAATAGAATTAGAAATGAAAAAGGAGAAGTAACAACTGATACTGCAGAAATACAAAAGATCATGAGAGATTACTACAAGCAACCCTATGCCAATAAAATGGACAAACTGGACGAAATGGACAAATACTTAGAAATGCACAACTTGCCAAGACTGAATCAGGAAGAAATAGAAAATATGAACAGACCAATCACAAGCACTGAAATTGAAACTGTGATTAAGAATCTTCCAACAAACAAAAGCCCAGGACCAGATGGCTTTACAGGCAAATTCTATCAAACATTTAGAGAAGAACTAACACCTATCCTTCTCAAAATCTTCCAAAATATAGCAGAGGTAGGAACACTCCCAAACCCATTCTATGAGGCCGCCATCACCCTGATACCAAAACCAGACAAGGATGTCACAAAGAAAGAAAACTACAGGCTAATATCACTGATGAACATAGATGCAAAAACCCTCAACAAAATACTGGCAAACAGAATCCAACAGCACATTAAAACGATCATACACTGTGATCAAGTGGAGTTTATTCCAGGAATGCAAGGACTCTTCAATATAAGCAAATCAATCAATGTGATATACCATATTCACAAATTGAAGGAGAAAAAGCATATGGTCATCTCTATAGATTCAGAGAAAGCTTTTGACAAAATTCAACACCCATTTATGATAAAAACCCTCCAGAAAGTAGGCATAGAGGGAATTTTTCTCAAAATAATAAAGGCCATATATGACTAACCGGCAGCCAACATTGTCCTCAGTGGTGAAAAACTGAAACCATTTCCTCTAAGATCAGGAAGAAGACAATGTTGCCCACTCTCACCACTCTTATTCAACATAGCTTTGGAAGTTTTAGACACAGCAATCAGAGAAGAAAAGGAAATAAAAAGAATCCAAATAAGAAAAGAAGAAGTAAAGCTGTCACTGTTTGCAGATGATATGATACTATACATAGAGAATCCTAAAGATGCTACCAGAAAACTACTAGAGCTAATCAATGAATTTGGTAAAGTAGCAGGATACTAAAATAACGCAAAGAAATCTCTGGCATTCCTATACACTAATGATGAAAAATCTGAAAGTGAAATCAAGAAAACACTCCCATTTACGACTGCAACAAAAAGAATAAAATAACTAGGAATAAATCTACCTAAGGAGACAAAAGACCTTTATGCAGAAAATTATAAGACACTGATGAAAGAAATTAAAGATGATACAAATAGATGGAGAGATATACCATGTTCTTGGATTGGAAGAATCAACATTATGAAAATGACTCTACTACTCAAAGCAATCTACATATTCAATGCAATCCCTACGAAACTACCAGTGGCATTTTTCACAGAGCTAGAACAAAAACATTCACAATTTGTATGGAAACACAAAAGACCCCGAATAGACAAAGCAATCTTGAGAACGAAAAACAGAGCTGGAGGAATCAGGCTTCCTGACTTCAGACTATACTACAAAGCTACAGTAATCAAGACAGTATGGTACTGGCACAAAAACAGAAAGATAGATCAATGGAAGAGGATAGAAAGCCCAGAGATAAACCCATGCACTTATGGTCTCCTTATCTTTGATAAAGGTGGCAGGAATGTACAGTGCAGAAAGGACAGCCTCTTCAATAAGTGTTGCTGGCAAAACTGGAAAGGTACATGTAGATGTATGAGATTAGATCACTCCCTAACTCTATACACAAAAATAAGCTCAAAATGGATTAAAGACCTAAATGTAAGGCCAGAAACTATCAAACTGTTAGAGGAAAACATAGGCAGAACACTCTATGACATAAATCACAGCAAGATCCTTTTCGACCCACCTCCTAGATAAATGGAAATGGAAACAAAAATAAACCAATGGGACCTAATGAAACGTCAAAGCTTTTGCACAGCAAAGGAAACCATAAACTAGGCCAAAATACAACCCTCACAAGGGGAGAAAATATTTGCAAATGAAGAAACTGACAAAGGATTAGTCACCAAAACTTACAAGCAGCTCATGCAGCTCAATAACAAAAAACAAACAACCCAATCCAAAAATGGGCAGAAGACCTAAATAGACAATTCTCCAAAGAAGATATACAGACTGGCAACAAACACATGAAAGAATGCTCAACATCACTAATCATTAGAGAAATGCAAATCAAAACTACAATGAGATATCATCTCACACCAGTCAGAATGGCCATCATCAAAAAATCTAGAAACAATAAATGCTGGAGAGGGTGTGGAGAAAAGGGAACACTCTTGCACTGCAGGTGGGAATTTGTATTGGTACAGTGACTATGGAGAACAGTATGGAGGATCCTTAAAAAAGTACAAATAGAACTACCATATGACCCAGCAATCCCACTACTGGGCATATATCCTGAGAAAACCATAATTCATAAAGAGTCATGTACCAAAATATTAATTGCAGCTGTATTTACAATAGCCCAGAGATGGAAACAACCTAAGTGCCCATCACTAGATGAATGGATAAAAAAGATGTTGCACATATATACAATGGAATATTACTCAGCCATAAAAAGATACGAAATTGAACTATTTGTAATGAGGTGGATGGACCTAGAGTCTGTCATACAGAGTGAAGTAAGTCAGAAGGAGAAAGACAAATACGGTATCCTAACACATATATATGGAACTTAAGAAGGAAAAAAAAGTCATGAAGAACCTATGGTTAAGAGGAATAAAGACACAGACCTACTATATAATGGACTTGAGGATATGGGGAGGGGCAATGGTAAGCTGTGACAGAGTGAGAGAGTGGCATGGACATATATACACTGCCAAACGTAAAATAGATAGCTAGTGGGAAGCAGTTGCATAGCACAGGGAGATCAGCTCAGTGCTTTGTGACCACCTAGAGGGGTGGAATAGGGAGGGTGGGAGGGAGGGAGGTGCAAGTTTGAAGAGATATGGGAACAAATTATATGTATAACTGATTGACTTTGTTATAAAGTAGAAACTAACTTACCATTGTAAAGTAATAATACTCCAATGAAGATGTAAAAATAAATAAATAAATAATTATTGATATGTTAAGAGAAAAGAGAAAATTAAATCATATAAAATGCCCAATATAAAATGTTCCATTAAAACCAAAAGAGGTAAAATAAGAGGGGAAATGGAGATAAAGAAATAAAAACAAGTGCAACAAATAGAAAACTTACAAATATTATAGGTATTAATTCAATGATATCAATAATAACTTACAATGTGAATGGACTAAATACACCAATTAAAGGATAGAGATAATCTGAATGGATAAAAATAAGAAACTCACCTTAAAAATAGAGACGCATTTTAAGAGTTAAGGGATGCCAAAAGATATACTGAATATAATCATAAAATGCTTTTACATAGTACAAGCTCAATGAATGGTAGTTATGATTATTTTTTGCATTTTTTGTTGTTGTTTCCAAACTTGGAGCTCCTAGAGGGCCAGGACCTAATCTACTTCCTCTCTGCCTCCCCAGTACCTGGCATAGAGCAAGTTGGGAAGAAATGATAGCTAGTGGGAAACAGCTGCTTCACACAAGGAGATCAGCTCGGTGCTTTGTGACCACCTAGAGAGGTGGGATAGGAAGGGTGGGAGGGAGACAAAAGAGGGAGGGGATATGGGGATATATATATATACATATAGCTGATTCAGTTTGTTATACAGCAGAAACTAACACAACATTGTAAAGCAATTATACTCCAATAAAGATGTTAAAAAATTAGTTCCTTAAATTGAACAAATGTTACATTAAAAATAAAGAGATAAATTGACAAAAAAATGGATTAAGTGACTACTCTGTGCCAGACTTTGTTTGGGAACAAGAGAGGTGATTTAGATTCAGCGTCTGTTCTTGAGTAGCTCACAGTCAAATGGAGAAGATGGACTTTCTCTCTTTCAATAGATATTTATCTGTAAGTCTATAGTTAAAAGAACAGTCTGATATGTTTTTCACATTTTGACACCTTTGAAATTTGGAGGTATCTTGAGACCAGTGGTGACTTAGCAGTATGTTGTAATTTAATTGACGATATGTGTTTTTCCTCTGTGTTACATAAAATTATGGTGTGATTTCAGTCAGTGGCATCTTAGATTTGATGAAATATGACAATAGATTATGTCAAGGCCTTCAACAACCTTAAGCCATGAGGTTTTTTTATGAGAAAACTGATGTTTTGAGAGGTTAAGTAATTTGTTCAAGGTCACACAGCTGGTAAGTAGCAAGTCATTGTGCCTCTAAAACTCCTTTTCTTTCTCTTTCACAAGAACTCTTCAAGAACTGAGTAAGCATTCAATATCACATTGGAATAAGTGAATGAGTGAGTAATAGTAAATGTCAGCCTTTTAAATAAAATGTTTGGTGATATTTGATTGCTGTCCAGTAGAAATATGTAAGCCTTATATATAATTTTAAATTTTCTGGTGACTACATTTTTTAAAAGTTTAAAAAGTGAAATTAATTTTAATAATACATTTATTTTATCTATTATATCCAACATGCTATCATCTCAACATGTAGTCAGTTTAAAAACATTATTAGTGAAATAATTTACAATCCTTTTTTTCATACTAACTCCTTGAAAATGCAGTATATATGTTTATACTTATAGCACATCTCAATTTGGAATAGCCACAATTTAAGTGTTCAATAGCCACATATGGCTAATAGGTACCTCATCAGACAGTGCAAGTCTAGAACATCAGAAAGGTCTAGCAAGCCTATCTTGAGACCGTTTTTTTTTTATTTGGCTATTAAAATGATTCCCTTTTCTCTCTCCCCACAAGTGCCTCAGCGTTAGGAGATTTTTATTTATTTTTACTTTCTATATTTTATTTTTAACGTACTACAGAAAATTTCTAACATATAAAAACATAGAAAGAATAAAATAATAAGCTCCCATATATGTATAAGTTTTCTGCTCATATTGCTCTACCTCTTCTCCATGTATTTTCTTCCAGGAATATTTTAAGAAAACCCCAGACAACTTATGACTAAATCCATAAATATTTCAGAATTCATTTCGAACAGGAAAACACTGTGATTTAAACATAACCTACATATGGTCATCATTAGAGTCTTTCTTACATTCTTATCCAACCATTCCCTACTGCTTGGTGCACGGCCTTGGCAGGCAGGATTGGAGATAAAGAAGATGCAATGATCTTGGCTAGTCATTTAATCTCTTTGAGCTTCAGTTTCTTCATCTGTAAAATGGAGATAAGGTAGCTATGACACTGAATTGTTGTGAGTATTCAATGAGATAATCCCAGATAGAGCTGTAAGTATAGTGTCTGGTGCATAGTGTGAGCTTATTGAACCCCAAGATGGTAAAAGGGAAGTATGAACTAATATAGACTAGAGCAGGTTGGTAACTTTAATTGTTCCATGTACTATGTTTTATTAATGCAGCCTATCACTGCCTTAGCTTTCGTGGCAGTCATATCTCATTATTGAGCCAAGGAATTCACTGCCAATTTTCAGAACTGCTGCTACTGAGTCCTGACTTTGCATCTGGTGATTGTACCTGTACTCTTATCCTCTAGCAAATCTACCTTTCTTTGCTCAGGTCTTTATTGTCTCACACTTGGATGATTGTACAGTCTCCTAACAGGTCTCCCTGACACCATTCTAGACTTCCTCCTTTCTGCTGGCTTTGAGGTTTCCAGACTCTGAGAGAATGGCCAACTCTTCTCCAGCTCCCTCAGGAATCTGAAATAAGCAGGAATAACAGTGGAAGGACTGAGATAAAAGATGATCCCTCCACCACCCCAGGCATTTTATGGAGAAGGGACAGGCTCTTCTAACTGGTTTTCCTGTTTCCAGGTGAAACAGGAGGGAAGGGGGCAGGACACAACCTCTAAAAGAATGACATATTCCTTGAGGATACGACATAAACTGGTTAGAACCAACTAGGTCCAAGATGGTGGAAGATTCGACTTCCAGAGGACCTTGAGCCTCATTGTAATACATTAGCATCTAAATGACACACCTGCCAGCACTATGACAGTTCTGAGGCCAACCATTAAAAAGCCAAAAGGTGGGTGGTGGCTCAATTCCTGGAAATCCCAGCCCCTTCCCCCAAATAGTTGGAATAATCCTCCCACTCATTAGCCTATGAAATTACCCAGCCCATAAAAACTAACCACACCATATTTCAGGGCCTCTTGCCTTCTAAAATGACCCACACTCTGTCTGTGGAGTGTGTTTCTCTCTAAATAAATCCACTTCTTACCTATCACTTTGTCTCTAACTGAATTCTTTCTGCAATGAAATATCAAGTACCTGAGCTTCATTAAGTTCTGAGACCAGGAATTGATTTCAATTAACAGACAGTGGGTTCAAGTCCCAATCTGGGTTCTGGCTGGGTTCTAATCCCGACACGTGGGTTCAAGTCCCATCTGCGGTGCACAGTTTCACAGGTGCTCGCCTTCAACTTACCCTCCACCAGCCACCAGTGTGATCTTTGTAACAGAGACTCACATGTCACTCCCTTTCTCAAAACCCTTTAGAGACTCCCCGTATCCTATAGAACAAAGTCTAACTTCTGAACACAGCACTCAAGTCCCTCTGGGGTCTGGTCAAACACTCTAGGGGTTTCCCATCTCATTAAGAGTAAAAGTAAAAATCATTATGGTAGCCTATAAGACCCTACATGCTCTACCCCCACCTCTGCCCCATAAACCTTATCTCTCTGACCTCATGTTTAACTATCTACCCTACCTCATTCTGCTTCAAGTATACCAGTCTTCCTACTTATTCCTTGAATATAAGTGTGTCCTCACTTTGAGATCTTTGTACTTGTAACTCCCTTTGCCTGGAACTCTCTACCCCCAGATATTCACATGGTTCTCTTCCTAACTTTTTTCAGATATTTATTCAAATACTACCTTCTCAGTGTTTGCATTTTATTTAAAATTACATCTCCCATCCCCACACATCTCATCATTTTCCCCTTCTTTATTTTCCACTATAGCATTTAATATATACAATTTTTGTTTTTATTATCTGTGTCCTTCTACTGGAATGTAAGTTGCATGAAGGCAGTGATTTTTACCTGTTGTTTCCTGTCATATCCCTGACACTCCCTCAACCTTCCCGTCTGGATGTAGTCTACCCCATCTCAATGCAGTGCTCTGTATTTATCCTTGTGATAGCACTCATCACACTGGACTATTATTTTCTCTCTCCTTGTCTGTCTCCCACAGTAGTTCTAGAGCTCCTTGCAAGGTTTGCACTGTGTCAGCATCTATTGTCTAATTGAATTTTACAGATGTGTTTTGCAGCTGAGGTGTAGGACTTTGCACTTGAATAAGATAAATGCATCTTGTTAGCTGTGGCCCTGGGCCCCAGTCAACACACACCCTCTTTGGACTGAGGATGCCCTCCTGGACTCCTGCCCCTGATCCCACCTTTATCTAGCTTCTTAGCATTTATGACTTTGTTTGGCATGTTCTCTAGTTCAACAAGACAATTGATGAAATTATTGGGCAGGATATTAAGGTAGAGTTGAGGGTGGGGGAATGCCTTGTGACAAACTACCAAGGATATCATCTGAAAGGACTCTATTCTATTCCTAAATGCTGTATAAGTGCACTCATGTAGTCATTCAAGGCATACCTGCCTGAACTAGTCTTTACATTGGTCTTTGCTATTTTCTTGGATTGTCCATAGCTAGGCAGAGTCTTGACCCATCCACCACATACACACATACCCTCTGGCCTTCAATACTATTGTCCCAGTCACACAAGCTATTCAGAGGCCTGAGGAGCTGCAACACCAAGACATGTAAGTTCATCATATATTGTCAGAGACTTACTATGTCCTAGGACCTGTGAGGCATAGCCTGGGAGCTTTTGAGGGGAGGCACTTTATCTTATTCATCTCTGTATCCCTAAAATCTGATAAGAGCTTGGCATAAAATAGACACTTATCAGGTGATTAATGATAAAGGGATGAGTGAATGAATAAACCAATAAAAAAAGTTGCTCACAGTCTAGAATACAAGAGTAGCAAATAAACCTATTTGTTAGAACAATTTACCAAAAAAACATCAGTGTCTAGAAGCCAGGGACCAAAACTAGAAAACCATGGTAAGATTCTAGAGTCCATGTGCCTTTCCCACTCTTATTTTCTTTTTTACACACTTCCATTATCCTGAAGAAATTATCAAGAAATGACTCAAAGCTCAAAAAGAAACCTAATGTTGTTGAGGATATGGTAAGATGAACACTCTTGATTCTGTTAGGAAGAGTGTAAATACCTTCTGGAAAGCAGTCCTGGCTCAGCAGTTCCATCTCCAGGAACTGAACCTAAGGAGAGAAGCAGGCTATTAGACTACAAGCTTCAGAATGGCAGGAACTTAGTCTGTTTTGTCCATCATATTTTGTTAGAGCTTAGCATGATAAGTACCTGTAAACATTCAACCAATATTTGTTGAATAAATGAAAGTTAAAAAACATGTGTTTTATGCACAAGGATATTCATTATGATGTTTATACCATTGAAAAATTAGAAGCAACCTAAATATCCTCCAAAGAGTGGTATCTGTGGAATACTATGTATAGAAATTAGCAATGGCACTAATTTATATATAAATAAAATTCTGTGTGTGTGTCTATTTGAGGAGATTTTCAACAAAATGGCAAAAAGTGGGTTATGTCTGAATAATAGGATTTTAAGAATTTTGAAATTTCTTCTTTATTTTTATGTTGTATATGTATTCTTTTAAAATCAGATATTAACCCACAGGTAACTTTAACTCAATGGCAAAAATTGAAAGCATTTCCTCTAAGATCAGGAATAAGACAAGGATATTCACTCTCATCACTCTTATTCAATAAAGTACTGGAAACCCTAGCTAGAGTGGTTAAGCAAGAAAAATACATTTAAAAAATTGAAATAAGAAAGGAAGAAGTAAAATAATCACAATTTGAAAATTATATGATTTTTTTATATAGAAAATCCCAAAGACCCAATCAAAAAACTGTTGGAACTAATCAATGAATTCTAGTAAAGTTGCAGGATATAAAACCAACATACAGAAATCAGTTGCATTTCTATGCACTGATAATGAAATATCTGAACAAGAAATAGAGAAAATTACCCCATTCACAATAGGATCAAAACCAATAAAATATGTAGGAATAAATTTAACCAAGGAGATGAAAGATCTGTAAAACAAAACTACAAGACTTTGTTGAAAGAAATCAAAGAAGAAACAAACAAATGGAAAAACATTCCATGTTCATAGATTGCAAGAATTAATATTGTTAAAATGTCCATACCACCCAAAGCCATCTGTAGATTTAATGCAATTCTCATCAAAATAATAAAATTTTTCACAGAGATAGAAAAAAGAATTCTAAAATTTGTATGGATCCACAAAACATCATGAAACAATCCTGAAGAGAAAGAACAAAACCAGAGTTATCACATTTCCTGTTATTTCAAACTATACTACAAAAGTATAGTAATAAGAACAGTACAGTATTGACATGAACATAGACACATAGACCAATGGAACAGAATAAAGAACTCAGAATTAAACCCCTGCATGTGTGGTCACCTAATATTCCACAAAGCAGCCAAGAACACTTAATGGGAAAAGGATAGTGTCTTCAATGAAAAGGGTTGGGAAATCTGGATAAATACATGCAGAACAATGAAACTGGACTCCTATCTTGCACCACTCACAAAAATTAACTCAAAATGGATCAAAGATTAAACATGAGACCTGATACCCTAAAACTACTAGAAGAAAACGTAAGGAAGAAGCTCCTTGATGTTAGTCTTGGCAATGATTTTTCTGGATGATACAGAAGCACAAACAACAGAAGAAAAAAATCAGCAAATGTGAATACATCAAACTTAAAAGCTTCTGGGAATGTAAATTGGTACAGCTACTGTGGAGAATGGTGTGGAGGTTCCTTAAAAAACTACAAATAGAGTTACTATATGATCCTGCAATCCAACTCCTGGGCATATATCCAAAGAAAACTATAATTCGAATAGATACATGCACCCCAATATTCATTGCAGCACTATGTACAATAACCAAGACATGGAAGCAACCTAAATGTCCATCAACAGAGGAATGGATAAAAAAGATGTGATATATATACACACACACACACACACACACACACACACACACACACACACAGAGACAATGGAATACTACTTGGTCATAAAAAAGAAAGAAAGAATGTCATTTTCAGCAACATGAATGGACCTAGAGATTATCATATTAAGTGAAGTAAGCCAGGCAGAGAAAGAAAAATATATGATATCGCTTATATGTGGAATCTAAAAAAAAAATAATGATACAAATGAACTTAGTTACAAAATAGAAATAGACCCATGGACATAGAAAACAAACTTATGGTTACCAAAGGGGAAAGCAACCTACAGAATAGAAGATTTTTGCAAACCATATATCAGATAAGGGATTAATATCCAAAATAAATAAAGAATTCATACAACTCAGTAGCAACAACAACAAAAATCAAGCAATTCTATTTTAAAAATGGGCAGAAGAACTAACTAGACATTTTTCCAAAGAAGACATTCAAAGGGCGAACAGGTACATGAAAAGCTGCTCAGCATCACTAATCATCAGGGAAGTGCAAATCAAAATCATGAGATCACCTGTTAGAATGGCTATCATTAAGAAGACAAGAGATAACATGTATTGAGGAGGATGTGGAGAAAAGGGAAACCTGTGCACTACTGGTGGGAATGTAAACTGGTGCAGCCACTATGAAAAACTGTATGAAGGTTCCTCAAAATATTAAAAATATAACTACCATATGATCCAGCTATTCTACTTCTGGATATGTACCCAAAGGAAATGAAAACAGGTTATTGAAGAGATATGTGCACTCCTGTGTTTACTGCACCCTTACTGACAATAGCCAAGATACAGAAATACCCTAAGTGCCCAGCAATGAATGAAAAGATAAAGAAGATGTTGTATACATAGTAAAAATTGAATATTTTTCAGGCACAAGAAAGAAGGACATCCTGCCATTTGTAACAACATAGCTGGACTTTGAGCACATCATGCCAAGTGAGATAAGTCAGACAAAGACTGTGCAATATCATTTATATGTGGAATATATAAAAGTCAATGTCATAAAAACAGAAAGTAAAATGGTGATTACCAGGGGATGGGGGGATAGGATATATGTTGTTTAGGAATACAAACTTGTAACAAGTAGTAAATAAGCTCCAAAGATCTAATGCACAGTATAGTGAGTATAGACCACAATATTGTATTGTAATAATCAAACTTGCCAAGAGACTAGAAATTAATTATTCCAACCACTAAAAGGAAATGATAATTATGTACTGTAATAGAGGTACAATCATATTACAATATAAAATGTATCAAGTTAACATGGTGTATACCTCAAATTTACATAATGTTATATTTTAAATATATTTTTTAAAAGTTAAAATAAAATAAGGTATTAACATAAAAGGAAATAAGCTGTTTAGGGGGCTGATAAAAAGATAGGGATAGGGATAACACACCCCTTACACCAATCAGTCTTTTGTCCAAGTGTGTCATAGATGAGGCTGGTTTTATAGAGGAAAAAAACAAGCTGAGTGCTCAGGCCAGCCCTTCTGTGGTAGAAAAGGGGTACTAGACTTAGCCAACTGGAGGCAAATTAAACCTGACAACTCCTGAGCCATCACAAGAGTTATGTTGGTACGCTGGTCTGCCCTTGCTTGGCCTGACATCCTAGAGCCTGATCCCTGGCAGTCAACTGGAGATCTTACTCTATCCACTGTTGAATGAGTCAGCTAATGCATGGGGTTCTCCCTGACAGAGACTATGCTGGGGGAGAGGTGACCATTGGAGCTGCATTCTCAGCTAAGGTTGTGTAGGTGCTCACTGATCAAGGTCATTTTCATACCACACGCCTTGAGAACTGTCCCCTGGAATAACTGGAGAATATAGCCCCCACCCTCCTAAAGGAGTGAATGAGGAACTTGATGCCTCAACAAAATAGCAAAACAGGCTTACACAGAGAGAGGAAAGAAGATCACTGCTAAAATTTGAAAAATGAGAGGAGAGGGGATATATTTCAAGCTGCAGAGTTAGGCTCCAAAAAGATGTCTATAGGCTGAACTAAGAGGTTGAACCTAACCACATGATTGACAGTTAGAAATGGAGAATCCTGTTCTTGGGTGCAAAAAACCAACTGGCTATACACAGGATGGAAGATACTGCCCTGTACACAGTTCACAGGAAAAGGACTAAAAACTTTGCCTAATAGGCATCACCAGTGCAATGCAAAAAATCTCTAATGGGAACTCAGGCTGTATTAATATAAATATAGTGTTGGATCAAGGTAAGTAACAATACCTTTCCACTCTTCCCTGGTTAGTCCCTTACTAAAGGGCTGTATCCAGCTCTGAATATCATACATTTAAGGGGTCATATGTGAGATGTGTCCAGAAGGAACTGAGCAATCAGGAGAGGGAGCCAAAAGACATAGGGCTGTGGCTTTTCATGCTGGAGAAGAGAACACTTAAGGGAAGTGGTCTCTGCCTTCATACCTCTAAGGAGCTGTCAAGGGCAGAGAGAGAAGATGGGTTCAGGAAGCCCCAGAAGGCAGAGTTAAAACCCATGGGTGGAAGCCATAAGGAGACCAATTTCAGCTCAACAGAAGGAAGAACCTTCTGAGTGGACTATGTATGTAACAACTTGTCATTATATGGAGTGAGCTCCTTGTCATGGGAGATTTCAGGAAAAGTCTAGACAATTTCTTTTTTAGAATGTTGCAGAGGAGAACCACGTATCAGTTAAGGGGCATAGACATAGTCTAGGTGGCTTCTTTGCCTTCCCCCAACCGTGTGCCTAGTTTTCTGGGTACTGTGCAGCTGCGAATTTCCCATGTATAGGCCCAGACATAGTCTGTTTAGCAGTTCATAGAGGCTGAGATACCAACTTCTGTCTCAGAAGTTTCTGTGGGATGATCCACAGGCTTTCCTCTGGGAGTTCAGAAGTTTATGTGCTGACTTACATACTGATGAAGTTGCTTTGCCATTCGGAATTACCAAAATATCTTCTACAGAATGTTTCTCTGGATGAGAGCTGGGAACCAGAGAAAGACAGAGAGAAAAATAGAGAAATGTTTTGATTAGGTCACCCAGAAAGGGCAGACTGAGAGGAGACACATGGGATGGGATGGGAGACTGGCAGACAGACAAGTAATACAAGCACAACTTGCACAGAGGGTGAGGCAGATAAGGAGGGGAGTGGGGAGTGAACAGAAGGGGCCAGGTTTCTTAAACTGAACATTCATTTGACTCTCATTACAATGACAAAGCTCTCAGTCTCATGCTTAGCAGTTAGCCTTTGAATTTCCCAGAGCTTCATAAGTATCAATTACTTCTGAATTCATTCTACCAAAGGGGGCTCAATTGCCAATAAATCTGCCATGTATGCTTCTTGGGGTTAGATCTTTGTTTTACATGAGGAGAAAACAGCACCTCCCACTTCCACCCATGCAAGGATCTTACCATCCTGGGGAGGCAAATAGAGGTCTAGACTGATATAACCTCCTGACTTCCTTCACCAGCTCCCAGCCTGGTCCTTGTACATTGTCACCAACCTTGCAACCAGGAATGCCACAACCTCACCTTGGCATGGGGTGGGGAGAATGAGTAGTAGCTATGAAGGCAGGCCAAGGAGACGGACAGGTATTCAGCTATCCCACATATTTGCCAGGCTCAGCACATGAAAAGCCCAAGAGAATTCTCAAGGTGAGAATTTCCTATAAATTGGGCACTCCCATTTATTCTCTTATTTAATCCTCATTCATTTATTCAACAGCTTTTCACTGAAAACACAGAAAAATCAAACACTCTTCTAGGTGCTGGGCATACAGAAAGGAATGAGGCAGCCAAAGATCCCTGTCCTCATGGAGCCGACATTCCAATAGGAAATTGGGAAAACAATAACAAAGGAATTATAAAGTATGCAAGAGTGAGAAATGCTATGAAAGAAATGTAAAGCTTGAAAAAAGGAATTAAGAGTGCCCAGTGCCCAGATATAAAATATCTGAGCATTGAGACGTGACTTGCCTAAAGTCGTCAAGCTGGCAAGTGCTGCATCTGGTACTGAAACAAAGTTTGTGGGACTTTTTCCTTTTTGCCATACTGCCTCCAAGGACACATAGCTAAGTAGCTGAGAGCTAGAGGGTTGAGCTGGTGGCAGGGGTGAGAGTGTCCTGTATTAGGCATAAGATTAGGAAGAAGACTCCAGTGGGGCCTAAGAAACCCACTAGTCTAACAGTTTTGCCTGCTGACCAGAGCTTCAAAATGAGACTTCCAGCATTACCCCAGAGAGGCCAAAAGACAGTCAGGAGAAGTGTAGCATGCTAGAGAGAGCTAGGATTCATATGTACTTGGGGTACAGTTCTAGTTCCTTAAGTTCTTGTGATGACAGGTCTATCCCTCTTCCTCTCTGGGTCATAGAACCTCATTTGTGTCATCAAGGAGTTAGACTTGATGAATTTTCTAAGATCTCTTCCCCCTCTGATGTTTCATGGGCCACTAAGCTTAGTAATAGAAGAGAGTCAGTTACTCAGAAAATTCTGTAAGATTCTTTAGCTAGTATGGTTCTCCCATGACCCAGAAGTGAGTAACACTAACATGCAAAGTTCCTTGATGCTCACTTTTAGGGAAGGCAAAAAAAAAAAGGAAGGAGATGAGGAGATTGTGTTCAAATTCACAGGTAAACTCCAAATGGGCATATGGAGTAGAACCCAAGGAAGCTAAGTCAGTCATAATGTCAGGAGAAGTAAGCAGATCCTGGAGTCAAAGGAAAGTAGGAAGGGGAGGCCTCAGCCAGACAAGGATAAGGCATTCTGGTAACTTCCCCAGCAGACTTCTAGATTTTCTGACCATATTCTCCTCACACTCTCCTTTCTAGCCCATCCTACCACCTGCAAATACAGTCTGGGCTGCACTTGCTGCCCAGCTCTAGCTTAGCACTGTCATCACCTTTTGTCCCTCTATGTGCCCAGGGAACTGCAGTTTGAAGAGAAAGGTTTAATAGATTATTACATAGTGTAAAGTAATGAGTCCTTCTCAGGGACTCATTTGTAACTTTAAGGGTTTGGAATGTTTCTTAACTTTTTGTGGGATCATAGATTTCTGAGAATCTGATGCCACAATTTTGAATGTAATTTTAGGTGATTCATGGACCCCTAGGCTAAGAATTCCTGCCTGATAGCTAAGGGCTTTTTCAGCTCTAAGTCTGTGGTTCTGTGATCTGGGCATGAGGCCAAGGTCTGCCTGCCCCTTCCGGAGGAAGAGGAGGAGGAATCCACCTTCCAAATATATCTCTTGGCCTGTGTTTCCAGCTGCTTTTGGCTTTAATGCATGACACTATGGGGCTATGGGGATTTCTTGCTTCTCCCACAAGGCCTTTAACTGAGTAACAAAGATAAAGCCAGGGTGCTGGAGTACCCTTCAAAACCCCATGCCTCTGAGCTCCCTTCTTAGGGCCTCTTAGGTCCCAGCCTAAAATTAATGGCAGGAGTAGGAGGGCCTCTGGTGTAGACTATAAATGACTCTCCAGGAAGACTGGTTTGCACTGCCTGGTGGCAAGGCTTTTCCAGACCGTAGAGTCCTCTGGTGGCTGTGAACATGTAAAGGACTTTAGCTAAAATACACAAGCATTAATAGAAGTATAGGAATAGGAACCAGCTGGTAGCAAATCTAAGGGAAGTTCCACAAGGTGTCTGGATCTAGTCCATCGCTACTGTTATAAAGCAAGCTCAGAATTTGGGCTGTGGTGAATGAGACATGGAGGCTGTACTACCAGCACATTCTGAAGTTAGCCGGAGCAACTACTGACTTTCAGCCCTGGAGGCATCATCACTGATTCTAGAGAAACTCCTCTTTTGCAGCTTCTTGTCATTCTTACACTGGAACCCTGAAGTAGAGCTCCCTTATTATGATTTTGCCAATATATTAGGCATGAGTAAGGAGAGGGAGGTCACAATGGATAGTCAGGCCTCCAGCAACAATGAGGACTAGTGCTCCCTCCCCAGGATCAAGGAAAATCTCATATTTTCTCCTTTTTATTTTAACATCTTTATTGGAGTATAATTGTTTTACAATGTTGTATTAGTTTCTGCTGTATAAGAAAGTGAATCAGCTATATGTATACATATATCCCCATATCCCATCACTCTTGCATCTCCCTCCGACCCTCCCTATCCTACCCCTCTAGGTGGTCACAAAGCACAAAGGTGATCACCCTGTGCTATGCAACTGCTTCCCATTAGCTATCTATTTTATATTTGGGAGTGTATATATGTCAGTGCTACTCTTTCACTTCATCCCAGGTCACACTTCTGCCTCCCTGTATCCTGAAGTCCACTCTCTACCTCGGCACCTTTTTTCCTGTCCTGCTGCTATGTTCATCAGAACCATTTTTAATTTATTTTAGATTATATATATATATATATATATATATATATATATATATGTTAGCATACAGTATTTGTTTTTCTCTTTCTGACTTCACTCTGTATGATACACACTAGGTCTTTCCTCATTACTACAAATAACTCAATTTCATTTCTGTTTATGGCTGAGTAATATTCCATTGTATATATGTTCCACATCTTTATCTATTCATCTGTCGATGGACAGTTAGGTTGCTTCCATATCCTGGCTATTGTAAGTAGAACTGCAATGAGCATTGTGGTACATGACTCTTTTTGAATTATGGTTTCTCACGGTATATGCCCAGTAGTGGGATTGCTGTGTCATATGGTAGTTCTACATTTAGTTTTTTAAGGAACCTCCATACTGTTCTCCGTAGTGGCTGTATCAATTTACATTCCCACCAACATGCAAGAGGGTTCCCTTTTCTCCACACCCTCTCCAGTATTTATTGTTTCTAGATTTTTTGATGATGGCCATTCTGACTGGTGTGAGATGATATCTCATTGTAGTTTTGATTTGCATCTCTCTCATGATTAATGATGTTGAGCATTCTTTCATGTGTTTTCTGGCAATCAGTATATCTTCTTTGGAGAAATATCTATTTAGGTCTTCTCCCCATTTTTGGATTGGGTTGTTTGTTTTTTTTGATATTGAGCTGCATAAGCTGCTTGTAAATTTTGGAGATTAATCCTTTGTCAGTTGCCTCATTTGCAAATATTTTCTCCAATTCAGAAGGTTGTCTTTTCATCTTGTTTATGGCTTCCATTGCTGTGCAAAAGCTTTTAAGTTTCATTAGGTCCCATTTGTTTATTTTTGTGTTTTTTTCCATTTCTCTAGGTGGTGGTACAAAAAGGATCTTGGTGTGGTTTATGTCATAGAGTGTTCTATGTTTTCCTCTAAGTGTCTGATAGTGTCTTACATTTAGGTCTTTAACCCATTTTGAGTTTATTTTTGTGTATGGTGTTAGGGAGTTTTCTAATTTCATTCTTTTACATGTAGCTGTCCAGCACCACTTATTGAAGAGGCTCTCTTTTCTCCATTGTATATTCTTGCCTCCTTTCTCAAAGATAAAGGAACCATATATGTGTGGGTTTATCCATGTGCTTTCTATCCTGTTCCATTGATCTATATTTCTGTTTTACTGCCAGTACCATACTGTCACTATTACTGTAGCTTTGTAGTATAGTCTGAAGTCAGGGAGCCTGATTCCTCCAGCTCCTTTTTTTCTCAAGATGCAGGGTCTTTTGTGTTTCCATACAAATTGTGAATTTTTTTGTTCTAGTTCTGTGAAAAATGCCATTGATAGTTTGATAGGGATTGCATTGAATCTGTAGATTGCTTTGGGTATTATAGTCATTTTTACAATGCTAATTTCTCCAATCCAAGAACATGGTAAATCTCTCCATCTGTTTGTATCATCTTTGACTTCTTTCATCAGTCTTATAGTTTTCTGCATAGAGGTCTTTGTCTCCTTAGATAGGTTTATTCCCAGATATATTATTATTTTTGTTGCAATGGTAAATAGGAGTGTTTCCTTAATTCCTCTTTCAGATTTTTCATTGTTAGTGTATAGCAATGCAAGAGATTTCTGTGCATTACTTTTGTTCTTTGTTTTTTTGTGTGTGTGGTATACAGGCCTCTCACTGTTGTGGCCTCTCCCGTTGCAGGGCACAGGCTCCGGACGCGTAGGCTCTGCGGCCATGGCTCATGGGTCCAGCCGCTCCGTGGCATGTGGGATCTTCCCAGACTGGGGCACAAACCCACGTCCCCTGCATTGGCAGGTGGACTCTCAACAACTGCGCCACCAGGGAAGTCCTGTGCATTACTTTTGTATCCTGCTACTTTACCAAATTCATTGATTAGCTCTAGTAGTTTTCTGGTAGCATCTTTAGAATACTCCGTATATTATCATGTCATCTGCAAACAGTGACAGTTTTACTTCTTCTTTTCCAATTTGGATTCCTTTTATTTCTTTTTCTTCTCTGATAGCAGTGGCTAAAACTTCCAAAACTATGTTGGATGATAGTGGTGTGAGTGGTAACCTTGTCTTGTTCCTGATCTTAGAGGAAAGCATTTTAGTTTTTCACCTTTGAGAATGATGTTGTTTGTGGGTTTGTCATATATGACCTTTATTATGTTGAGGTAGGTTCCCTCTGCCTACATTCTCGAGAGTTTTTATCATAAATGGGTGATGAATTTTGTTGAAACCTCTTATTCTATCGAGATTGTCACATGGTTTTTATACTTCAGTTTTTTAATATTTTGTATCACGTTGATTGATTTGCACATTGTGAAGAATCCTTGCATTCCTGCAGTAAACCCCACTTGATCATGGTGTATGATCCTTGTAATGTGCTGTTGGATTCTGTTTGCTAGTATTTTGTTGACGATTTTTGCATCTATGTTCATCAGTGATATTGGCCTGTAGTTTTCTTTTTTTGTGACATCTTTGCCTGATTTTGGTGTCAGGGTGATATTGGCCTTGTAGAATGAGTTGGGCAGTGTTCCTCTCTCTGTTACATTTTGGAAGAGTTTGAGAAGGATAGGTGTTAACTCTTCTCTAAATGTTTGATGGAATTCGCCTTTGAAGCCATCTGGTCCTGGGTTTTTGTTTGTTGGAAGATTTTTAATCACAGTCTCAATTTCAGTGCTTGATATTGGTCTCCTCATAGTTGCTATTTCTTCCTACTTCACTCTGGAAGGTTGTGCATTTCTAAGAATTTGTCCATTTCTTCCAGGTTGTCCGTGTTATTGGCCTATAGTTTCTTGTAGTAATCTCTCATGATTCTTTGTATTTCTGCACTGTCAGTTGTTCCTTCTCCTTTTTCATTTCTGATTCTGATGATTTGATCTTCTCCCTTTTTTTCTTGATGAGTCTGGCTAATGGTTTATCAATTTTGTTTGTCTTCTCAAAGAACCAGCTTTTAGTTTTATTGATCTTTGCTGTTGTGTCCTTCATTTCTTTTTCATTTATTTCTGATCTGAACTTTATGATTTCTTTTTCCTGCTAACTTTGGCATTTTTTGGTTCTTTCTTTAATTGCTTTAGGTGTAAGGTTAGGAGTTTTATTTGAAATTTTTCCTGTTTCTTGAGGTAGGTTTGTTTTGTCATAAACTTCCCTCTTAGAACTGATTTGCTGCATCCCATAGGTTTTGGGTCATCGTGTTTTCATTGTCATTTGTTTCTGGGTATTTTTTTTATTTCCTCTTTGATTTCTTCAGTGATCTCTTGGTTATTTAGTAGCATATTGTTTAGCCTCCATGTGTTTGTATTTTTTGCAGTTTTTTCCTATAACTGAATTCTAGTCTCGCAGCATTGTGTCCAGAAAATATACTTGATACGATTTCACTTTCCTTAAATTTACCAAGGCTTCACTTGTGACCCAAGATATGATCTATCCTGCAGAATATTCCATGAGCACTTGAGAAGAAAGTGTATTCTGTTGTTCTTGGATGGAATGTCTTGTAAATATCAATTAAATCCATCAGGACTCGTGTCATTTAAAGCTTGTGTTTCCTTTTTTATTTTCATTTTGGATGATCTTTCCTTTAATGAAAGCAGGGTGTTAAAGTCCCCTATTATGATTGTGTTATTGTTGATTTCCCCTTTTATGGTTGTTAGCAGTTGCCTTATGTATTGAGGTGCTTCTCTGATGGGTGCATACATATTTACAATTGCTATATCTTCTTCTTGGATTGATCCCTTTATCATTATGTAGTGTCCTTCTTTGTCTCTTGTAATAGTCTTTATCTTAAAGCCTATTTTGTGTGATATGAGAATTGCTCCTGCACCTTTCTTTTGATTTCCATTTGCATGGAATATCTTTTTCCATCCCCTCACTTTCAGTCTATATATGTCCCTATGTCTGAAGTGGGTCTCTTGTAGACAGCATGTATACAGATCCTGTTTTTGTATACTTTCGGCCAGTCTCTGTCTTTTTGTTGGAGCATTTAATCCATTTACATTTAAGGTCATTATCAATTGTGTTTGTTCCTATTACCATTTTCTTTTTTCTTTTTTTTTGGTCTGCTTGAGAAGGACCCAGGTCTTCTCTAACAACTTAATATGGCTGGCCTCCTAGGATCCTGGAGTGAGCAGTGCCCCAAGGGCCTAGGTCTCTGTCATCAACAGCTACCTGGCAGAACCCTGACCTTTTTTTTTTTTCCATATAATTAATATTTATTAAATTTGTTTGTTAGCTTGGTTTTTTTTTTTTTTTCTTGTAATAACTTTATTTTTTTTACATCTTTATTGGAGTATAATTGCTTTACAATGGTGTGTTAGTTTCTGCTTTACAACAAAATGAATCAGTTAGACATATACATATTTTCCCATATCTCTTCCCTCTTGCATCTCCCTCCCTCCCACCCTCCCTATCCAACTTCTCCAGGCGGTCACAAAGCACCAAGCTGATTTCCCGGTGCTATGTGGCTGCTTCCCACTAGCTATCTACCTTAAGTTTGGTAGTGTATATATGTCCATGCCTCTCTCTCGCTTTGTCACAGCTTACTCTTCGCCCTCCCCATATGCTCAAGTCCATTCTCTAGTAGGTCTGTGTCTTTATTCCTGTTTTACCCCTAGGTTTTTCATGACATTTTTTCCCTTAAATTCCATATATATGTGTTAGCATACAGTATTTGTCTCTGTCTTTCTGACTTACATCACTCTGCATGACAGAGTCTAGGGGTATCCAACTCATTATAAATAGCTCAATTTCGTTTCTCTTTATGGCTGAGTAATATTACATTGCATATATGTGCCATATCTTCTCTATCCATTCATCCAATGATGGACACTTAGGTTGTTTCCATCTCCGGGCTACTGTAAATAGAGCTGCAATGAACATTTTGATACATGACTCTTTTTGAATTATGTTTTTCTCAGGGTATATGCCCAGTAGTGGGATTGCTGGGTCATATGGTAGTTCTATTTGTAGTTTTTAAAGGAACCTCCATGCTGTTCTCCACAGTGGCTGTATCAATTTACATTCCCACCAACAGTGCAAGAGGGTTCCCTTTTCTCCACACCCTCTCCAGCATTTATTGTTTCTAGATATTTTGATGATGGCCATTCTAACTGGTGTGACATGATATCTATTTGTAATTTTGATTTGCATTTCTCTAATGATGAGTGATGCTGAGCATTCTTTCATGTGTTTGTTGGCAGTCTGTATATCTTCTTTGGAGAATTGTCTACTTAGGTCTTCTGCCCATTTTTGGATTGGGTTGTTTGGTTTTTTTTTTTATTAAGTTTCATGAGCTGCTTATAAATTTTGGAGATAAATCCTTTGTCAGTTGCCTCATTAGCAAATATTTTCTCCCATTGTGAGGGTTGTATTTTGGTCTTGTTTATGGTTTCCTTTGCTGTGCAAAATCATTGAAGTTTCATTACGTCCCATTGGTTTATTTTTGTTTTTATTTCCATTTCTCTAGGAGGTGGATCAAAAAGGATCTTGCTGTGATTTATGTCACAGAGTGTCCTGACTATGTTTTCCGCTAAGGGTTTGATAGTTTCTGGCCTTACATTTAGGTCTTTAATCCATTTTGAGCTATTTATGTGTATGGTGTTAGGGAGTGATCTAATCTCATACTTTTACATATAGCTGTCCAGTTTTCCTAACACCACTTATTGAAGAGGCTGTCCTTTCTCTGCTGTACATTCCTGTCTCCTTTATCAAAGATAAGGTGACCATATGTGCATGGGTTTATCTCTGGGCTTTCTATCCTGTTCCATTGACCTATCTTTCTGTTTTTGTGTCAGTACCATACTGTCTTGATTACTGTAGCTTTGTAGTATAGTCTGAAGTCAGGAAGCCAGATTCCTCCAGCTCTGGTTTCCATTCTCAAGACCACTTTGGCCATTCGGGGTCTTTTGTGTTTCCATACAAATTCTGAAATTTTTTGTTCTAGTTCTGTGAGAAATGCCAGTGGTAGTTTGATAGGGATTGCATTGAATCTGCAGATTGCTTTGGGTAGTAGAGTCATTTTCACAATGCTGATTCTTCCAATCCAAGAACATGGTATATCTCTCCATCTATTTGTATTATCTTTAATTTCTTTCATCAGTGTCTTATAATTTTCTGCATACAGGTCTTTTGTCTCCTTAGGTAGGTTTATCCCTAGATATTTTATTCTTTTTGTTGCAATGGTAAATGGGAGTGTTTTCTTGATTTCAATTTCAGAGTTTTCATCATTAGTGTATAGGAATGCCAGAGATTTCTATGCATTAATTTAGTATCCTGCTACTTTACCAAATTCATTGATTAGCTCTAGTAGTTTTCTGGTAGCATCTTTAGGATTCTCTATGTATAGTATCATGTCATCTACAAACAGTGACAGTTTTACTTCTTCTTTTCCAATTTGGATTCCTTTTATTTCCTTTCTTCTCTGATTGTTGTGGCTAAAACTTCCAAAACTATGTTGAATAAGAGTGGTGAGAGTGGGCAACCTTGTCTTGCTCCTGATCTTAGTGGAAATTCTTTCAGTTTTTCACCATTGGGGACGATGTTGGTTGTGGGTTTGTCATATATGGCCTTTATTATGTTGAGGAAAGTTCCCTCTATGCCAACTTTCTGCAGGGTTTTTGTCATAAAAAATGTGTTGAATTTTGTCAAAAGCTTTCTCTGCATCTATTGAGATGATCATATGGTTTTTCTCCTTCAGTTTGTTAATATGGTGTATCACATTGAATGATTTGCATATATTGAAGAATCCTTGCATTCCTGGAATAAACCCCACTTGATCATGGAGTATGACCCTTTTAATGTGCCGTTGGATTCTGTTTGTTAGTATTTTGTTGAGGATTTTTGCATCTATGTTCATCAGTTATATTGGCCTGTAATTTTCTTTCTTTGTGACATCCTTGTCTGGTTTTGGTTTCAGTGTGATGGTGGCCTCATAGAAGGAGTTTGGGAGTGTTCCTCCCTCTGCTATATTTTGGAAGAGTTTGAGAAGGATAGCTGTTAGCTCTTCTCTAAATGTTTGATAGAATTCACCTGTGAATCCATATGGTCCTGGGCTTTTGTTTGTTGGAAGATTTTTAATCACAGTTTCAATTTCAGTGCTTGTGATTGGTCTGTTCATATTTTCTATTTCTTCTTGATTCAGTATTGGTAGGTTGTGCCTTTCTAAGAATTTTTCCATTTCTTCCACGTTGTCCATTTTATTGGCATAGAGTTGCTTGTAGTAATCTCTCATGATCTTTTGTATTTCTGCAGTATCAGTTGTTACTTCTCCTTTTTCATTTCTAATTCTACTGATTTGAGTCTTCTCCCTTCTTTTCTTGATAAGTCTGGCTAATGGTTTATTAATTTTGTTTATCTTCTCAAAGAACCAGCTCTTAGTTTTATTGATCTTTGCTATCGTTTCCTTCATTTCTTTTTCATTTATTTCTGATCTGACTTTTATGATTTCTCTTCTTCTGCTAACTTTGGGGTTTTTTTGTTCTTCTTTCTCTAATTGCTTTAGGTGCAAGGTTAGGTTGTTTATTTGAAATGTTTCCTGTTTCTTAAGGTAGCATTGTATTGCTATAAACTTCCTTCTTAGAACTGCTTCTGCTGCATCCCATAGATTTTCGGTCATCGTGTCTCCATTGTCATATGTTTCTAGGTATGTTTTTATTTTCTCTTTGATTTCTTCAGTGATCACTTCATTATTAAGTAGTGTATTGTTTAGCCTCCATGTGTTTGTATTTTTTACAGATCTTTTCCTGTAATTGATATCTAGTCTCATAGTGTTGTGGTCAGAAAAGATACTTGATACACTTTCAATTTTCTTAAATTTACCAAGGCTTGATTTGTGACCCAAGATATGATCTATCCTGGAGAATGTTCCATGAGCACTAGAGAAAAATGTGAATTTTGTTCTTTTTGAATGGAATGTCCTAAAAATATCAATTAAGTCCATCTTGTTTAATGTATCATTTGAAGCTTGTGTTTCCTTATTTATTTTCATTTTGGATGATCTGTCCATTGGTGAAAGTGGGGTGTTAAAGTCCACTACTATGAATGTGGTACTGTCAATTTCCCCTTTTATGGCTTTTAGTATTTGCCTTATGTATTGAGGTGCTCCTATGTTGGGTGCATACATATTTACAACTGTTCTATCTTCTTGGATTGATCCCTTGATCATTATGTAGTGTCCTTTTTTGTCTCTTCTAATAGTCTTTATTTTAAAGTCTATGTTGTCTCATATGATTATTGCCACACCACCTTTCTTTTGGTTTCCATTTGCATGAAATATATTTTTCCATCCCCTTACTTTCAGTCTGTATGTGTCCCTAGGTCTGAAGTGTGTCTCTTGTAGACAGCTAATATATGGGTCTTGTTTTTGTATCCATTAAGCTAATCTGTGTCTTTTGGTGGGAGCATTTAGTCCATTTACATTTAAGGTAACTATCGATATGTATGTTCCTATTCCAATTTTCTAAATTGTTTTGGGTTCGTTACTGTAGGTCTTTTCCTTCTCTTGTGTTTCTTGTCTAGAGAAGTTCCTTTAGCAGTTGTTGTAGAGCTGGTTTTGTTGTGCTGAATTCTCAGCTTTTGCCTGTCTGTAAAGGTTTTAATTTCTCCATCAAATCTGAATGAGATCCTTGCTGGGTAGAGTAATCTTGGTTGCAGCTTTTTCTCCTTCATCACTTTAAATATGTCTTGCCAGTCCCTTCTGGCTTGCAGAGTTTCTGCTAAAAAATCATCTGTTAACCTTATAGGGATTCCCTTGTGTGTTATTTGTTGTTTTTCCCTTGCTGCTTTTAATCTGTTTTCTTTGTATTTAATTTTTGACAGTTTGATTAATATGTGTCTTGGAGTATTTCTCCTTGGATTTATCCTGTATTGGACTCTCTGTGCTTCCTGGATTTGATTAACTATTTCCTTTCTCATATTAGGGAAGTTTTCAACTATAATCTCTTCAAATATTTTCTCAGTCCCTTTCTTTTTCTCTTCTTCTTCTGGAACCCCTATAATTCGAATGTTGGTGTGTTTAATGTTGTCCCAGAGGTCTCTGAGACCGTCCTCAGTTCTTTTCATTCTCTTTTCTTTATTCTGTTCTGCAGTAGTTATTTTCACTATTTTATCTTCCAGGTCACTTATCCGTTCTTCTGCCTCAGTTATTCTGCTATTGATCCCATCTAGAGTATTTTTCATTTCATTTCTTGTGTTGTTCATCATTGTTTGTTTCATCTTTAATTCTTCTAGGTCCTTGTTAAATGTTCCTTGCATTTTGTCTATTCTATTTCCAAGATTTTGGATCGTCTTTACTATCATTATTCTGAATTCTTTTTCTGGTAGACTGCCTATTTCCTCTTCGTTTGTTAGTTCTGGTGGGTTTTTATCTTGCTCCTTCATCTGCTCTGTGTTTTTCAGTCTTCTCATTTTGCTTATCTTACTGTGTTTGGGGTCTCCTTTTTCCAGGCTGCAGGTTTGTAGTTCCTGTTGTTTTTGGTGTCTGTCTCCAGTGGCTAAGGTTGGTTCGGTGGGTTGTGTAGGCTTCCTGTTGGAGGGGACTAGTGCCTGTGTCTGGTGGATGAAGCTGGATCTTGTCTTTCTGGTGGGCAGGTCCACATCTGGTGGTGTGTTTTGGGGTGTCTGTGGACTTATGATTTGGGGCAGCCTCTCTGCTAATGGGTAGGGTTGTGTTCCTACCTTGCTCATTGTTTGATATAGGATGTCCAGCACTGTAGGTTGCTGCTTGTTGAGTGAATCTGGGTGCTGGTGTTGAGATGGAGATCTCTGGCAGATTTTTATCATTTGATATTATGTGTAGCTGAGAGGTCTCTTGTGGACCAGTGTTCTGAAGCTCGCTCTCCCACCTCAGAGGCACAGCTCTAACTCCTGGATGCAGCACCAAGAGCCTTTCATCCACATGGCTAAGAAGAAAAGGGAGAAAAAGTAGAAAGAAAGAATTAGTAGAAGTGGAAAGAAAGAAAGAAACAAAGGAGGGAGGGAGGGAGGAAGGAAGGAGGGAAGGAAGGAAAAAGGCAAGAAAGAAAATAAAGTAAAATAAAATAAAGTAACATAAAATATAATAAATTTATTAAAATAAAAAAGTAATTATTAAGAGAAAAAAACCAAAAAAACAGACGGATAGAACCCTGGGACAAATGGTGGAAGCAAAGTTATACAGACAAAATCTCACACAGAAGCATACACATACACACTCACAAAAAGAGGAAAAGGGGAAAAAATCATAAATCTTGCTCTCAAAGTCCACCTCCTTAATTTGGGATGATTCGTTGTCTAAAGGAGGGAAGGAAGGAAAGAAAGAACGAAGATAAAGTAAAATAAAATAAAGTTATTAAAATAAAAATTAATTATTAAGAAAAATAATTTTAAAAAAAACACATACGGATAGAACCCTGGGACAAATGGTGGAAGCAAAGCTATACAGACAAAATCTCACACAGAAGCATACACATACAGACTCACAAAAAGAGGAAAAGGGGAAAAAATTATAAATCTTGCTCTCAAAGTCCACTTCTTAATTTGGGATGATTTGTTGTCTATTCATGTATTCCACAGATGCAGGGTACATCAAGTTGATTTTGGAGCTTTAATCCGCTGCTTCTGAGGCTGCTGGGAGAGATTTCCCTTTCTCTTCTTTGTTCTCACAGCTCCCAGGGGCTTAGCTCTGGATTTGGCCCCGCCTCCACGTGTAGGTCACTGGAGGGTGTCTGTTCTTCGCTCAGACAGGATGGGGTTAAAGGAGCTGCTGATTTGGGGACTCTGGCTCACTCAGGCCGGGGGGAGGGAGGGCCACGGAGTGCAGGGAGAGCCTGCGGCGGCAGAGGCTGATGTGACATTGCACCAGCCTGAGGCTCACCGTGCGTTCTCCCGGGGTCGTTGTCCCTGGATCCCGGGACCCTGGCAGTGGCGGGCTGCACAGGCTGCCCAGAAGGGGGTGTGGATAGTGACCTGTGCTCACATACAGGCCTCTTGGTTGTGGCAGCAGCAGCCTTAGTGTCTCATGCCCGTCTCTGGGGTCCACGCTTTTAGCTGTGTCTCGCGCCCGTCTCTGGAGCTCCTTTAAGCAGTGCTCTTAATCCCCTCTCTTCGAGCACCAGGAAAGAAAGAGGGAAGAAAAAGTCTCTTGCCTCTTCGGCAGGTCCAAACTTTTCCCCGGACTCCCTCCCGGCCAGCCGTGGTGCACTAACTGCCTGCAGGCTGTGTTCATGCTGCCAACCCCAGTCCTCTCCCTGTGCTCCGACCAAAGCCCAAGCCTCAGCTCCCAGCCCTGCCCGCCCCGGCGGGGGTCAGAAAAGCTTCTCTGGCTGGTGAGTGCTCGTCGGCACTGATCCTCTGTGCGGGAATTTCTCTGCTTTGCCCTCTGCACCCCTGTGGCTGTGCTGTCCTCCGTGGCTCTGAAGCTTTCCCCCTCCGCCACCCACAGTCTCTGCCCACGAAGGGGCTTCCTAGTGTGTGGAAACCTTTCTTCCTTCACAGCTCCCTCCCACTGGTGCAGGTACCATCCCTATCCTTTTGTCTCTGTTTATTCTTTTTTCTTTTTCCCTACCCAGGTACGTGGGGGATTTCTTGCCTTTTGGGAGGTCTGAGGTCTTCTGCCAGCGTTCAGTAGGTGTTCTGTAGGAGTTGTTCCACATGTAGATGTATTTCTGGTGTATCTGTGGGGAGGAAGGTGATCTCCGCGTCTTACTCTTCCGCCATCTTCCCGGAAGTCCTCCTACCATTTTCTTAATTGTTTTGGGTTTGTTTTTGTAGGTCTTTTCCTTTTCTTGTGTTTCCTGCCTAGAGAAGTTCCTTTAGCATTTGTGTAAAGCTGGTTTGGTGGTGCTGAATTCTCTTAGCTTTTGCTTGTTTTTAAAGGTTTTAAATTCTCTGTTGAACCTGAATGAGATCCTTCTTGGGTAGAGTAATCTTGGTTGTAGGGTTTTCCCTTTCATTACTTTAAGTATGTCCTGCCACTCCCTTCTGACTTGCAGAGTTTCTGCTGAAAGATCAGCTGTTAACCTTATGGGGCTTCCCTTGTATGTTAATTGTTGCAGTCCCTTGCTGATTTTAATATTTTTTCTTTCTATTTAATTTTTGATTGTTTGATTAATGCATGTCTTTGCATGTTTCTCCTTGGATTTATACTGCACGGTACTCTCTGCACTCCTGGATTTGATTGACTTTTCCTTTCCCATTTTAGGGAAGTTTTCAACTATAATCTCTTCAAATATTTTCTCAGACCCTTTCTTTTTCTCTTCTTCTTCTGGGACCCCTATAATTCTAATATTGGTGCAGTTAATGTTGCCCTAGAGGTCTCTGAGACTGTCCTCAATTCTTTTAATTCTTTATTCTGTTCTGCGGCAGTTATTTCCACTATTTTATTTTCCAGGTCACTTATCCATTCTTCTGCCACATTTATTCTGCTATTGATTCCTTCTAGAGAATTTTTAATTTTATTTATTGTCTTGTTCATCATTGTTTGTTTGCTCTTTAATTCTTCTAGTTTCTTGTTAAACATTTCTTGTGTTTTCTCCATTCTATTTCCAAGAGTTTGGATCATCTTTACTATCATTACTCTAAAGTCCTTTTCAGGTAGAGAGCTTACTTCCTCTTCATTTGTTTTGTCTTGTGGGGGTTTACCTTGCTCCTTCATCTGTTGCATATTTCTCTGTCTTCTCTTTTTTTTCTAACTTACTGTGTTTGGGGTGTACTTTTTGCAGGCTGCAGGTTCATAGTTCCTGTTGTTTTTGGTTTCTGCCCCCCAGTGGGTGAGGTTGATTCAGTGCCTTTTATAGGCTTCCTGGTGTCTGTGTTCTGGTGGGTGGGGCTGGATCTTGTCTTTCTGGTGGGCAATGTCGTGTCTGCTGTTGTGTTTTGGGGTGTCTGTGAACTTAGTATGACTGTGCAGCCTCTCTGCTAATGGTTGGGGTTGTGTTCCTGTCTTACTAGTTCTTTGGCATGGGGCATCCAGCACTGATGCTTGCTGGTCATTTGGTGGAGCCGGGTTTTAGTGTTGAGATGGAGATGTCTGGGAGAGCTCTCACCAATTGATATTACATGGGACCAGGAGGTCTCTGATGGTCCAATATCCTTGACTCAGCTCTCCCACCTCAGAGTCTCAGGCCTAACACCTGGCTGGAGCACCACGACCCTGCCAGCCACAGAGCTCAGAAGGAAGAAAAAAAAAAGGAAGAAAAATAATAATAAAATAAAAAATTAAATGAAATTAAAAAACAAAAAAAGAAGAGAGCAACCAAACCAATAAATCCACCAATGATAGAAAGCACTAAACATTAAACTAAGATAAACATAACAATCAGAAACAAATCAGTTGCAGAAAGAAAACCCCAAGTCTGCAGTTGTTCCCAAACTCCACCACCTCAATTTTGGGAACTTTCATTGTCTATTCAGGTATTCCACAGATACAGGGCTCATCAAGTTGTTTGTGGGGATTTAATCTGTTGCTCCTGAGGCTGCAAAGAGAAATTTCCTTTTCTCTTACTTGTTCACCCAGCTCCTTAGGTTCAGCTCTGGTTTGGGCCTTCCTCTGTGTGTAGGTCACCCTCAGGTGTCTGTTCCCCACCCAGACTGGAGAGGGTTAAAGCAGCAGCTGATTAGGGCTCTCTTGGTCACTCAATTCAGGGAGAGGGAGGTATACGGTAGTCATAATTGGAATGCGGGGTGAGCCTGTGGTGGCAGAGGCCGGCATGACATTGCAACAACTTGAAGCATGCCATTCATTCTTCCGGGGAAGTTGTCCTTGGATATCATGACCCTAGCAGTGCGGTGCTGCACAGGCTCCCTGGGGGGTTTGGGTAGTGACCTGTGTTTGCGCACAGAATTCTTGGTGGCAGCAGCCTTAGCATTTAATGCCCATCTCTGGGGTCTGAGCTGATAGCCATGGCTCAAGCCCGACTCTGGAGCTCACTTAGGCAGTGCTCTGCCTTCTGCTGGCACATGGGGAAGCAACCCCCTTTCCTCGTGCACCCCAAAACTATGGTCTCTTGCCTCTTCAGCAGGTCCAGTCTTTTTCCCTGACTCCCTCCTGGTTAGTTGTGGCACACTAGCCTCCTTCAGGCTGTCTTCACTCAGCCAACCCCAGTCCTCTTCCTGGGATCTGACCTCCAAAGCCCGAGCTTCAGCTCCCATCCCCCACCCGTCCCGGTAGGTGTGCAGACAAGCAGGTTGGTGAGTTCTGGTTGGCACTGATCCACTGTGCAAGAATCTCTCCACTTTGCCCTCTGCACCCCTGTTGCTGCATTCTTCTCTGTGGCTCTGAGGCTCCCCCCCTGACCACCCCCTGTCCCTGCCAGTGAAGAGGCTTCCTAGTGTGTGGTAACTTTTCCTCCTTCACATCTCCCTCCCAGAGGTGCAGGTCCCATCCCTATTCTTTTGTCTCTGTTTTTTTCTTTTTTTCTCTTTTGCCCTACCCAGGTACGTGCGGAGTTTCTTGCCTTTTGGGAAGTCTGAGGTCTTCTGCCAGCACTCATTATGTGTTCTATAGGAGTTATTCCACATGTAGATGTATTTTTGATGTATTTGTGGGGAGGAAGTTGATCTCCATGTCTTACTCCTCTGCCTTCTTGAAGGTCTCCTCTCTCATATCTTCTTTTGGTCTCACACCTATATAGCCAACTGCTTGTTGGGCATCAGAAGCCTAGATGTGCCACAGATATTTTTCTAAATTCACCAAATCCCAACTTAACTCATCACTTCCCTTTCCTAAACTAGTTGTTTCAGTTAGGAGGCTTTAAGGTACAAATACCAGAAATTAAGTAAATTAAATTATGGTAAAATTATAACAATTTGTTGTCTTTAACAAACACACTGGAGGTGGTCACATATGCTGGCCAATTCAGTGGCTCAGTAGTATCAAGGATCCAGGTCCTTTCCATATGTTTTCTGTATTATCATCAGCATGTCAACTACTCCTCTTATGGTCAAAAAAATGGCCATAGTAGTGCCAGACATTGTTTTTATAATAATGTCCAAACACTGAAAGACAGGGAGATCCTTCCTTTTGAACATTTTTAGAGAGAGAAAATCTTTCCTAGAAGCTCCACAACAGATTTCTCTTCACTTGTCATTGGTAAGAATTGTACCACATGCTTTATGCTTTACAAGTTAGGCTTAGATTCAGCAGCAACACGGCAGAAAAACAAACAAACAAATCAAAACAGGTGACCTAAATATGATAAAATTTTATACAGGAGAACAGAGGTATGCAGTCCAGGGCTGGTATGGTAGCTTCATAAACTCATCAGAAACCCAGGATCCTTCCAGTCTTCTATTTTGTCATCCTTAAGGAATTGCCCATATCTACATGATCCTAGAAGGCTGTTGAAGATCCATTCATCACATCCATGTTCAGGAAGGAATATGGTACAAATAAATGAGAAGGTGTATCCTCTCCATTTTAAAGTCTTCCAATTAAATCTCACTGGCCAAAACTTAGTGGCATAACCACAGCCAGCTGCAAGAAAATCTGGCAGTAATGTGCCAGGCTAAAAATTGGCACTCTATTGCTAAGAATGAAATGGAAAATGGATATTTGGGGATGACCAGCGCTCTGAAGAACATAATCCTTTTAAATCAATCACTGGAGAAGGAAATAAAATTTCCATTATTAGTTCATACCAGTGACTCCCAGTCAGGGGTGATTTTGTCCTCCAGGAAACATTTGACAATGTCTGGAGACATTTTTAGTTATCACAACTTGGGGGAAGTGTTGCTACTAGTACCTGGTAGTTAGAAGACCAGGAAGCTGCTAAACATCCTGCAAAGCACAAGACAGGACCCCACATCAAAGAATTACTTAGCCTAAAATGTTAATAAGGCTGGGAGCTTAGAAACTCTGGCTTAGACTTATCAAGATCTACCACAAACTTACCTTGGGCTCTTGGGCTGGAGAAAAGCCCAGGCTTCTCTAGCTTTCCATATGTCAGTGAATGGTAAATAATCTATCCAGCTGTCCAGGCTAAAATTCTGGGAATTGTCCTTCCTTGGCTTAAAACTCTACAGTGGCTTCTCATTGCTTTCAGGATAAAGACAAAACCCTTAATATGACCTGAGAGAACCTACATTGTCTGGGCTCTACCAGCTTTGTAACATACCACTCTCCCCTTGCTCTCTGTGGTCCAGCTATACTGGCCTTTTCTTTCAGTTTCTCAAATGTGTTATAGTCTTTCCCAACTCTCCTCTGCTTCATCTTTCAGATCCAACTTCAGTAGACTGATAGCATTAGTGGTCTTAATTATTCACCCTTCCCTCTATCCATGCCCACTGGCATGTAATATTGTAGTATCCTTCCACTCTGACTAGACCTGCCTATGTGATTTGCTTCAGTCAGTGGAAAGTTGGCATAAGTGACAGGGTGCTGATTCTGAAGCTAGGCATTGAGAAACATTTTGTGCCTTCTCATCCCTGTAGTCAATCCAAGACAAGCCCAGACAAAATCAGTAGAACCTCAGATGACCTGCAGATATTTGAGTGTGAAATAAATGCTTATTGTTATATGGCATTGAGATTCTGTGATTGTTATGCAGCATAACTGTGGCAGAAGCTGACTGATAAACACCTCAATCCAATATCACCAAATTCTGTTCATTCTACTGCTTGTCATCCCACTGACTCAGTTCTGACCTTTAAAATGTTCTAACTGGTCTCCCTATTTCTAGGCCTTCCCTCCTCCAGCCAATCCTCCACACTGCTTCCATAATTATCATTCAAAACAAAAGAAAACAAAAAATTATCATGTTACTCTCCTGCTTAAAATTCTTTGATGTCTCTCCATTGCCTTCAGGATAAGATCCAAACCCCTAAGCCTTACATTGCAGGCTTCCTTTCTATGCTACTTTTACCTTTAAAATCTCATCTGCTTTGTCCTCCCTGGTATCCCCCAATCACAAGGCTCAAACATGCTCTGTACTTTAAAGCCTGTAGACCTCTACTCTTCCCTCTGTTCCCTTCCCTCCCCTCATTTGGGTAAAATTCATTTTCAGCTTTCTAGGTGAACTCAAATACCAGTTCTTCTGTGCGGCCTTCCCTGATTCCCTTCACTTCCTCTCAGATGGAAAATATCATGCCTCTCCTTTGTGCTTCCATGAGGAGCTGTTTAGCTCACACTTCCTTTAGCTTTGAATTATAATTAGTTCCTTAAGCAGTCACCTGTCCCATCCCCTGTGAACTTCCTTTTGTTATTTTTATCCCAGTCCCCTTCCTTGCTCCCACAACCTCCCCATATCTAACATGGAACCTGGAACAAAGTAAGTAATGTGTGTTGCAAAGGAAGAAATCTCTAATTTTAAGCCTGTAATGATAGATCTTTAAGGTGTTATATTAGGGGCAGTTATATCCCATCAAATTATCTTCCCTTCCCTGCCTTCACATTTCCAACCATAATTATCTATTAATAAGAAAGTCATTGGGGTAACAAACTCTCCCTTTGAAAGTTATATAACACCAAGGAGGGGGGAAGTCTTCATTACTGTGTAGCCTAGGTCTTTCCTCTCATATATCTACCTGAGATAAGGTAATAAGCATTTTGTTGTATACAGAAGTGGAGCACAGATGCTCTGTAGAGCTGTACAGGATGCACATTCCAGCTCTAAGTGGTGCCACTCAGAGAGGTTCGGGGTAGGGGTGTGGAGTGGGGGCTAAGTATAGTGACTCTGAAATACAGGAAATAAGAGAGAGAGTAACTGGAGAGTGCTGAGGAGGCCAAGAGAGGAGAGGATACGTGAAGAGAGATGAGACAATGAGAGAAATGATAAAAAAAGAAAGTCTGGAGGCTATAGCAATTTTTCCATGTGCCTCTAGTCTATGAGCCTTTATTCTGCAGCAATCTTAGAACATGAAGACCATGATCCAGGACAGAATTGCCTTGGAGAGGGTAAACACACACTTTGTGGGTGGTCTGCCTACTAAGCCCATGGTACCAAATATCCTCAGCCTTTGCTTCCATGCCCAACTTTATGCTTCAAGGAGTTTCCAAATACTTCTTGCTCTGTATCTCAATTCCCTAGTTTGCCACTGACTCCCTGTGTGACCTTGGGTTGATCCTTTCTACTCTTTAGGCTTCTGGGTCCCCATTTGTAGCATGAGTGGGGGGTTGATAAAATGTTTTACAAGGATTTGACTCAAGGATACTGTGTATCTATGATTCCATAACTATAAGGTGTGTTTGTGAGTGTGAGTGTATAGGTATGTATATGAATTTGGACATGTCTCTGCCCCTTGGGCTTCAGTTAACTTATAAAATGGGTATATTTGATCCAGGTCTCTTAAGGTCCTTCAAGTTTATAAATATCCATAATTCCACAATTCTGCAGTCCAAGTCTTTTCCTCTAAGTCAGATTTTCTTTTTTTGTATCTTTATTATCCTCCTATCCATTTTCTCTGTAGCTCAAGGATGCTTCCCTTCTTGCAACTCCCAGAAAGAAACATGAATATTTCTAGGCCCTGCCCTAGATCTGGGGAGCTGTGTTCCCTTCTGGTCACACTACTCTCAGCTCCAAAGAGCTATGAAAATGCCAGCTGCTTGGAGCTGTCTCCCACTGCTAATAGGTTTTTTTTTCCAGTTGTCTTGAGAAACTAAATTATTCTCCAAATAAACTCCACTTAGGTTTATAATAAATGTGATTTAAGTGAAAAAATTATCACCCACTTAGGCTGAGAAAACCACTTCAATCTCTCCAGGGAAGAAATGCTTTCATTAACCAGGGCCTCTCCCAGAGTCTTCAAGGCAAAGACCTCACCCTGGGGGTGGCACTCAGAGAAATGCAAATACTGTTGGACTGGAGTGAGCTCACAACTAGTCCCAGCCCTCCTGAGGGACACAGACATTCAGGGTCCATTGAGCCCTCAAGGGGATCATCCTAGACAGCTCCCTTCCCTCAAGCTGGGCAGCCTTTCTTCCAAGCCAGACAGTTGCGATCTCTCCTGTTTGTAAAGATCTTTGGATGTCTCATTACTATTCAAGCCACAATTTAAAGATCCATATGGATTCTTAAAGATCATCAGATCTAACTGCCTTGTTGAAGAGAGGCAGTTCTCTCAGTCTCTGGGGAGACTGAGGCCTAGAGAAAAAAAAAAAGGACTTGCCCAAGGTCACAGGATCAATCAGTGGCAATACCAGAGTCTCCTCAGCCTGTGGAAGAGCAGCAACCACATAGTAGTTTGATTTTTACAATTCTCCCTACCTCATTCTTTCCCATTTATCACCCAGTGCTCTAGTCTAAATCATGCTTGTCAGTTTTTGGTTTTGTGTGAGTACCCAATTTTTGGATGCAATGGAAACTATCAGAGAGTGGGACCTACACTTACCTACAGTCTGGCTCAAAGCATTTACCAGCCACATCTGATTCTGTTTGGGACCTTGGTTATCTGACAGCATAAGCCTATTACGAGCCCCTGGTATTTTTTTAATGACTTCTCTGGCTGAGTTCCCAGCCTCTTTATCCATAATCAAGGACAGCTGCCCCATCCTTCACACAGACAGGAGCTGCTGTAGGCCCTGAAATCTCCGTCTCTCCCTAAGAAACACCTCTAAGAGCATGTTCCATAGAAGGAAGAGAGTGGAATGGAATCTTTCAACTCTGAAAATCTTGGTGACTTAGTCCTCTTCCATTCCAACTCCTGTTTCTCTCCAGAACCCACCCTCAACACTAGTCCCCTCTGCTGACAGGTAGCCTAGTGCATTCTAGTACCATATATCTTCATAAAACAGGAGGCCTGGCAATACATTTTAGGACAACGTGAAAGAGGGACTTATAAACTCTGTTATTGGAAAGTCTAGGGCACACATAGAATATGATTCCCATAGCTGCATTTTTTGTTCATTCACTTGTCAATAATTCATTCATTTCTTAACAGTCACCAAGTGTCTATTGTGGGTCAGGCTATGTGTGACATGCTGGGGATAAAGAAATAAGGCACAGACCGTTATCTTCAAGGAGTCCACAGATTAGTAGGAGCAAGTGTGACAATTTTATAATATACAGTGATCCATGTCAGATCAGGGTTAGGTACAAAATGTTGAGTAAGTATATGTGAATGCCTTATTTTGCTTAGGGGATTCCAGCAACATTTCACAAAGGAGATAATTTTTCAGTAATTTTGTAAGGAAAAAAGGGAGTTTGCTGACAAAAATAAGAAAGAGTACCCCAAGCAGTGGGACTACCATATCAAAAGCCCATGGCTGAATTTTAATAGCTAACATTTATTGAGAACCTACTATGTGTCAGGTACTTTATGCATTAACTCATTTAATCCAGACAATAACCCTATGAAGTAGGTAATATTGCAACCTTATTTACAGATGGGAAACCAAGACACATAAAGGTTATACGACTTGCCCAAGGCTACTTTAACTAGGGAATAGGGGAGGCATTATTTGTACCCAAACAGTTGGACGTCAGAAGTGGAGCTCTTAACCACTACATGGTTTTGCTTCCTTCAGACGGTAGTGGGAAATAGCTTGACTGGGATGTAGGGCTGGAGAAGTAGAGACACAGAGAGTGAAAATTCAAGAAGCAGGTTGGAGAGACCCTAATCAAAAGGTCAAGTGGAGAAACAAAGAGGAGACATTGGAATGGGGAAGGCATTTGCATTAGTTATGACTCTTCAGGTACAAATTCACGTCTATGTGGAATACCCTATTTGCTCACCTCTATGTAAGACACTATTGCCACCTCCCAAGGAGGCTTAGGCAAGTTTCCAGAAAAATGGGAGAAGGGCCTCTAATTCCCAGTTTCTCATGGCCACCTCTGACACCCTTGTTATCCAAGACCAGCCAATGGGCCATGAATGAGGCAAGCTGGAAACCACCGGAGGTCATAGGGCCCCAGGCAACTGCTGTCTTTGGCCTTAGTTTGGAAAGAGCTCGTGAGGCTCAAGAGAGGTAGTATTTCAGATTTGGGAGGGAGCTGGGTGAGCAGAGATGTCATTTCCTGAGAGGTGGTGCCAGTGAGGTACCACTGAGGTGCCTCGGTGAGAATTTGTCTTCTGGCCACAAAAACTTGCTTTCAAAATTTAACCACATTAATAAGGTTTTCTTTTTTCATCATTCTTTCTGCGTTTAATCTTTTTTTTAGTAGTTAATAATTTTTTTGTGTGAAATAGCAGTCACTTTCAGTTATGTTGCAAAGAAGCAGAAAATGGGTGTGGCAGACACTGCTTGTCCTTACCCAATATCCATTCTCCTCTTCCTGTCTAACAGAACTCTGATTTTGTTTGGGGCAGAAGTGGGCCCAGCAGGGGTGGGGGAAACCTATACTTCTTAGCCTCCCTCAGCTTGCAGAGGGGTAGCCAGAAGATTTAGTTCTGACCAATGATATGCAAGCAGAAGTAACTGTGTGGCAATTTCACAAAAGAGTTTTTAAAAGAGGGTAGACTCAGTGGACACATAACTTTTGCCTTTTCCTGTCCTTACTTCCTACAATGCAGACATGGTGCCTGGTGCTATAGGGGCTATCTGTCTCATAGATAGACTCCTATATATACCCTGAGGATGATACCACAGGTAAGAATAGTAGAACATAGAGACACAGGGGCCTGGATACCCAGTGGGTCCTGGACTCTAACTCTTGATTTCTTGCTGAATATATATGTATATATATTACCCCTACTTGTTTAAACCTCTGGGTTTGTTTGTATGCTTGTTTGCTTTTATTATTTGTTGCCAGATGCAATCCAAATTGGTATAGTTCGCATAACTTCTTGAGCTGGAGTTTAAAGACAGAATCCACTATGGAAGAGGTGATCCTGAGGGATGAGCTGGGGGCAGCCCCTCCTTCTTTCCTGCAGGCTTTTCTTCCCAAGCTTCTCTTTGTCCAAACCTGGGAATTTCTTCTGTTCTGATTAAATCAGGAAGGCTGTTCCCTTACAAGGAGTGGCAGTGAGGACCAGAGCCTTCGAGGGAAAGCGAAACCCAGGAGATAAAATATGGGCATCTGATACAAGCTGTACCTTCCCTCCTACATCTGTCTTTCGGAAATCTTCTCTGGCAAAATCTAGGATGTTCCCTGTTCTGTTTCTTTTTAAATATGCAAATTTAATGAGTTAATGACTACAAGCAAGACAAAGTGATAAAATTGTGCTTCTTTTTTTTTTTTTGCGGTTCGCGGGCCTCTCACTGTTGTGGCCTCTCCGGTTGCGGAGCACAGGCTACGGATGCGCAGGCTCAACGCCATGGCTCACAGGCCCAGCCGCTCCGCGGCATGTGGGATCTTCCTGGACCGGGGCACAAACCTGTGTGCCCTGCATCTGCAGGCAGACTCTCATCCACTGCGCCACCAGGGAAGCCCTGTGCTTCTTCTATAGACTCGTGACAATGAGATGTTTAGCTATAATTTTCCAATACAAACTTGAAACAATATTCGTATTGAATAAACACCTTCATAAATGAGTCATGTGATGAACACAGAAATTTTGACCAAAGCAAATTGTAAATTGTTGGAATTATTCATATTTTTAATTCAACATGTTTGCTCTATTTAAAAATTAATACCTGTAGAATATCACAATAGATTATATTTTCAGACATTACAGAGAAGGTATATACCATTGTTTATAATCCTTAAAGTACCTCTTAAATTAGAAAATACTGCTATGCTACATATCAAAATTAAAAAACAAAACAAAACAAAAAACATACTGGTTTATTTAAAATATAAACATTTTATTTTATAAATTACTTTAAAATAATAGATATTGATGTGCATTTTAAAAGCACATTAATTCCATCATAACCAATTGGCAAAATTTAGGACAATCATACATCATTTCCATATTCCTTGGTTAAAATTTTTCCTTTATTGTGGCAATTAAATTTAAAAGTAAAATAATGAATTACTGGAAAAATATCAACATCATAATGATTTGCCAGTTTTTTCCAATGGAATAGAATTTAGAATTATGTATCCACTTTAGAAATACTGCAAAGCTCAAACTAGTTGGGAGAATTTAACAACCATTTTTAAGTTCACAAAATACAGTATTTTCATTTAATATTTATAAATATACAGTACTGTTTCCTATACCAATACAGCATTGTACAATAAGTGTAATGCCATCTAAAACTTACAAAGGAGACTCATTTAAACAAGTAGTAAGATAAACAGTAGTACCCATGTTTAGGCACACAAATTGTAAAACTGCAGTTTACTTTTTATGATTGGTTCTGTGCAATTAAAAATGAGACAGATACAAAATAATTAGATATGCAAGAAATAGCTATTCACAGTTAAATGGTGACATTCTGTGCATATTTCATACATCATTTTATGCATATTTTTTCTATTTTTTAACTTCAAAATAAAAAGTACTGGTTTTCTATGGGTTATAAAACGACATAAAAATAAGTATAATCCAAGAGAATGTAATGCAGGTGTTATTTTGAAGTTAACAAACTATGGCTTAGATCCACTGCAAAATATTTTCAAATCCAAATAATACTTACAGAAACAATTCTACACAGAAAAAAAATATTGCTTGCCTCCACAGAAACCAATAATTTATAAAAACAACGTTCATTTTTAATTAACCTACATATTAAAGTCACACATAGCCTGACTTTAATAGTCAAACTTAATGTCACTATAAAAGAATGCAGATTGGACCGTTGTTTTGGACTATAAATTTTCACATGAATGAAATTTTATAAAGCTGGAATGGCATAAAATGATATCTATATAAATCAGAGGTTTAATTTTTTTTCCTTAACAGTCTTAGGTACCAACCAGATGAAGTTGCTGGTAACTCATACACTGATGATTTTTGAGGTATATTGGGAAGGGAAGGTTGGTTATTACCACTATGACTCTTGCTGATTCTACTCATAGTCCTGCAAATGGAAGGAAACCAAGGATGAAGAGACTGAATTGGTCTAGGCAAACAAGAAGAGGTAGAAGGACTAACTCCTGCTGGGCCTTGTCACTCCCAGAGTCACTATTCAGTTCTCCAACATTTGTCAGTCCATCTCTTTCATGACTAATCTTCTGTATAAAATGGCATTGGTAGTTTGGGAGTTTAGTATTGACATGTACACACTGCTATATTTAAAGTAGATAACCAACAATGACCTACTGTATAGCACAGGGAACTCTGCTCAATATTATGTAATAACCTAAATGGGAAAAGATTTTGGAAAAGAATATATACATGTACATGTATAACTGAATCACTTTGCTGAACACCCGAAACTATCAAAACATTGTAAATCAACTATACTCCAATATAAAATTTAAAAATAAATTTTAAAAAGTGACGTTGGAATCTTGATAAAGATTGCAGTGAATCTATCAATGACTTTGAATGGACATTATTATTTTTTTGGCTGCACCTTGTGACATGCGGGATAATTCCCCAACCAGGGATCGAAACCCATGCTCCCCACAGTGGAAGCACAGAGTCTTAACCACTAACCACCAGGGAAGTCCCTGGATGGACATTTTAACAATATTAATTTTTCCAATTCATGAACACAAGATATTCTATTTATTTGTGTCTTCTGTAATTTCTTTTATCAATTTCTTGTCCTTTTCACTGTAGAAATCTTTTACCTCCTTGATTAAATGTATTCTTAATATTTCATTGTTTTTCATGCTGCTGTAAATGGAATCATTTTCTTTATTTCTCTATTAGATAATTTGTTGTTAGGATATATAAATACCATTTTTCACAGAAGAAGAAAAACAGTTCTAAAATGTGTATGGAACCAAACAGAAAAAACACTGAATAACCAAAGCCATCCTGAGAATGAAAAGCAAAGTGAGAGGCATCATACTTCCTGATTCCAAGATATATTATAAAGTTATGGTAAATAAAAAATTATGGCACAGGGATAAAAATAGACAAATAGACCAATGGAACAGAATCAAGAAACCTGAAATAAATCCATGCATATAGAGTCAACTAAAATTTGACAAGTGAGCCAAGAATACACAGGGGGAAAAGTCAGTTTTTTAAATTAATGGTCCTGGGAAAATTCGCATGTAATAGACTGAAACACACCCCTATCTTACACCATTCACAAAAATTAACTTCAAATAGATTAAATACTTAAATGCAATGCCTGAATCCATAAAACTCCTAAAGGAAAACATAGGGACAAAGCTTCTTGACATGTGTCTTGGCAATTAGTTTTTGCATATGACACCTAAAGCACAAGCAACAAAAATAAAAATAAACAGGTGAGACTATATCATACTAAAATCCTTCTTCACAGCAAAATAAATAATTAACAAAGTAAAAAGGCAACCTACATAATGGGAAAAATATTTGCAAATCATACATTTGATAAGGAGGTAATATCCAAAATATATAAAGAACTCTTACAACACAATAGTGAAAAAAAAAACAATTTAAAAATGGGCAAAGAATCTTAATAGACATTTTTTCCAATGAAGATATAAAAATGGCAAATAGGTACATGGAAAAGTGTTCAACACTAGTAATCATTAGGGAAATGCAAATCAAAGCCATAAAAAGTTGTCCCCTCACCCTTCTTAGACTGAATATCTACAAAAAGACAAGAGATGCAAATGCTGATGAAGATGTGGAGAAAAGGGGACCTTTATGCACTGTTGATGGGAATGTAAATTTGTACAGCATCTATGGAAAACAGTATGGAGTTCTTTAAAAAACTAAAAATAAAGCTACCATATGATCCATTAATAACAATTCTGGGTATATATATGAATAAAACGAAAACAATAACCCAAAAAGACATCTACTCTCTTACGTTTATTACAGATTTATTTATAATAGCCAAGACTTGGAAACACCTGAATATATTGATTGATAAATGGATAAGTTGTTATATGAATACAAAATGGAATATTACTCATCCATAAAAGAGTGAAATAATGCTGCTTATGACAAAATGGATGTACCTTGAGGGCATACTGCTAAGTGAAATAAGTCAGACAGATAAGACAAATACTGTATGATGTCACCTATCTGTTGAGTTTTTTAAAAAAACTCACAGAAAAAGTCATCAGATATGTGGCTAACAGAGATGGGGGTGGAGGTGGAGGAACTGGAAGAAGAAGGCCAAAAGATACAAACTTGCAGTTAAAAAATAAATAAATACTAAGAATGCAATGTACAACATGATGACTATATATATATATATATATATATTTAACATCTTTATTGGAGTATAATTTCTTTAAAAATGTGTGTTAGTTTCTGCTCTATAATAAAGTAAATCAGGCCTTACATTTAGGTCATTAATCCATTTTGAGCTTATTTTTGGGTAGGGTGTTATGGAGTGTTCTAATCTCATACTTTTACATATACCTGCCCAGTTTTCACAGCACCACTTATTGAAGAAGCTGTCTTTTCTACACTGTATATTCTTGCCTCCTTTATCAAACATAAGGTGACCATATTGCGTGGGTTTATATCTGGGCTTTCTATCCTGTTCCATTGATCTATCTTTCTGTTTTTGTGCCAGTACCATACTGTCTTGATTACTGTAGCTTTGTAGTATAGTCTGAAGTCAGGGAGCCTGATTCCTCCAGCTCCATTTTTTGTTCTCAAGATTGCTTTGGCTATTCGGGGTCTTTTGTGTTCCCATACAAATTGTGAAATTTTTTGACCTAGTTCTGTAAAAAATGCCAGGGGTAGTTTGATAGGGATTGCATTGAATCTGTAGATTGCTTTGGGTAGTAGAGTCATTTTCACAATGTTGATTCTTCCAATCCAACAACATGCTATATCTCTCAATCTATTTGTATCATCTTTAATTTCTTTCAACAGTGTGTTATAATTTTCTGCATACAGGTCTTTTGTCTCCTTAGGTAGGTTTATTCCTAGATATTTTATTCTTTTTCTTGCAGTGGTAAATGGGAGTGCTTTCTTGATTTCAATTTCAGATTTTTCATCATTAGTGTATAGGAATGCCAGAGATTTCTATGCATTAATTTTGTATCCTGCTACTTTACCAAATTCATTGATTAGCTCTAGTAGTTTTCTGGTAGCATCTTTAGGATTCTCTATGTATAGTATCATGTCATCTGCAAACAGTGACAGTTTTACTTCTTCTTTTCCAATTTGGATTCCTTTTATTTCCTTTTCTTCTCTGATTGATGTGGCTAAAATTTCCAAAACTATGCATTGAATAATAGTGATCAGAGTAGGGATCCTTGTCTTGTTCCTGATCTTACTGGAAATGGTTTCAGTTTTTCACCATTGAGGACAATGTTGGTTGTGGGTTTGTCATATATGGCCTTTATTATGTTGAGGAAAGTTCCCTCTATGCTTACTTTCTGCAGGGTTTTTATCGTAAAAAATGTGTTGAATTTTGTCGAAAGCTTTCTCTGCATCTATTGAGGTGATCATATGGCTTCTCTCCTTCAATTTGTTAATGTGGTGTATCATGTTGATTGATTTGCGTATATTGAAGAATCCTTGCATTCCTGGAATAAACCCCACTTGATCATGGAGTATGACCCTTTTAATGTGCCGTTGGATTCTGTTTGCTAGTATTTTGTTGAGGGTTTTTGCGTCTATGTTCATCAGTGATATTGGCCTGTAGTTTTCTTTCTTTGTGACATCTTTGCCTGGTTTGGGTATCAGGGTGATGTTGGCCTCATAGAATGAGTTTGCAAGTGTTCTGCCCTCTGCCATATTTTGGAAGAGTTTGAGAAAAATATGTGTTAGCTCTTCCCTAAAGGTTTGATAGAATTCGCCTGTGAAGCCATCTGGTGCTGGGCTATTGTTGGAAGATTTTTAATCACCATTTCAATTTCAATACTTGTGATTTGTCTGTTCATATTTTCTATTTCTTCATGGTTCAGTCTCAGCAGTTGTGCATTTCTAAGAATTTGTCCGTTTCTTACAGGTTGTACATTTTATTGGAATAGAGTTGCTTGTAGTAATCTCTCATGATCTTTTGTATTTCTGCAGTGTCAGTTGTTACTTCTCCTTTTTCATTTCTAATTCTATTGACTTGAGTCTTCTCCCTTTTTTTCTTGATGAGGCTGGCTAACGGTTTATCAATTTTGTTTATCTTCTCAAAGAACCAGCTTTTAGTTTTACTGATCTTCACTCTCATTTCCTTCATTTCTTTTTCATTTATTTCTGATCTGATCTTTATGATTTCTTTCTTTCTGCTAACTTTGGGGATTTTTGTTCTTCTTTCTCTAATTGCTTTAGGTTCAAGGTTATGTGGTTTATTTGAGATGTTTCCTGTTTCTTAAGGTAGGATTGTATAGCTATAAACTTCCCACTTAGAACTGCTTTTGCTTCATCCCATAGGTTTGGGGTCGTCGTGTCTCCATTGTCATTTGTTTCTAGGTATTTTTTGATTTCCTCTTTGATTTCTTCAGTGATCACTTCATTATTAAGTAGTGTATTGTTTAGCCTCCATTTGCTTGTATATTTTACAGATCTTTTCCTGTAATTGATAACTAGTCTCATAGCATTGTGGTCGGAAAAGATACTTGATACAATTTCAATTTTCTTAAATTTACCAAGGATTAATTTGTGACCCAAGATATGATCTATCCTGGAGAATGTTTCATGAGCACTTGAGAAAAATGTGTATTCCGTTGTTTTTGGATGGAATGTCCTATAAATATCAATTAGGTCCACCTTGTTTAATGTATAATTTGAGGCTTGTGTTTCCTTATTTATTTTCATTTTCAGTGATCTGTCCATTGGTGAAAGTGGGGTGTTAAAGTCACCTACTATGAATGTGTTACTGTCGATTTCCCCTTTTTTTTTTAACATCTTTATTGGGGTATAATTGCTTTACAATGGTGTGTTAGTTTCTGCTTTATAACAAAGTGAATCAGTTATACATATACATATGTTCCCATATCTCTTCCCTCTTGCGTCTCCCTCCCTCCCACCCTCCCTATCCCACCCCTCCAGGCTGTCACAAAGCACCAAACCAATATCCCTGTGCCATGCGGCTGCTTCCAACTAGCTATCTACCTTACTACGTTTGTTAGTGTGTATATGTCCATGACTCTCTCTCGCCCTGTCACAGCTCACCCTTCCCCCTCCCCATAACCTCAAGTCCGTTCTCTAGGAGGTCTGCGTCTTTATTCCTGCCTTACCCCTAGGTTCTTCATGACATTTTTTTTTCTTAAATTCCATATATATGTGTTAGCATACGGTATTTGTCTTTTTCTTTCTGACTTACTTCACTCTGTATGACAGACTCTAGGTCTATCCACCTCATTACAAATAGCTCAATTTCGTTTCTTTTTATGGCTGAGTAATATTCCATTGTATATATGTGCCACATCTTCTTTATCCATTCATCTGATGATGGGCACTTAGGTTGTTTCCACCTCCGGGCTATTGTAAATAGAGCTGCAATGAACATTTTGGTACATGACCCTTTTTGAATTTCGGTTTTCTCAGGGTATATGCCCAGTAGTGGGATTGCTGGGTCATATGGTAGTTCTATTTGTAGCTTTTTAAGGAACCTCCATACTGTTCTCCATAGTGGCTGAACCAATTCACATTCCCACCAGCAGTGCAAGAGTGTTCCCTTTTCTCCACACCCTCTCCAGCATTTATTGTTTCTAGATTTTTTGATGATGGCCATTCTGACTGGTGTGAGATGATATCTCATTTTAGTTTGGATTTGCATTTCTCTAATGATTAATGATGTTGAGCATTCTTTCATGTGTTTGTTGGCATTCTGTATATCTTCTTTGGAGAAATGTCTATTTAGGTCTTCTGCCCATTTTTGGATTGGGTTGTTTGTTTTTTTGTTATTGAGCTGCATGAGCTGCTTGTAAATTTTGGAGATTAATCCTTTGTCGGTTACTTCATTTGCAAATATTTTCTCCCATTCTGAGGGCTGTCTTTTGGTCTTGTTTATGGTTTCCTTTGCTGTGCAAAAGCTTTGAAGTTTCATTAGGTCCCATTTGTTTATTTTTGTTTTTATTTCCATTCTTCTAGGAGGTGGGTCAGAAAGGATCCTGCTGTGATTTATGTCATAGAGTGTTCTGCCTATGTTTTCCTCTAAGAGTTTGATAGTTTCTGGCCTTATATTTAGGTCTTTAATCCATTTTGAGCTTATTTTTGTGTATGCTGTTAGGAAGTGATCTAATCTCATACTTTTACATGTACCGGTCCAGTTTTTCCAGCACCATTTATTGAAGAGGCTGTCCTTTCTCCACTGTACATTCCTGCCACCTTTATCAAAGATAAGGTGTCCATATGTGCATGGGTTTATCTCTGGGCTTTCTATCCTCTTCCATTGATCTATCTTTCTGTTTTTGTGCCAGTACCATACCGTCTTGATAACTGTAGCTTTGTAGTATAGTCTGAAGTGAGGGAGCCTGATTCCTCCAGTTCCTTTTTCGTTCTCAAGATTGCTTTGGCTATTCGGGGTCTTTTGTGTTTCCATACAAATTGCAAAATTTTTTGTTCTAGTTCTGTGAAAAATGCCAGTGGTAGTTTGATAGGGATTGCATTGAATCTATAGATTGCTTTGGGTAGTAGAGTCATTTTCACAATGTTGATTCTTCCAATCCAAGAACATGGTATATCTCTCCATCTATTTGTATCATCTTTAATTTCTTTCATCAGTGTCTTATAATTTTCTCCATACAGGTCTTTCGTCTCCTTAGGTAGGTTTATTCCTAGATATTTTATTCTTTTTGTTGCAATGGTAAATGGGAGTGTTTTCTTGATTTCACTTTCAGATTTTTCATAATTAGTATATGGGAATGCCAGAGATTTCTGTGCATTAATTTTGTATCCTGCCACTTTACCAAATTCATTGATTAGCTCTAGTAGTTTTCTGGTAGCATCTTTAGGATTCTCTATGTATAGGATCATGTCATCTGCAAACAGTGACAGCTTTACTTCTTCTTTTCCGATTTGGATTCCTTTTATTTCCTTTTTTTCTCTGATTGCTGTGGCTAAAACTTCCAAAACTATGTTGAATAAGAGTGGTGAGAGTGGGCAACCTTGTCTTGTTCCTGATCTTAGTGGAAATGCTTTCAGTTTTTCACCATTGAGGATGATGTTTGCTGTGGGCTTGTCATATATGGCCTTTATTATGTTGAGGAAAGTTCCCTCTATGCCTACTTTCTGCAGGGTTTTTATCATAAATGGGTGTTGAATTTTGTCAAAAGCTTTCTCTGCATCTATTGAGATGATCATGTGGTTTTTCTTCTTCAATTTGTTAATATGGTTTATCACATTGATAGATTTGCGTATATGAAGAATCCTTGCATTCCTGGAATAAACCCCACTTGATCATGGTGTATGATCCTTTCAATGTGCTGTTGGATTCTGTTTGCTAGTATTTTGTTGAGGATTTTTGCATCTATGTTCATCAGTGTTCATCTTTTTCATTTATTTCTGATCTGATTTTTATGATTTCTTTCCTTCTGCTAGCTTTGGGGTTTTTTTGTTCTTCTTTCTCTAATTGCTTGAGGTGCAAGGTTAGGTTGTTTATTCTAGATGCTTCCTGCTTCTTAAGGTGGGCTTGTATTGCTATAAACTTCCCCCTTAGAACTGCTTTTGCTGCATCCCACAAGTTTTGGGTCTTTGTGTCTCCATTGTCACTTGTTTCTAGGTATTTTTTGATTTCCTCTTTGATTTCTTCAGTGATCACTTCATTATTAAGTAGTGTATTGTTTAGCCTCCATGTGTTTGTATTTTTTACAGATCTTTTCCTGTAATTGATATCTAGTCTCATGGCATTGTGGTCAGAAAAGATACTTGATACAATTTCAATTTTCTTAAATTTACCAAGGCTTGATTTGTGACCCAAGATATGATCTATCCTGGAGAATGTTCCATGAGCACTTGAGAAAAATGTGTATTCTGTTGTTTTTGGATGGAGTGTCCTATAAATATCAATTAAGTCCATCTTGTTTAATGTATCATTTAAAGCTTGTGTTTCCTTATTTATTTTCATTTTGGATGATCTGTCCATAGGTGAAAGTGGAGTGTTTAAGTCCCCTACTATGAATGTGTTACTGTCGATTTCCCCTTTTATGGCTGTTAGTATTTGCCTTATGTATTGAGGTGCTCCTATGTTGGGTGCATAAATATTTACAATTGTTATATCTTCTTCTTGGATCGATCCCTTGATCATTATGTAGTGTCTTTCTTTGTCTCTTGTAATAGTCTTTATTTTAATGTCTATTTTTTTCTGATTTGAGAATTACTACTGCAGCTTTCTTTTGATTTCCATTTGCATGGAATACCTTTTTCCATCCCCTCACTTTCAGTCTGTATGTGTCCCTAGGTCTGAAATGGGTGTCTTGTAGACAGCATATATATGGGTCTTGTTTTGGATCCATTCAGCCAGTCTGTGTCTTTTGGTGGGAGCATTTAATCCATTTACATTTGAGGTAATTATCGATATGTATGTTCCTATTCCCATTTTCTTAATTGTTTTGGGTATGTTATTGTAGGTCTTTTCCTTCTCTTGTGTTTGTTGCCTACAGAAGTTCCTTTAGCATTTGTTGTAAATCTGGTTTCATGGTACTGAACTCTCTCAGCTTTTGCTTGTATGTAAAGGTTTTAATTTCTCCATCAATCTGAATGAAATCCTTGCTGGGTAGAGTAATCTTGGTTGTAGGTTTTTCTCCTTCATCACTTTAAATATGTCCTGCCAGACCGTTCTGGCTTGCAGAGTTTCTGCTGAAAGACCAGCTGTTAACCTTATGGAGATTCCCTTGCGTGGTATTTGTTGTTTTTCCCTTGCTGCTTTTAATCTCTTTTCTTTGTATTTAATTTTTGATAGTTTGATTAATATGTGTCATTGCGTGTTTCTCCTTGGATTGATCCTGTATGGGACTCTATGTGGTTCCTTGACTTGATTAAATATTTCCTTTCCCATATTAGGGAAGTTTTCAACTATAATCTCTTCAAATATTTTCTCAGTCCCTTTCTTTTTCTCTTCTTCTTCTGAGACCCCTATAATTTGAATGTTGGTACATTTAATGTTGTCCCAGAGGTCTCTGAGAGTGTCCTCAGTTCTTTTCATTCTTTTTTCTTTATTCTGCTCTGCAGTAGTTATTTCCACTATTTTATCTTCCAGGTCACTTACTTGTTCTTCTGCCTCAGTTATTCTGCTATTGATCCCTTTTAGAGTATTTCTAATTTCATTTATTGTGTTGTTCATCATTGCTTGTTTCCTCTTTAGTTCTTCTAGGTCCTTGTTAAATATTTCTTACATTTCCTCTATTCTATTTCCAAAATTTTTGATCATATTTACTATCATTATTCTGAATTCTTTTTTAGGTAGACTGACTATTTCCTCTTCGTTTGTTAGGTCTGGTGGGTTTTACCTTGCTCCTTCATCTGCTGTGTTGTTTTTTTTTTTTTTTTTTTTTTCTCATTCTGCTTATCTTACTGTGTTGGGGGTCTCCTTTTTGCAGGCTGCAGGTTCGTAGTTCCCATTGTTTTTGGTGTCTGTCCCGAGTGGCTAAGGTTGGTTCAGTGGGTTGTGTAGGCTTCCTGGATGAGGGGACTAGTGCCTGTGTTCTGGTGGATAAGGCTGGATCTTGTCTTTCTGGTGGGCAGGTCCACGTCTGGTGGTGGGTTTTGGTGTGTCTGTGGCCTTATTATGATTTTAGGCAGCCTCTCTGCTAATGGGTAGGGTTGTGTTCCTGTCTTGCTAGTTGTTTGGCATAGGGTTTCCAGCACTGTAGCTTGCTTGTCGTTGAGTGAAGCTGGGTGCTGGTTTTGAGATGGAGATCTCTGGGAGGTTTTTGCAGTTTGATATTACGTGGAACTGGGAGGTCTCTTGTGGACCAATGTCCTGAACTTGGCCGTCCCACCTCTGAGGCACAGCACTGACTCCTGCCTGGATCACCAAGAGCCTTTCATCACATGGTTGAGAATAAAAGGGAGAAAAGTGGAAAGAAAGAAAGAGGATAAAATAAATAAATAGTTATTAAAATAAAAAAAATAATTATTAAGAAACAAAAATTTTTAGAAGTTAAAAAAAAAGATGTACGGACAGAAGCCTAGGGCAAATGGTGAAAGCAAAGCTATACAGACAAAATCTCACACAGAAGCATACACATACACACTCACAAAAATTGGATAAGGGGTAAAAATAATGTATCTTGCTCTCAAAGTCCACCTCCTCAATTTTGGATGATTAATTATCTATTCAGGTATTCCACAGATGCTGGGTACATCAAATTGATGGTGAAGATTTAATCCGCTGCTCCTGAGGCTGCTGGGAGAAATTTCCCTTTCTCTTCTTCTTTCGCATAGCTTCTTGGGTTCAGCTTTGGATTTGGCCCTGCCTCTGCGTGTAAGTTGCCTGAGGGCCTCTGTTCTTCACTCAGACATGCTGGGGTTAAAGGAGCAGCTGATTAGGGGGCTCTGGTTCACTCAGGCAGTGTGGAGGAAGAGGTATGGAATGCGGGGCGAGCCTGCAGCAGCACAGCCCAGCACAACAGCCTGAGGCACGCCGTGTGTTCTCCCGGGGAACTAGTCTCTGGATCACTGGACCCTAGCAGTGACGGGCTGTACAGGCTTCTGTGAGAGGATGTGTGGATAGTGACCTGTGCTTGCACACAGGCTTCTTGGTGGTTGCAGCAGCAGCCTTAGCATCTCATGCTTGTCTCTGTGGTCCCTGCTGATAGCCGTAGCTCGGACCCATCTCTGGAACTCCGTTTTTTTTCGGAAATTTAACATTTTTTTTAATCTTTAAAAGAATACTATTTTCTAAAGTGTCATGGTCTGTCATTTAGGATATTTAACAAAATAGCTCCCTTTATTAACTAAAAATTAACAAATAAACATTGCTGTGGAAGAAAGTAAAAAGTAAAAATCCAACAGAGTTATCCTGAGCAAATATCAGAAACTTCTAAGTGCTGAGTTTAACCTTTGTTTAGAAATTCTTTGGTACTTTAAGCTGTATTTGTGATATTTAGACATATCTTAGGATATATTAACATGTGCATATGTATTTTATCAGCATGTATGAAAACAAGTAATCCAAAATTATTCAAGCCATACTTTTACCCACTGCCTATAGCTTTCGACTATACTGCTTTCAAATAATAAATGTTATGTGTCTTTTTTTCAAATTCTATTGTTTTTAAGCAATTTGATTATTATTATCATCAAATAATATACCTTATACTTCTCTTTATGTTTCTTATGATTTGAGTTTTTGGACTTGAATCTGTGTGGGTGTATAAATTTCATCAAATTTGGAAAAATTTTAGCTATTAGTTTCTCAAATATGTTCTGTCTCCCCATCACTCTCCTCTCTTTTGTTGATTCCAATTACACATTTATTAGGCCTATTGAAGTTGTTTCACAGCTCACTGAAGCTCTGTTCCTTTTCCCCCCATTTTCCCCCTGTATTTAAAATGTTATTTTTTTTACATCTTTATTGGAGTATAATTGCTTTACAATGGTGTGCTAGTTTCTGCTTTATAAAAAAGTGAATCAGTTATACATATACATATGTTCCCATATCTCTCCCCTCTTGCATCTCCCTCCCTCCCACCCTCCCTATGCCACCCCACTAGGTGGTCACAAAGCACCGAGCTGATCTCCCTGTACTATGCAGCTGCTTCCCACTAGCTATCTATTTTACATTTGGTACAGTATATATGTCCATGCCACTCTCTCGCTTTGTCACAGCTTACCCTTACACCTCCCCATATCCTCAAGTCCATTCTCTAGTAGGTCTATGTCTTTAGTCCGGTCTTACCCCTAGGTTCTTCATGACCTTTTTTTTCTTAAATTCCATATATATGTGTAAGTATACGGTATTTGACTCACTCTTTCTGACTTATTTCACTCTGTATGACAGACTCTAGGTCTATCTACCTCAATACAAATAGCTCAATTTCGTTTCTTTTTATGGCTGAGTAATATTCCATTGTATATATGTGCCATACCTTCTTTATCCATTCATCCGATGATGGACAGTTAGGTTGTTTCTATCTCTGGACTATTGTAAATAGAGCTGCAATGAACATTTTGGTACATGACTCTATTTGAATTTTGGTTTTCTCAGGGTATGTGCCCAGTAGTGGGATTGCTGGGTCATACAGTAGTTCTATTTGTAGTTTTTAAGGAATCTCCATACTGTTCTCCATAGTGGCTGTACCAATTCATATTCCCACCAGCAGTGCAAGAGTGTTCCCTTTTCTCCACACCCTCTCCAGCATTTATAATTTCTACATTTTTGGATGATGACCATTCTGACTCATGTGAGATGATATCTCATTGTAGTTTTGATTTGCATTTCTCTAATGATTAATGATGTTGAGCATTCTTTCATGTGTTTGTTGGCAGTCTGTATATCTTCTTTGGAGAAATGTCTATTTAGGTCTTCTGCCCGGTTTTGGATTGGGTTGTTTGTGTTTTTGTTATTGAGCTGCATGAGCTGCTTATAAATTTTGGAGATTACTCCTTTGTCATTTGCTTCATTTGCAAATATTTTCTCCCATTCTGAGGGTTGTCTTTTGGTCTTGTTTATGGTTTCCTTTGCTGTGCAAAAGTTTTGAAGTTTCATTAGGTCCCATTTGTTTAATTTTGTTTTTATTTCCATTCCTCTAGGAGGTGGGTCAAAAAGGATCTTGCTGTGATTTATGTCATAGAGTGTTCTGCCTATGTTTTCCTCTAAGAGTATGATAGTTTCTGGCTTTATATTTAGGTCTTTATTCCACTTTGTGCTTATTCTTGTGTATGGTGATAGGGAGTGATCTAATCTCATACTTTTACATGTACCTGTCCAGTTTTTCCAGCACCACTTATTGAAGAGTCTGTCCTTTCTCCACTGTATATTCCTGCCTCCTTTATCAGAGATAAGATGACCATACGTGCGTGGGTTTATCTCTGGGCATTCTATCCTGTTCTATTGATCTATATTCCTGCTTTTGTTCCAGAACCATACTGTCTTGATTACTGTAACCTTGTAGTATAGTCTGAAGTCAGGGAGCCTGATTCCACCAGCTCCATTTTTTATTCTCAAGATTGCTTTTGCTATTCGGGTCTTTTGTGTTTCTATACAAATTGTGAAACTTTTTGTCCTAGTTCTGTGAAAAATGCCAGTGGTAGTTTGATAGAGATTGCATTGAATCTGTAGATTGCTTTGGATAGTAGAGTCATTTTCACAATATTGATTCTTCCAATCCAAGAACATGGTATATCTCTCCATCTATTTGTATCATCTTTAATTTCTTTCATCAGTGCCTTATAATTTTCTGCATACAGTTCTTTTGTCTCCTTAGGTAGGTTTATTCCTAGATATTTTATTCTTTTCTTGCAGTGGTAAATGGGAGTGTTTTCTTGATTTCACTTTCAGATTTTTCATCATTAGTGTATATGAATGCAAGAGATTTCTGTGCATTAATTTTGTATCCTGCCACTTTACCAAATTCATTGATTAGCTCTAGTAGTTTTCTGGTAGCATCTTTAGGATTCTCTATGTATAGTATCATGTCATCTGCAAACAGTGACAGCTTTACTTCTTTTCCCACTTGGATTCCTTTTATTTCCTTTTCTTCTCTGCTTGCTTTGGCTAAAACTTCAAAATACTATGCTGAATAAGAGTGGTGAGAGTGGGCAACCTTGTCCTGTTCCTTGTCTTAGTGGAAATGCTTTCAGTTTTCCACCATTGAGGACAATGTTGGCTGTGGGTTTGTCATACATGGCCTTTATTATGTTGAGGAAAGTTCCCTCTATGCCTACTTTATGGAGGAATTTTATCATAAATAGGTGTTGAATTTTGTTGAAATCTTTCTCTGCATCTATTGAGATGATCATATGGTTTTTCTCCTTCAGTTTGTTAATATGGTATATCACATTGATTGATTTGTGTACATTGAAGGATACTAGCATTCCTGGAGTAAATCCCACTTGATCATGGTGTATGATCCTTTTACGGTGCTGTTGGATTCTGTTTGCTAATATTTTGTTGAGGATATTTTCATCTATGTTCATCAGTGATATTGGCCTGTAGTTTTCTTTCTTTGTGTTGTCCTTGTCTGGTTTTGGTATCAGCGTGATGGTGGCCTTGTAGAATGAGTTTGGGAGTGTTCCTCCCTCTGCTATATTTTGGAAGAGTTTGAGAAGTATAGGTGTTCGCTCTTCTCTAAAAGTTTGACAGAATTCACCTGAAGCTCTCTGGTCCTGGATTTTATTTGTTGGAAGATTTTTAATCACAATTTCAATTTCAGTGCTTGTGATTGGTCTTTTCATATTTTCTTTATCTTCCTGATTCAGCCTTGGCAGGTTGTGCATTTCTAACTATTTGTCCATTTCTTCCAGATTGTGCATTTTATTGGCATAGAGTTGCTTGTAGTAACCTCTCATGATCTTATGTATTTCTGCAGTGTCAGTTGTTATTTCTCCTTTTTCATTTCTAATTCTATTGATTTGAGTCTTCTCCCTTTTTTTCTTGATGAGTCTGGTTAATGGTTTATCAATTTCATTTATCTTCTCAAAGAATCAGCTTTTAATTTTATTGATGTTTGTTGTTTTTTCATTCATTTCTTTTTTCATTTATTTCTGATCTGATTTTTATGATTTCTTTCTTTCTGGTAACTTTGGTGTTTTTTTCTTCTTCTTTCTCTATTAGCTTTAGGTGCAAGGTTAGCTTGTTTATTCGAGATGTTTCCTTTTTCTTAAAGTTGGATTTTATTGCCAAAATCTTCCCTCTTAGAACTGCTTTTGCTGCATCCCATAGGTTTTGGGTCGTTGTGTATCCATTGTCATTTGTTTCTAGGTATTTTTTGATTTCCTATTTGATTTCTTCAGCGATCACTTTGTTATTAAGTAGTGTATTGTTTAGCCTCCTTGTGTTTGTATTTTTTCAGGTATTTTCCTGTAATTTATTTCTAGTCTCATAGCATTGTGGTCGGAAAAGATACTTGATACAATTTCAATTTTCTTAAATTTACCAAGGCTTGATTTGTGACACAAGATATGATCTATCCAGGAGAATGTTCCATGAGCACTTGAGAAAAATGTGTATTCTGTTGTTTTTGGATGGTATGTCCTATAAATATCAATTAAGTTCATCTCATTTAATATATCATGTAAAGCTTACATTTCCTTATTTATTTTCATTTTGGATGATCTGTCCATTGGTGAAAGTGGGGTGTTAAACTCCACTCCTATGAATGTGTTACTGTTGATTTCCCCTTTTATGGCTGTTAGTAGTTGCCTTACGTATTGAGGTGCTCCTATGTCGGGTGTATATATATTTACAATTCTTATATCTTCTTCTTGTATCGATCCCTTGATCACTATGTAGTGTCCTTCCTTGTCTGTTGTAATAGTCTTTATTTTAAAGTCTATTTTGTCTGGAGAATTCCTACTCCAGCTTTCTTTTGGTTTCCATTTGCATGGAATATCTTTTTCCATCCCCTCACTTTCTGTCTGTATGTGTCCCTACGTCTGAAGTGGTTCTCTTGTAGACAGCATATACATGGGTTTTGGTTTTCTCTCCATTCAGCCAGTCTTTGTCTTTTGGTGGAAGCATTTAATCCATTTACATTTAAGGTAATTATCGATATGTATGTTCCTATTCCCATTTTCTTAATTGTTTTGAGTTCGTTATTGTAGTTATTTTCCTTCTCTTGTGTATCTTGCCTAGAGAAGTTCCTTTAGGTTTTGTTGTAAAGCTGGTTTTGTGGTGCTGAACTCTCTCAGCTTTTGCTTGTCTGTAACGATTTTAATATCTCCATCAAATTTGAATGAGCTCCTTGCTGAATAGAATAATCTTGGTTTCAGGTTTTTCTCCTTCATCACTTTAAATATGTCCTACCAGTCCCTTGTGGCTCGCAGAGTTTCTGCTGAAAGATCAGCTGTTAACCTAATGGGGATTCACTTGTGTGTTATTTGTTGTTTTTCCCTTGCTGCTTTTAATATGTTTTCTTTGCATTTAATTTTTGACAGTTTGATTAATGTGTCTTGGCGGAAGATAGCGGAAGAGTAAGATGCGGAGATCACCTTCCTCCCCACAGATACACCAGGAATACATCTACACGTGGAACAACTCCTACAGAACACCTACTGAACGCTGGCAGAAGACCTCAGACCTCCCAAAAGGCAAGAAACTCCCCACATACCTGGGTAGGGCAAAAGAAAAAAAAGAAAAAACAGAGACAAAAGAATAAGGACGGCACCTGCACCAGTGGGAGGGAGCTGTGAAGGAGGAAAAGTTTCCACACACTAGGAAGCCCCTTCATGGGCGGAGTCTGCAGGGGGCAGAGGGGGGAGCTTCGGAGCCGCGGAGGAGTGCACAGCAACGGGTGCGGAGGGCAAAGCGGGGAGATTCCCGCACAGAGGATTGGTGCCGACCGGCACTCACCAGCCCGAGAGGCTTGTCTGCTCACCCGCAGGGGCGGGTGGGGCTGCGAGCTGAGGCCGGAGCGCAGGGAGAGGACTGGGGTTGGCGGCTTGAACATAGCCTGAAGGGATTAGTGCACCATGTCTAGCTGGGAGGGAGTCCGGGGAAAAGTCTGCACCTGTCGAAGAGGCAAGAGACTTTTTCTTCCCTCTTTGTTTCCTGGTGCGTGAGGAGAGAGGTTTAAGAACGCTGCTTAAAGGAGCTCCAGAGACGGGCGCGAGCCGTGGCTAAAAGCGTGAACCCCAGAGACGGGCGTGAGCCGCGGCTGAAAGCGCGGAACCCAGAGACGGGCGCGAGCCGCGGCTGAAAGCGCGGACCCCAGAGACGGGCGGGAGACGATAAGGCTGCTATTGCCGTCACCGAGGGGCCTGTGTGCGAGCACAGGTCACTCTCCACACCCCTCTCCCGCGGAGCCTGTGCAGCCCACCACTGCCAGGTTACCGGGATCCAGGGACAACTTCCCCGGGAGAACGCACAGCGGGCCTCAGGCTGGTGCAAAGTCGCGCCGGCCTTTGCTGCCACAGGCCCGCCCCACAAGCTGTGCCCCTCCCGCCACGCCGCCCTGAGTGCGCCAGAGCCCCCAAATCAGCGGCTCTTTTAACCCCGCCCTGTCTGAGCAAAAAACAGACGCCCTCCAGCGACCTACACGCAGTGGCAGGGCCAAATCCAAAGCTGAGCCCCTGGAAGCTGTGAGAACAAAGAAGAGAAAGGGAAATCTCTCCCAGCAGCCTCAGAAGCAGCGGATTAAAGCTCCACAATCAACTTCATATACCCTGCATCTGTGGAATACCTGAATAGACAACCAATCATCCCAAATTAAGGAAGTGGACTTTAGGAGCAAGATCTATGATTTTTTTCCCTTTTCCTCTTTTTGTGAATGTATATGTGTATACTTCTGTGTGAGATCTTGTCTGTATAGTCTTGCTTCCACCATTTGTCCTAGGGTTCTATCCGTCCATGGTTTTTTTTTAAAATTTTTTTTCTTAATAATCAATTTTAATTTTAATAACGTTATTATACTTTACCTTCGCTCTTTCTTTCTTTCTTTCTTTCTTTCTTTCTTTCTTTCCTTCCTTCCTTCCCTCCTTTAGACAACGAATCATCCCAAATTGAGGAGGTGGTCTCTGACAGCAAGATTTATGATTTTTCCCCCTTTACCTCTTTTAGTGAGGGTGTATGTGTATGCTTCTGTGTAAGATTTTGTCTGTATAGCTTTGCTTCCAACATTTGTCCTAAGGTTCTATCCGTCCCTTTTTTTTTTTTCTAAATAAGAATTTTTTAATTCAATAATTTTATTATACTTTATTTTATTTTTACTGTATCTTCTTTCTTTCTGTCTTTTTTCCTTCTTTCCCTCCTTCCTTCCTTCCTCCCTCCCTCCCTCCCTCCTTTCTTTCCTTCTTCTTTGCTTCTTTCTTTCTTTCTTCCTTCCTTCCTTCCCTCCTTTCCTTCTTTCTTTCCTCATACTTCTACTAATTCCCTCTACTTTTTCTCCCTTTTATTCTGAGCCGTGTGGATGAAAAGCTCTTGGTGCTCCAGCCAGGAGTCAGGGCTCTGCCTCTGAGGTAGGAGAGCCAACTTCAGGACACTGGTCAACAAGAGACCTCCCAGCTCCACATAATATCAAACGCCGAAAATCTCGCAGAGACCTCCATCTTAACACCAGCACCCAGCTTCACTCAACGACCAGCAAGCCACAGTGCTGGACAACCTATGCCAAACAACTAGCAAGACAGGAACACAACCCCACCCATTAGCAGAGAGGCTGCCTAAAATAATAATAAGGCCACAGACACCCCAAAACACACCACCAGACATGAACCTGCCCACTAGAGAGACAAGATCCAGTCTCATCCACCACAACACAGGCACTAGTCCCCTCCACCAGGAAACCTACACAACCCACTGAACCAACCTTAGCCACTGGGGACAGACATCAAAAACAGCAGGAACTACGAACCTGCAGCCTGCAAAAAGGAGACCCCCAACACAGTAAGATAAGCAAAATGAGAAGACAGAAAAACACACAGCAGATAAAGGAGCAAGATAAAAATGCACCAGACCTAACAAATGAAGAGGAAATAGGCAGCTTACCTGAAAAAGAATTCAGAATAATGATAGTAAGGATGATCCGAAATCTTGGAGATAGAATGGACAATAGAATGGACAAAATGGAAGCATCAGTTAACAAGGATCTAGAAGAACTAAAGATGAAACAAGCAACGATGAACAACACAATAAATGAAATTAAAAGTACTCTAGATGGGATCAATAGCAGAATAACTGAGGCAGAAGAACGGATAGGTGACCTGGAAGATAAAATAGTGGAAATAACTACTGCAGAGCAGAATAAAGAAAAAAGAATGAAAAGAACTGAGGACACTCTCAGAGACCTCTGGGACAACATTAAACGCACCAACATTCGAATTATAGGGGTTCCAGAAGAAGAAGAGAAAAAGAAAGGGACTGAGAAGATATTTGAAGAGATTATAGTTAAAAACTTCCCTAATATGGGAAAGGAAATAGTTAATCAAGTCCAGGAAGCACAGAGAGTACCATACAGGATAAATACAAGGAGAAATACGCCAAGACACATATTAATCAAACTGTCAAAAATTAAATACAAAGAAAGCATATTAAAAGCAGCAAGGGAAAAACAACAAATAACACATAAGGGAATCCCCATAAGGTTAACAGCTGATCTCTCAGCAGAAACCCTACAAGCCAGAAGGGAGTGGCAGGACATACTGAAAGTGATGAAGGAGAAAAACCTGCAGCCAAGACTGCTCTACCCAGCAAGGATCTCATTCAGATTTGATGGAGAAATTAAAACCTTTACAGACAAGCAAAAGCTGTGAGACTTCAGCACCATCAAACCAGCTTTACAACAAATGCTAAAGGATCTTCTCTAGGCAAGAAACATAAGAGAAGGAAAAGACCTATAATAACGAACCCAAAACAATTTAGAAAATGGGAATAGGAACATACCTATCGATAATTACCTTAAATGTAAATGGACTAAATGGTCCCACCAAAAGACACAGATTAACTGAATGGATACAAAAACAAGACCCATATATATGCTATCTACAAGAGACCCACTTCAGACCTAGAGACACATACAGACTGAAAGTAAGGTGATGGAAAAAGATATTCAATGCAAATGGAAACCAAAAGAAAGCTGGAGTAGCAATTCTCATATCAGACAAAATAGACTTTAAAATAAGGACTATTAAAAGAGACAAAGAAGGACACTACATAATGATCAAGGGATCGATCCAAGAAGAAGATATAACAATTGTAAATATTTATGCACCCAACATAGGAGGCCCTCAATACATAAGGCAAATACTAACAGCCATAAAAGGGGAAATCGACAGTAACACATTCATAGTAGGGGACTTAAACACTCCACTTTCACCTATGGACAGATCATCCAAAATGAAAATAAATAAGGAAACACAAGCTTTAAATGATACATTAAACAAGATGGACTTAATTGATATTTATAGGACACTCCATCCAAAAACAACAGAATACACATTTTTCTCAAGTGCTCATGGAACATTCTCCAGGATAGATCATATCTTGGGTCACAAATCAAGCCTTGGTAAATTTAAGAAAATTGAAATTGTATCAAATATCTTTTCTGACCACAATGCCATGAGACTAGATATCAATTACAGGAAAAGATCTGTAAAAAATACAAACACATGGAGGCTAAACAATACACTACTTAATAATGAAGTGATCACTGAAGAAATCAAAGAGGAAATCAAAAAATACCTAGAAACAAGTGACAATGGAGACACAAAGACCCAAAACTTGTGGGATGCAGCAAAAGCAGTTCTAAGGGGGAAGTTTATAGCAATACAAGCCCACCTTAAGAAGCAGGAAGCATCTAGAATAAACAACCTAACCTTGCACCTCAAGCAATTAGAGAAAGAAGAACAAAAAAACCCCAAAGCTAGCAGAAGGAAAGAAATCATAAAAATCAGATCAGAAATAAATGAAAAAGAAATGAAGGAAACAATAGCAAAGATCAAATAAAACTAAAAGCTGGTTCTTTGAGAAGATAAACAAAATAGATAAACCACTAGCCAGACTCATCAAGAAAAAAAGGGAGAAGACTCAAATCAATAGAATTAGAAATGAAAAAGGAGAGGTAACAACTGACACTACAGAAATAAAAGAGATCATGAGAGATTACTACAAGCAACTCTATGCCAATAAAATGGACATTCTGGAAGAAATGGACAAATGCTTAGAAATGCACAACCTGCCAAGACTGAATCAGGAAGAAATAGAAAATATGAACAGACCAATCACAAGCACTGAAATTGAAACTGTGATTAAAAATCTTCCAACAAAGAAAAGCCCAGGACCAGATGGCTTCACAGGCGAATTCTATCAAACATTTAGAGAAGAGCTAACACCTATCCTTCTCAAACTCTTCCAAAATATAGCAGAGGGAGGAACACTCCCAAACTCCTTCTACGAGGCCACCATCACCTCGATACCAAAACCAGGCAGGGATGTCACAAAGAAAGAAAACTACAGACCAATATCACTGATGAACATAGATGCAAAATCCTCAACAGAATACTAGCAAACAGAATCCAACAGCACATTAAAAGGATCATACACCATGATCAAGTGGGGTTTATTCCAGGAATGCAAGGATTCTTCAATATACGCAAATCTATCAATGTGATAAACCATATTAACAAATTGAAGGAGAAAAACCATATGATCATCTCAATAGATGCAGAGAAAGCTTTTGACAAAATTCAACACCCATTTATGATAAAAACCCTGCAGAAAGTAGGCATAGAGGGAACTTTCCTCAACATAATAAAGGCCATATACGACAAGCCCACAGCAAACATCATCCTCAATGGTGAAAAACTGAAAGCATTTCCACTAAGATCAGGAACAAGACAAGGCTGCCCACTCTCACCACTCTTATTCAACATAGTTTTGGAAGTTTTAGCCACAGCAACCAGAAAAGAAAAGGAAATAAAAGGAATCCAAATCGGAAAAGAAGTAAAGCTGTCACTGTTTGCAGATGACATGATCCTATACATAGAGAATCCTAAAGATGCTACCAGAAAACTACTAGAGCTAATCAATGAATTTGGTAAAGTAGCAGGATACAAAATTAATGCACAGAAATCTCTGGCATTCCTATATACTAATGATGAAAAATCTGAAAGTGAAATCAAGAAAACACTCCCATTTACCATTGCAACAAAAAGAATAAAATATCTAGGAATAAACCTACCTAAGGAGACAAAAGACCTGTATGCAGAAAGTTATAAGACACTGATGAAAGAAATTAAAGATGATACAAATAGAGGGAGAGTTATACCATGTTCTTGGATTGGAAGAATCAACATTGTGAAAATGACTCTACTACCCAAAGCAATCTATAGATTCAATGCAATCCCTATCAAACTACCACTGGCATTTTTCACAGAACTAGAACAAAAAATTTCGCAATTTGTATGGAAACACAAAAGACCCCGAATAGCCAAAGCAATCTTGAGAACAAAAAAAGGAACTGGAGGAATCAGGCTCCCTGACTTCAGACTATACTACAAAGCTACAGTTATCAAGACAGTATGGTACTGGCACAAAAACAGAAAGATAGATCAATGGAACAGAATAGAAAGCCCAGAGATAAACCCATGCACATATGGACACCTTATCTTTGATAAAGGTGGCAGGAATGTACAGTGGAGAAAGGACAGCCTCTTCAATAAGTGGTGCTGGGAAAACTGGACAGGTACATGTAAAAGAATGAAATTAGAACACTCCCTAACACCATACACAAAAATAAGCTCAAAATGGATTAAAGACCTAAATATAAGGCCAGAAACTATCAAACTCTTAGAGGAAAACATAGGCAGAACACTCTATGACATAAATCACAGCAAGATTCTTTCTGACCCACCCCCTAGAGTAATGGAAATAAAAACAAAAATAAACAAATGGGACCTAATGAAACTTCAAAGCTTTTGCACAGCAAAGGAAACCATAAACAAGACCAAAAGACAACCCTCAGAATGGGAGAAAATATTTGCAAATGAAGCAACCGACAAAGGATTAATCTCCAAAATTTACAAGCAGCTCATGCAGCTCAATAACAAAAGAACAAACAACCCAATCCAAAAATGGGCAGAAGACCTAAATAGACATTTCTCCAGAGAAGATATACAGACTGCCAACAATCACATGAAAGAATGCTCAACATCATTAATCATTAGAGAAATGCAAATCAAAACTACAATGAGATATCATCTCACACCAGTCAGAATGGCCATCATCAAAAAATCTAGAAACAATAAATGCTGGAGAGGGTGTGGAGAAAAGGGAACCCTCTTGCACTTCTGGTGGGAATGTGAATTGGTTCAGCCACTATGGAGAACAGTATGGAGGTTCCTTAAAAAACTACAAATAGAACTACCATATGACCCAGCATTCCCACTACTGGGCATATACCCTGAGAAAACCGAAATTCAAAAAGAGTCATGTACCAAAATGTTCATCGCAGCTCTATTTACAATAGCCCGGAGATGGAAACAACCTAAGTGCCCATCATCGGATGAATGGATAAAGAAGATGTGGCACATATATACAATGGAATATTACTCAGCCATAAAAAGAAACGAAATTGAGCTATTTGTAATGAGGTGGATAGACCTAGAGTCTGTCATACAGAGTGAAGTAAGTCAGAAAGAAAAAGACAAATACCGTATGCTAACACATATATATGGAATTTAAGAAAAAAGAAATGTCATGACGAACCTAGGGGTAAGGCAGGAATAAAGACACAGACCTCCTAGAGAACGGACTTGAGGATATGGGGAGGGGGAAGGGTGAACTGTAACGGGGCGAGAGAGAGTCATGGACATATACACACTAACAAACGTAGTAAGGTAGATAGCTAGTGGGAAACAGCCGCATGGCACAGGGATATTGGCTCGGTGCTTTGTGACAGCCTGGAGGGGTGGGATAGGGAGGGTGGGAGGGAGGGAGACGCAAGAGGGAAGAGATATGGGAACATATGTATATGTATAACTGATTCACTTTGTTATAAAGCAGAAGCTAACACACCATTGTAAAGTAATTATACCCCAATAAAGATGTTAAAAAATAAATAAATAAATAAAAATAAAAAAATAAAAATAAAAAAATTAAAAAAAAAATAAAAACTCTCTAAAAAGAAATTTCCACATCCATATGGTTTCAGAGAATTCTACCAAATATATAAAAATTAATTAAGATAAATTCTAAGCCATCTCCTTCAGAAAAAAAGGAAGAAAGAATACTTCCCATTCTATTTTTGAAGCTAGTAATGTCTAATAACAAAACTGGGCAAAGAAAATATTTTAAAAGATTATTACACACAAATATCCCGTATGAAATTAGACACAAAAAATATTGGAAACTAAACTGCACAAATATATAAAAACAATTATACACCAGGACAAAATGTGGTCTATTCCAGGAGTACAAATATTTTTAAAGTAATCAATGTAATAAACCATATTAACAGAGCAAACTCTAAATATCACATAATCATATCAATCAATGTAGATAAATCATCTGACAAATGTCAACTGAGTTTTAGGATAAACTCACAGAAAAATAGGAATAGAGATGAACTAGTGATAAGTCGATAGACAGCACATACAAAAAACCTACACTAATATTATACTTAATAGGGAAATGCTAAACGCTTAGTGCTGGAAGTTCTAGCTACTATAATAAAATAACTAAAGTAAACAATGTAATACAGATCAATAAAAAAAAGAAAACCATCACAATTCATAGATAACAAAATTGTCTACACAGAAAATCCAAAAGTGTCTACAAGGAAAAATGTCTCCTCGAACAAATAAATGAATTCAAAAGATTTCAGAATAAAGATAATAAAGAAAAAATTCTATTTCTATATGCTAATAATGGGGAGTGATACTAAACATACAATGCAATTTATGATTGTTCAATAGAATGAAATACTTAGGTATAAATCTAACAAAACATGTGCAGGACTTGTATGCTAAAAATGAAAACATGGTGATGAGAAAAATCAAAGAATATCTAAATAAATTGAAAGACACAGTGTATATGGATTGAAAGAGCAACATAATAAAAATATGAATACAGATTTAATGCAATTCCTATCAAAATTCCAGCAAGAGCTTTGTAGTTGTAGACAACATTATTTTCAAAGTTATTAGAAAGGCCAAGTAAATGAAATAGGTAAACTAATTTTTGAAAAAAGAGAACAAATTACAAGATTTTTTTCCTTGATATTAATTTGCTGTGAGTGATGCCACTATAAAAGGGTAGTGATACACTCTTTGTCTCTCCCCTTCAGTCTACAACCAATAAAACATCCATAACTCAACAAAGTTGCCTCTGCCCAACACATCAGGACACTGGAGAATTCCACACATCTGTACATCTAAAGGTTTGTGAACTAGAACACATAGAGGAGGCAGAACCAGAGGAAGAGCAAAATGAGTGTCTGTGATCCCAGACCCCTGGACATGGTGGCTGAGCCTGAAGCCCCAGGAAACCCAGTAGCATCTGGAGAGATAGCACACATGACTCTAACCTCACAGCCACAGCAGTGCCAACAGCCACAGGGAATCAGTCAGCAGCAACAGGGCCTGCAAGTCCATCCCTCCAGTCACAAAAGTGCCCACAATACTGCCTAACCTTGCCTTCAGGAGTAGCACCCACAAATTTGACAACCCCAAACACAGCAGACGTACCCACAAACCCAGATCCCACCCACCCTTCCCCTCCCCTCATGGCAGCAGAACCTATGACTCAGGAGGCTCCAAATGTTTTGAAGGTGCCCACCATCCCAGTGCCCCCAGCAGTGATATCAGCAAAACCAGCAGTAGCAAAGCACCAACAATGCTGAATTCACAAGCACTGACAATGAGGGCACCACCAGGCAACATTTCTGACAGAGTTGGGGGAGGGTGGAAAGTGCCAATTTGCAAATATAACCAAAAGCAGCTCAGGTAAGAGAAACCAAAAACTTGTGCTATAGTGCAACATACCAGAAAACAAATAAAAAGACCTCTAATTTCTAACCTGTTGAATCATTACCATCAAGTCAAAAAAAAAAAAAAACCTTTACCTAAAGAGAAAAGGTGCTAACTACTTCCAATGACCTGACATAGGAACACATCATCAAGCACTACTGAGAAACACAGTATAACAAAAAGACATGACGATTCTCCAGTTACTTTATTGTGATCTAACTGATAGAGAATTCAAAATAACTGTCATGAAGAAATTCAGTGAACTTCAATATTCTGAAAGGCAGTTCAATGAGATCAGGAATAAAATTAATGAACAAAAGGAACACTTTAACAAAGATATTAAAACTCATAAAAAAAAGAAACAAATTCTGGAGCTGACAAACTCAAAAAATGAAGAATGCATTAGAAAATAATGGAAATAGAACAAACCAAATTGAAAAGAAAATTAGCAAACGCAAAGATAGAAATCTAGAACAGGTAGAAGAGGACAGAGAATTTAGACATGAAAATATAAAGAAATTCTACAAGAAATATCTCCCTCTATTAGGAAGAGCAACATTACAATAATGGGCAGCCCAGAAGTAGAAAAGAGGCAGAAGGGAACAGAGAGTATAATTTTAAAAATATTTGTTGAGAACTTCTCAAACCTGAAGAAGAAACTGGATATAAAATTCCATGAAGCTAAGATGACACCATATTACCTTAACAAAAAAAGACCCTTTTCCAAGACACATATTGAAACTGTCAAAAGTCAGTGGAAAAGAAAAAATTTAAAGGCAACCAGGGGAAAAAATGATAATGTACAAAAGAACCCCACTAGGTTATGAGAAGTTTTCTCAGAAGAAACTCTACAGGCCTGGAAAAGTGGAAGGGCATACTCAAAATATTAAAAGATAAAAATTCAGCCAAGAGTACCTATCCAGCAAAGTTATCACTCAGATATGGAGAAATGAGGCTTTCCAAAGACAAACAAAAGCTGAGGGAATTCATCGACACAAAACCTTCCTTACAAGAAATGTTGAAAGGAGCTCTTCTATCTGAAATGAAAAGGAAGAAGTACACAAAACCCTGTAAAAGGTTATAAATGGACAGAGAAAATCAGAAAATTGCAACTCTATATCAGAATAGATTATTAAATACTTAATAATATCACAAAGGTTAAAGGGAAAGAAGTTGTAAAAATAACTCGAGCTCCTTCAGTTTTTGAACAAATTCACAATATCAAAAAGGACAATTTGAAACACCAAAAGCATAAAAGTGGAAGAGGAAAAGGACAGAACCCATATAGGAAAATGAAGTTAAGATACTGTCAGCAAAAAAAGGGCAATTTTGTCTATGAGACATTTTATAGAAACAAAACATAAAGCTAAAGCAGAGGCAAAAAACAAAAAAAGAGGAAATGAGAAAAACACCACAAAACTACTAAACTAAAATGGCAGACAAAACACAAGGAAAAGAAACAATGGAGAAACAAGAAAACAATAGTTAAAATGGCAGTACTGAGTCCTTATTTATCAATAATCACCTTAAATGTAAATGGTTTAAATTAACCAATCAAAAAACACAGAGTGGCTAGACCCAACTATACTTTGCCTCCAGGAGGCACATCTCAGTTCTAAAAACAAACAAAGACTCAAAGTGAAGGGATGAAAGCTGATACTCACAGCAAACGGCAATCAAAAGGAAGTGGGTATAGCCATACTCATATCAGACAATACAGATTTCCAGCCCAAAAAAGGTAACAAGAAATAAAGTGGACATTATATAACAATAAAGAGGACAATTCACCAAGAAGACATAAGAGTTATTAATATATATGAACCTCACATAAGAGCATCAAAGTATAAAGAGCAATTATTAACAGACCCAAAGGGAGAAAGTGACTGCCACACAATAATAGTAGAGGACATTAACACTACACTTACATCAATAGATACAACATCTAGACAGAAAGTAAACAAGGAAACAATGGCCTTAAAGGAAACATTAGATTAGAGGGACTAGACGGATTTGTACAGAACATTCCACCCAATGCAATAGAATAATATTCTTCTCAAGTGAAAATGGAACATTCTCAAGTGTAGGTCATACGTTGGGACACAAAAAACAAGACTAACATCATATTAAGCAGCTTTTCTGATCACAACGGTATGATACTAGAAAACAACTAAAAGAAGAAAGCTGGAAAAATCACAAATATGTAGAGACTGAACAACATGTTACTGAATAATATTGAGTCAACAAGGAAATCAAAGAAGAAACTAAATACTACTCAAAAAAAAAAAAAAAAGAAAATACAGCATACCAAAATCTATGGGATGCAGCAAAAACAGTACTAAGGAAAGTTGCAAACCTACAACCAGAAACAAGAAAAATCCCAAATAAACAATCTCACTTTACAACTAAAGTAAGTAGAAAAAGAAGAAAAAATGAAGCCCAAAGTCAGTAGAATGAAGGAAATAATAAAGATCAGAATTGAAATAAATGAAATAGAGGTGAAAAAGACCCATACTTTAAATCTACAAGACATTATTGAGAGAAATTGAAGAAGGTACAAAGAAAGATATCCCATGCTTAAGGATTGGAAGACTTAACATTGTCAAGATGTCTATATTACCCAAAGTAATCTACAGATTCAGTGCAATCCCTATCAAAATCCCACTGATATTTTTTACAGAAATAGAACAAAAAGTCTTAAAACTTAGGCAGAATCACAAAAGACTCTGAATAGGCAAAGCAATCTTCAGAAAAAAAGAACAAAGCTGGAGGTATCACACTCTCTGATTTCAAATGATATTACAAAACTATAGCAATCAAAACTGCATGGTATTGGCAGAACAACAGACACAGAGATCAATGGAACAGAATTGAGAGGATAGAAATAAAACCACCCATATATGGACAATGCATTTATGCCTAAGGAGCAAAAACATACAATAGAGAAAGGATAGTCTCTTAAATACTGGTGCTGGGAAAATTGGACTGCCACATGCAGAAGTGTGAAACTAGGTAATTATCTCACACCACACACAAAAATAAAGTAAGAATCAACTCAAAATGGGTTAAAGATTTCAATGTAAAACCTGACACTATAAAACTAGAAGAAAACATAGGCAGTATGCTCTTTGCCTTCAGATTTAGCAATATATTTCTAGATATGTTTCCACAGTCAGGGGAAACAAAAGCAAAACTAAACAAATGGGACTCCATCAACCTGAACAGCTTCTGCCCAGCAGAGGCAACCATCAACGAAATGTAAAGATAGCTATAGAATGGGAGAAGATATTTGAAAATCATATATCTCATAATGGTGTGATCTCCAAAATCTATGAAGTCATACAACTCAACAACAACAAACAAACCTCAATTAAAATATGAACAGAGGGTCAGACCTTCAAAATGGTGGAGGAGTAAGACATAGAGATCACCTTCCTCCCCAGAAATACATCAAAACTACATCTGCATGCATAACAACTACTACAGAACACCTACTGAATGCTGGCAGAAGACCTCAGACTTCCCAAAAGACAAGAAAATCCCCACATACCTGGGTAGGGCAAAAGAAAAAAGAAAAAACAGAGACAAAAGAGTAGGAATGAGACCTGCACCTCTGGGAGGGAACCGTGAAAGAGGAAAAGTTTCCACACACTAAGAAGCCCCTTCACAGGCAGAGACAGGGGTTGGCGGGGGAAAAGCTTTGGAGCCATTGAGGAGAGTGCAGTAACAGGGGTGCAGAGGGCAAAGTGGAGAGATTCCCGCACAGAGGATCAGTGCTGACCAGACACTTACCAACCTGAAAGGCTTGTCTGCTCATCTACTGGGGCAGGAGGGGCCTGGGAGCTGAGGCTCGGGGTTCAGAGGTCAGATCCCAGGGAGAACACTGTGGGTAGCTGCATGAAGACAGTCTGAAGGGACTAGTGTGACACAGCTAGTCAGGAGAGAGTCCAGGAAAATGTCTGGACCTGATGAAGAGGAAAGAGATCATTGTTTTGGGGTGCTTGAGGAGAGGGGATTCCATGTCCGTGTGCCCACAGAAGGCAGAGAACCACCTAAGCAAGCTCCAGAGACAGGCACTAACCACAACTAACAGCTCAGACCCCAGAGATGAGCATGAAAAGCTAACGCTGCTCTTGCTGCCACCAAGAATCCTGTGTTCAAGAGCAGGTCACTATCCATACACCCTCCTTGGAAGCCTGTGCAGCCCACTACTGCCAGGGTCCTGTGATCCAGGGGCAAATTCCCCAGGAGAACACATGGCATGCCTCAGGCTGTTGCAACATCATGCTGGCCTCTGCTGCTACAGGCTTGCCACGAATTCCAATTATGACTATAGTACCCCTCACTTCCTCCCAGCCTGAGCAAGCAAGAGTGCCATATTCAGTCGTGGCTTTAACCCCCTCCTGTCTGGGCAGGTAACAGATGGCTGAAGGAGACATACATGCAGAGGTGGGGCCAAAACCAAAGCTGAACCCCAGGAGCTGTGCAAAGAAAGAAGACAAAGGGAAATTTCTCCCTGCAGCCTTAGGAGCAGTGGATTAAACCCCACAATCAACTTCATGTATCCTGCATATGTACCCTGCATACAACTAATAATCCCGGAATTGAGGTGGTGGACTATGGGAGCAACTGTAGACTTAGAGTTTGTTGTCTGCAACTGATTTGTTTCTGATTTTTATGTTCATTTAGTTTAGAATTTAGCGCTTGCTATCACTGGTGGATTTGTTTATTGGTTTGGTTGCTCTCTTCTTTTTTATTACTATTTTTTATTTTAATATTTTTTTCATGTTTTCTTTTTTTCTGCCTTTTCTTCTGAGCCATGTAGCTGACAGGGACTTGGTGCTCCAACCTGGTTCAGGCCTGAGTCTCTGAAGTGGGTGAGCTGAGTTCAGGACGTTGGAACACTAAAGACTTCCTGGCCCCACAAAGTACCAATCAGCAAGAGCTGTCCCACACATCTCCCCTCAATGCTAAGACCCAGTTTCACCCAACAGCCAGCAAGCTCTACTGCTGGACACCCCATGTCAAACAAATAGCAAGAGAGGAACACAACCCCACCCATTAGCAGAGAAGCTGCCTAGAATCATACTAAGTTCACAGACACCCCAAAACACTGCCGGACTTGGCCCTGCCCACCAGAATGATATGATCCAGCCCCACCCACTAAAACAAAGGCACTAGTCCTCTCCACCATGAAGCCTTACACGAGCCACCAAACCAACATTACCCACTGGGGGCAGACACCCAAAACAATGGGAAGTGCGAATATGTAGCCTGTGAAAAGGAGAACCCAAACAAAATAAGTTAAAAAAATTATAAGACAAAGAAATATGCAGTAGATGAAGAAGCAAGGTAAAAACCCACCAGAGCAAACAAATGAAGAGGAAACAGGCAGTCTACCTGAAAAAGAATTCGGAGTAATGTTAGTAAAGATGATACAAAACCTTGGGAAAAGAATGGAGAAAATACAAGAAATGTTTAACAAGGACATAGAAGAATTAAAGAGCAAACAAATGATAAATAACACAATAAAGGAAAATTAAAATTCTCTAGAAGGAATCAATAGTGGAATAACTGAGAGAGAAGAACTGATAAGTGACTTGGAAGATAAAATACTGGAAATAACTACAGCAGGGCAGAAAAAAGAATAAAAAGAACTGAAGACAGTCTCAGAGACCTGTGGGGCAACATTAAATGCAACAACATTTCAATAATATGGGTCCCAGAATAAGAAAGGGTCTGATAAAATATTTGAAGAGATTACAGGAGAAAATTTCCCTAACATGGGAAAGGAAATAAACTGGTCGAGAAAGCACAGAGAATCCCATAAAGGATAAATCCAAGGAGAAACATGCCAGGACACATATTAATCATACTATCAAAAATTAAATATGAAGAAAAAATATTAAAAGCAGCAAGAGAAAAGCAACAAATAACATACAAGGGAATCTCCATAAGGTTAACAGCTGATCTTTCAGCAGAAACTCTGCAAGCCAGAAGGGACTGGCAGGACATATTTAAAGTGATGAAAGGGGAAAACCTACAACCAAGATTACTCTACACAGCAAGGATCTCATTCAGATTTGACAGACAAATTAAAACATTTACAGATAAGAAAAGTTAAGAGAATTCAGCACCACTGAACCAGCTTTACAACAAATGCTAAAGGAACGTCTCTAGGCAGGAAACACAAGAGAAGGAAAACACCTAAAATAATAAACCTAAAACAATTAATAAAATGGTAATAGGAACACATATATGTATAACAAACTTAAATGTAAACGGATTAAAGGCTCCAACAAAAAGACACAGACTGCCTGAATGGAAACAAAAACAAGACCCATATATATGCTGTCTAAAAGAGACCCACTTCAGACCTAGGGACACATACAGATTGAAAGTAGGGGATGGAAAAGGATATTCCATGCAAATGGAAATCAAAAGAAAGCTGGAGTAGCAATTCTCATATAAGACAAAATAAACTATAAAATAAAGACTATTACAAGAGACAAAGAAGGACACTACATAATGATCAAGGGATCGATCCAAGAAGAAGGTATAACAATTGTAAATATACATGCATCCCATATAGGAGCACCTCAATACCTAAGGCAAATGCTAACAGCCATGAAAGGGGAAAATGACAGGAACACAAAAAATAGTAGGGAACTTTAACACCCCACTTTCACCAATAGACAGATCATCCAAAATGAAAATCAATAAGGAAACACAAGCTTGAAATGACACATTAAAAAAGATGGACTTAATTGATATTTATAGGACATTCCATTCAAAAAAATCGGAATACACTTTCATCTCAAGTGCTCATGGAACATTCCCCAGGATAGATCATATCTTGGGATACAAATCAAGCCTTGGTAAATTTAAGAAAATTGAAATCATATCAAGTATCTTTTCTGACAACAACACTATGAGACAAGATATCAATTACAGGAAAAAACATGTAAAAATACAAACACATGGAGGCTAACCAGTATGCCACGACATAACCAAGAGATCACTGAAGAAATCAAAGAAGAAATAAAAAAAATCCCTAGAAACAAATGACAGTAAAAACATGACAACCCAAAACCTATGGGATTCAGCAATAACAGTTCTAACAGAGAAGTTTAGAGCAATAGAATCCTACCTCAAGAAACAAGAAAAATTTCAAATAAGCAACCTAAACTTACCCCTGAAGCATTTAGAGATAGAAGAACAAAAAACCCCAAAGGTTAGCAGAAGGAAAGAAATAATAAAAATAAAATTAGAAATAAATGAAAAAATCTGAAGTAAACAATATTAAATATCAATAAAACTAATAGCTGGCTCTTTGAGAAGATAAACAAAATTGACAAAGAATTAGCCAGACTCAACAAGAAAAAAAGGAGAAGACTCAAATCAACAGAATTAGCAATGGAAAAGGAGAAGTAATAACTGACACTGCAGAAATACAAAGGATCATGAGAGATTACTACAAGTAACTCTATGCCAATGAAATGGACAACCTGGAAGAAATGGACAAATTCTTAGAAAAGCACAACCTTCTGAGACTGAACCAGGAAGAAATAGAAAATATAAACAGACCAATCACAAGCACTGAAATTGAAACTGTGATTAAAAATTTTCCAACAAATAAAAGCCCAGGACCAGATGGCTTCACAGGTGAATTCTATCAAACATTTAGAGATTATCTAACACCTATCTTACTCAAACTCTTCCAAAATATACCACAGGGAGAAACACTCCCAAACTCAATCTAGAAGACCACCATCACCCTGATACCAAAACCAGAAAAGATGTCACGAATAAAGAAAAGTACAGGCCAATATCACTGATGCACATAGATGCAAAAAACTTAAACAAAATACTAGCAAACAGAATCCAGAAGCACATTAAAAGGATCATACACTATCATCAAGTGAAGTTTATCCCAGGAATGCAACGATTCTTCAATATACACAAATCAATCAATGTGATACACCATATTAACAGATTGAAGGAGAAAAACCATATGATCTTCTCAACAGATGCAGAAAAATCTTTTGAAAAAATTCAACACCCATTTATGATTAAAAACTCTCCAGAAAGTAGGCATAGAGGGAACCTACCTCAACTTAATAAAGGTCATATATAACAACACACAGCCAACATTGTTCTCAATGGTGAACAATGGAAACCATTTCCTCTAAGATCAGGAACAAGGCAAGGTTGCCCACTCTCACCACTATTATTCAACATAATTTTGGAAGTTTTAGCTACAGTGATCAGAGAAGAAAAGGAAATAAAAGGAATTTAAATAGGCAAAGAACAATTAACACTGTCACTGTTTGCAGATGACGTGATATTCTATATAGAGAATCCTAAAAATGCTACCAGAAAACTATTATGGCTAATCAATGAATTTGGTAAAGAAGCAGCATTAATTAATGAAAAGAAATTTCTTGCATTTCTATACACTAACAATGAAAAATCTGAAAGAGAAATTCAGGAAACACTCCCATTTACCACTGCAACAAAAAAAAATAAAATACCTAGGAATGAACCTACCTAAGGAGACAAAAGACCTCTATGCAGGAAACTAAAAGACACTGTTGAAAGAAATTAAAGACAACACAATAAGATGGAGAGGTATACCGTGTCCTTTGATTAGAATAATCAACATTGTGAAAATGACTACATGACCAAAAGCAATCTACAAATTCAATGCAATCCCTATCAAACTACCAATGGCATTTTTCACAGAACTAGAACAAAAAATTTCACAGTTTGTATGGAAACACAAAAGACCCCAAAGAGCGAATGCAATCTTGAGAAAGGAATACAGAGCTGGAAGAATCAGGCTCTCTGGCTTCAAACTATACTACAAAGCTACAGTAATCAAGAGAGTATGGTACTGGCACACAAATAGAAATATAGATCTATTGAGCATGGTAGAAATCTCAGAGAGAAACCCATGCACATATGGTCACCTTGTTTTTGATAAAGGAGGCAAGAATATACAACGGAGAAAAGACAGTCTCTTCAATAAGTGGTCCTGGGAAAACTGGACAGCTATATGTAAAAGAATTAAATTAGAAAACTTCCTAACACCATACACAAAAATAAACTCAAAATGGATTAAAGATCTAAAGGTAAGGCCAGACACTATAAACCTCTTAGAGGAAGACATAAGAACACTCTTTGACATAAATCATAGCAAGATCGTTTTGAGCCATCTCCTACAGAAATGGAAAGAAAAACAAAAATAAACAAATGGGACCTAATGAAACTTAAAAGCTTTTGCACAGCAAAGGAAACCACAAACAAGATGAAGAAGCAACCCTCAGAATGGTAGAATATATCTGCAAACAAAGCAACTGACAAAGGATTAATCTCCAAAATATGCAAGCAGCTCATGCAACTCAATATCTAAAAAGCAAACAACCCAATCCAAAAATCTTCAGAAGACCTAAGTAGACACTTCTCCAAAGAAGATATACAGATTGCCAACAAACACATGAAAAGATGCTCTAATTTACCATCACTAATCCCTAATCCTTAGATAAATGCAAATCAAAACAACAATTAGTTATCACTTCACACCAGTCAGAATGGCCATCATCAAGAAATCTAGAAACAATAAATGCTGGAGAGGGTGTGGAGAAAAGGGAACCCTCTTGCAGTGTTGGTGGGAATATAAATTGATACAGACACTATGGAGAACAGTATGGAGTTTCCTTAAAAAACTAAAAATAGAACTACCATATATGACCCATCAATTCCACTACTGGGCATATACCCTGAGAAACCCATAATTCAAAAAGTGTCATGTACCACAATATTCATTGCAGCACTATTTACAATAGCCAGAACATGGAAGCAAGCTAAGTGTCCATTGACAAATGACTGGATAAAGAAGATGTGGCACATATATAGAATGGAATATTATTCAGCCATAAAGAGAAGCGAAATTGAGTTATTTGTAGTGAGGTGGATGGATCTAGAGTCTGTCATACAGAGTGAAGTAAGTCAGAAAGAGAAAAACAAATATGATATGCTAACACATATATTTGGAATCTAAAGAAAAAGCGGCTTTGGTGAACCTATGGGCAGGACAGTAATAAAGACGCAGACATAGAGAATTGTCTTGAGGATACAGGGATGGTGAAGTGTAAGCTGAGATGAAGTGAGAGAGCAGCATTTATATATGTACACTACCAAATGTAAAATAGATAGCTAGTGGGAAGCAGCTGCATAGCACAGGAAGATCAGCTGGGTGTTTTGTGACCACCTAGAGGGGTGGGATAGGGAGGATGGGAGGAAGATGCAAGAAGGAGGGGATATAGGGATGTATGTATACATATAGCTGCTTCACTTTCACTTTGTTATACAGCAGAAACTAGCACAATGTTGTAAAGCAATTATACTCCACAAAAGATGTTTAAAAAAAAGAGAGAGAGAAAGAATGAAAGGAAGGAGGATGGAAGGAAGGAAGAAGGAAAGAAAGAAGGACATCCCTGGTGGCGCAGAAGTTAAGAATCCACCTGCCGGGCTTCCCTGGTGGCGCAGTGGTTGAGAGTCCGCCTGCCAATGCAGCGGACACAGGTTCGTGCCCCAGTCCGGGAAGATCCCACATGCCGTGGACTGGCTGTGCCCATGAGCCATGGCCACTGAGCCTGTGTGTCCGGAGCCTGTGCTCCACAACGGGAGTGCCAATGCAGGGGACACGGGTTCTATCTCTGGTCTGGGAAGATCCCACATGCCACGGAGCAACAAAACCCGTACACCACAACTACTGAGCCTGCACTCTAGAGTGCATGAGCCACAAGTGCTGAGCCCGCGTGCTGCAAGTACTGAAGCCCATGCACCTAGCACCTGTGCTCTGCAACAAGAAAAGCCACTGCAATGAGAACCCTGATCACTGCAACGAAGAGTGGCCCCCACTCGCCCCAACTAGAGAAAGCCTGCAGGCAGCAATGAAGACCCAACACAGCCCAAATCAATCAATCAATCAATCAATCAATATATGAACAAAACAGTTGTGTAGACATTTTCTCAAAGAAGACATACATGTGGCCAACAGGCACTTGAAAATTTCAACATCACTAATTATTAAGGAAATGCAAATCAAAACCAATGAGTTATCACCTCATGCTGTGTGAACGGCTGTTATCAAAAAGACAAGAAACAACAAGCATTGGAGAAGTTGTGGAGCAAAGGTAACCCTCATACACTTTTGATGGAAATGAAAATTGTTTCAGCAATTATAAAAAACAGTGTAGAGAATCCAAGCAAATGTAACCCTCATCCACTGTTGATGGAAATGTAAATTGGTTCAGCGATTATGAAAAACAGTGTGGAGAATCCTCAAAATTTTAAGAGTAAAAGTACCATATGGTCCAGGTATTCCACTTCTCTTTATTTATTTATTTATTTTTTTTGCAAGTATTTTAAAATGTTTATTTTTATATTTTTTTACATTGAACACTTCAGGAAATAAAATAATTACAATGATTCAAATGCATGAATAATTCAAAATGCAATCCCTGGATTCAATAATTATCCTTTATAATTATGCCCAATAAATATTAGAAATGTATGTAGGCACTAAGTCAGCTAACAAAATAAGTAAAATAATCATATAAAGTATAAATCTCAGGACTGGGGAACATGCATGGTCAGTTAAGTCACTTGGCCACTGTAGGTGGTTTTTTAAAAAACATGATTCACATCTGCTTCAATCACATACACATTCATTGCAAGTGTTTTGTTTTGTTTTCTTTTCCTGGCCACACTGCATGGTATGTGGGATCTTAGTTCCCTGACCAGGGATCGAACCCACGTCCCCTGCATTGCGAGCACAGAGTATTAACCACTGGACCACCAGGGAAGTCCTGCAAGTGTTAAATTAGACAATTGATGCTAACAACTTAAAACTATGATCTTAAAAGAAAATTCAGTTTAATACAAAGAAACTCAAGAAGAAAATTTCAGGACCCTTGATCAGAAGCTTTTGATGCCTGTCACACTACGCTAGTGTACACAAAGGTTCAAGTAAGGCTGATAAAGAAGAGTTGTTTCCTTTTCCCTTTGAAGACATGATCCAAGAAATAGGGGAACTGCACATTCTATAGCAACTAGCCATCCATCCATACACTGCTAATAAAGGACTCCTTACATTAGTAACTAACCACATTTTAAAAGCCTTGGCCAATGTTACAAAAACAAAACATTTAGAGTAATATTTACGAATACAAGCATAATTGTTTTTTTGCCTTCTATAAATAATGATCTTTGAAATGCTAAAAGTGAGTTCCAGCTGTGGTTCTTTTCTGGTGTGGGAAGCTGCAGGTGCACGTGGGATGGTCTACTGATTTACCTTCTCAAAATATTCTTTGGAAGCAGTCGGATGGGGCTTGATTGTAGGAGAATCTGGTGTCCAGTTGGCTGGGCAGACTTCTCCATGGGTTTCTACAAACTGGAATGCCTTCACCAAGCGGAGGGTCTCTTCCACGCTTCGGCCCACTGGGAGATCATTGACGCTCAAATGCTTGATGACTCCGTTGGGGTCAATTATGAAGAGACCTCGTAGTGCAAGGCCGGGACCTTCTAACAGCACACCGTAGTCTCGGGAAATCTGTTTAGTCAAATCTGACAAGAGTGTGATGTGCATGTGGCCCAAACCGCCATTCTTCCTTGGTGTGTTTATCCAGGCCAGGTGGGTGAAGTGGGAATCCACTGACACTGCAACGACTTCACAGTTCACATCATGAAATTCATTGGCTTTGTCACTGAAAGCAATAATTTCTGTAGGACACACAAAGGTGAAATCCAAAGGATAGAAGAAGAGCACTAAATATTTCCCCTTAAAGTCATCAAGGCTTATTTCTTTGAACTCTCCATTGACAACAGCTGTACCCTTAAAATCGGGCGCATGCTGGGTGACGGCAGGGGCATGGCATGAGGAACTGGTGCTAAAGGCGAATTTTGCTTGAGCAGAGCCAGACCACAGTGCATTTGTCAAGCACGTTCTTTGAGAAGCAGCAGGCCTAAGGGCTGCAGAGGCAGAAATGCCCCAAGGAATGGCACTCACTTGTCGGACAAGCGAAGTCCGGAGCAACCTTCCCGCCACGGCCGCCATCTTCAGGGTGCACAGCACCCCCACTTCTCTTTATTTATCCAAAGAATACAAGAACACTAGTTCAATATGATATATGCACGCCTATGTTCATCACATTATTTTTAATAGTCAAGATATGGAAACAACCTAAGTGTTCATCCATAGGTGAATGTATAAAGAAGATATGGTATATATTTATAATGGAGTACTACTCAGTCGTTAAAGAAGATGAAGTCTTGCCATTTGTGAAGACATGGATGGAATTTGAGGTTATTATGCTAAGTGAAATAAGTCAGATGGAGAAAGACAAATACCATATGATTTCACAAATGTGGAATTAAAAAACTCTAAAAGTAAAACATAATAAATGAACAAACCAAGCAAAAAGAAACATACAGATACAGAGAACAAATTGGCTGCCAGAGAGTAATGGATAGAAAAGGTCAAAATGGGTAAAGGGGGTCAACAGTATGGTGAAAGATTAAAACTAACCCTTTGGTGGTAAGCATACTATATGCACACAGAAGTTGAAATATAATGTTGTACACATAAAACATATAATATTATAAACCAATGTTAATGCAGTTTTAAAAAGTTTAGTACATTGCAACAATAATCAAGACTGTGGTATTGTTGGAGGGATATATGCATAAATCAATGGATTAGAAGAGAGACTTCAGAAAAAGACCCCAAAAATATGCCCAATTGATTAGCTTATAAATGTTTTCATTTCAGGATATATTTAATTTATATAAAAGTTGCAAATATAGTAGAGACAGTTCCCATAACCTCCACATCAATTTTCCATATTATTACAGCACATCTGTTACACTTAATGAACTAAAATTGATAGAGTGTTATTAAGTGAAATAGACACTTTACTCAGATTTCCTCAGTTTTTCCCCAATATCATTTTTCTCTGTCGAGAACCTACACTGAATATCACATTACTTCTAGTTATCATGTCTCCTTAGGCTCCTCTTTGTTTTGACAGTTTCTCGGACTTATAATGTTTCTGGTGACTTTAATAGTTTCAAGGAGTATTAGTCAGGCATATTGTAGGATGTTGCAGAATAACTCTCTATGTGTCTAATGATTTTTTTTCTTATGACTAGAGTGGGATAATATGTTTTGGTGAGGAAGACCAAAGAAGTTGAATTCCATTTTCATTACATCACATCAAAGGTACATACTATTAACATGGTGTCACTGTTGATATTGACCTTTATTACAAAGCTAATTAGTGTTTCTCAGATTTCTCCACAATGTATTTCCTCTTTTTTCTCCTGTTCCATACTCCACTCTTTGGATGAAAGTTATTATGTGCAGCCCATACTCCTCCTCCTTGATGTGCCTGAAAGTAATGGATTGCTCAAAACTTTGATGGCAGTATGCCAAAGGGGCACAGGAGCCAACTGAAAAAGCTCTGAATGGCCAAAGCTGGAAAAATTTGAACAAATAAATGAATAATGCAGTATTGGACTATTACACAAAACATGAAATAGTTATCCATGAATCCAAACTGATATTAATAACTGACTAAAAACAAATGAAGGAGATGAATCTCCCTTAAAAAAGAATTCCAAATAATTTATGTACTACTTAGCCCTCAAGAAGTGGGAGTATAACTCTCTACTCTGTAAGTGAAGGCTATATATAGTGATTTTTCTTCCTAAAGAAAAACAGTAACTTCACAGTGGACAGACCTGACAAACACTATTCATCCCAAATGATCAAAGTCAACATCAATAATGGTAAGTCATGTTGATAGTATGTACCCTTGATATTATTTAAAAAGTATTCTGTTTTCTTTCTCCAAACAAATGCACTCCCTCGGTCTATTTATGACAAAATCATCAGGTAAATCACAACTGAGGGAAATTCTACAAAAAGCCCGACCAGTACTCCTGAAAACTGCCAAGTTTATCAAAAACAGGGAAAGTCTGAAAACTGTCACAGCCAAGAGGAGCTTAAGGAGACATGACTGTTAAATGTAATGTGGTATTCTAGATGGGATCCTCGAAGAGAGAAGATATTAGGAAAAAAGTGAGGAAATCTGAAGAAAGTATAGAGTTTAGTTAATAATAATATATCAGCATTGGTTCATTAAGTGGGGCAAATGTATCATATGAATGTAAGATGCTAATAATAGGGAAAACTGGGTGCAAGGTATACAGGGACACTTTGTACCATCTTTGTAATACTTCTGTAAATCTAAAACTGTTCTAAAATTTAAAGTTTATATAAAAATTGTAAAAAATGAATTATTGGTAAAAACAAATGAAATAAATAACTAAACCATTCCAAGTTAACCATTGTTATCATTTTGGGATATTTCCTTTCATTTTCTTCTTATAGGTTTTCCACCTACAGATATACACATAATGTTTTATAAAAATGGAATCAAACTATATGCAGGGTTCTGTATAAACTGAAAAATTTACACAGAAGAAGATAATATAAATATATACATATTATTTGGGTCCTTATTTAGCATTATAATTATCAAGAACATATGCCTATCATTAAACACATTCTTATTATTTAAATAAATTAAAGATAAAAATATTCCAAAGACCATATATATCAGTTATCACCTGATACAATAATTGGAACAGAATAGACAGTCAAAAATGTTAAGTAAATTAAATGGAATCTTCTATCTTCCCAGAAGCTCACATTGTTTCCTGGACCATATAAGACATGCTATTTACTTAAAAATAGATTTAAAGACAACTTTGAAAGATACTTTAACATTAACTTGGAAACCAAACCCAGTGTTTTTTTTTTGATTTTTAGTTTTTATACTTGCTTAAATCTGGTAAATATAAGTGTCATAATCTGTTTTGAGTAAATTTTGAAAAATAAAGACATGTAAAGAAGTAAAAAATTCACAATTACCCCACTCAGTCATTTCTTAATATTCTGGCACACTTCTTTGCTAACTTTTTCTAAATATTTTTTTAAAGAAAAGTTTATTTTAAGGATAAAAAAAAATCCAATACCTTCCTTGTTTATGATGTCATCAGAGCACTTTCATTTTCATTGTTTTTTTCTGGATAATAGGGTCCTTGCAGAGGGAGAAGACAATGCTAAGGTTTGAGAAATTGAGTCAGTGGAGGGGATGGGAAAGGGTGGGGATGGCAGGAGAGAGGGGTTTGGAGCAGAGTGACCATCCCTGTTTTGCCTAGGACTGAGAGAATTCCTGGAATGCAAGTCTAAAACCAGGAAAGCCTAGACAAACTGGTGAAGCTGGTCATCCTAGCAGGGAAAGGGGATTCTTACATTAGATTTTATATTTTCTGGACCTTCCATAAGTGTCACAGAAGATATTCTATAGATTCAAATATACTACCATAAACGGAAAGCTGGTTCGTTTATGATTACTCACCTGATTATCCAGGCAGTGGTCTCATCAAGGAAGCTTGGGGTCATGGTCCACCACAGAACTGCCTTTCTAAGTTGGAGTAGAAGTCATCACCATTTTTAGATCCTCCAAAGCTGCATCATTCCAGCTATTGGATATTCTTCATCTGTATGAAGAGTTCTCACTAAGAAAAAACGGTCTAAAATTTAATTCCTTTCTCCCTATTCATTCTTCTGACTGCCTCTCCCTTTCTCTCCTCCAGTAATAGTTTGGTAATTATCCTTACCAACAGCACATACTCTAGCACTCTCATCAGAGCTTGTCTTCTCTCACCCCTCACTTCCCTAGCCTACTTCCTCCTCAAAAGACCACAAATTTAAACGAAATTAGAAATATTTGTTGGACACAAAAATGTATCCTGTATACTGGGATGACAGTGTAATGAAGCAAGAATTCAAAGCTAGTTTCTACTGCTTTATCAGACCAGTTCATGGACTGGAAATTAATGCACAGTGATCACTCACCCATCATTCTTTTTATTCTATGGCAATATGATAAAATTAAAAATGCTGACTCATCACTGTTTTAATTTACTTGCAGGTGACCGGGTGGTTTCATGATACGCCCACTTAAGAATCACACACACAAGATATTTGTATAAATCCACACATCACCGAAGGTCTGAGAAGCAGAGTGGAGTGGAATTAAGTCACAACAAGACATGGGAAACAACTTAACACTGAACATTTACAACCTAAATGCTGTCCAACAATTCTACCAGCAGCAATTTTTCACTTGTCCACTTCTGTAGGCTCCATTCTTGCACCTTCTTCCATGGCCCCATTCATCGCTTCTAGATGTTTTGCGTCCCCTCTTTCTAGGCACCTTTCCCTTAGGCATCACCCACCACACATACAACATGTACTCACATCACTACTGCCCCACATCTATCTTAAGTTAGGCTCTGCACCTTCTTCTACACAGACTAATTAATGGGCTCTGCTAAACAGTGGACCACACTTTAGAAGCACAAAAGAACCAGCAGAGGCCTTAAATGTTTAATATGTTTAATATCATGATTCTCCTTTTCCCCAGTATTCTCTTAGGGAGGAAGAGATCAATAAACACACTTACTTCCACACTGGTATGAGTTATGACACTCACTATAGAAGACAAAGCAACCATAGTATATTCCTTTTAAAATGTTTTCCTCTCTCTATTACAAAACCACATATATACTCAAATTTCCTACAATGAAGAGATATTAGTTTCATACATTAAGAACTAAAACATGTTATTTCAAAAAAAAGTTTTTGAAAAGATATTTCTGCACAAGCCAAACTTATGAACTGCATCAAATTAACTGATCTGAAATACACACACATATATGCAATTGCAATCATGACACAGGGATGGCCATGATATCCTGTTGCAGAGTAATATGTTATTACACAATCTTGTTTTTGCATAAGTAAAACATGACAGAAACAAAAGACATACACACACATACATGTAGGTATGTCCATGCAATTTATAGCCAAAATTCATATGATTGGAACTTTTGTAACATAACGTTCCTCCCAAAATATTGTATTGTAAGATCCCCTGTCTGAGAGGGTTTTAATTATGAATATATATTCATATAAATTAATGCATACTTAGGAGCTTGGGTATGTTGCAAAATTATTATTTGGCAAATACCTTTTGCAACACATTGCATTAGTGTTCCACATTATTTTCTACCCTTCCCTGTGAAAGGATTATACTTTCCTACTCTATTGATATCAAGTTTGATATTTACATTCCATGCCTAAGCTCTTAGAGACATCTTTGCATGGTTCTATCATTCTTCCTCATTGTATAATAAGAGCAGCTGGTATCAGATAAGGGCTGCTCCTCCAACCTAGATTCTAGAATGAAAATGATATAGAGAAGAACCCCAAAGCCAACAAGTAACATTTTTTTGTTATTGTAAGTTATTGAATTTTGGGGGCTGTTTCTTCTCAAAGTATAAACTAGCAAAAACTAATAGATCATGGTAACTCTTATTTTAGAATATATCTTGGAATTATATATTACATTCACATTGACACCTGAAAGAAATTCCAAACTGTTTAAGCTGAAGTTTGAAATAGTTACAAATTCTGTTGATGTGGGGCGGGTGATTGGGGAGCTGGCAGAAAGAGTGACTTTGCAGCCATTTTGCAGCTTCAGACCACTAGGAAAAGACCTTCTACCAACCTAAACTCTTGAAGTCTATACCTGTGAGCTATATTGGAGTCATCAACCTAAGGTAATCAGAATGTAGGAAATCCAAATTTCACTGTGAACTCTTTTAAAAAATATTCTGTGGGTCATACATAACTTGTAAAGCATCATAATACCCTCTAACTGGAGTGAAATTGCTCTGTATTCCAAGTTAATGAGAGGAACATTAAATTGGAATGTTTATTAACATTCCAATTTAATGTTTATTAACATCCCTTGGCAAATCTTGTTTAGGGAAATAAGTAATTAATAGTATTAGGCTAAGCAATAGTTATGTGTTGCTGCATTAATAGTATACTTACATAATAGGAAGCCATTATGCACAGGTTTAGCATCTGTGAGGACTGGAAATAATGTGCTGGCTATAAGAACTTCACAATTTGTAAAGGGTGGCCTTTGTCAAAATACAGAGTGTTTTAAAATATACTCATTTCATTCTTAAAAGTTTCATGTTAAAAACCTAAGACAAGATGTTAAAAGGACAAATCTTATGTAGGAGAAAAACTTAGTGAATAGATTTACATACTCTGAAAAAAATCTCATGCTTGAGTTTTTCAAAATTATATTTTAATTACAAAAGTAATACATAGTATAAAAATCAATACCAAACGCATATGTAAAAAAGTGAAAGTCTCATTTCACCTCCCCCAATGTGAATCTCTCAGAGGCAGCCATTTTTAAAAGTTTGGAATCTATCTATCTACGTGCGCGCACACACACGCACACAACACACACACGCACACAAATATATACATATCTATAAATAACATAAGCTTTTTCCTACTTAAACTATACATTTTATTCAATTATTTGCTTTCTTTACTAATCATTATAACAGAGACATCTTTCCATGTCAGTACATTGAGCTCCTCCCTCACTGTTTCTCAAAGTTGCATAGTATTACAGTGTGAATACCTCCATAAAGTATTTGACAATTACCTGTTTGTGAGTGCTTAAGCTATTACAAATATTTTTTTTTCTTTTACCAACCATGCTGCAATGTATATTCTCATACATTATCAATTTAGAATATCACAAAAAAATCCACAATCCAGAAGTAATGCTATTAAACCCTAAGCAAGATCCGATAATTTGGTCTCCTTGCTCAAATGGGAGAAAAATGCATGAAGATGCCTACATGAGCACTCTTAGGTAGCACTCTTAGGATCGTGATGGTGATGAGGTAATAATGATAACTCATATTTAGTGAGTACTCATGTGCCACACACTTTACACTTTTAAACTTATTTACTTGTCACAAAAACCCGATAAGGTAGACACCACAATATCTCATTAATTCTAAGATTCATATCTTTTAATGTTCTAACACCTCTGAAATCAAGATGTGCATCATTTTATTTGGAAGTGATTTTTCTGCCATAGTGGCATAAATCGTAATAGTGTAGCTTACTATTGATTGGATTTGATAATACACAGTATCGTTATTATTTCATAGATGAGGAAACTGAGGCTCCGAGGACTAAAGTACCCTATCCAGCATCAGGCAGCTAGTAATTGGCAGAGGTGCGATTCTTACCCAGACAATCTGACTTGAATCTGTGCTTTTAAATGCTCTTCCTGAAGTGCAGGAAAGTGGAACAAATGTTAAACAACAATCCACCTCCCCAACACACACACACACCAAAATTTAACACTGGTTATAATTATCCAGTAGATTTAGAGATGATTTTTATTTACTAATACTCTTCTATAATTTTCTACCTTGAATTAGTTTTTTTTTTAACTTATGGAAAATCCCGTACACTCATACAAAAGTAGAGAGAATAATAATAATGAACTCCCCCATGTTCCCATCACCCAACTTCAGTAATTATCAATCCATCTATTCCCTAATCCATTAGTCAATACCAATTATTTTCAGGCAAATCCCAGATATCATATTATTCCATATGTAAATATATCTGAATTAATCCCTAAAGACAAAGATTCTTTTAAAACATAACTATGATCCTATTTTCACATAGAGAACTAACAATAATTTCTTAATATCATAAAATATTCAGTGTCCAGATATCCCTAATTGCTACTACAAATAAAGCTTAATGAATACATTGTATGTATGTGTGTGAGTATGTTTACATTTCTATTAGTAATTGTGTTGGATAAGTTCCTCAGATAGTATTTCTAGGCCATAGAGTAACAGGTTTTCAGATTTGTTACATAAACCAAATTGCCTAATACAAAACTGTTTTGCTAACTTACACCCTTAACAACACTGTTATTTAGTGTCAGTTTTCCTAAACCCTGCACAACACTGGGGATAAACTATCTTTTCCCATTCTTGTCAATCTTAATATGCTATCCTGTTTTATTCATGTGTGTTTATTATTGAAGGCAATTGACTTTTTCAAAAGATTACTGCTCCTGTGTGTAAATAGTGTCTTCTGAGTCTTTGCCCATTTTTCCATATTTTTAACAGCTCTTTGCACCTGTCAGGAAGGCTAACAGAGAACTGGCTCAGGAGCCAAACTGCTTACATTAGAATTCAGGTTCTGGAGCAAAGAAAAAGTGTAAACAGGAAAAGAAAGAACAAGAATAAGGAGGAAATAGAGAGTGAAAGAGGACCAGCAAAACAGGACCCGAGCGTCTCAGGATCCTCCCACTTCACTGGCCCTGTTCCTTGCTTCCCCCACCCCTACCTCTAGCGGCATGCTGGTCAGTTCAACGTCCCCCTGGACAAAAGAAGAATCATAAGGAACTGTGTCCAATCTCATCTTCCCTTACTGACTCCCACCAGGTGTTCAAATCTAACTTACCGGACAGTAGCTGTCATAAGGCTGCCTGCCACGCTCCACTTTGCCAACTTCTGTGCCTTGGCCACAGGATCTAAGCTTTCTGGTAGGCTCCAGCTCGCCCAGGCTGCCCAGCCAGTGCCCTTATTGGTGCCAGGGCCATCCACTAACCTGTCACCAACACTTGCTCCCACAGCATTCACTGGAAGCGCAGACCCCAGCTCAGGTCAGAATCCCGACACCCAGTTTGTGTCCAGAGGTTCCCACGTGACTTGTTTCCCAGGCAATGGTTCCTTCCTCCCGGATGTAACCCACCCCAAGGAATGCGGAGAGTGCTTCCCAGAGGTACAGCTCAAATAGCTGTGACTAGCGAAATGCAGAATAGCCTGCTGGAAGTGTTGTCTATTTCTATGGCATTAAACTGGGAATTATAAAGAAAGGAATGAAAGGAATTGGAGACTTTCACCAAGAACTATGCATAGCTCTGTATTGTTAGGATTCTTAGGATGAGTGTGTGTTATTTTGTAATTAAATCAACAAAGGGAAAACAAATTGTAATGAATAAATAACAATGGATTATGTATACAGGAAAATCCAATGATGACAGCACCCTATGTAGCTTTAGAACTATGTAATATTTTATAAGAGGGGTAATAGCAATGTGAAAATGTCCGTTCAGAATTCAAGCAGGAAGAATCTTCACAAAAGGGATTTTGAAAAGCCCTCTTTTACTGTCAGAGGGCCTAGGAGAATCTGATATTCTGAGCACTTCTGTCAGAAAGACAGAGCTGCTGCATGTTGAATGTACATCAGAGTTAACCAAGACAAAGAACCTCTTGTGATCAGTAATAATGTCAAGTCCCTAAAGAAGAAACAGAGAAAGCCATGAAGATAAAAAATTAGGAGACTCAGACTTTGCAGAAATATTAAGCACAGGGACTCTGAAGCCATGCTACCTTGGTCAGAATTCAGATCTGCTCTTTACTAAGTTATGGGACATTTGGCAAATTGCTTTATCTGTGCCTCAGTTTCTTCATCTGTTAATGGCTTGTCATAAAAATTAAATTAAACAAGTTAATATTTAAACAATGTCTGGCTAGTGGGAAGTCCTATGTTTGTTAAATAAATAAGTAAAATGTGGAACACAGAGAGACAAAATGTGCCAGAACAGGCCTATTAGCCACACTTAGTAATAGGAGCCACATGAGTAAACTGTTTATTGAGTTCATGGTTATGGAGTCAACAAAGCTTTTTGGCATTCACATAAAATTTAGAGATGACCAACTGCACTAGCACCAGATGGGCCTCACCTGTGTATCAGAATCAAGTTTTGGTACTGAGGATGGGTTAAACCAAGTAAGCATCTCCACTTATACAACTATGTTCTTATGAGATACATTTATGTCTTGTTCTGTTAGAGCCTTGGGCAAACACAAAATGTCCAGCCACCTATCATTCCTAAGTAGGGAGGGAATACAAGAAGACCCTTAGATATGATGCAAATGTAGCATGTCTGGCACATGGCAAGATCACAAATATTTTTAAAAATCAGATCTTTTGTAAAAGTGTTAGGGATTTTTTTTATTGGAGTAAAATTGCTTTACAATGTTGTGTTAGTTCTGCTGTATGAGGAAGTGAATTAGCTATATATATACTTATATCCCCTCCCTCTTGGACCTCCCTCCCACTCCCCCAACCCACACATCTAGGTCATCACAGAGCACTTGATATAGCTCATATTTCCCTTCTCAGAAGCTTATGGCGCTCTATAAACAAGTAACAGATGTGCCATGAACATTCCTTCTTAGATGGTTCAATGGTCTAAACTTTTTCAAACACAGCACATTCCGTTTCCAGCTCCCTACTCACCCTGCTTTGGGACACAGTGACACTCATTTTAGTTAAAGTAAATCATGGCAATTAAAAAGAAAATGCTCTCCTAAGATAAAAAGGCTCCAGTCATTGGCTCAAAAGGAGTAGGGTCTAAGTTTGTTAATCAGATAGTAGGAGAGACGGATGGGAATACCATTAAGAAAATTAGCCCTTGAGGTCTGCACTGTGCAATATAGTGACCGCTGGCCAGAGGAGACTCTTTAGCATTTGAAATGTAACTAGTTCAATTTGAGATGGGATGTTAGTATAAAATGCACACCAGATTTCTTAGGCTAATTACAAAAATGTAAACTATTTCACTCATAACTTGCTTTTTAATATTGATTATATGTTGCAATGATAGTAATTTGGAAATAGTAGATTAACTAAAATATTATTTAAATTAATTTTACTTATATTTCTTGCACTTTTTAAATATGATTGTTAGAAAATTTTAAATTGTAAACGTGGTTCACTTTATATTTTTGTTGGGCAGCATGGCTCTAAGACCTAAGTTTATTTAAATATGGATGTTATAGACTAAATCTACAATTGCAAAAGTAGGGAGTGTACATGCCAAGAGATATGCAAGATGATCCAATAGTCTGTGGAAAAATGTATTAGAACATCGATTCTTATTTATTTCTCATCTCATCTTTTTAAATCTTTATTTGTATATGTTTTATAATGTAATACTGTGAGTACAGAAATACACGTTTTATATATATAAGTATGTATATGTGTATATGCATATATGAAACCCTTTTTAAATATTTACACTTTTTCTGGTGACAAAGGTGAAAGAACTTTTCTCAACCGTGCAAGCTCCTTTCTGACTTAAGGTTTTTTCACTTGCTATTTCCTCTGCCTGAAACATCTGTCTCTAGATCTTTGAAAAATTGACTCCATTTTGATGCTTGTGTCTTGATTCATATGTCACCCAGTATGGGCTTCTCTCTAATCTTCGAGCCCTATACAACCATTGCAGTCAGTATCATTTTCCTTCATCACCCTGTTCTATTTTCTTTTTAACAGTTCTCTCTGAAATATTCTTGTTTACTTGTTTATTTAAATATAAACTAGAAATCATCCAGAACATTACTCTTTTGTTCCACTGAGCTCCATTTTAGAAGAAAAAGCACAGGAAGTGGAGCCAGACAGATCCAGAGTATGAAGTTCAGACTAAGAGAATAGAGAACCATGAATTTGTCATTTAGTGTAATCAACCGAGAGTGAAATTCAACCAGGTCCCTGAAGGGGCTCTCTATTGCAGCACAGCAGTGCCTTTATCACCAGTTCTAGGCTTCCAAAGAACACTGCTGATGCTAATTTAGCTGCAAAGGGAGGTGTCCTGTATGGCTGGCATAAACTTTTCAGGGTTTGTAAAGGAACTTTCATACATCATTTTTTGTGTGAAAAATAAAATAAAAAACATTCCAAGTATCAAAAGTCAGAATGAACTCTGGATCTAGGCTGCCTAGTTATGGATTCTAGCTCTGCCATTTATTAGTTATGTTATTAGCTCAAGTTATTTAACATTTCTGAGCCTCAATTTTTTCATCTTTAAAATAGGGATTGTACCTTTCTCATAGTTTTTTTGTGTGTGTGTGAAGAGTTAATATGTGTAATAAACATAATAATGCCTGGCATGTAGGTAATATATGAATACAAATTAAAAATAAGAGACAAAAAAGATTGGGAAACCAATACATAACCAACACATAAACCAACATATAACTACATCCCTGGCCTAAAGTGAATCAAATGCATGAACACTGCCAGAGACCTCATCAAAGTATTTAAGGTAGGGAAATGTTGTGAAATGATTGTATTGTAAAGCTGACAGGATTGTAATGTCCTTAGAAAATAAGGACAGACTCCTCAGAGATCTGAAGCAAGGATGCTCACACATACACACACAGAAAGTGAAATCCAACCAGACTAAGGCGAAGAAATGCTAACCAGAGCTAATAGAGTAGGTGTCAGTAAATGATAACTCAAGGACCAAATCTGATCGGCAAGCTGTTTGAATATAGTCAGAGAACTAAGAATGATTTATACATATTTAAATAGTTGAAAAAATTAAGAGAATTACATTATGTGACATGCCAAAATTATATGAATTTAAAATTTCAGTATCCAAAAATAAAGTTTTATTGGAACACAGTCACAATCATTCACTTACATGTTATCTATGGCTGCTTTCACACTACAACTACAGGGTTGTAATTATTTTCCATCTCATGTTGTTTTATGCAAGACTAACTTGCAATACATTAGGCATCAAAATTATCACTGAGAAACCCAAATGAACATGAAATAACTAGGAAATCACCACAGTTGTATTTAACAATGAGCCAAATAATCCCAAGCTTTCTTAAACTTATACTAGGTTCTTCAAAGGCCTGAAGAGAATTACTAAGGTACATACTAGGTATTAACTAAATACATGATTTACCTGATTACCTAAGGGAATAATCTTATCTACATAGGATTAAAAGACAAATGCATACAAAATAAAAATAAATGTATGTTATTGAGTACACATCATATAAAGATGTAAGTTGTGGCAATCACAACACAAAACTTGGTAGGATAGAGTTTTATAGGAGTAGAATTTTTGTATGCTATTGAGGTTAAGTTGGTATCAATTCAAACTAGATTGTTGTAAATTCAGGACATGAAATGTAATCTTTATTGTAACCACACAAAAAATCATAAACATTATAATAAAAAAATGAGAAGGGAATAAAAATGGTTGAATCCAAAAAAACAAACTAAATGCAAAAGAAGGCAATAATGGAGGAAATAAGGTACAAAGAGTGTATAAGACCTAATAAAAGCAAATAAATAAGTACCTGAAGTAAGTCCTTTCTTACCAGTAACTACTTCAAATGTAAATGGATTAAACCCTCCAATCAAAAAGCAGAGATGGGCAGAATGGATTTAAAATGAAAATGATAATACTATGTCCCATCTACCAAAAACTCACATTAGATCCAAAGACACAAAGAAGCTGAAAGTGAAAGGATTGAAAAAGCTTACAAATAGTAAGCAAAAGATTGCTGGGGTGGCTATCTCAAAATAGAATTTAAGTCAAATGTTGTTACAAGAGGCAAAGAAGAACTAGATAGATAGATAGATAGGTAGATAGATAGATAATAAATAGATAGATAAACAATTAATTCATCAAGAAGATATAATTAGGGCTTCCCTGGTGGCACAGTGTTGAGAGTCCAGTCCGCCTGCCGATGCAGGGGACACGGGTTCGTGCCCCGGTCCAGGAATATCCCACATGCCTTGGAGCAGCTAGGTCCGTGAGCCATGGCTGCTGAGCTTGCGCATCCGGAGCCTGTGCTCTGCAACGGGAAAGGCCACAACAGTGAGAGGCCCATGTACCGCAAAAAAAAAAAAAAAAAAAGAAGAAGATATAATTATAACCATATAGGTATCAAATAATAGAGCTCACAAATATATGACACACAAATATTGACTGAATTGGAGGGACAAATAGACAGTTCCATAATAATAAATCAATAAAGAAATAGGACATGAATGACATTATAAATTAACCAGCCTTAAAAGACATATATAGACTATCCTAAAACAGCAGAATACACATTCTTCTCAATTGCACGTGGAACATTCTCAACGATAGATCATATGTTAGGCCAAACACTACACTTAATATTTTTAAGAAGATTAAAATTATATCAAGTATGTTTTTCAGCCACAGTGGTATGAATAAAATTAGAAATAAATTACAAGAAGAAAACTGGAAAATGCACAAATATGAGGAGGTTAAACAACATGATACCAAACAAGGAATAGGTTAAAGAAGAAGTTTTAAAAGAGAAATCTAAAAATATCTTGAGACAAATGAAAATGGAAATACAACATGTCAAAACTTATTAGATGCAGCAAAAGCAGTTCTAAGTGGGGCATTTATAGCAATATATCCTTACATTAAGAAACAAAAGGTCAGTGATATCAGCATCATGACAACATAAAGTCATTTCCTCTTCTCTCCCATTTGATTCAGTTATTTGGCTATCCATAAGGAAGCAGAGGTGCCTCTGCACAGCACATGAAGATTCTCAATGGATCTTTCCACCTGTGCCTCTTTCAGCTGACTTGGACCTTGGAGGAAGCTGAAGAGCCCAGGGACATGGCAGCAGAGGTAGCTGTGGGACAGCTGTGACCTTGCTGGTAGAGAAGTTGGAGGGTGAAAGATGTGAGTGGGGTTCTGTCAGTCCATAGGTGCTTCAGTTGGAGGGAACTGTTGTTCACTTTGAGGAGAGACTGCAGTGACTGTGCAGGGGGAAAGGAAAGGGAAGAAGCAGACAAAAAGAACTGAAGGAACACATTTCCTGCTGTCTGCCCTGGGACTATAGCAAGTGGTTCACCCACGGGATATTGGGACTCAAACACCCAAGGATTTCTCTACCAGGCCAAGGACACACCCAAAACCCGAGGTGCTAAGCACACACCTCCCCCCACTCTGCCACCAGCCTTTTTTAAACTCCAGCTTTTTACAAAATAATATTGTTCTCAAATTTAGTAGCAAATCAGCTCTTCTAAAAGAAATAAAAAATCTATGCAATACTTTCACATTCTGGAAAACAACAGAAAGCCTTCTAATTACCAATCTGCTGAACTGTTAGAAACAAAGTAAACAAAACCTACTGAAATAAGGAAGGTGTTTGCTAATTCAAATGCTACAAAACCCTAGGACAAATAGTAAAAGCAAAGCTATACAGACAAAATCACACAAATGCTACAGCAGAGACACATTTCCATGAACAGTATGAAAAATCATGGTACGATGATATCACAAAAAGAAAACAATTCTCCAGCAACCAAACTCAAAGGCATGGAATATTGCAAACAAACTGATAAAGAGTTCAAAGTAGCTCTTATAAAGAAATTCAAGGAGCTACAAGAACACTCAGAAAGACAATACAGTGAACTCAGGAATAAAACTAATGGATAGAGAAATATTTTATCAAAGAAATTAAAATTCTTTTTTTTTTTTTTCAGTATGCATGTCTCTCACTGTTGTGGCCTCTCCCGTTGTGGAGCACAGGCTCCGGACGCACAGGCTCCGGACGCACAGGCTCAGCAGCCATGGCTCACGGGCCTAGCTGCTCCGCGGCATGTGGGATCTTCCCGGACCGGGGCACGAACCCGTGACCCCTGCATCGGCAGGCAGACTCTCAACCACTGTGCCACCAGGGAAGCCCAAAGTAATTAAAATTCTAAAAAAGAACCATTTCGACTTTTGGTTTGCATGGGTGGGCCAGCTTGCCGTGGGGAGAGTGAGGGCTCTTGAGGCCGCTCACGATGGAGGAACTGGAGCAAGGCCTGCAGATGCAGCCGTTGGCATGGCTACAGCTTGCCGAGAACTCCCTCTTGGCCAAGGCTTATATCACTAAGCAGGGCTATGCCTTGTTGCTTTCAGATCTTCAACAGGTGTGGCCTGAACAGGTGGACACTAGTGTGATCAGCCAGCAAGCCAAGGAGCTGAACAAACACCTGACTGCTCCTCCTGAGGCTTTTCATTGTCATTTGTATGACCTGCTTTGCCCATTGTTCAAGGACAGTGCTTGCCCTGGCAAAGCTACATTCTCCTGTGATCATGTGGCAGAGGTGCTGATACTCCAGGTGTGGAGTGGGCTCTCTGGTCTCCCATTCTATTGGAATTTCCACTGCATCCTAGCTAACCCTTCACTGTTCTCCCAACATTTGATTTGTCCTCTGATGGGCATGAGTCTGTCACTGCAGTGCCAAGTGAGGGACCTAGCAACATTGCTTTGTATGTAAGATCTAGAGATCCAGGACTACCAGGACAGTGGGTCTACGCTGAGCCGAAATCAGTTGAAGACAGAGCCATTTGAAAAGAATTCCTTCTTGGAACAATTTATGGTAGAGAAAATACCAGAGGTATGCAGTGTTGGTGATGGAAAACCCTTTGTCACAAATCTACAGAGTCTGTATATGGCAGTCACCAGACAAAAGATCCAAGTGGGACAGAAGCTTCAAGGCACTGGAGATCCCCAGACCTCAAGCAGTGCCTCCTCACAAGGAACAGATAGCCAACTTCTGAATCAGCCAGAAGAGCAAGTCTCCTCAGCACCATCCTTCCCAGTGCCTGAAAAAGAGCCACAGTTACTTCAGGCCCTATGCAGAGACCTCAGTTGTTGAAGGTCAAGAGGTAGAAGCTAGGGGGGCTCTTCAGTTAACCTGTCACTGTCTCAACTGCTGAGGATGGACTTGGAGAGTAGTTTCCTAGTGTCGCCTTGAAAAGAGGTCCTGTGACAGCAGCATCTCTGACACAGAGTTACACAGTCAGGGACTCCACTGTAAGGGCAAGATAACTGAAGTTCATGTTGACAGGCATGGATACTATTAACTGAGGGAATCCTGGCTCCAATCCATCGGGCACTGGCCTTCCCTGTCCGACTGGAAGCCAGTCTCTGGGAATTCCATACCCTCCTTTCTTTTGATGAAGGTTCTCTAGACCGAGGATCTACCATGGACTTTAAGTATATGGGGCAGGTTTTCAAAAAGGCACAGCATGCTTAGGAAGCCTTGTCTACCTTTCTTAAGAGTCCCTACCCAGTCCCAGGTGTTCCTCAGAGACCCTCTCCTCTTTAGCATGGAATGAAAAGCACTCACACTCTCCTGAAAAAGAAAAAAAAAGAACCATTTCAAAATTCTGGAGCTGAGGAACACAAAAAACAAGGTGAAGAATGCATTAGAAAGCACTGGAAATAGAGCAGACCAATGTGGAAGAGAGACTTAGTGAGTTCAAATACAGAAAACTAGAAATGATACAAGTAGAAGAGGAAAGAGAAATAAGATATAAAAACCATGGGGGAAATGCTATGAGAGCTATCAGACTCTTTTAGGAAGGGCAACATTAGGATAATGGATATCTCAGAAGAAGATTGGGAGAAGGGAGTAGAGAGATAATTCAATGAAGCAATAGCTGAGAACCTCCCAAACTTGGGGAAGGAATTGAATATATAAGTCCTTGAAGCTAAGACAACACCTAATTACTTCAATGCTAAAAACCTCCAACATGCATAAATTAAAATTGTCAAAAGTCAATGACAAAGAAATAATTTTAAAGGCAGCCAGGAAAAAAAGGATAGTAACCTAGAAAGGAAACCCCATTAGGTTATCAGTAGAAATCTTATAGTCCAGGAGGGAGTGGAATGGAATTCTCAACATATTGAAAGCTAAAATCTATAACCCAAGAATACTCTATTGAGCAAAGTTATGATTCAGATCTGTAGGAAAAATAAAGGTTTCACACACAAACAAAAGTTGAGGTAGTTCATCTACACTAGATATGCCTTACAAGAGATGTTGAAATAAGCTCTTCTACCAGAAACAAAATAACAAAAATACACAAAACTGTAAGCAAGGTAACAAAGAGACAGAACAAGAAAATTGCAAATCTTTATCAGAAAAGGTTTTCAAAAACTTTACTACAGTATAAAGTTTAAAGGGAGGAAAAATAAAGCTAAAAAATAACTATAGCTATCTCAGTTTAGTAACAAACTCACAACATAAAAAGGGATCATTTAACACAACAATAACATAAGAGGGGAAGAAGAAAAGGACAGAACTTGTTTAGGTAAATGAAGATTAGATGTTGCCAGCAGAAAAATGACTGTTTTATCTATGAAATTACACACAAGCCTCAGGGTAACCACAAAATATAAATATAGAGCAGAGACCCAAAAAAAAGCACAAAAAAGAGGAAACAATAAACCATCATTAAAAAATAAATAAAAATGGCAGATGGAAACACAAGAGAAAAGGAACAATGGAGATATAAAGCAATCAGAAAGCAAAAGATAAAATGGCAATACTGTCTCATCTATCAATAATCACCTTAAATATAAATTGATTGAATTCACCCATCAAAAGACAAAGAGTGGATGGAAGGATGAAGAAACAAGACTCAACTATATGCTGCCTCCAGGAGACACATCTCAGCTGTAAAGGCAAACATAGATTAAAAGTGAAGAGAAGGAAGATTATACTCTAAGCATAAAAGCAAATATCAGCCAAAAGAAAGTGGTGTAGCCATACTCATATCAGGCAAAAGAGATTTCAAGCCAAAAAAGGAAAAAAGAGACAAATGTGGATAGTATATAATAATAAAGGGGATATTTCATCAAGAAGACATAACAGTGAATAATATATATGTACCTAACATAAGAACACCAAAATATATAAAGTGATTATTAACAGGCTAAAAGGGATACAATTGACAGCAACACAATAATAGTATGGAAATTTAAGACCCCACTTATATCAATGGATAGATCATCCAGACAGAAAGTCAACAAGGAAATTGCAACCTTAAATAAAACATTAGATCAGATGGCTTTGATAGATTTTTACAGAATATTCCATCCAAATGCAGCAGAATACACATTCTTATGAAGTGCAAATGGAACTTCCTCAAGTATAGTCCATATGCTGAGAAACAAAACAAAATAAATTTAAGAAGGTTGAAATCTTACCAAGAACGTTTTCTGATCACAATGGTATGAAACCAGAAATCCACTACAAAAAGAAAACTGAAAAAAAGTAACAAATATGTGGAGACTGAAATACACGCTGCTGAACAGCTATTAGGTCAACAAATAAATCAAAAGAGAAAAAAATATGCAAAGAAAAATAACAAATGAAAATATGACATACCAAAACTATGGAACATAACAGAAGCAGTACCAAGAAGGAAGTTTATAACAATGCAGACCAACTCAAAAAATAAGAAAAATCTCAAACAAACAATCTCATCTTACAGCTAAAGGAAGTACAAAAATAAGAAAAAAAGAAGCCCAAAGTCAATAGAAGGAAAGAAATAATAAAGATCAAAGTGGAAATAAGTGAAATAGAGACTAAAAAGATAATAGAAAGAGGAATGAAACTAAAAGCTGGTTCTTAGAAAAGGTAAACAAAGTTAAAAACCTTTAGATAGACTTACTGAAAAAAATAGAGAAGGCTCTGACAAAATCAGAAGTAAAAGAAGAGAAATGAAAATGAATATCACAGAAATACAAAGAATTATAAAATAATATGATGAGTATCTATACACTAACAAATTCAACAACCTAAGGGCAGAAGTTTTCATGAGTGAAATTTACCAAACATTTAAAGAAAAATTAACACCTAACCTTCTTAAAATATTCCAAAAAATTGAAGAAGTAGGAAAGCTTCCAAATTCATTCTATGAGGCCAGCATCACTCTGATACCAAACCCAGGCAAGGACAACAAAAAAAAGAAAATTGCAGGCCAATATCTCTGATAAGCATAGATGCAAAAATCCTCAATGAAATATTAGCAAACTAAATATGACAATATATTAAAAGGATAACACACCATGATAACATGGGATTTAATCCAGGAATGCAGGGATGGCTGAATTTCCACAAATTAATCAACATGATACAGGACATTAACAAAATTAAAAGTAAAAGTCATATGATTATGTCAATAGACACAGAAAAACCTTTGACAAGATTCAACACCCCATTATGATTAAAAACTCTCAATAAAATGTGTATAAAGGGAGGATATCTTAACATAATAAAGGCCGTATATGACAGACCCACAGTTAACATCATACTCAATAATGAAAAACTGAAAGCTATCTCTTCAAGATCATAAACAAGACAACAATGCCTACTTTTGTCTGTCTTATTCAACATAGTATTGGAAGTCCTACTCATACTAATTAAGCAAGAAAAAGAAATAAAACATAACCAAGTTGGAAAGGGAGAAGTAAAACTATCACTAGTTACAGATGACATGATTTTATTTATAGAAAACCCTAAAGATAATGCCAAAAGTGATTAGAAATAATAAATGAATACAGTAAAGTTGCAGGGTACAAAGTAAATATACACAAATCAATTGAGTTTCCATACACTAAGAATGAACTAGCAGAAAGATAAATTTAAGAAAAAACAATCTCATTTACAATCACAAGCAAAAGAAAAGAAAAGAATAAAATAACTAGGAACAAATGAAACCAAAGAAGTGAAAAGTCTCTACACTGAAATCTGCAAGACTTCTTTGAAAGAAATTGAAGAAGACACAAAGAAACAGAAAGATATTCCATGTTCATTGATTGAAAGAATTAACATTGTCAAAATGTCCTTATTACCCAAAGCAATCTACAGATCCAATGCAAACACTATAAAAATCCCACTAACATTTTTACAGAAAAAGAACAATAAATTCTAATATAAATTTGGAATGGCAAAAGACCTCAACTATCCAAAGCAATCCTGAGAAGAAAAGAACAAAGCTGGAGGCATCACAGTACCTGACTTCAAAATATATTACAAAATTATAGTAACCAAAACAGCATGGTACCAGCAGAAAAACTGTTACATAGACCAATGTAACATAATTGAAATCCCAGAAATAAACCCATGCTTATATGGATAATAAATTTACTCTAAAGGAGAAAAATATACAACAGAAAATGATTATCTATTTGAAATCATACACAAACCCCAATGTCCCTGTCTTTTGAAGCAGCAGGTTTTGCTTTAAGTTCTGGGGCCTTACCTAAGTTCCAAAATATCTTGCTCAAATATTAATGATCAGAGGAATGCAGAGACAAAGCAAAGCAGGTGGGGAGGAGAATTTGTGTCAATTTAAACAATAGATCAGCCATATAGCAGTCACAGAACTTTTAGTCCCTCCCTGAAGGACATAGATTACATACACTCCTAAGTTGTTTTACAGAAACCAGACTCCACCAGATGAAAACTGCTGACCACAAACAAGTAGATCCCAGACTGATTGGAACGAGGTTTGTGACTGAGATCCTTGAAACATCACCCTGTTACCTCACAGTCAACCAGTCAGAGAATTGTGCATGAGCAGATCATACAACCCATGAAGCTCTCCCTCACACTGTCTTTAAAAACTTTTCCCTGAAAGCCATCAGAGAGTTCAGGTCTTTTGCATATGAGCTGTCCATTATCCTTTCTTGGTGCCCTGTAGTGAATGCTACACTTCCTTCACTACAAACCAGTGTCAGTGGATTAGCTTTTCAGTGTGTCAGGTGAGCAGAACAGAATTCAGTTGAGTAAAAATTTTGGTGATCCATATGTCCTTGGCCTAATTAGTAGAACCTAAAACTAAAAGGTAAAAAAGAAAAAGGAAACACAGCCCTTTTAAACTCAAGTGAGTTAACTTATTCCCACTGTTATTTATAAACTAACAAGATTTATATTGAAATACCTGATTCATGACTAAAGTTTAAAATGAAGCTATAAGATTTATGGTTCTGTCTTTATGTAAAAATTAAATAATATATGAGCTTTATTTAATTGGCTAAAAAGAAAATAAGTGCTTACAAGTTAATATTTCTGAATACAGAAGAAATTAACCAAAAGTTTTAAAAGGATCATATGATCTAGGACTAATTATGTAATGAATGAAAATAAGTTTGTTGGTTTTATTAATATAGACATGTCTTTTTAAAATTTGTATTGGAGTATAGTTGATTTAAAATGTTGTGTTAGTTTCAGGTGTACAGCAAACTGCAACAGTTATATATATGCATATATCCACTATTTTTTAGATTATTTTTCCATGTAAGCCATTACAGAATATTGAATATAGTTCCCTGTGCTATACAATAAGTCCTTATTAGTTATCTATTTTATATACAGTATTGTATATATGTCAATCCCAATCTCTCTATTGATCCTGTCCCCTTCCGCTTACCCACAGTAACCAAAAGTTTGTTTTCTACATCTGTAACTATATTCCAGTTTTATAGATAAGGTTATTTGTACCCTTTTTTGGATTACACATATAAGTGATATCATATGATATTTGTCTTTCTCTGTCTGACTTCCTTCACTCAGTATGACAATCTCTAGGTCCATCCATGTTGCTGCAGATGGCATTATTTCATTATTTTTTATGACTGAGTAATATTCTATTGTAAATATGTACCACATTTTCTTTATCCACTCCTCTGTCGATGGACATTTAGGTTGCTTCCATGTCCTGGCTATTGTAAATAGTGCTGCAATGAATATTGGGGTGCATATATTGTTTCTAATTATGTTTTTCTCTGGATATATGCCCAGGAGTGGAATTGCAGGCTTATACAGTAGGTCTATGTTTAGTTTTTTAAGGAACATCCATACTGTTCTCCATAGTGGTTGTACCAATTTACATTGCCACCAACAGTGTGAGAGGGTTCCCTTTTCTCCACACCCTCTCCAGAATTTACTGTTTGTAGAATTTTGATGATGGCCATTCTGACAAGTGTGAGATAATAACTCATCTCAGTTTGATTTGCATTTCTCTAATAATTAGTGATGTTGAGGATCTTTTCAGATTCTTTTTGGCCACCCATATATCTTCTTTGGAGAAACATCTATTTAGATTTTCTGCCTATTTTTTCTTTGATAGTGAGCTGCATGAGCTGTTTCTATATTTTGGAGATTAATCACTTGTCGGTTGCTTAATTTGCAAATATTTTCTCCCATTCTGAAGGTGGTCTTTTCATTTTGTTTATGGTTTCCTTTGCTGTGCAAAAGCTTTTAAGTTTAATTATATCCCATTTATTTATTTTTGTTTTTATTTTCATTACTCTAGGAGGTGAATCATAAAAGATCTTGCTGCAATTTTTGTAAGAGAGTGTTCCACCTATGTTTTCCTCAAAGGATTTTATAATATCCAGACTTCCATTTGCCTCTTTAATCCATTTTAAGCTTATTTTTGTGTATGGCATTAGGGAGTGTTCTAATTTCATTCTTGTACATGTAGCTGTCCAGTTTTCCCAGCACCACTTTTGAAGAGACTGTCCTTCTCTATTGTATGTTTTGGCCTCCTTTGTCATAGATTGACTGTCCTTCTCTATTGTATGCTCTGGCCTCCTTTGTCATAGATTAAGTGACCATAGGTGCATGGGTTTATCTCTGGATTTTCTATCCTGTTCCATTGATATAAATTTCTCTTTTTTGTGCCAGTGCTATACTGTTTTGATTACTGTAGCTTTGGGGTATTGTCTGAAGTCAGGGAGCCTGATTCTTCCAGCTCCGTTTTTCTTTCTCAAGATTGCTTTGGCTATTCAGGGTCTTTTGTGTTTCCATAGAAATTGTAAAACTTTTTGTTCTAATTCTGTGAAAAATGTCATTGATGATATGACAGGGGTTACAATGAATCTGTAGATTCCTTTGGGCAGTATAGTCATTTTGACAATATTGATTCTTCCAATCCAAGAATATGGTATATCTCTCCATCTGTTTGTGTCATCTTTGATTTCTTTCATCAGTACCTTATAGTTTTCTGAGTACGGGTATTTTGCCTCCTTATTTAGGTTTATTCCTAGGTATTTTATTCTTTTTGATGTGATGGTAAATGGAATTGTTTCCTTAAATTCTCTTTCTGATCTTTCACTATTAGTGTATAAGAATGCAAGAGATTTCTGTGTATTAATTTTGTATCCTGCAACTTTGACAAATTCATTGATGAGCTCTAGTAGTCTTCTGGTAACATCTTAAGATTTTCTATGTATAGTTCATGTCATCTGCAAACAGTGACGGTTTTACTTATTTTCCAGTGTGGATTCCTTCTATATCTTTTTCTTCTCTGGTTGCTCTGGCTAGGAATTCTAAAGCTATGTTGAATAAAAGTGGTGGAAGTGGATATCCTTGTCTTGTTCTCATCTTAGAGGAAATGCTTTCAGTTTTTCCTTGTTGAGAATGATATTAGCCATGGGTTTTTCACACATTGTCTTTATTATGTTGAAGTAGGTTCCCTCCATGCACACTTTCTGGAGAGCTTTTATAATAAATGGGTGTTGAATTGTTTCAAATCTTTTTATGCACCTAGTGATATGATTATATGGATTTTATTCTTCACTTTGTTAATATGGTGTATTACATGGATTGATTTGCATATACTGAATAATCCTTGCATCTCTGAGATAAATCCTCTTGATCATGGTGTGTGATCATTTTAATATGTTGTTGGATTTGGTTTGCTAGTATTTTGGTGAGAATTTTTGCATCTATGTTCATCGTTGATATTCCATTTTTTGTGATATCTTTGTCTAGTTTTGGTATCAGCATGATGGTGGCCTTGTAGAATGGGCTAGGGAGTGTTCCTTCCTTTGCAATTTTTTGAAGATTTTCAGAATCTTCAAAAAGGTGTTAACTCTTCCCTATATGTTTAATAGAATTCACCTGTGAAGCTACCTGGTCCTGTACTTTTGTTTGTTGTAAGTTTTAAAATCACAGCTTCAATTTCAGTACTTGTGATTCATCTGTTCATATATTCTATTTCTTCCTGGTTCATTCTTGGAAGGTTGTACCTTTCTAGGAATTTGTCCATTTCCTCTAGGTTGTCCATTTTATTGGTGTATACTTGCTTGCAGTAGCCTCTTAAGATCCTTTGTATTTCTGTAGTTTCCATTGTAACTTCTCCTTTCTCATTTCTAACTGCATTGACTTGAGCCCTCTCCCTTTTTTTCTTGTTGAGCCTGGCTAAAAGTTTATCAATCTGGTTTGTCTTTTCAAAGAACCAGATTTTAGTTTCATTGATTTTCCTATTGTTTTCTTCATCTCTAATTCATTTATTTCTGCTCTGATCTTTATGATTTATTTCCTTCTACTAACTTTCAGTTTTGTTTGTTCTTGTTTCTCTAGTTGCATTGGGTGTAAGGTTAGGTTGTTTATTTGAGATTTTTCTCCTTTCCTGAGGTAAGATTGTGTTGCTATAAACTCCCTCTTAGAACTGCTTCTGCTGTATCTCATAGATTTTGGATCATCATGTTTTCATTGTCATTTGTCTCTAAGTATGTTTTGATTTCCTCTTTGATTTCCTCAGTGATCTATTGGTTTTTTAGTAACATATTGTTCAACCTCCATGTGTTTGTGTTTTTCTACAGTTCTTTTCCTGTAATTGATTTCTAATATTATAGCATTATGGTTGGAAAAGATGACTGATATGATTTCAATTTTCTTACCACATTATTGACCTGAGATATATTAATATTTCTTTTGTTACCCGAACGTTATTGACCCGGCACGTATCAATACGTTTTTAGAGAGTGAAACAATTAACATTACTGTGTGAAGTTGCTAGAACTTAAAATTGATCAAAGGTTCATTATACAACTTATGATTGTCATTATCATTCACATGTTGCTCCTTTAGGTTTTTGTTCCAATATTATGTATATTATAAACAAAAGTTTATTACTGTAAATTTTTATAAAATGACATATCGTGAAATTTTGAGTGAAAAAGTATTTTTCGGTGAATTTTATGTGGATACTTTCTCTGATTATCCATGTGACATATATACTAATGTCTCAGAAGATGATAGTTCTTTAGAATATAGTTCTGATTCAAATGATGTAAATATTAGACCAACAAAAAGACAAAAAACCTTGGTGATTGACTCTGATACAGAAAGTGAAAATGAAACTCATGTTGCTGGAGAATGCTCCTTTGCTTCTACAGAAGAGTGGCTTGAAGATATTTCACGAAAATTAGAAGACTTTACAGGTGTGTCAGGTGTGACTCTTGAATGTAATAACCTGCAAAATGTTAGGGAAATAACAGAATTAATTTTTGGTAACACCTTTTTCCAGTAGGTCACTTGTCAAACAAACTTGTATCACCAACAGAATGAATAATCATATAAAAAGTATGATAAGGATTTAAAATGGACTGATGTAACCAATAGTGGCATGAAGAAGTTTCTTGGATTAATAATTTTGATGGGACAAATAAGAAACTCACACTGGAAAGAATATTGGTCGACTGATCCCTTACTTGAAATAACTATCTTTCCAAAGATTACGATGAAAAGAAAGTTCAAGCAAATAATGACATTTCTTCACTTTAATGATAACTTGGAAACTCCACTTCCTGCAGACAGAATTTCAAAAGAATTTCAAATAATCTTTTGGATTATTTTCTACCAAAATTTCAATTGATGTATATACCCAAACGAGAGCTATCACTTGATGAGGAAATGATAAAGTGGAGAGGATGACTCAGATTCAAAACCTATAATCCCAGAAAACTTACAAAATATGGAATTTTGGTCAGGATGGTTAGCGAAAATGAAACTGGATGTGTATGCAACCTTGAGATTTACACAGCTGAAGGAAAGAAACTGCAAGAAACAATATTATCGGTCCTACAACCTTATCTTGGTTCATCTCACCATAGTTACCAAGATAATTTTTACAACAGTGTGTCCACATCTGAAATATTGTTGAAAAATAAAACCAGAGTTTGTGGGATTATAAGAGAGAATCATGGTCTACCAAACCACTTAAAGGAGAAATCTAAAAATCTGCAGAGGGGAAAAAAAACATTCTTATAGAAGGGAGAAGTGATTCTTCTTATGTGGAAAGAGAAGAGGCTAGTCTGCATGATGGCAATTATTCATGATGCCTCTATAGCATCTACAGGAAAGGAAGAAAGGAGGACTGGCTGTCAGATAGCTAAGCCCACTTGTATATTAGAGTATAACAAATATATGAAAGGAATTGATATATTCAGTCAATATCTGCAAACTTTGATATCCTCCAGAAAACTCGAAAATGGCATAAGAAAGTGGGTTTCTGAGTAATTGCGGTTCATTCAATGTGGTTACAAATTTTTGTAGCAATAATGCACAGAATAAAATAACTTACAAGCAATTTTTGTTAGAAATAGCTAGAGAATGGGTAACTGACCATTCTGGCGAATGTAGTGGTAATCCCACACCTGGTCCTTCTTGTGGCATTTCTAAAAGACACCCCTGCAAAGATCTACTTTGTCAACTATCAAAATAAAAGAACATATTCTAGAGGAAATAATACCCACAGGACTAAAAAAGAATAAATGATGCAAGAAAGTGTAGAATCTACTTTTCCAGGGGAAAGCACAGTGAAACACGGTGTATTTTTAAATAGATTTTCTGTTCCCCTGAAGAGAGGTTCCTGCTATACTGCCTATCACACTCTAACGAAATGTTAGAATGCTTTAGTAAGACATGTACAAAGTTTCAAGTAAATACATTAAGTGCAAAAAAATTGTTGATATTTATTCAAAAGTGGGTGTTTCAATATTCATTAACATTAAAAAGTCACTGGCCACAGGCATTAGTTTCTGCAAAAATCACCTGGTCAAAAATGTGTTAAAGTTACCGAGGCTTGATTTGTGACACAAGATGTGATTTCACCTGGAGACTGTTTTGTGTGCACTTGAGAAGTGTATTCTTCTGCTTTTGGGTGGAATGTTTCCTAAACTTCAATTAAGTCTAAAGTCTAACGTGTCATTTAAGGCTTGTGTTTCCTTGTTAATTTTCTGTCTGGATGATCTGTCCATTGGTGTAAGTGGGGTGTTAAAGTCCCCCACTATTATTGTATTACTTTTGCTTTCCCTTTTATCACTGTTAACATTTGCCTTATATATATTATATATATATATATATATTGAGGTGCTTATATATTGATCTGTCCATTGGTGTAAGTGGGGTGCTAAGGTCCCCCACTATTATTGTGTTACTTTTGATTTCCCTTTTATGGCTGTTAACATTTTCCATATATATATATATATATATATATATATATATATATATATATATATATATATATACACTGATGTGCTTATATATTGAGGTGCTCTTATATTGGGTGCATGTATATTTGCAATTGTTATATCTTCTTCTTTGATTGATCCCTGATCATTATGTAGCATCCTTCTTTGTCTCTTGTAATGGTCTTTATTTTATTTTTTTATTTATTTATTTGTTTGTTTGTTTTAATTTATTATTATTATTATTATTATTTTTTGGCGGTACGTGGGCCTCTCACTGTTGTGGCCTCTCCCGTCGCAGAGCACAGGCTCCAGACGCACAGGCTCAGCAGCCATGGCTCACGGGCCTAGCCGTTCCACGGCATGTGGGATTCTCCTGGACCGGGGCACGAACCCGTGTCCCTTGCATTGGCAGGCGGACTCTCAACCACTGCGCCACCAGGGAAGCCCAATAGTCTTTATTTTAAAATCTATTTTGTCTGATACAAGTACTGCTACTCTAGCTTTCTTTTGATTTCCATTTGCATGGAATATCTTTTTCCATCCCCTCGCTTTCATTCTGTATGTGTCCCTAGGTCTGAAGTGGGTCTCTTGTAGGCAGCATTTTTCTTTTGGTGTGTGTGTGTATCTATTGTAGTTTTTTGGCTTGCATTTCCCATGAGGATTTGATATAGCAGTTTATATATATATATATACACTGTTTTCTTAAGTTGCTGGTCTCTTAATTTCAAATGCAATTCCCATTTCTTGCATTTGCATGCTCCTTTTCTCACAGTTGCTGGTTTTGATATCATATTTTTGTATGGATGATTTCCTGCTTTTACTGTATGTTTGCTTTTACCAGAGAGTTCTCCAATTTGTGATTTTCTTGTTTGTAGTCGTGGCTTTTTTTTTTCCCCTACCTAAAGAAGTTTCTTTAGCATTTGCTGTAAAGATGGTTTGGAGGTGCTGTATTCTCTTAGCTTTTGCTTGTCTGTAAAGCTTTTGGTTTCTCCATTGAATCTGAATGAAAGCCTTGCTGGGTAGTGTGTTCTTGGTTGTAGGCTTTTCCCTTTTCATCATTTTAAATATATCATGCCACTCCAGAAGACCTGCAGAGTTTCTGCTGAAAAATCAGCTGATAACCTTATGGGGATTCTCTTGTATGTTATTTCTTGCTTTTCCCTTGTTGCTTTTAATATTTTCTTTATATTTAATTTTTGTTAGTTTGATTAATATGTGTTTGGCATGTTCCTCCTTGGGTTTATCTTGTATGGGACTCTCTGCACTTCCTGGAATTGGGTGACTATTTCTTTCCCAATTTAGGGAAGTTTTTGACTATAATCTCTTGAAATATTTTCTCAGGCAATTTCTCTTTCTCTTCTTCTGGGACCCCTATAATTAGAATGTTGATTCATTTAATGTGGTCCCAGAGGTCTCTGAAACTGTCCTCATTTATTTTCCTTTTTTCTTTATTCTGTTCTGCAGAAGTGATTTCCACCATTCCATCTTCCAGCTCACTTATCCATTCTTCTGCCTCAGTTATTCTGCTATTGATTCCTTCCAGTGTATTTTTCATTTCCCAGTTACTGTGTTATTCATCTCTGTTTTCGTTCTCTTGTTCTTCTAAATCTTTGTTAAACATTTCTTTTATCTTCTCACTCTGAGGCTCCATACTTTTTCTGAGATTTTGGATCATCTTTACTGTCATTAGTCTGAATTCTGTTTCAGGTAGGTTGCCTATCTCCTCTTCATTTAGTTCTTCTTATACGTTTTTATCTAGCTCCTTCATCTGCAACATACTTCTCTGTCATTTCATTTTGTCTAACTTATTTTTTTGTGGTCCCTTTTCCACAGGCTGAATGATCAGAGCTCCTCTTGTTTTTGTGTCTGCCCCCTGGGGTGTGAGGTTGATCTAGGGACCTCTGCAGGCTTCTTGGTGGGAGGGACTGATGCCACCCTCTTGTGGGTGGAGCTGGGTCTTGTCCCTCTGACGGGCAAGACCATGTCAAGGTTTGTGTTTTGGGGTGCCTGTGAGCTTAATACCACTTTAGACAGCCTGTCTGCTGATGGGTGTGTGTGTGTTTCTATCTTGGTTGTTTGGCCTGAGGCACTCCAGCACTGGAGCCTGAAGGTTGTTGGGTGGTGCTGGGTCTTGCCTCTGAAATGTGGACCTCTGGGAGAGCTCCCTGGGGCCTCTGCTACCAGTGTCCTTTTTGCCACAGCAAGCTATAGTCAACCTTTGCCTCTTCAGGAGACCCTCCAAGAGCTCTGAGTAGGTGTAGCCCAGGTTCTTATGGAGTTACTCCTCTGTGTTGGGACCCAGTGCACATGAGACATTGTGTGTGCCCTCCACTGTTTAGCCCTGTAGAGATCCTGCAATCCAGCTCCACTGGCTTTCAAGGCTAAATGCTTTGGACACTCTTCCTCCCAATGCCAGACCCTCAGACTGTCTTGGGGGGGGGGCTATTTTATGTGGGAATGTCCCTGTATAGCCTGCATGGGTTTAATATTTTTTATTGCAAGCACTGTTTTCAGTGTGGATGACTGCCACCTCTTTCCTCAGCGTATGCTGGCCACTATCCCATTGATAGGAGGTTTGACTGGTGGTGTGGTGAACAGAGTCTGCCCTGGATATTGAGTGGGGTCTCCTCTTTGCTTTGCAGTTGTCACTTCCCTGTCAGGGTGAGGTTTACTCCCTAGTTGTTGGAGTAGAGACCCCTAGATTTGTTTCTTAGCAATGTTTCTGATCTTCAGTGCAAGGTAGGTGGGATTGGAGCACTTCCACTGAGAGAGAAGCCACTGAGTATTCCTCCTCTTGAGCTGTTCACCTGTGAGAGAGCTATTAAAAGTAAACTGATACAAGACAGGAGGTAGGTGTTCTGCATTAAGAGAACAATGTTTTCTTGGAATATTCACCTGATTTGTATAACAGATTGTAAGTTTTATTACCTTTTAAGGATCTGTTGTAACTTTATGTATTTGCTTTTGAAATCTTTTATTGTCACTTTGGTTAAGTGAATAAGTATTATTTCTCAGTGACCTAAGATACTTTTTGACCAAGTATTTCAAAACCTTTTTGATATTTTTGACAAACTTCCTCAACTCAAATTCTAAATAAAGTTATTTTCACCTCTACTTAACTTTATGTTGTTTCAAAGGGCCCCTGAGTCATCTCAGAGAGAAATATTAAACTAATTAGGATTATTTAGTATGTTAAATTACATGCAAAGTGTTGTCAAATAAGTGGTGATAAACATTCTTAGGTTAACTGTGTGGATAAATATCATTAATATAAATGTCCTAGAAATTATATTAAGTTTCTAAAAATTGAATATATACTGGTATTATGTTATTAGTCATAATTCTACTTATTATCCTATATATGTATGTCACATCAACTTAATTAATCTTCTTTGTCAATTACACCATAATCAGATCTTTAATTGTGACTTTTTAAGTCTTTTGTCATTCATAAACAGTTATTGTTTCACTCTGATGCTTTTGCAACAATGCTTCACCTTTAAGAAGATTCATAGAAAGGACTTTTTGAAAAGTACAGGTTTCTGATAACTTTCTGATCATACCACTGAACTGGGTAAGAAATTAAAGAATTCTGATGGAAATCCTGATGGTTTCAGAAAATTGTTAAAAAAGATTGAAATCAAGGATTAATTACATAGACTTGAATGAATTGATGAATATGGTTATAATTTCATGAGTTTTATCTGAAATATTACTGGATTTTAATATGCATTTTTCAGATTTAACAAAATCTTTCCCTTCAAGCTAATTGTGACTTAAATCAACTTGGTAAATTATACCTTTGTAAGTAGAATTGAAGCATTTATCTTTTCTATCTACCTTATCCCTCCAGAAATTGAAAAATCAGGTTGCCAGCAGCCTTTTCTGTGAATAAGGAAGGTCTTCTCCTGACAAGAGCAGTAATCTAAAAATATTTGGGGGACATCAAGAACAAAGTAATTCACTCATATCTATAGATATCACAGGTATAATCTGTGGTAAGACCTTGACATTACTTTCCTGGCCTTGAGAGACCTTTTAAAAGTTCAGTCTGAGATCTCTTATGAAATGTTCCAGCACATACAATTTAAAAGAGCCTATATGAACAGTTATACTTATGTAAATAATCAGGCCAAATTTATTGAAACCAGACTTATTTTGAAAATAAATTAGTCTTAATTTAGCTAGATTTTGTAGAAATGAGGATAACTTAGGGAGAAAAATTATATTTCAAGAATATATTTTTGTGGATATTGGGGTTTTATATATACTAAGGTTATTTACCTATGTTTAAGATGGCTTTTGTTGTTATGTTACATTATTGTAAAGTTTAATTGCATTATTAAAATGATGTTCTAATCTTGTTTATGATGCTGATCACAGTAATCTATCTTTGGATGAAGATCAGATGCCCCATGATCTGCATGCAACCAGGGGACTATGCATATGGAAAAGACTTCATTTAAAGGACTGTCTCCAACCTAGATAAAAGGACCTTTATCAGGTACGTTTAACTAGCTCATGCATAGCAATACTGAAGGGAATTAATCCTTGAATTCATATTTCCCACTTAAGAATGGCTTCTGCATCAGACTGGTTTATAAAAAGGACTGCTGACCCCAAATGACACCCACACAGGATGAGAAGATGACAACAGCAATGGTAGATTGATGACCCAAGAATCAGGACCAGGACTGAAAGACCCATCCTACTATTCAATTGAGCTGCTTACCAAATGTTTGTCTCCCTATCAAAATTGAAAGTTATTGCTGAACTTCTAGCTATCCATTTGCCTTGATGTTCGGGAGGAAAAGAGAATTCTCCAGTGAAGTTGTCACAGAGTATAACTACATGACATATGTCACTGCCTATTTAAAATCTACTGCTAAAGGCACATGTACAATGTTTGTGTGACAATTCAGTATAATTGATAAAATGTATAGCTTATAAAATGTTTCCTCATTAGCATACCTTCTGAGCTTGTTCACTATGGCTGATTAGATTTCCCCCAATGTGGATATCTCGGCATATGTATATATATAAAGTAGGCCTAGCACCAAGTGACATGATGGACCCAGGGCAGGCAGCAACCAACTTGGCATTGAGGGACAAATATTTTCCATCAATTGCAAACAAAGAGGGGAAATGATAGAAGAAATTTTCACATATAGAGGTATGGGAAAGGCATTCTGGCTTATAAATAATTTAACTTAAACTAGAACAGCATGTTTTGTGACCTATCAAACATACATTGTACATCTACTTTAACCATTGAAGGAAAAGAATGCATTTAAAAATCAAAATAAAGTAACTGGTTCAGGCATCCGAAATAGAGCTGGATGGCCATTGTGTACATGATATCAGATACATTCCTTTATTACTGAGAACTTGAATTTTCTGAATGGTACCAGATTAAAGGACACCATCAGCTATTCTCAAAACAATATCTGTTAGCAGCTGCCAACTGCAACTTTATGGTCTCAAGGTAACTATAGAATCAGAAGTGGTTTCTAGACAGTGGCCCACCATACTGGGAACAGAAGACCAGGAGGCTCACTTCTCGGAGACTTATGGTCCTCCATGACTATGGGATGTTATAAGTGGCAACTGTAAACCTTCATTGTCACATCCTGATTGCTTTAGATCCTCTGATTAGTCAAAAGCAGTTATACCAACTAATACACTTGGTTGAAATAAGGAATGCATTTCAAAAGCAATACATACTACCCATGGGGAGATGTTGGACTTGATAAGATAAGAAGACTGAACCCCCCCCCCCCCAAATTGGACACCAGTCTCAATGCTGAGCTGCACCTTAAAGAGCAATATTTGGTTATGCCCTCAAGCTCTGTGAGATTCTGAGACCATTTAACATGGCTCATGTTGAAAACTCTGGCACAGAACAACTTATTCTATATGGGAAAAGGAAAGTTTTGCTGGGAAGGTTCCAAAAATGAGTCTGTAACCTTAACTGTTTTTTACTGCCTTAATAATACCTTCCAAATTAATAACACTGGGATCTGGTGTAATTACATTATGGTTGGTAAACTACAATTAACAGAAAAAATAAAACCTATGAGAAAACAGATATTGATCATTACATGTAATTGGAGTTAGAACTGAAGACCCTATGTTCAGTTATAAAGGTAGAAGACAGCTGGCCATAAGATAAACTAGAGGAAAACTCTGAGCTAGTTCAAAATGTACTTCAGTAAAGAGTGAAAGAGTTTCATTGAGTTCAAATAGTTGTAGATATTGGGGGAAAAGGATGATATAATTAACTAACCATTACACAAATACTTTTTCAAGGGTCATAGATAGGTTTTCTAACCTCTTCGGAGGAAACTGACTATTTAAAATGATTGGTTATCTCCCTCTTTATATTAATCCTTTTGCTTTTCTTACTGAAGTGTTATTGCAAAAGGAAATGATGGCAGGTCAGGGAAAGGAAAGAGAAAGGCTCTCTTTATTTTGGAGAATTTGAGACTGCTATATAAAACTGTAGAGTTCTTTGAGATGAAAGTCTAGGACTTTCTCTTCTTTAATCCTCACCATTTTTAACGTCATACCTCTTAAGCAGGAAGTAGTTAGAAAGGTCATCATATCTGATCCCCTCAGAATTCAGCAGCATCAATGAAAAGAGGGGATTGAAACCATTAAAAAAAAAACCCATATCCCTGTCTTTTGAAGTAGAAGGCTTTGCTTTTGTTTTTCGGACGTTCTCTGAATTCCAAAACATCTGGATCAAGTGTTAATTATCAGACGAATAAGAACATGCAGAGAAAAAGAACATCAGTCAGGCAGGAGAACTGGGAACAATTTATAAAGAGATCAGTAGTATAGCAGAATCACAGAACCGTTAGATCCTCCCTGAAGGACATAGATAACAATGTCTGAGACACATTCTTAAGTTATTCTTTTTGGATATTTTAGGTACTTTTTTATTGAAGTATAGTTGACTTAAAATATTATATTAGTTTCAGGTATACAGCACAGTGATTCAGTATTTTTTCAGATTATAATCCATTATATCTTATTAAAAGATAATGGCTATAATTCCCTGTGCTATACAATATATCTTCGTTGCTTATCTATTTTACACATTTTAGTTTGTATCTCTTAATCCCATGTCCCTAAATTGTCCCTCCCCCCTTCCCTCTCCCTTTTGGTAACCATCGGTTTGTTTTCTATATCTGTGAGTCTGTTTCTGTTTTGATATATACATTCATTTGTATTATTTTTTTAACATCTTTATTGGAGAATAATTGCTTTACAATGGTATGTTAGTTTCTGATTTATAACAAAGTGAATCAGTTATACATATACATATGTCCCCATATTTCTTCCCTCTTGTGACTCCCTCTCTCCCACACTCCATATCCCACTAATCCAAGTGGTCACAAAGCACCAAGCTTATCTCCCTATGCTATGTGGCTGCTTCCCACTAGCTGTCTATTTTATGCTTGGTAGTGTATAAATGTCCATGCCACTTTCTCACTTTGTCCCAGATAACCCTTCCCCCTCGCTGTATCTTCAAGTCCATTCTCTAGTAGGTCTGCGTCTTTATTCCTGTCTTGCCACTAGGGTCTTCATGACCTTTTCTTTTTCTTTTTTTAGATTCCATATATATGTGTTAGCATACAGTATTTGTTTTTCTCTTTCTGCCTTATATCACTCTGTATGAAAGAATCTAGGTCCATCCGCCTCACTACAAATAACTCAATTTCGTTTCATTTTATGGCTGAGTAATATTCCATTGCATATATGTTCCACATGTTCTTTATCCATTCATCTGTCCTTGGACACTTAGATTGCTTCCGTGTCCTGGCTATTGTAAATACAGCTGCAATGAACATTTTGGTACATGACTCTTTTTGAATTATGGTTCTCTCAGGGTATATGCCCAGTAGTGGGATTGCTGGGTCCTATGGTAGTTTTATTTTTAGTTTTTTAAGGAACCTCCATACTGTTCTCCATAGTGGCTGTTTCAATTTACATTCCCACCAACAGTGAAAGAGTGTTCTCTTTTCTCCACACTCTCTCCAGCATTTAGTGTTTGTAGATTTTTTCATGATGGCCATTCTGAACCTTGTGAGATGACATCTCATTGTAGTTTTGATTTGCATTTCTCTAATGATTAATGATGTTGAAAACTCTTTCATGTGTTTGTTGGCAATCTGTATATCTTCTTTAGAGAAATGTCTATTTAGGCCTTCTGCCCATTTTTGGATTAGGTTGTTTGTTTCTTTGATACTGAGTTGCTTGTAAATTTTGTAGATTAATCCTTTCCCAGTTTCTTCATTTGCAAATATTTTCTCCCATCTGAGGGTTGTATTTTCGCCTGGTTTATGGTTTCCTTTGCCGTTCAAAAGCTTTTAAGTTTCATTAGGTCCCATTTGTTTACTTTTGTTTTTATTTCCATTTCCCTACGAGGTGGGTCAAAAAGGATCTTGCTGTGACTTATGTCATAGAGTGTTCTGCCTATGTTTTCCTCTAAGAGTTTGATAGTGTCTGGCCTTACATTTAGGTCTTTAAACCATTTTGAGTTTAATTTTTTTATGGTGTTAGAGAGTGTTCTAATTTCATTCTTTTACATGTAGTTGTCCAGTTTTCCCAGAACCACTTACTGAAGAGGCTGTCTTTTCTCCACCGAATATTCTTGCCTCCTTTATCAAAGACAAGGTGACCAAATGTATGTGGGTTTATCTCTGGGATTTCTATCCTTTTCCATTGATACATATGTCTGTTTTTGTGCCAGTACAATACTGTCTTGATTACTGTAGCTTTGTAGTATACTCGGAAGACAGCGAGCCTGATTCCTCCAGCTCCATTTTTCTTTCTCAAGAGTGCTTTGGCTATGCGGGGTTTTTTCTGTTTCCATACAAATTGTGAATTTTTTTGTTCTAGTTCTGTGAAAAATGCCTGTGGTACTTTGATAGGGATTGCACTGAATCTGTAGATTGCTTTGGGTAGTAAAATCGTTTCACAAGGTTCAGTCTTCCAATCGAAGAACATGGTATATCTCTCCATCTATTTGTATCATCTTTAATTTCTTTCATCAGTGTCTTATAATTATCTGCATACAGGTCTTTTGTCTCCTTAGGTAGGTTTATTCCTAGATATTTTATTCTTTTTGTTGCAATGGTAAATGGGAGTGTTTTCTTAATTTCACTTTCAGATTTTTCATCATTAGAGTATAGGAATGCATGTGATTTCTGTGCATTAATTTTGCATCCTGCTACTTTTCCAAATTCATTGATTAGCCCTAGAAGTTTTCTGGTAGCATCTTTAGGATTCTCTATGCATAGTATCATGTCATCTGCAAACACTGACAGCTTTACTTCTTCTTTTACAATATGGATTCCTTTTATTTCTTTTTATTCTCTGATTTCTGTGGCTAAAACTTCCAAAACTAGGTTGAATAATAGCGGTGAGAATGGGCAACTTTGTCTTGTTCCTGACCTTAGAGGACATGGTTTCATTTTATCACTATTGAGGGTGATGTTGGCTGTGGCTTTGTCATATATGGCCTTTATTATGTTGAGCAAAGTTTGCTCTATGCCTATTTTCTGGAGAGTTTTTACCATAAATGGGTGATGAATTTTGTTGAAACCTTTCTCAGCATATATTGAGAGGATCATATGGTTTTTCTCCTTCAGTTTGCTAATATGATGTATCATATTGATTGATTTGCTTATATTGAAGAATCCTTGCATTCCTTGGATAAACCCCACTTGATCATGTTGTATGATCCTTTTAGTGTGCTGTTGGATTCTGTTGGCTAGTATTTTGTTGAGTATTTTTGCAGCTATGTTCATCAGTGATATTGGACTGTAGTTTTCTTTCTTTGTGACATCTTTGTGTGGTTTTGGTATCAGGGTGATGGTGACTTCATAGAATGAGTTTGGGAGTTTTCCTCCCTTTGTTATATTTTGGAAGAGTTTGAGAAGGATAGTGTTAGCTCTTCTCTAAATGTTTGATAGAATTTGCCGGTGAAGCCATCTGGTCCTGGGCTTTTATTTGTCGGAAGATTTTTAATCAGTTTCAATTTCAGTGCCTGTGATTTGTTTGTTCATATTTTCTATTTCTTCCTGTTTCAGTCTTGGAACGTTGTGCATTTCTAAGAATTTGTCCATTTCTTCCAGGTTGTCCATTTTATTGGCACAGAGTTGATTATAGTAATTTTTCATGATCCTTTGTATTTCTGCAGTCAGTTGTTACTTATCCTTTTTCATTTCTAATTATATTGATTTGAATCTTGTCACTTTTTTTCTTGATATGTCTGGCTAATGATTTATCAATTTTTTTAATCTTCTCAAAGAATGCCTTTTAGTTTTATTGATCTTTGCTATCATTTCCTTCATTTATTTTTCTTTTATATCTGATCTCATCTCTATGATTTCTTCCCTTCTGCTAACTTTTGGGTTGTTTTGTTCTTCTTTCTCTAATTGCTTTAGGTGTAAGGTTAGGTTGTTTATTTGAGATGTTTCTTGTTTCTTAAGGTAGGATTGTATTGCTATAAACATCCCACTTAGCACTGGTTTTGCTGCATCCCACAGGTTTTGGGACATCATGTTTTCATTGTCATTTGTTCTTATGTATTCTTTGATTTCTTTAGTGATCTCTTGGTTTTTAAGTATTGTACTGTTTAGCGTCTATGTGTTTGTATTTTTACAGATCTTTTCCTGTAATTGATATCTAGGCTCATAGCATTGTGGTCGGAAAAGATACTTGATATGATTTCAGTTTTCTTAAATTTACCAAGCCTGGATTTGTGAACTAAGATATGATATGTCATGGAGATTGTTCCATGAGCACTTGAGAAGAAAACGTATTGTGTTGTTTTTGGATGGAATATCTGATAAACATCAATTAAGTCCATCTTGTTTAATGTATCATTTAAAGCTTGTGTTTCCTTATTTTTTTTTCATTTTGCGTGATCTGTCCGTTAGTGAAAGTGGGGTGTTAGAGTCCCCTAATATTATTGTGTTACTGTCAATTTCCCCTTTTATGGCTGTTAGTACTTGCCTTATGTATTGAGGTAGTCTTAAGTTGGGTGCATAAATATTTACAATTGTTGTATCTTCTTCTTGGATTGATCCATTGATCACTGTGTAGTGTCCTTCTTTGTCTCTTATAGTAGTCTTTACTTTAAAGTCTATTTTGTCTGATATGAGAATTGCTACTCCAGCTTTCTTTTGATTCCCATTTGCATAGAATATCTTTTTCCATCACCTCAGTTTCAGTCTGTATGTGTACCTAGGTCTTAAGTGGGTCTCTTGTAGACAGCATATATTTGGCTCTTGTTTTCATATCCTTTCAGCCAGTCTATGTCTTTTGCTTGTAGCATTTAATCCATTTACTTTTAAGATAATTATCAATATGTATGTTCTTATTACCATTTTCTTAAATGTTTTGGGTTTCTTGTTGTAGGTCTTTTCCTTCTCTTGTGAATCCTGCTTAGAGAAGTCCCTTTATCATTTGTTGTAAAGCTGGTTAATTCTCTTAGCTTTTGCTTGTCTGTAAAGCTTTTAATTCCTGCATCAAATCTGAATGACATCCTTGCTGTGTAGAGTAATCTTGGTTGTAGGTTTTTCTCCTTCATCATTTTAAATATGTCCTGCCACTCTCTTCTGGTTTGAAGAGTTTCTGATGTATGATCAGCTATTAACCTTTTGCAGATTCCCTTATGTGTTATTTGTTGTTTTTCCCATGCTGCTTTTAATATTTTTTCTTTGCATTAATTTTTGATACTTTGATCAATATGTGTCTTGGCATATTTCTCCTTGGATTTATCCTGTATGGGAGTCTCTGTGCTTCCTGAACTTGATTTATTTCCTTTCACATATTAGGGAAATTTTCAACCATAATCTCTTTATATATTTTCTCAATCCCTTCTTTTTCTCTTCTTGTTCTGTGACCCCTATAGTTCGAATGTTGGTATGTTTATTATTGTTCCAGAGGTCTTTTAGGCTGTCCTCAATTCTTTTCATTCTTTTTTCTCTATTCTCCTCTGCAGTACTTATTTCCAAGATTTTATCTTCCAGTTCACTTATCAGTTCTTCTACCTCAGTTATACTGCTATTGATCCCTTCTAGAGAATTTTAAATTTCATTTATTGTGCAGTTCATCACTGTTTGCTCTTTAGTTCTTCTAGGTCCTTGTTAAACGTTTCTTGTATTTTCTCCATTCTATTTCCAAGATTTTGGATCATCTTTACTATCATTATTCTGAATTATTTTTCAGGTAGACTGCCTATATCCTCTTCATTTGTTAGGTCTGGTGGGTTTTTGCCTTGCTCCTTCATCTGCTGTGTTTTCCTCTGTCTTCTCAGTTTGCTTCACTTATTGTGTTTGGGGTCTCCTTTTCCCAGGCTGCAGATTCATAGTTCCCGTTATTTTTGGTGCCTTCTCCCAGTGGCTAATGTTTGTTCAGTGGGTTGTGTAGGCTTCCTGGTGGAGGAGAATAGTCCCTCTGTTCTGGTGGATGAGGCTGGATCTTTCCTTCTGGTGGGCAGGTCCATGTCTGGTGGTGTGTTTTGGGGTGTCTTTGACCTTATTACGATTCCAGGAAGCCTCTCTGCTAATGGATGGTGTTGTTTTCTTGTCTTGCTAGTTGTTTGGCATAGGATGTCCAGCACTGTAGCTTGCTGGTCCTTTAGTTAATCTGGGTCTTGTTGTTGAGATAGAGATATCAGGAAGATTTCACTGTTTGATATTATATGGAGCTGGGAGGTCTCTTGTGGACCAGTGACCTGAACTTGGCTCTCCCACATTAGAGGCACAGTCCTGACACCTGGCTGAAGCACCATGAGCCTTTCATTCACACAACTCAGAATGAAAAGGAGAAAAGAAAGAAAGAAAGGAAGAAGAACATAAAATAAAATAAGATAATGTAAAATAAAATAAAGTTATTAAAATAAAAAGTAAAAATAATTATTAAGAAAAGTTTTTAAAAGTAATAAATATAAAACAAACAACAACAAAGAAAAACAGACAGACAGAACCCTAAGACCAATGGTAAAAGCAAAGCTTGGCAGACTAAATTACATGCATACACATAACATTCCAAAAAAGAGAAAAAGGGAAAAAATATATATATCTTTGCTCCCAAAGTTCATGTCCTCAATTTGGGATGATTCATTTTCAATTCAGTTATTCCACAGATTCAGGGTATATCAAGTTGATTGTGGACATTTAATACGCTGTTCCTGAAGCTGCTGGGAGAAAATTTCCTTTCTCTTCTTTGTTTGTACAGCTCCCGGTGTTCAGCTTTGGATTTGGACCTGCCTCTGCATGCAGATCACCCTAGGGCGTCTTTTCTTCGCTCAGAGAAGATGGGGTTAAAGGAACAGCTGATTCTGGAGCTCTGGCTCACTCAGGCCATGGGGAGGGAGGGGTACGGATGCAGGGCAAGAATGCGGTGGCAGAGGCCGGCATGACATTGCACAGCTTGAGGCACACCGTGTGTTCTCCTGGGGAAGTTGTCCTTGGATCCTGTCAGTGGCAGGCTGCACAGGTTCCTGGGATTGGAGGTGTGGATAGTGACCTGTGCTCACACAGAGGCTTCTTGGTGTCTGAAGCCGCAGCCTTAGCATCTCATGTCCGTCTCTGGGGTCTGCGCTGTTAGCCATGGCTCGTGCCCATCTCTGGAGCTCCTTAAGCAGCACTCTTAATCCCCTGTCCTCACGCACCAGGAAACAAAGAGGCAAGAAAAAGTCTCTTGCCTCTTCGGCAGCTCCAGACATTTCCCTGACTCCCTCCCGGGTGGCTGTGGTACACTAGCCCCCTTCAGGCTGTGTTCACACAGCCAACTCCAGTCCTCGCCCTGGGATCTGTCCTCCGACGTCCGAGCCTCAGCTCCCAGCCCCAGCCCCTCCTGGCGGGTGAGCAGACAAGCCTTTTGGGCTGGTGAGTGGTGGTCGGCACTGATCCTCTGTGTGGGAATCTCTCTGCTTTGCCATCCACGCCCCCGTTGCTGTTCTCTCCACCGTGGCTCCAAAGCTACCCCCTCCGCCACCTGCCGTCTCCGCCCACGAAGGGGCTTCCTAGTGTGTGGAAACCTTTCCTCCTTCACAGCTCCCTCCCACTGGTGCAGGTCCCATCCCTATTCTTTTGTTTGTTTCTGTTTTTTCTTTTTTCTTTTGCCCTACCTAAGTATGTGGGAAGTTTCTTGCCTTTTGGGAGGTCTGAGGTCTTCTGCCAGCCTAAAGTAGGTGTTCCGTAGGAGTTGTTCCACATGTAGAGATATTTCTGATGTATTTGTAGGGAGGAAGCTGATCCCCACGTTTTACTCTTCTGCCACTTTGAAGCTCCTCCTCTTAAGTTACTTTTACATAAACCAGACTCCCAACAGATGAAAACTGCTGACCACAGACATATAGATCCCAGACCAGTTGGAACAAGAATGTCTCTCATACAATAAATGTTGTAAGTAAAATACAGATATAATCACATAGGAAAGAAAGAAAAGCAATCAGGTTGGGACCTGTGCCTCTGGGAAGGGAATCAGAGGAAAACAGGCAGACAGCCAACCTGGCCAGTAAGCAGTTTAAAACACATATTGGGCGTCCAAGTCCTTGGGTTCTACAAAGAGGAGACAATACTTGTTGGCTGGTTGGAATGCCATGGGAAGTAATAGAAGGGCTGGGGGAAGGCTGAACTCCACATATGAGCAGTGTGCACATAATGGCTTAACCCTGAGGCAGGGCATGAGGTCTGCTCTAGCAAGTGATGGGTTTTCCACAACCAAATAACAGAGCATCCCAGCCCAAGATGAGCAAATTTTCAGGCCCTGCTCTCTTCATACCACAGCATTGCACTGGATCTTAGGAGGCCATGAGCAGGGAAAATACATTACTGTGGGATGCAGAGTCATCCCTCTACCAGGGCAGAGCCTGGCTGGGGCAGTGGCAACCATTGTGGGCACTTGCTCAAACACCTCCTCAGAAGCCAAACAGATCTCAGACAGAAGCAGGACCACCACAGTTCAATTCCCGACACATGAAAAATAAAAAAACATGTAGGCCTGACGTGCCCTGTGAAGTCGTTTCACAATGGAGCAAGAGCAGTGGAGTCTGGGGTCAGTGATCAGCTGTGAGAGACAATGAAGCCTTGCCCCCAAGGCAGGGCAGAGAGAGGTCTCTCCTAGTGGCTGCCAGGTTTCAACAACCACCTCACTATGTGTTTCAGATTGGGTCAAGTGAATGCTTCAGCCACACTCACTCCATGCTAAAGCACGGACTTGGATATAGGATGCACACAACTGCGGAAATATTTTTACTATCAGACACAGGGGTGATTTGATCCTGGGGGAATTTGCATGGGGTGGCAGTGTCCATTGCTGGTGTGTACTCAAATGGCACCTCAGAAGCCACATAGATGTCTGATGGCAGCTGCTCCAGCACAACTAACCTCCCCAAACATGTTGAGAGTCCATGTGGGTCACCACCAGCCCTGTGGAGCACTTGAATGACAGGGTGGGGGCAGGGATGGTAGGGAGAAGTGATCTGCTATGAGGAATAAAGGGGCCTTGCATGTAAGACTGTATCTGAGCAGAGCCACAGGCACCTACACAGGCAGCACATCAGACCTGTGCATGGACCCCAACTGCATTAGCACTCACCTCTTCTGGGGCAAAAGTCTTGAGCAGGGAAAGGGAAAAACACACAATTAAAGGGAACAGAGCCATCTTGGGAAAGACCCTCAGGGATTATTCCCCAGCAACTTGGGATTCAGACCCCACAAACAACAGGCCAGTCACAGCCACTGAGCAGAGCGTAAGTCTTTCTTCACACCAGGTGCCATCTCTAGCCCCTCCATCTCCAGTCCTACCAAATACCAAGGTGATATTTTCCAGTACACCCTGAGGAAAGATGTGACACAAGCAGTGTGTACAGAGATACAAGTAGTCTGTACAGAGATACTCCCACATAAGAAGACACCTTTAAGTCTGCAATAGGTAACTGTTTCACCTAAACTCATAGAGGCAGAGGAAGTTCAGAACAATGAAAAAGCAGAGAAACTATTGTGAATAAAAGAGCAACAGAAAACTCCTGAAAAAAAATCATACAGAAATAAAGTTTACAATATAAAAATTGATAACATCTGTAATAAAAATATTAACTAAATTAGGGGTAGTAATTGATCTAAGCAAAGACCATTATAACAAGGAAATATAGAAAATATTAAAAAGACAAAATCAGAAATAAATAATTCAGTGGCTTAAATGAAGAACACACTGGAAGGAATAAATAACAGATGAAGTGATACAGAAGAATGCATAAGTGATCTGGAAGAGAGTATAGAAAGAAATCACCCAATCAGAATGGCAGAAAGAAAAACAAATTTAAAAATAAACAATAATGATCTACAATATAGCACAGAGAACTATATTCAATATCTTGTAATAAATTATAACAGAAAAGAATGTGAAAAAGAATAGATACATATGTATAACCAAATCACTTTGCTGTACAATCTGAAACATTGTAAATCAACTATACAATAAAAAAAGAAATAGTCAAAAAATATGTTAACATCTCACAATAAAGTGTAATTTCAATCATAAAAATAATTTAAACAATCTCAGGCATATTATCAAACATACCAATATTCATATTATAGGAGTCCAAGAAGGATAAGAGCAAGAAGGGGATCAAAAAATATTTGAAGAAATTATATCTGAAAAATTCCCAAACCTGTAGAAGGAAGTAGATATCCAGGTACTGAAAGCACAGAGTATCCCAAACAAGAAGAACCCATATAGGCCCACACCAAGACATTTTATAATTTAAATGGCAAAGTTAAAGATGAGCAGTGAATTCTAAACACAGAAGAGAAAAACAAAGAGTGAAATCAAGGTAATTCCCATAAAGTTATCAGCTCATTTCTCTGCAGAAACGTTTCAGCCCAGGAGGGAGTGGAATGATATATTCAAAGTGCTGAAAAGCAAAACCTGCAAAAACCTAGTAGCAAGATCATCATTTAGAATAAGAGTGATAAAGAACTTCTCAGACAAGCAAAAATTAAGAGTTTGTCAATACTAAGCACACCCTAAATGAAATGTTGAAGGGTCTTCTCTAAGGGGAAAATAAGTAAGAATCTATAGGAAAGGGTAAATAACACTAGCAAAGACATATATATCATAAGGACTGTGGATCAACCCCTTAAATAAACCAGTACATAGATTAAAAGACAAAAACTGTAAAAACAACTATAATTAAAATAAAGAAAAGGTACGCATGAAGATGTAAGACATGACATCAAAACACAAAATATGGGGGAGGGGAGTAAAAAATATAAATCTTTTAGAATCTGTTTGAACATAAATGACTACCGGTTTAAAACAAGTAGATATAGTTATATTTGAAGATATATGAACCTTATTGTAAGCACAAAATAAAAACCTACTATAGACAAAGAAAAACTAAAAAGAAAGGAACAGAAGCATACTGTTGAAGAAAGTCATCAAAGCACAAAGGAAGAAAGAAAGGAAGAAATGAACCAAGAAGAACTACCCCTAGAACCAGAAAACAAGAAATTAATTGGCAATAAGGACATTACTATTGAGGATTACTTTAAATGTCAATGGACTAAATGCTCCAATCAAAAGACATAGGGTGGCAGAATGGATAAAAAACAAAAACAAGATCTTCCTTATGCTGCCTATAAGAGACACATTTCAGGGCTAAAGACACAAAATGAAAGTGAGGGGATGGAAAAAGGTATTTCATGCAATGGAAATGACAAAACAGCGGGTGTAGCAATACTCATATCAGAAAAATTAGACATTGAAACAAAGGCTATAACAAAAAACAAAGAAGTGTATTACATAATGATAAGGGGATCAATACAAGAAGAGGATATTACATTCATTAATATATATGCACCCAATATAGGAGCATCTAAATATATAAAGCAAACATTAACAGACATAAAGGCAGAAACTGATAATAATGCAATCATAGTAGGGGACTTTAACACCTTATTTACAACAATGGGCAGAACATTCAGACAGAAAAGCTATAAGGCAACAGTTGTCTTAAATGACACAATGGGCCAGCTAGACTAGTAGATATCTACAGGACATTCCATCTGTAAGTAGCAGAATACACATTCTTTTAAAGTACATATGGAACACTCTCCAGCATAGATCACATGCCAGGCCACAAAACAAATTGCAATGAATTTAAGAGGACAGAAATTATATGAAGAATATTTTTCCAAATAAAAGAATATGAAACTAGAAATCAATTTAAAAAACAAAAATGGAAAAGAAGAAACATGTGGAAACTAAGCAATGTGCCACTAAAAAAAAGGGTCAAGGAAAAAATCAAATGGGAAATCAGAAAATAACTTGAGATAAATGAAAATTAAAAAAGAACACTCAAAATTATATGGATGCAGCAAAGGCAGTTCTAAGAGGGAAGTTTATAGTGATACAGGCATTCCTCAAATAACAAAAAGTATCAATAAACAACCTAATCTACCTCCTAAAGTAATTAGAAAAAGAGCAAGGCCCAAAGTCAACAGAAGGAAGGAACTAATAAAGATCAGAGAGGAAATGAATAAAAAAGAGATAAAAATTAGAAAAGATCAAAGAAAGGAAGAGCTGGGTTTTTTTAAAAAAGATACACAAAATTGATAGTCCTTTAAACAGGCTCACCAAGAAGAAAAGAGCAAAAACATAAATAAACAAAATAAGAAATCAAAGAGGATAAATAACAATACCACAGATATAAAAAATGTCATAAGAGAATAGTATGGGCTGGAAGCTGAGGCTCGGGTTTCAGTAGGAGCACAGGGAGAGGACTGGCAGAGTGAACACAGCCTGAAGGGGTTAGTGCACCATGGAGAGCCGGGAGAGAGTCTGGGGAAAAGTCTGGATCTGCTGAAGAGGCAAGAGACTTTTTCTACCCTCTTTGATTCCAGGTGCGCAAGGAGAGGGGATTAAGAGCGCTGCTAAAAGGAGTTCCAGAGAAGGCCACAAGCCGCGGCTAACAGCGCAGACCCCAGAGATGGGCATGGGACGCTAAGGCTGCTGCTGCGGCCACTAAGAAGCCTGTGTGTGAGCACAGGTCCCTATCCACACCTCCCTTCCAGGGAGCCTGTGCAGCCTGCCACTGCCAGGCATCACGAAGGCATCTGCTGCCACAAGCTCGCCCCGCATTGTGCCCCTCCCTACCCCCGGCCTGAGTGAGCCAGAGCTCCCGAATGAACGGCTCCTTTAACCCAGTCCTGTCTGAGCAAAGAAGAGACGCCCTCCGGTGACGGAAAGGCAGAGGCAGGGCCAAATTCAAAGCTGAGACTCAGGACTTGTGCGAACAAAGAAGAGAAAGGGAAATATCTCCCAGCAGCCTCAGGAACAGCGGATTATATCTCCAGAATCAACTTGATGTACCCTGCATCCATGGAATACAGGAATAGAAAACAAATCATCTCAAATTGAGGAGGTGGACTTTTAGAGCAAGATTTATTATTTTTCCCACTTTTCCTCTTTTTCTGAGTGCGTATGTGTATGCTTCTGTGTGAGATTTTCTCTGTATAGCTTTGCTTTCCCCATTTGTCCTAGGGTTCTATCTAAACATTTTTTTTTATGTTTTTACTTAAAATTATTTTTCTTAATAATTAATTTTAATAACTTTATTTTATTCTATCTTACTTTATTTTATTTTCTTTTATCTTCTTTCTTTCTTTCTTTCTACTTTTTCTCCCTTTTATTCTGAGCCATGTGGATGAAAGGCTCTTGGTGCTGCAGCCAGGAATCAGTGCTCTGCCTCTGAGTTGGGAGAGCCAACTTCAGGACACTGGTCTACAAGAGACCTCCCAGCTCCGTGTAATATCAAATGGCAAAAATATCCCAGAGATCTCCATTTCAACACCAACATCCAGCTTCACTCAACAACCAGCAAGCTACAGTGCTGGACCGCCTCTGCCAAACAACTAGCAAGACAGGAAAACAACCCCACTCATTAGCAGAGAAGATGCCTAAAATCATAATAAGTCCACAGACACCCCAAAACACACCACCAGACATTCCCAACAGAGAGACAAGATTCAGCCTCATCCACCAGAACACAGGCACTAGTCCCCTCCACCAGGAAGCCTACACAACCCACTGAACCAACTTTAGTCACTGGAGACAGACATCAAAATCAACAGGAACAACGAACCTGCAGCCTGCAAAAAGGAGACCCCAAACACAGTAAGAAAAGCAAAATGAGAAGACAGAAAAACACACAGCAGATGAAGGAGCAAGATAAAAACCCACCAGACCCAACAAATGAAGAGGAAATAGGCAGTCTGCCTGGAAAATAATTCAGAATAATGATAGTAAGGATGATCCAAAATCTTGGAAATAGAATAGAGAAAATGCAAGAAACATTTAACAAGGAACTGAAGAACTAAAGATGAAACAAACAACGAGGAATAACAAAATAAATGAAATTAAAAATACTCTAGAAGGGATCAATAGAAGAATAACTGAGGTAGAAGAACGGATAAGTGACCTGGAAGATAAAATATTGGAAATAAGTACTGCAGAGCAGAATAAAGAAAGAAGAATGAAAAGAACTGAGGACAGCATCAGAGACCTCTGAGACAACATTAAACACACCAACATACAAATTATAGTGGTTCCAGAAGAAGAATAGAAAAAGAGAGGGAATGAGAAAATATTTGAAGAGATTATAGTTGAAAACTTCCCTAATATGGGAAAAGAAAGAGTTAATCAAGCCTAGGAAGCACAGAGAGTCCCATACAGGATAAATCCAAGGATAAACACTCCAAGACACATATTATCATATCATACCATATCAAACTGTCAAAAATTAAATACAAAAAAACATATTAAAAGCAGCAAGGGAAAAACAACAAATAACACACAAGGGAATCCCCATAAGGTTAACAGCTAATCTTTCAGCAGAAACTCTGCAAGTCAGAAGGGACTGGCAAGACATATTAAAAGTGATGAAGAAGAAAAATCTACAATCAAGATTATTCTACCCAGCAAGGATTTCATTCAGATTTGGTGGAGAATTTAAAACCTTTACAGACAAGCAAAACCTGAGAGGGTTCAGCACCACCAAACCAGCTTTACAACAAATGCTAAAGGATCTACTCTAGGCAAGAAACACAAGAGAAGTAAAAGACCTACAATAACAAACCCAAAACAATTAAGAAACTAGGAATAGGAATATACATATTGATAATGATCTTAAATGTAAATGGATTAAATGCTCCCACCAAAAGACACAGACTGGGTGCATGGATACAAAAACAAGACCCATATATATGCTGACTACAACAGACCACTTCAGACCTAGAGACAGATATAGACTGAAAGTGAGGGGATGGAAAAATATATGCCATGCAAAATGACACCAATAGAAGGCTGGAGTAGCAATTCTCATATCACAAAATATAGACTTTAAAATAAAGACTATTACAAGAGACAAAGAAGGACACTACATAATGATCAAGGGATTGATTCAAGAAGAAGATATAACAATTGTAAATATTTATGCACCCAACATAGGAGCACATCAATACATAAGGCAAATACTAACTAGCCATAAAAGGGGAAATTGACTGTAACACATTCATACTAGGGGATTTTAACACCCACTTTCACCAATGAACAGATCATCCAAAATGAAAATAAATAAGGAAACACAAGCTTTAAATGATACATTAAACAAGATGGACTTAATTGATATTTAGAGGACATTCCATCCAAAAACAACAGAATACATATTTTTTTCAAGTGCTCATGGAACGTTCTCCAGGATAGATCATATCTTGGTTCCAAATCAAGCCTTAGTAAATTTAAGAAAATTGAAATTGTATGAAGTATCTTTTCTGACCACATTGCTATGAGACTAGATATCAATTACAGGAAAAGATCTGTAAAAAATACAAACATATGGAGGCTAAACAATACACTGCTAAATAACGAAGTGATCACGGAAGAAATCAAAGAGGAAATCAAAAAATACCTGGAAACAAATGACAATGGGGACACGATGACCCAACCTATGGGATGCAGCAAAATTAATATTAAGGGGGAAGTTTATAGCAATACAACCCTACCTTAAGAAACAGGAAACATCTCGAAAAACAACCTAAACTTGGCACCTAAAGAAATTAGAGAAAGAAGAGCAAAAATAAAACCCCCAAAGTTAGCAGAAGGAAAGAAATCATAAAGATCAGATTAGAAATAAATGAAAAAGAAATGAAGGAAACCATAGCAACGATCAATAAAACTAGTAGCTTGTTCATTGAGAAGATAAACAAAAATGATAAACTGTTAGCCAAACTCATCAAGAAAAATAAGGAGAAGACTCAAATCAATAGAATTAGAAATGTAAAATGAGACGTAAGAAGTGACACTGCAGAAATACAGAAGATCATGATAGATTACTACAAGCAACTCTATGCCAATAAAATGGACAACCTTGAAGAAATGGACAAATTCTTAGAAATGCACAACCTGCCAAGACTGAATCAGGAAGAAATAGAAAATAAGAACAGACCAATCACCAGCACTTAAATTGAAACTGTGATTAAAAATCTTCCAACAAATCAAAGCCCAGGGCCAGACGGCTTCACAGGTAAATTCTATTAAACATTTAGAGAAGAGCTATCACCTACCTTCTCAAACTCTTCCAAAATATAGCAGAGTGAGGAACACTCCCAAACTCATTCTATGTGGCCACCATCACCCTGATTCCAAAACCAGACAAGGATGTGACAAAGAAAGAAAACTACAGGCCAATATCACTGATGAACATAGATGCAAAAACCCTCAACAAAATACTAGCAAACAGAATCCAACAGCACATTAAAAGGATCATACAACTTGATCAAGTGGGGTTTATTCCAGGAATGCAAGGATTCTTCAATATATGCCAAACAATCAATGTGATACACCATATTCACAAATTGAAGGAGAAAAAACATATGATCTTCTCATAGATGCAGAGAAAGCTTTCGACAAAATGCAACACCCATTTATGATAAAAAACCTCACAAAAGTAGGCAGAGTGGGAACTTTCCTCAACATAATAAAGGCTATATATGACAAACTCATAGCCCACATCTTCCTCAATGGGGAAAAATTGAAAGCATTTCCACTAAGATCAGGAACAAGACAAGGTAGCCCACTCTCACCACTCTTACTCAACATAGTTATGGAAGGTTTAGCCACAGCAATCAGAGAAGACAAGGAAATAAAATAAATCCAAATTGGAAAAGAAGAAGTAAAGCTGTCATTGTTTGCAGATGACATGAGACTATACATAGAGAATCCTGAAGATGCTACCAGAAAACTACTAGAGCTAATCAATGAATTTGGTAAAGTAGCAGGATACAAAATTAATGCACAGAAATCTCTGGTATTCCTGTTTACTAGTGATGAAAAATCTGAAAGTGAAATCTAGAAAACACTCCAATTTACCACTGCAACATAAAGAATAAAATATCTGGGAATAAACCTACCTAAGGAGACAAAAGACATGTATGCAGAAAATTATAAGACACTGATGAAAGAAATTAAAGATGATACAAATAGATGGAGAGATATACCATGTTCTTGGATTGGAAGAATCAACATTGTGAAAATGACTCTACTACCCAAAGCAATCTACCAATTCAATGCAATCTCTATGAAACTACCACTGGCATTTTTCACAGAACTAGAACAAAAAATTTCACAATTTCTATGGAAACACAAAAGACCCCATATAGCCAAAGCAATCTTGAGAATGAACAATGGAGCTGGAGAAATCATTTTCCCTGACTTCAGACTATACTACAAAGCTACAGTAATCAAGACAGTATGGTACTGGCACAAAAAACAGAAAGATAGATCAATGGAGCAGGATAGAAAACCCAGAGATAAACCCACGCACCTATGGTCACCTTATCTTTGATAAAGGAGACAGGAATGTACAGTGGAGAAAGGACAGCCTCTTCAAAAAGTGGTGCTGGAAAAACTGGACAGGTACATGTAAACATATGAGATTAGAACACTCCCTAACACTATACACAAAAAAAGCTCAAAATGGATAAAGACCTAAATGTATGACCAGAAACTATCAAATTCTTAGAGGAAAAGTCTTAGGCAGAACACTCTATGACATCAATTACAGAAAGATCTTTTTTGACCCACCTCTTATAGAAATGGAAATAAAAAGAAAAATAAACAAATTGGACCTAATGAAACTTAAAAGCTTTTGCACAGCAAAGGAAACCATAAACATGGCCAAAAGACAAGCTTCAGAATGGGATAAAATATTTGCAAATGAAGTAACCGACAAAGGATTAATCTCCAAAATTTACAAGCAGCCCATGCAGCTCAATAACAAAAAAACAAACAACCCAATCCAAAAATGGGCAGAAGACCTAAATAGACATTTCTCCAAAGAAGATATACAGACTGCCAACAAACACATGAAAGAATGTTCTGCATCATTAATCATTAGAGAAATGCCAATCAGAACTACAATGAGATATCATCTCACACCAGTCAGAATGGCCATCATCAAAACATCTAGAAACAATAAATGCTGGAGAGGGTGTGGAGAAAAGGGAACACTCTTGCACTGTTGGTTGGAATGTGAATTGGTACAGCCACTATGGAGAACAGATGGAGGTTCCTTAAAAAACTACAAATAGAACTACCATATGACCCAGCAATCCCACTACTGGGCATATACCCTGAGAAAACCATAATTCAAAGAGTCATGTACCAAAATGTTAATTGCAGCTCTCTTTACAATAGGAAGAAATATGGGAACATATGTATATGTACAACTTTTGTCTTAGGTATAAAGCAGAATCTAACACACCATTGTAAAGCAATTATACTCCAGTAAAGATGTAAAAAAAATAAGTAAAATAAAATTAATTAGTTAATTATTTAAGAGGGGAGAAAGGAGGAAAGGAAGGGCAGCTATCAGAACTCCACATCTATGTTTTGTGGGGGGTTTTCCTCACTCTAAACAAGGAATTCCTACCATTCTCAAGGGACACTTAATCCTGCTGTTCCATTGCCACTCATGTAACTGTGCCTTTCTTGTCACCACTGTATCCATGCTCTCCATCTGGCTAAAGAGATGGGAAAACAATAAATACACACTTCCAGGGAGCAAATCTTACTCAGGACAGACAACGGTTAAACAGTTGATGTATTCTTGTCTTGGCAAATGAAGGAAAATAATTGAGGGGGGCTTCTAAGGAATTTTTTTTATTTAATAATATTTTCATTGTAAATATCAATACTTGATGCAACCAACTTTCCATTAATCTTATCCCAAGAAAAAGAATACAGATAATAGAAACTTAAGAATTCCTCAGTCAAGGTTGAAGAGAAATTGGGAATGACTGCCAATGGATACAGAGTTTCTTTTGGGGGTGATGTAAATGTTCTGAAAATTGATTATGGTAATAGTTGTACAATTGTATGAATATGCTAAAACTCTTTGAATTGTATACTCTAAATGAGTGAATTATATGGTATGTGAATTATGTCTCTTCAAAGCCATAATAAAAGTCATTTGCAGCAATCAATCAATGTAAAAAAAAACCTCCTCAGTCAGACTCTAAGCTCTGTGATGGCTTTAATTAATCACTGTATTCCCAGCATGGTGCTCCTAGAAGATAATAAAAAAAATTTTTTGAGAACAAAAAAAAAATAAAATCTATAAACAATAAATGCTGGAGAGAGTGTGGAGAAAAGGGAACACTCTTGCACTGCTGGTGGGAATGTGAATTGGTACAGCAACTATGGAGAACAGTATGGGGGTTCCTTAAAAAACTACAAATAAAACTATCATATGACACAGCAATCCCACTACTGGGCATATATCCTGAGAAAACCATAATTCAAAAAGAGTCATGTACCAAAATGTTCATTACAGCTCTTTTTACAATAACCCGGAGATGGAAACAACCTAAGTGTCCATCATCAGATGAATGGATAAAGAAGATGTGGCACATATATACAATGGAATATTACCCAGCCATAAAAAGAAATGAAATTGAGCTATTTGTAGTGAGGTGGATGGACCTAGAGTCTGTCCTAAAGAGTGAAGTAAGTCAGAAAGAGAAAGACAAATACCGTATGCTAACACATATATATGGAATCTAAGAAAAAAATGTCATGAAGAACCTAGGGGTAAGACAGAAATAAAGACACAGAACTACTAGAGAATGGACTTGAAGATATGGGGAGGGGGAAGGGTAAGCTGTGACAAAGTGAGAGAGTGTCATGGACATATATAGACTACCAAAATTAAAATAGATAGCTAGTGGGAAGCGGCCGCATAGTACAGGGAGATCAACTCAGTGCTTTGTTACCACCTAGAGGGATGGGATAGGGAGCATGGGAGGGAGGGAGACACAAGAGAGAAGAGATATGGGTACATATGTATATGTATAACTGATTCACTTTGTTATAAAGCAGAAACTAACACACCATTGTAAAGCAATTATACTCCAATAAAGGTGTTAAAAAAAAGAGAGTAGTATGACCAGTTATATGTCAACAATTTGGACAACATAGAGGAAGTGAACAAATGTCGAGAAATATACAAGGTGGTAAGACTGAATCACGAAGAAACAGACAACTTGAACGGACTGTTCACTAGTAGTGAAGTAGAAATTTTAATTAAAATGAAAAAAAAAAACAAACCTCCCAGCAAACAAAAGTCCAGACCTGGATGGCTTCACGAGGGAATTCTACGAAATATATAAAGAAACGAATACCTATCCCTCTCAAACTAGTCCAAAAACACACCCAACTTCATTGTGCAAGGCCACTATTACCCTCATACCAAAACCAAAGTCAGTACAAAAAAAGAAGAGGAAAGAAAAGAAAAAAAATTACACACCAATATCTTTGATGAATACAGATGCAAAAATCCTCAACAAAATATTAGCAAACAGAATCCAGTAATATGTAAAAAGGATTTTTCCAGGGTCACAAGGTTGGTTCAACACTTGCAAAGCAATGTGATACAACACACTAGCAAAAGTATAAAAAACAAGTCATCATCCTAAGAGATCCAGAAAAAGCATTTGACAAAATTCTACATCCATTAATGATAAAAACTCTCATCAAAATAGGTATAGAAGGAACATCTGTCAACATAGTAATAAAAGTCAGTTATGACAAACTCATGGCTAACTTCATACTCAACAGTGAAAAGCTGAAAGCATTTCCTCTGAATTCATGAACAAAACAAGGATGCACACTCTTGCCACTTCTATTTAACATAGTTTTGGAAGTCCTGGCCACAGCAATAAGATAACAAAAAGAAATAAAAGGCATCCAAATTTGAAGGGAAAAAGTAAAACTGTCACTATTTGCAGATGACATGCTACTTGATAAGGAAAACCCTAAAAACTCCACCCCCCCAAAAATTAAAACTAATAAATGATTTCAGGAAGGTTGCTGTATACAAGATTAATATACTGAAATCTGTTGCTTTTCTATACACTAATAACCAAATATCAGAAAGACAATGTAAAAAAAATCCTATTTAAAGTCTCATCAAAATGGGTAAAATACATAGGAATAAACTTAACAAAAGGGACGAAAGACCTATTCTCTGAAAACCATAAAACATTGATCAAGGGAATTGAAAATGATATAAATAAATAGAAAGATTTCTGTGCTCTTGGATTGGAAGAATTAGTATGGTTAAAATGGCCATACTACCCGAAGCAATCTAAAGATTTAATGCAAACCCTATGAAAATATTCATGACGTTTTTTCACAGAAGTAGAAGAAATAAACCTAAAATTTATATGGAACCACAAAATACCCTGAATTGCCAAAGCAGTCTTGAGAAAAAGAACAAAGCTGGAGGTATCATGTTTCCAGGCTTCAGACTACAGTACAAAGCTACATTAATCAAAACCCAATGTTACTAGAACAAAAACAGACACATAGATCAATGGAACAGAACACAGAGTCCAGAAACCCATGGACCTATGTTCCATTAATCTATGAAAAAGGAAGCAAGAACATACACTGGAGAAAGACAGTATCTTCAGCAACTGGTGCTGGGAAAACTATACGGCTACATGTAAAACAATTATGTTAAAACATTACCTCACAACATATAAAAAAATAAACTCAAAATGGATTAAAGACCTAAATGTAAGACATGAGACCATAAAATTCCAAAAGAGGACACAGACACAATGCTCTTTGACATGAACTGTAGTAATATTTTTTGGATCTGTCTCATAAGGGAAAAGAAATAAAAGCAAAATTAAACAAATAAAACCTAATTAAACATAAAGCTTTTGGAGTAAAGAAAACCATTAAAAAATGAAAAGACAACTTACAGAATGCGAGAAAATATTTGCAAATGATGTGACCAAGAAGGGCTTAATTTCCAAAATATACAAACAGCTTATACAGCTCAATATCAAAAATAAAAAACTAATCAATGGGCAGAAGACTTAAATAGACATTTCTACAAAGAAGACATACAGATGGCCAACAGGCACATGAAAAGATACTCAACATCACTAATTATTAGAGAAATGCAAATCAAAATTACAGTGAAATATCACCTCACATTAGTAAGAATGACCACCATTAAAATGTCTATAAATAATAAATGCTGGGGATGGTGTGGAGAAAAGGTAACCCTTCTCTACCTTGTAGTTAGGAATGTAAATTGGTGCAGCCACTGTGGAGAACAGTATGGAGGTTCCTTAAAAACCTAAAAATGTAGTTACAATATGATCCAACAGCTCCACTCCTGGGCATATAACAGGAAAAGAAGAAAACTAGAATTCAAAGATACATGAACCCCAATATTCATAGCAGCACTATTTACAATAGCCAATGTATGGAAGCAATCTAAATGCCCATCAGTAGACAAATGGATAAAGATGTGGTATATATATACACAATGGAATATTACTCAGCCATAAAAAACAATGAAATAATGCCATTTGCAGTAATCTGGATGGACTTTAGAGGTTATCATACTAAGTGAAGTCAGAGAAAGACAAATATATGATATCATGTATATGTGGAATCTTAAAAAAATGATACAAATGAACTTATTTACAAAACAGAAATAGAATCAGACATAGAAAACAAACTTATGATTACTTGAGGGGAAAGAAGGGAGGGATAAATTAGGAATTTGGGATTAACAGATACACACTACTATATATAAAATAGATAACCAATAAGGACCTACTGTATAACACAGGAAACTATATTCAATGTCTTTTAATAACTCATAGTTGAAAGGAATCTGAAAAAGAATATATATATTCATATATATATATATATAACAAAATCACTTTGCTGTACACCTGAAACATTATAAACCAACTATACTCCAATTTAGAAAAATTAAAAAGAAAGCCATTTAAAGAAAAAAAGCAACCTACAGAATGGAAGAAAATATTTGCGAATGATATGACTGACAAGGGTTTATTAGTCCAAATATATAAACAGCATATACAACTCAATATCAAAGAAACACACCACGCAATCAAAAAATGGGCAGGTGACTTGACATTTTTCCAAAGAAGACATACAGGTGGCTAATAGCCACATGGAAAGATCCTCAACATTGCTAGTTATTAGAGAAATTCAAATGAAAACAACAATGAGATATCACCTCACACCTGTCAGAATGGCTTATCATCAAAATGTCTACAAATAACAAATATTGGAGAGGATGTGGAGAAAATGGAAATTATAAGTGTATAATTACACTCGTTGGAACATAAACTCGTGCATCCACTATGGAAAAAACGTGTGGAGGTTCCTCAAAAAACTAAAAAAGAACGACCATATGGTCCAGCAATTCCACTCCTGAATATATATCTGGAAAAAACTAAAACACTAATTTGAAATGACACATTCACCCTAATGTTCATAGCAGCACTATTTACAATAGCCAAGATATGGAAGCATCCCATGTGCCCATCAACAGTTGAACGGATAAAGAAGTTGTATCTGAAAAAGAATATATATATATTCTTATATAATAAATCTTATATATTTTATATATTATATATATTACTCAGCCATTAAATATTGTATGATGTCACTTACATGTGGAATCTAAAAAATAATGCAAATGAATGTATGTGCAAAACAGAAAAAGACTCACAGATATAAGAACAAACTATGGTTGCCAGAGGGGAGAGGGGCTGGGGGATGGGCAAGTTAGGGGTATGGGATTAAGAGATACAAACTGCTATGTATAAAACAGATAAGCAACAAGGATATATTGTATAGCACAAAGAAATAATATAAGACCATTATCTTGTAATAACTTTTAATGGGGTGTAATCTGTAAAATACTGAATCACCATGCTGTACACCTGAAACTAATATAATATTGTAAATCAGCTATACTTCAATAATAATAATAAAATTTTAAAAAGAAATGAAAAATGATATTGGTAGGGTGTGGTAGAGCATATTGGAGGAGGTTGGTCAGATGCTACAAACTTTCAGTTATGCAATCAATAAGTACCAGGGATGTAATGTACAACATGATAACTATAGCTAACACTGCTCTATGACATATAAGAAAAGTTGTTAGAGAACATCCTAAGAGTTTTTATCACAAGGAGATTTTTTTTCCTTTTTTTCTTTATTCATTTTTTTGTATTGTATACATGTGAGAAGATGGATGTTATCTGAACTTATTGTGGGAATCATTTCACAATATATGTAAATCAAACCAAACCATCATGCTGTATGTCTTAAACTTATACAGTGATGTATGTCAATTATTTCTCAATAAAACTGAAAAAATTTAAATATAATAATGTATTTAAAAGAAAAGAATAGGAAAAAAAGTGATACTATTGACTCTTACTAAGATGGCTATAATAAAAATGATGGACAATAACTAGCATTGGAGAGGATGTGGAGAAACTGGAACACTTATAAATCGTTGGTGAGACTATAAAATGGTGCAGCTGCTGTGGAAAACAGCTTGACAGTTCCTCAAAAAACTAAACAAAGTATTACCATATGACTCCACTTCTAGGTGTATACCCCTGCCCCAGAAAATGAAAAGAGAGTCTCAAACAAATAGCTTCACACCAGTGTTCATTGCAGCATTATTTACAATAGCCAGAAGCTGGAAACAACCCAAGTACCTACCAATAAATGAACTTAAAAACAAAGTATGGACTATACAGACAATGGAATATTATTCTGCCATAAGGAATTGTCCTAATACATGATACAACATGGATGAACTTTGAAAATATGCACAAGTGAAATAAGCCAGACACAAAAGGTCAAATATTGTATGATTTCTGTTATATGACATATCAAGAATAGGCAAATTTCAAGAGACAGAAGATAAATTAGAGATTGCCATGGGCTGGGATAGGAAAGTGGGGAGTTATTTCTTAATTGTTACAGAGTCTTTACTTGGGGTGATGAAAAGTCTTCAAAGCAGATAGTGGTGGTGATGGTTGCACAACATTCTGAATGTAATTTATGCCAGTGAACTGTACACTTAAAAGTGGTAAAAATGGCAAATTTGGTTAAATATATTTTATTACAATAAAATATTTTTAAAAATCTCTATTGTAGATGTAGGTTACAGAGAATAATAAGGATACTCCCATAAAATCAAACAAGCTCTTAATACATTCTTTTTTTTTTTTTTTAACATCTTTATTGGGGTATAATTGCTTTACAATGGTGTGTTAGTTTCTGCTTTATAACAAAGTGAATCAGTCATACATAAACATATGTTCCCATATGTCTTCCCTGTTGCGTCTCCCTCCCTCCCACCCTCCCCATCCCACCCCTCCAGGCTGTCACAAAGCACCGAGCCAATATCCCTGTGCCATGCGGCTGCTTCCCACTAGCTATCTACCTTACTGCGTTTGTTAGTGTGTATATGCCCATGACTCTCTCTCGCCCTGTCACAGCTCACCCTTCCCCTTCCCCATAACCTCAAGTCCGTTCTCTAAGAGGTCTGCGTCTTTATTCCTGCTTTACCCCTAGGTTCTTCATGACATTTTTTTCTTAAATTCCATATATATGTGTTAGCATACGGTATTTGTCTTTTTCTTTCTGACTTACTTCACTCTGTATGACAGACTCTAGGTCTATCCACCTCATTACAAATAGCTCAATTTCGTTTCTTTTTATGGCTGAGTAATATTCCATTGTATATATGTGCCACATCTTCTTTATCCATTCATCCGATGACGGGCACTTAGGTTGTTTCCATCTCCGGGCTATTGTAAATAGAGCTGCAATGAACATTTTGGTACATGACTCTTTTTGAATTTTGGTTTTCTCAGGGTATATGCCCAGTAGTGGGATTGCTGGGTCATATGGTAGTTCTATTTGTAGTTTTTTAAGGAACCTCCATACTGTTCTCCATAGTGGCTGAACCAATTCACATTCCCACCAGCAGTGCAAGAGTGTTCCCTTTTGTCCACACCCTCTCCAGCATTTATTGTTTCTAGATTTTTTGATGATGGCCATTCTGACTGGTGTGAGATGATATCTCATTGTAGTTTTGATTTGCATTTCTCTAATGATTAATGATGTTGAGCATTCTTTCATGTGTTTGTTGGCAGTCTGTATATCTTCTTTGGAGAAATGTCTATTTAGGTCTTCTGCCCATTTTTGGATTGGGTTGTTTGTTTTCTTGTTATTGAGCTGCAGGAGCTGCTTGTAAATTTTGGAGATTAATCCTTTGTCGGTTGCTTCATTTGCAAATATTTTCTCCCATTCTGAGGGTTGTCTTTTGGTCTTGTTTACGGTTTCCTTTGCTGTGCAAAAGCTTTGAAGTTTCATTAGGTCCCATTTGTTTATTTTTGTTTTTATTTCCATTACTCTAGGAGGTGGGTCAGAAAGGATCTTACTTTGATTTATGTCATAGAGTGTTCTGCCTATGTTTTCCTCTAAGAGTTTGATAGTTTCTGGCCTTACATTTAGGTCTTTAATCCATTTTGAGCTTATTTTTGTGTATGGTGTTAGGGAGTGATCTAATCTCATACTTTTACATGTACCTGTCCAGTTTTCCCAGCACCACTTATTGAAGAGGGTGTCCTTTCTCCACTGTACATTGCTGCCACCTTTATCAAAGATAAGGTGTCCATATGTGCATGGGTTTATCTCTGGGCTTTCTATCCTGTTCCATTGATCTATCTTTCTGTTTTTGTGCCAGTACCATGCCGTCTTGATGACTGTAGCTTTGTAGCATAGTCTGAAGTCAGGGAGCCTGATTCCTCCAGTTCCTTCTTTCGTTCTCAAGATTGCTTTGGCTATTCGGGGTCTTTTGTGTTTCCATACAAATTGTGAAAGTTTTTGTTCTAGTTCTGTGAAAAATGCCAGTGGTAGTTTGATAGGGATTGCATTGAATCTATAGATTGCTTTGGGTAGTAGAGTCATTTTCACAATGTTGATTCTTCCAATCCAAGAACATGGTATATCTCTCCATCTATTTATATCATCTTTAATTTCTTTCATCAGTGTCTTATAATTTTTTGCATACAGGTCTTTTGTCTCCTTAGGTAGGTTTATTCCTAGATATTTTATTCTTTTTGTTGCAATGGTAAATGGGAGTGTTTTCTTGATTTCACTTTCAGATTTTTCATCATTAGTATATAGGAATGCCAGAGATTTCTGTGCATTAATTTTGTATCCTGCCACTTTACCAAATTCATTGATTAGCTCTAGTAGTTTTCTGGTAGCATCTTTAGGGTTCTCTATGTATAGGATCATGTCATCTGCGAACAGTGACAGCTTTACTTCTTCTTTTCCGATTTGGATTCCTTTTATTTCCTTTTCTTCTCTGATTGCTGTGGCTAAAACTTCCAAAACAATATTGAATAATAGTGGTGAGAGTGGGCAACCTTGTCTTGTTCCTGATCTTAGTGGAAATGCTTTCAGTTTTTCACCATTGAGGATGATGTTTGCTGTGGGCTTGTCATATATGGCCTTTATTATGTTGAGGAAAGTTCCCTCTATGCCTACTTTCTGCAGGGTTTTTATCATAAATGGGTGTTGAATTTTGTCAAAAGCTTTCTCTGCATCTATTGAGATGATCATATGGTTTTTCTCCTTCAATTTGTTAATATGGTTTATCACATTGATAGATTTGCGTATATTGAAGAATCCTTGCATTCCTGGAATAAACCCCACTTGATCATGGTGTATGATCCTTTTAATGTGCTGTTGGATTCTGTTTGCTAGTATTTTGTTGAGGATTTTTGCATCTATGTTCATCAGTGATATTGGCCTGTAGTTTTCTTTCTTTGTGACATCCTTGTCTGGTTTTGGTATCAAGGTGATGGTGGCCTCGTAGAAGGAGTTAGGGAGTGGTCCTCCCTCTGCTATATTTTGGAAGAGTTTGAGAAGGATAGGTGTTAGCTCTTCTCTAAATGTTTGATAGAATTCGCCTGTGAAGCCATCTGGTCCTGGGCTTTTCTTTGTTGGAAGATTTTTAATCACAGTTTCAACTTCAGTGCTTGTGATTGGTCTGTTCATATTTTCTATTTCTTCCTGATTCAGTCTTGGCAGGTTGTGCATTTCTAAGAATTTGTCCATTTCTTCCAGATTGTCCATTTTATTGGCATAGAGTTGCTTGTAGTAATCTCTCATGATCTCTTTTATCTCTGCAGTGTCAGTTGTTACCTCTCCTTTTTCATTTCTAATTCTATTGATTTGAGTCTTCTCCCTTTTTTTCTTGATGAGTCTGGCTAGTGGTTTATCTACTTTGTTTATCTTCTCAAAGAACCAGCTTTTAGTTTTATTGATCTTTGCTATTGTTTCCTTCATTTCTTTTTCATTTATTTCTGATCTGATTTTTATGATTTCTTTCCTTCTGCTAGCTTTGGGGTTTTTTTGTTCTTCTTTCTCTAATTGCTTGAGGTGCAAGGTTAGGTTGTTTATTCGAGATGTTTCCTGCTTCTTAAGGTGGGCTTGTATTGCTATAAACTTCCCCCTTAGAACTGCTTTTGCTGCATCCCACAGGTTTTGGGTCGTTGTGTCTCCATTGTCATTTGTTTCTAGGTATTTTTTGATTTCCTCTTTGATTTCTTCAGTGATCTCTTCATTATTAAGTAGTGTATTGTTTAGCTTCCATGTGTTTGTATTTTTTACAGATCTTTTCCTGTAATTGATATCTAGTCTCATGGCGTTGTGGTCAGAAAAGATACTTGATACAATTTCAATTTTCTTAAATTTACCAAGGCTTGATTTGTGACCTAAGATATGATCTATCCTGGAGAATGTTCCATGAGCACTTGAGAAAATTGTGTATTCTGTTGTTTTTGGATGGAGTGTCCTATAAATATCAACTAAGTCCATCTTGTTTAATGTATCATTTAAAGCTTGTGTTTCCTTATTTATTTTCATTTTGGATGATCTGTCCATGGGTGAAAGTGGGGTGTTTAAGTCCCCTACTATGAATGTGTTACTGTCGATTTCCCCTTTTATGGCTGTTAGTATTTGCCTTATGTATTGAGGTGCTCCTATGTTGGGTGCATAAATATTTACAATTGTTATATCTTCTTCTTGGATCGATCCCTTGATCATTATGTAGTGTCCTTCTTTGTCTCTTTTAATAGTCCTTATTTTAAAGTCTATTTTGTCTGATATGAGAATTGCTACTCCAGCTTTCTTTTGGCTTCCATTTGCATGGAATATCTTTTTCCATCCCCTTACTTTCAGTCTGTATGTGTCTCTAGGTCTGAAGTGGGTCTCTTGTAGACAGCATATATAAGGGTTTTGTTTTTGTATCCATTCAGCTAATCTGTGTCTTTTGGTGGGAGCATTTAGTCCATTTACATTTAAGGTAATTATCGATATGTATGTTCCTATTCCCATTTTCTATATTGTTTTGGGTTCGTTATTATAGGTCTTTTCCTTCTCTTGTGTTTCTTGCCTAGAGAAGATCCTTTAGCATTTGTTGTAAAGCTGGTTTGGTGGTGCTGAACTCTCTCAGCTTTTGCTTGTCTGTAAAGGTTTTAATTTCTCCATCAAATCTGAATGAGATCCTTGCTGGGTAGAGTAGTCTTGGCTGCATGTTTTTCTCCTTCATCACTTTCAGTATGTCCTGCCACTCCCTTCTGGCTTGTAGGGTTTCTGCTGAGAGATCAGCTGTTAACCTTATGGGGATTCCCTTATGTGTTATTTGTTGTTTTTCCCTTGCTGCTTTTAATATGCTTTCTTTGTATTTAATTTTTGACAGTTTGATTAATATGTGTCTTGGCGTATTTCTCCTTGTATTTATCTTGTATGGGACTCTCTGTGCTTCCTGGACTTGATTAACTATTTCCTTTCCCATATTAGGGAAGTTTTCAACTATAATCTCTTCAAATATTTTCTCAGTCCCTTTCTTTTTCTCTTCTTCTTCTGGAACCCCTATAATTCGAATGTTGGTGCGTTTAATGTTGTCCCAGAGGTCTCTGAGACTGTCCTCAGTTCTTTTCATTCTTTTTTCTTTATTCTGCTCTGCAGTAGTTATTTCCACTATTTTATCTTCCAGGTCACTTATCCGTTCTTCTGCCTCAGTTATTCTGCTATTGATCCCATCTAGAGTACTTTTAATTTCATTTATTGTGTTGTTCATCGTTGCTTGTTTCATCTTTAGTTCTTCTAGGTCCTTGTTAACTGATTCTTGCATTTTGTCCAATCTATTGTCCATTCTATCTCCAAGATTTCGGATCAACCTTACTATCATTATTCTGAATTCTCTTTCAGGTAGACTGCCTATTTCCTCTTCATTTGTTAGGTCTGGTGCATTTTTATCTTGCTCCTTTATCTGCTGTGTGTTTTTCTGTCTTCTCATTTTGCTTATCTTACTGTGTTTGGGGTCTCCTTTTTGCAGGCTGCAGGTTTGTGGTTCCTCCTGTTTTTGATGTCTGTCTCTAGTGGCTAAGGTTGGTTCAGTGGGTTGTGTAGGCTTCCTGGTGGAGGGGGCTAGTGCCTGTGTTGTGGTGGATGAGGCTGGATCTTGTCTCTCTAGTGGGCAGGTTCACGTCTGGTGGTGTGTTTGGGGGTGTCTGTGGCCTTATTATGATTTTAGGCAGCCTCTAATACATTCTTTGTTGTATGTAATATTTGGTATTCATGCTATCATACTTGTTTTAACCTCAAAAGTAACAGAAAAAGATGTGACATATCTATCCATCTATCTACACAATGGAATATTACTCAGCCATAAAAAAGATAAAATATTGCCACTTGCAGCAACATGGATGGACCTAGAGAAAATCATACTGAGTGATGTAAGTCAGACAGATAAAGACAAATATTATATCACTTATCTATGTAATCTAAAAAATAATACAAATGAATCTATTTACAAAACAGCCTCACAAACAGAAAATAAACTTATGGTTACCAAAGGGGAAAGGGGGGATAAATTAGGAGTATGGGATTAACAGATACACATTACTATACATAACAAAGATAAACAACAAGGATTTACTGTATAGCCCAAGGAACTATATTCAATATCTTATAATAACCTAAAATGGAAATGAATCTGAAAAAAAATATGTGTAACTAAATCGCTTTGCTGTATACCCGAAACTAACAGAATACTGTAAATCAATTATACTTTAATAAAAATAAATAAATTTTAAAAAACAAAAAAGAAAACTAGCCTTAATGATTCAAGAAAGTAAATTTAATGGACTAAATCAGAAGTTCCAATAATTGCCCATTTTTACTGATGTATGAAAGTTCAGAAAAAAAATCATACACATTTAAAGCTTCTTTATTTTTCTTTAAATTACTGTATATCAAACAGTACAATATTCCTATAGAATATTCCACACAAATAGGATTTTGCACATTTGAGTTCATGAGAGTTAACCATCTTAGACACTAAAAACAAATTAAGTAAGACTCCAGAACATATAGAGTACATCAATTTTATAAAAACAAATCTTTAAGGACATACACATATGTATATATGCACATGAAAAAATACACCTATAAATCAATAAGAAGAGGCAAATTCTCCAGTAGAAAATAAGCAAAGGCAGAATGAAGATGAGAAAAGGTGAATGCCCAACAACCATAGTAAAACATGCTAAACCTACCTGATAATCAGGGAAATGCAAACTACAACAATGAGAGATTCCATTTCCACAACTCAAATATGTACTGACATCTAAAAATGTCTGAAACATATTTAGTGAAACAATATGTTTTCCCTTAAACACATATTTTCACTGAAATATATTAAGTGTAAAAAAAGCAAATTGCAAAATAGCTGTATATATATATATATGTTTTTATATGTGTGTGTCTATATATATGTATGTACATATATATAGACACACACGCATATATATATATGATACTTACACACACACTAAATGTATATAAACAATTTGGAGGGACACCTACCAAATTGAAATATATGTCTAAGGAGAGGCCTGGGATTGGGAGAAGAGATGGTCAAGAGGGTACTTTCACTTTTTCTGTAATATTTGTATTTTTATGAAACTGTATCTGGAGAGTGACATAAAAAATGGGGGCACAGGAATTTTTACAAATCAGTCATTTTCAGAAACATCAATTTGAGCAACTATCTGTACATGAAAATACAGTACCTTCACAAGAGCCAAGGATTTCAGGTGAGGGATTACAGCATCTGGGTGAAGCACAGAAATAAGAAAGAGCACATTGAGAGGGTAGGAAAGATAGATTTTCACTAACCTTATTACCCCTCTTCCAAGCCCAGGCAGCCCAGTGGGGAGACATACACTGTCCCTGTGTTTAGAGGAACGTGAACACTAGACTTCACCATGGACCACAAGTCCACCCTAATAATGGACTGATACCTGCAGCATTAGATGACTCTCTGAAGGTTCTTACAAACCCAGGCCCCCATTCACTCTAGCAATTGGCTACCCCAGACGCCCCAAGTACTTCCCAGCCACAGGTGGTTTCCATGGCAAGACTCCTGCAAACTCAGGCCCCTACTCAACTCAGCACTTGCCTACTCTAGTGACCCCAGGCAGATCCCATAGCACCAGGTGCCCTGTGGGCTCCAGGAACACAGGCCCCATCTCACCCCAGTACGTGCCTACACTAGCAACACCAGGCACCTCCTAAGGCCTCACATGGCTTGCATGGCAGAGCTTCCAGTAGGCTCCTGCCAACTCAGACCCCCAGCTCATACCAGTGCCTGCCTACTCCAGTGATCTGGGCAGCTCCCAAGGTCCAAGGAAACTTCTATGGCAGACTCCCAGCAGGGTCCTGCAAACCCTGGTTAACTCTGAAGCTTACATTAAACTGACCCAGGCAGCTCCCATATCAGAGCTTTCTGTGAGCACCTGAGAACCAACTCTCCCATCCCACACCAGCACGTGATGGCTCCAGCTGTCCCAAGTGGCCCCTATGATACCAGGCTCCTGGAAGCCTCCCAGGAATCCAGGTCCCTGTCACACCCAGGCATCTACCAACTCCAGTGCCCCAGGTAGCTCATGTGACATCAGAACCCCATTGAGCCCCTGTGAATCTTAAAGCTGTCTCACCTCAGTGTCTGCCTACTCCAGCAGCACCAGATACTTCCTATGGCTCCAGGCAGTTTTCAAAGCAGCACTCTCTGTGGTCTCCCATGAACTCAGAACCCGTTTCACCCTACACTTGCCTATTCCAGAAGCCCCAGGTGGTGTTTGTGGCACAAATCTTCTCCCACGTCCTTTATAATTCAGACCCCCAGCTCATCTCTATGTCTGCTGGCTTCAGTGGCCCCAGGCAGCCTCCATATGGTCTCAGATGGTATCCTTAGCACCAAGATCCTGGAAGGTCCTGGTGAATCCAGGCTCTCAGCTCACCCTGGCACTTGCCAGCTTCAGTGGCCCTAGGCAGTTTCCAAGGAACTAGGTGGCTTCTACAGTACCAGGCTTCCGGTACTTCCAAGCCTCCACTTTACCCCAGTGCCTGCCAACTCCAGTGGCTCCAGACAGCTCCCACTTCTCCTTGGCTACGGAGTCTCAAAATGACTCTGCAAAACCAAACTCTTACCCATCTGAGTGCCAGCCACCTCTAGCAGTCCACAGGTGGTTCCCTTGGCATCAGGTTCCTAGAGGGCTCCTGTGAACCTGGCTCCCGTATCCAATCCAGTGCCTGCTGGCTCCCACAGCCCAAGGTGACTTCATGGTAACAGACTCCAGGGGGCTACTATCAACCCCCTGGAGGTTGACAGACTCCAGACTCACCCCAGCACTAGCCAGCACTTGCATCCCTGGGTGGCTTCTGTGACCTCAGGCTCCCCAAAATGCTCATGAATCCAGGATTCAAGGGGGCATCAGGGTCAGTGCCAGGCAGACTACTGCTCTCCCAGGTTTTCAACCCACACCAACACCCGTCTACTCAAGGACTCCAGCAGCAAGCCTGTCCATGGACACCACCAAAAACATGACACCAAGTGAAACTAATAAAATTCTAATGACTGACCCTAAGGAGATAGATATCTATGATCTGTCTGGTAAAGAAATCAGAATAATCCTCTTAATGAAATTTTGTTAATCATAAGAAAACACAGAGAGGCAACTAAATAAAATTAGCAAGACAGTGCATGAACAAAATGAGGAGGTCAATAAAGAAATAGAAATCCAAGAGTTGAAGAATAATGACTGCATGAAAAATTCAATAGAGAGCTTTAACAGCAAATCAACCAAGCAGAAGAATTAGTGAACAAGTAATTAGAAATCATACAGTCACAGAAGCAAAAAAGATGAAAAAGAGTGAAGAAAGCCTATGTGATTGTAGGCCACCATTAAAAGAAGAAATGTATGCAATGTTGGAGTCTCAAAAGGAGAAGAGAGGGGAAAAGGAGGAGAAAGCTTATTTAAAGAAATAATGATTGAGAACTTCCCAAATCTGGGGAGAGATTTAAATATCCAATTTTATGAAGCTAATATGCTACCCCCAAATTTCAACTCAAAAGTATCTTCTCCAATACACATTATAATAAAACTATCTAAAATCAGAAACAAAAAGAGAATTTTAAAAGCAGCAAGAGGAAAAAAATTCTCACATATAAGGAAACACTCATAAGGTTATCAGATTTTCTCAGCAGAAACCATGGAGGCCAGGAGAGAGTGCAATAATATACTCAAAGTTCTGGGGGGAAAAAATAAAAAGAAAGTACCACCAAGAATACTCTATCTGACAATGTTATCCTTCAAAAATGAATGAGAGGGAAAGACACTCCCAGACAAACAAAAGCTGAGAAAGTTCATCAGTCCTAGACCTGCCTTACAATAAATGCTGAAAGGAGTTCTTCAAGCTGAAAGGAAAAATGTTAATTAGTAATAACTAAGCATATGATAATATAAATCATCCTGATAAAGGTAAGTCCATGATCAAATTCAGACTATTCTAATGCTGTAGTATGTGGTGTGTTATTCACCTAACACTAGTATAAAGGTTTAAAGGAAAAAAGTTTTAAAAATAGGTATAGCCATAATAACCTGTTAATGGTACATAATATAAAAACAGGTAAATTGTGACATCAAAACCCAAGATTATGGAGGGAATAATAAAAGAATGGAGTTTTGTACGTAATTTAAGTTGTCATCCACATAAAATAAACTTTTATATCTATAAGATGTTTTATGTAAGCCTACCTACAGTAGACACAAAAATATAAAGAAAGGGCTTCCCTGGTGGCGCAGTGGTTGAGAGTCCGCCTGCCGATGCAGGGGACACGGGTTCGTGCCCCAGTCCGGGAAGATCCCACATGCTGCGGAGCGGCTGGGCCCGTGAGCCATGGCCGCTGAGCCTGCGCATCCGGAGCCTGTGCTCCGCAACAAGAGAGGCCACAACAGTGAGAGACCCGCGTACCACAAAATATATATATATATATATATATATATATATATATATATATATATAAAGAGAATATAATCAAACATAGTAACACAGAAAAACATCAACCCAAAAAGAAACACAACAAGAGAAGAAAAGAGAAAGGAAATCACAAAAAAGTTAGAAAACAATTAACAAGATGGCATTAGGTTGTTTTACTTATCAGTAATTACTTGAAATATGAATGGATTAAATTATTCAATTAAAAGGCATATAATGGTGAATGAATTTAAAAAACTCGACTCAGTTATGTGCTGCCTACATAAGATTCACTTCAGCTAAAATATTACACATAGGCTCAAAGTGAATTGATGGACAAAAGTATTCCATGCATATAGAAAACAAAAGAGAGCAGAAAAAATAGGTTTTAAGTCAAAAACTGTACCAAGAGACAAAGAAGGTCCTTATACAAGCACACCTTGGAGATTTTGTGGGTTCAGTTTCAGAGCACTGCAATAAAATGAATATCACAATAAAGCAAATCACACGAATTTTGTGATTTCCCAGTGCATATTAAAGTCATGTTTATACTATACTATAGTCTATTAAGTCTGAAATAGCATTGTCAATAAAAATGTACATAATTTAATTTTAAAATAATTTATTGCTAAAAATGCTAACCATCATCTGAGCTTTCAGCAAGTCATAATATTTTTGCAATAGTAACATCAAAGATCACTGATCACAGATCACCATAGAAAGGCAATCATAATGGAAAAGTTTGAAGTATTGTGAGAATTACCAAAATGTGCCAAAGAGAAAGTAAGCAAATGCTGTTGGAAAAAATGGTGCCAATTGTGACACAAGGTTGCCACAAACCGTCAATTTATTAAAAAATGCAATATCTGTGAAGGACAATAAAAAAGATATGTCTGTATACTTAAAGAGATCAATTCCAAAGAAAATATAACAATTGTAAATATATATGCAGTCATCACTGGAGCATCTAAATACATTAAGCAAATACTAACAGATCAGAAGGGAGAAATAGTCCATACAATAATAGTAGAGGACTTCAATACCCTACTTTCAATAATAGGTACATCATCCAGACAAAAAATCAATAAGGAAATACTAGACCTGAACCACATCTTAGACCAAATAAAACTAGCAGACATATACAGAACATTCCATTTAACAGGAGCAGAATACACATTTTTTCAAGTGCACACAGAACATCCTCCAGGAAACATCTCATGTTAAGTCACTAAACAAGCCTTAGTAAATGTAAGGAGACTGAAATCATACCAAGTACTTTTTCTGACCACAATGGTACGAAACTAGAAATCAATGACAGAAAAAAAAAAAAACCTGGAAAACTAAAAATGTGTGGAAATTAAACCACACCTAAACAACTAATGGATCAAAGAAGAAATTAAACGGGAATTTTAAAATATATTAAAGAGAACAAAAATGGAAACACAACATATCAAAACTTATGGGATGCAGCAAACTCAGTTCTGAGAGGGAAGTTTATAGCAATAAATGTCTATCCTAAGAAAGAAGAAAGATGAAAAATAACCTAACTTTATACCCCAATATTAGAAAAGAAACAAAGCCCAAAGTTTAGCAGAAGGAAGAAAATAATAAACATAAAGATTAGATCAGAAATAAATGAAATAGAGAACAGAATAACAAAAGAAAAGATTAACAAAACTAAGAGTTTGTTCTTTGAAAAGGTAAACAAAATTGCTAGACCAAGCAAGGAAAAAAGAGGGAGGACCCAAAACAACAGAATTATAAGTGAAAGAGGAGACATTACAATTGATACCACTGAAATACAAAGGATAATAAGAGACTATTATGAACAACTGTACACCAACAAATTGGATAACCTAGAAGACATAGATATATTTCTAGGAATATACAATCTATAAATACTGAATCATGAAAAATAAAAAAATTGAACACACCAATTACTAGTAAGAATATTGAATAGGTAATCAAAAACCTCCCAAAATAGAAAAGCCCAGAAACAGATGATTTCATTGGTGAATTCTCCCAAATGTTTAAAGTAGAATTATTAAGTCTTTCTCAAATTCTTCCAAAAAAGATAAAAAATGAGAGAACACTTCCATACTTATTTCATAAGGCCAGCATTACTCCAATACCAAAGCCAGACAAGGATACTACAAGAAAAATATTATAGGCCAAAATCCCTGGTGAATATACATGTAAAAATTCTCAAAACCTTTAATACTAAACTGAATTAAACATTCCTGGGATGCAATGATGGTTTGACATACATACATCAATAAATATGATACCTCACATTAAAAAATGAAAGATAAAAATTATATGATCATTTCAATAGAGGCAGGAAAAGCATTTGACAAAATTAAATAGTTTTTCATAATAAAACTCTCAACAAATTATGTATAGAAAGAATGCACTTTAATATTTTAAGACCACAGATAACTTCATACTCAGTGGTCAAGAACTGAAATATTTTCCCTTAAGATCTGTAACATGGAAATTATGCCCACTCTCACCACTTCTATTAAACATAGTATGGGAAGTTCTATCCAGAGCAATTAGGCAAGAAAGGTAAATAAAAACATTAAAATTGGAAAGGAAAAATAAAAGTTGTCTGTTTGCAGATGACATCATCTTAAACACAGAAAACTGTAAAGACTCCACCAAAAAAAATTATAACTCATAAGCAAATTCAGTAAAGTTTAAGGATACAAAATCAACATATAACAATCACCTTCATATCTGTACACTAACAAGAAACTATCTAAATATTTTTAATCTACTTTCAATAGCATTAAAAACTTAAAAATACTTAGGAATAAACTTAACCAAGGAGATGAAAGACATTTACACTTAAAACTATGAAACATTGATAAAAAAATTAAAGAAGACACAGATAAATGGACACAAATAAATGTTCATGAAAGGGAAGAATTAAACTTGTTCAAATGTCCATACTACCCCAAATGAGCTACATACCAAATTTGATCCATATCAAAATTCCAGTGATATTTTCTGCAGAAAAAGGAAAATTCATCCTAAAATTCATATGGATCCACAAAGGACCATGAGTATCCAAAACAGTGTTGAGCAACATGGAGGCAACATACTCCCTTACTTCAAACTATTACAAAGTTATAGTAATCAAGAGTATAGCACTGGCTTACAGACAAACATATTGACCAAGGGAACATTATAAAGAGCCCAGAAATAAACCAATTCGTATCTAGCCAAATAATCACCTGTGTGCCAAGACTCTTTCCCAATGGGAAAAGGATAGTTTTTTCAAGAAATGACATTGAGAACATTGGATATTCACATGCAAAAGAATGAAAGGGGGGGATTCCCTGGTGGCGCAGTGGTTGAGAGTCTGCCTGCTGATGCAGGGGACATGGGTTCATGCCCCGGTCTGGGAAGATCCCACATGCCATGGAGCGGCTGGGCCCGTGAGCCATGGCCACTGAGCCTGTGTGTCTGGAGCCTGTGCTCCACAATGGGAGAGGCCACAACAGTGAGAGGCCCATGTACCACAAAAAGAAAAAAAAAAGAATGAAAGAGGAGGGCAGGATCAAGATGGTGGAGAAGTAGGATGTGGAGTTCACCTTCTCCCACAAAACTATTAAAGCTACAAGTGGAACGATTGACACATCTACTGAACACTGGCAGAAGACTTTAGACCTATGAAATGGCAAGAATATTTCCATGAAACCAGGTAGGAGAAAAGGAAAAAGAAAAGGAAAATGAAAGGAATCAAGAAAAGTTCCCACACCCTGGGAAGTCTCCTCACTAGTGGTGAGATCAGCCTAGACAGAGGGGGAGCTTCAGAGACTAGGAGGAGAGTGCAGCAACCAGTTTGTGGAAGTCAAAATGAATAGTAACCTGCACAGAAGGTTGGCACCACAGTCTTGCCTTTACCAGCCTGAGATTCTCGTCCATAGGTGCAGGTGGGGGCTGTGTGCTGAAGCTCTGGCTTCAGAGGTCATACCCAGGGAGAAGACCGGGGTTGGCTGTGTGGAGACAGCCTGAAGAGGCTGGATGGTAGTAACTGAGGGTGTACCCAGAAGAAGCCTGGCCCCATCAGAGAGGCAAGTCACCATTATCGGGGGACACACAAGGAGAAAGACAGGACTAGCATAAGAGCTTCTTTCCCTGTGAGCTCTCTCAGGTAACAGGACACCACCTACAGGAGCCCTGGAGGTGAGTCCAAGTCACTGCGGCTGAGAATGCAAGCAGGCCCCAAGACCTGCTCCCACTGTCTTGGGAGTGCATGGGCCGCAGCTTCCCATACAAGACCCACAAACAGGCGAAAAGCCCTGCCCCCACTGTCCCAGGAGTTCATAGGCTGCAGCTGTCACTACAAGACCTGCAAGCAGGCACCAAGCACTGCTCCAGCCATCCCCAAAGTGCACAAGGGCCGTGGAAACTGCAAACACCAAATGAAAGGGATAACAGTCAGCACATGCTGAGGAAGGACGCAGCCAGCATCCAAAGTAAAAGCAACCACTTGAGTCCAGACAAGATGGTGGAGTAGAAAGACTTGAGCTAAACTCTTCTCATGAAAACTCCAAAATCACAATTAACTGTTGAACAACCATCAATCAGAAAAGACTGGAACCTATCAAAAAAGATATTTTACATTCAAAGACAAAGAAGAAGTCACAACGAGATGGTAGGAGGGGGGCATTTGTGACATAATCAAATCCCATAGCTGCTAGGTGGGCAACCCCCAAACTTGAAACATAATTATATCTTAGAGTTTCTCCCACAAGAGTGAGAGTCCTGAGCCCCATGCAAGGTTCCCCAGCCTGAGGGTCTGGCATCAAGAGGAGGGAACCCTAAAGCATTTGGCTTTGAAGTCCAGTGACTCTTGAGTACAGCAGCTCCACAGGACTGGGGGAAATAGGCACTCCACTCTTGGAGGGCAACACAAGGTTTCAAGGACACTGGGAGCCAACACAAAGCAGTAACTCCATAAGAGTCTGGGCTGGACCTACCTGCAGGTCATGGAGGGTCTCATGGGAATGCAAGGGTTGGCTGTGGCTCACCGGGTGGGGAGGGCAAGGACAAAAGTGGCAGAGGACTCAGGGAATATTGATCCATGTAGGCTCTAACAGAGGTTGTCATTTTGGCACCAAGACTGGGCCCTATCCAATAGCTTACAGGCTCCAGAGCTAGAACACCTCAGGCCAAACAAGCAACAAGATAGGAACACAGACCCACACATCAGCCGACAGGATGCCTAAAGTCATACTGAACTCACAGCCACCTCTAAACACACCCCTTCACATGGCTCTGCCCACCAGAAGGATAAGACCCAGCATCACCCACAAGTAGACAGGCACCAGTCCGTCCCACCAGGAAGCTTGACCAAGCCTCATGATGAACTTTATCCCCCAGGGGGCAAAAGAAAGAAGCAAGAGGAGCTACAATCCTGCAGCCTGAGGAAAAAGACAACAAACAGAAAGTTAGGCAAAATGAGAAGGCAGAGAAATATGTTCCAGAAGAAGTAACAAGACAAAAACCCACAAGAACAACTAAATGAAGTGGAGATAAGCAAATTTTCTGAAAAAGAATTTAAAGTAATGAGAGTAAAGATTATCCAAGATCTCAGAAAAAGAATGGAGACAACAACTGAAAAAATAAAATAAATGAATGTTTAATAGGAGATAGAAGATTTAAAGAACAAACAGAGATGAAAAAATACAATAACTGAAATGAATAATACACTAGAAAAAATCCATAGCAGAATAAATGAGGCAGAAGAAAGAATAAGTGAGCTGGAAGACAAAGTGGTGGAAACAATGACCACAGAAGAGAATAAAGAAAAAAGATGAAAAGAATGAGAACAGTTTCAGAGACTTCTGGGCCAACATTAAATGGACCAACAATCGCATTATAGGGTTCCCAGAAGGAGAAGAGAGAGAGAAAGGACCTGAGAAAATATGTAAAGAGATAGTAGCTGAAAATTTCCATAACATGGGAAAAGAAAAAGTCACCCAAGTCCAGAAACTGCAGAGAGTCCCACACAGGATAAACCCAAGGCGAAACACATTGAGACTCATAGTATTCAAAGTGACAACAATTAAAAACAAGGAAAAAATATTGAAAGCAACAAAGGGAAATCAAGAAATAACATACAAGGGAATCCCCATAAGGTTATCAGTTGATTTTTCAGCAGAAACTGCAGACCAGAAGGGAGTGGCATGATATATTTAAAGTGATAAAAGGCAAAAAGCTACAACAAAGAATACTCAAACCAGCAAGGCCCTCACTCAGATTTGTTGGAGAAAAAAAAAGCTTTACAATCAAGCAAAAGTTAAGACAATTCAGCACCACCAAACCAGTTTACAAGAAATGTAAAGGAACTTAATTAGGCAGAAGAGAAAAGGCCAAAACTAGAAAAAAGAAAATTATGAATGGGTAAGCTCAAAAGTAAAGGCAAACATAAAATAAATGTAGGAAATCATCCACACGCAAATATGATATCAAAACAAGCAATCATAAGAAGAGGAGAGTACAAATGCAGGATATTGGAAATTAAGAGACCAGCAACTTAAATGATCTTATAGATAGATAGATAGATAGATAGATAGATAGATAGATAGATAGATAGATAGACTGGTATATCAAAACTTCAAGGTAACAGGAAACCAAAAATCTACAATAGATACAAACACAAAAAGAAAAAGCAATCCAAACACAACACTAAATATAGTCATCAAAACACAAGAGAACAAAAGAGGAAGGGAATAAAAAAGACCTATAAAAACAAATCCAAAACAATTACCAAAATGGTAATAAAAGCATACATATCAGTAATTCCCTTAAATGTAAATGGAGGGGAGAACCTTCAAGATGGTGGAGAAGTAAGACATGGAGATCACCTTCCTCCCAACAAATACATCAAAAATACATCTACATGTGGAACAACTCCTACAGAACACCTACTGTACACTGACAGAAAACCTCAGACTTCCCAAAAGGCAAGAAACTCCCCATGTAACTAGGTAGGACAAAAGAAAAAAGAAAAAACAGAGACAAAAGAATAGGGATGAGACCTGCACCTCTGGGAGGGAGCTGTAAAGGACGGAAAGTTTCCACACACTAGGAAGACACCTCACTGGCAGATATGGGGGTTGGGGGGGTAGCTTTGGAGACACAGAGGATGGTGCAGCAACAGGAGTGCAGAAGGCAAGGCTGAGAGATTCCCACATAGAGGATCGGTGCCTACCAGCACTCATCAGCCTGAGAGGCTTGTCTGCTCACCTGCTGGGGCAAGTGAGGCTCGGAGCTGGGGCTTGAGCATCGGAGGTCAGATCCCAGGGAGAGGACGGGGGTTGACTGTGTGAACACACCCAAAAAGGGGCTAGTGTGCCACAGCTAACCAAGAGGGGAATCGGGAAAACTTTGGAACTACCTAAGAGTCAAGAGACCATTGTTTCCAGGTGTGTGAGGAGAGAGGATTCAGAGCACCACCGAAATGAGCTGCAGACATGGGAGTGAGCTGCGGCTAGCAGCACGGACACCAGAAGCAGGCCTGAAACGTTAATGCTGCTGCTGCAACCACCAAGAATACTGTGTGCATGCACATGTCACTATCCACACATGCCCTCCCAGGAGCCTGTGCAGCCCACCACTGCCAGGGTCCCATGATCCAGTGACAACTTCCCCAGGAGAACACACAGCACACCTCAGGGGGTTGCTACGTCATGCTGGCCTCTGCCACCACAGGTTCAACACACATTGGGTACCCCTAACTCCCCACGGCCTGAGGGAGCCAGAGCCCCCTAATCAACTGCTCCTTTAACCCCCTCCATACTGTGTGAAGAACAGATGCCAGAGGGTGACCTAAATGCAGAGGAGGGACCAAATCCAAAGCTTTACACCAGGAGCTGTGCGAACAAAGAAGAGAAAGGGAAATTTCTTGATGGAGCCTCAGAAGCAGCAGATTAAAACTCCAAAAATAAACTTGATGTACCCGGAATACGTGGAATACGTGAACAGAAAATGAATTATCCTAAAATTGAGGTAGTGGACTTTGGGAGCAACTGTAGACTTGAGGTTTGCTACATGCGACTGACTACTTTCTGATTTGTATGTCTATCTTGTTTAGTTTTCAGTGCTTGTTATCACTGGTGGATTTTTTAATTGGTTTTGTTGCTCTCTTTCTTAAAATTATATTAAAATATTTTTATAATAATAATAATATTTTAATTTTTTATTTTAATAACTTTATTTTATTTATTTGTTTTTTCTCTCCCTTTTCTTCTGAGCTGTTGGGCTGAAAGGGGCTTGGTGCTCCTGGGGGCTGACAGGCCTGAAGTTCTGAGGTGGGAAAAATGAGTTCAGGACATTGGACCACCAGAGTCCTCCTGGCCCCATGTAATATCAATCAGTGAGAGATATCCCAGAGACTTCCGTCTCAACACTAAGACCCAGCTCCACTCAAGGACCAGCAAGCTCCAGTGCTGGGCACCCCATGCCAAACAACTAGCAAGATGGGAACACAACACCTCCCATTAGCAGAGAGGCTGCCTAAAATCATACTAAGTTCACAGACACACCAAAACACACCATTGGAAGTGGTACTGCCCAACAGAAAGACAAGATCCAGACTAATCCACCAGAACACAAGCACCAGTCCCCTCCACCAGGAAGCCTACACAACCCACTAAAACAACCTTACTCACTGGGGGCAAACAACAAAAACTACAGGAACTACAAACCTGCAGCCTGCAAAAAGGAGACCTCAAACAGAGTAAGTTAAGAAAAATGATTAGACAGACAAATAAGCAGCAGATGAAGGAGCAAGGTAAAACCCACCAGACCAAACAAATGGAGAGGAAATAGGCAGTGTACTTGAAAAAGAATTCAGAGTAATGACAGTAAAGGTGATCCAAAATCTTGGAAATAGAATAAAGAAAATACAAGAAACATTTCCAAGGACATAGAAGAACTAAAGAGCAAACAAACAATGATGAACAACAAAATAAATGAAATTAAAAATTCTCCAGAAGGAAGCAATAGCATAATAACACTGGCAGAAGAATGGATAAGTGACCTGGAAGACAAAATAGTGGAAATAACTATTGCAGGGAAGAATAAAGAAAACAGAATGAAAAGAATTGAGGACAGTCTCAAAGACTTTGGGGAAAACATTAAACACACCAACATTCGAATTATGTAGTCCAAGAAGAAGAAGAGAAAAAAAAGGGAATGAGAAAATATTTGAAGAGATTAGAGTTGAAAACTTCGCTAATACAGAAAAGGGAATAGTCAATCAGGTCCAGGAAGTGCAGTGAGTCCCATACAGGATAAATCCAAGGAGAAACATGCCAAGGCACATATTAATCAAACAATCAAAAATTAAATACAAAAAAATTATTAAAAGCAGCAAGGGAAAAGCAACAAATAACATACAAGGGAATCCCCATAAGGTTAACAGCTTATTTTTCACAAGAAACTCTGCAAGCCAGAAGGGAGTGGCAGGACATATTTAAAGTGATGAAAGGGAAAAATCTACAACTAAGATTTCTCTACCCAGCAAGGAGCTCATTCAGATTCGACAGAGAAATTAAAACCTTTACAGACAAGCAAAAGCTAAGAGAATTCAGCAACACGAAACCAGATTACAACAAATGCTAAAGAAACTTCTCTTGGCAAGAAACACACGAGAAGGAATAGACCTGTAATAAGAAACAAAAAGCAATTAAGAAAACAGTAATAGGAACACACATATCGATAATTAACTTAAATGTAAATGGTTAAATGTTCCAACAAAAATACATAGACTGGCTGAAAGGATACAAAAATAAGACCCATATATATGCTGTCTACAAGAAACACACTTCAGACTGAGGGACACATACAGACTAAAAGTGAGGGGATGGAAACAGATATTCCATGTAAATGGAAATCAAAATAAAGCTGCAGTAGAAATTCTCATATGAGACAAAATAGACTTTAAAATAAAGATTATTAAAAGAGACAAAGAAGGCCACTACATAATGATCAAGGGATCAACCCAAGAAGAAGATATAACAATTGTAAATATTTATGCACCCAACATAGGAGCACCTCAATACATAAGGCAGGAGCTGCTAACCCGGACGGGGTGCCGGGAGCAGGGAGCCGGCCGGATGCGCGGACAGGCCAGGAGAGCGCGGCGGAGCTGATACACCAGAAATACATCTACACATGGAACAACTCCTACAGAACACCTACTGAAGGCTGGCAGAAGACCTCCCAAAAGACAAGAAACTCCCCACGTACCTGGGTAGGGCAAAAGAAAAAAAGAAAAAACAGAGACAAAAGAATAGGGACGGCACCTGCACCAGTGGGAGGGAGCTGTGAAGGAGGAAAAGTTTCCACATACTAGGAAGCCCCTTTGCGGGCGGAGACTGCGGGAGGCAGAGGGGGAGCTTCGAAGCCGCGGAGGAGTGCACAGCAACAGGGGTGCGGAGGGCAAAGCGGGGAGATTCCCACACAGAGGATCGGTGCCGACCGGCACTCACCAGCCCGAGAGGCTTGTCTGCTCACCCGCCGGGGTGGGCGGGGCTGCGACCTGAGGCTCGGGTTTCAGTTTCCATGGGAGCACAGGGAGAGAACTGGGGTTGGCGGCTTGAATATAGCCTGAAGGAGTTAGTGCACCACGGCTAGCCAGGAGGGAGTCCGGGGAAAAGTCTGCACCTGTTGAAGAGGCAAGAGACTTTTTCTTCCCTCTTTGTTTCCTGGTGTGCGAGGAGAGGGGTTTAAGAGTGCTGCTTAAAGGAACTGCAGAGACGGGCGCGAGCCGCGGCTAAAAGCACGAACCCCAGAGACGGGCACGAGCCATGGCTAAAAGCGCGGACCCCAGAGACAGGTGTGAGCCGCGGCTAAAAGCACGGACCCCAGGGACGGGCGGGAGACGCTAAGGCTGCTGCTGCCGCCACCAAGGGGCTTGTGTGCAAGCACAGGTCACTATCCACACCCCTCTTCCATGGAGCGTGTGCAGCCTGCCACTGCCAGGTTCCGGGGATCCAGGGACAACTTCCCCGGGAGAACGCACGGCGGGCCTCAGGCGGGTGCAACATCACGCTGGCTTCTGCCGCCGCAGGCCCGCCCAGCACGCTGAGCCCCTCCCTCCCACCCCCCCGGCCTGAGTGCACCAGAGCCCCCGAATCAGTGGCTCCTTTAACCCCGTCCTGTCTGAGCAAAAAACAGACGCCCCCCAGCGACCTACACGCAGAGGCAGGGCCAAATCCAAAGCTGAGGCCCTGTGAGCTGTGAGAACAAAGAAGAGAAAGGGAAATCTCTCCCAGCAGCCTCAGAAACAGCGGATTAAAGCTCCACAATCAACTTGATGTACCTTGCATCATGGAATACATGAATAGACAACGAGTCATCCCAAGTTAAGGAGGTGGGCTTCGAGAGCAAGATCTATGATTTTTTCCCCTTTTCCTCTTTTTGTGAATATGTATGTGTATGCTTCTGTGTGAGATCTTGTCGGTATAGTTTTGCTTCCAACATTTGTCCTAGGGTTATATCCATCCATGTTTTTTTAAAAAAATTTTTTTTCTTAATAATTAATTTTAATTTTAATAACTTTATTATACTTTACCTTCGTTCTTTCTTTCTTTCTCTTTCTCTTTCTTTCTTTCTTTCCTTCCTTCCTTCCTTCCCTCCTTTAGACAATGAATCATCCCAAATTGAGGAGGTGGTCTCTGAGAGCAAGATTTATGATTTTTTCCACTTTACCTCTTTTTGTGAGGGTGTATGTGTATGCTTCTGTGTAAGATTTTGTCTGTATAGCTTTGCTTCCAACATTTGTCCTAAGGTTCTATCCATCCCCTTTTTTTTTCTAAATAAGTATTTTTTAATTCAATAACTTTATTATACTTTATTTTACTGTATCTTATTTCTTTCTGTCTTTTATCCTTCTTTCCCTCCTTGTTTCCTTCCTCCCTCCCTCTCTCCTTTCTTTCCTTCTTGCCTTCTTTCCTTCTTTGTTTCTTTCTCTGTTTCTTTCTTTGTTTCTTTCTTTCTTTCTTCCTTCGTTCCTTCCCTCCTTTCCTTCTTTCTTTCTTCATACTTCTACTAATTCTCTCTACTTTTTCACCCTTTTATTCTGAGCCATGTGGATAAAAGGCTCTTGGTGCTCCAGCCCGGAGTCAGGGCTCTGCCTCTGAGGTAGGAGAGCCAACTTCAGGACACTGGGCAACAAGGGACCTCCCAGCTCCACATAATATCAAATGGCAAAAATCTCCCAGAGACCTCCACCTTAACACCAGCACCCAGCTTCACTCAACAACCAGCAAGCTACAGTGCTGGACAACCTATGCCAAACAACTAACAAAACAGGAACACAACCCCACCCATTAGGAGAGAGGCTGCCTAAAATCATAATAAAGCCACAGACACCCCAAAACACACCACCAGATGTGAACCTGCCCACTAGAGAGACAAGATCCAGCCTCATCCACCAAAACACAGGCACTAGTCCCCTCCACCAGGAAGCCTACAAAACCCACTGAACCAACCTTAGCCACTGGAGACAGACATCAAAAACAGCGGGAACTACGAACCTGCAGCCTGCAAAAAGGAGACCCCAAACACAGTAAGATAAGCAAAATGAGAAGACAGAAAAAAACACAGCAGATAAAGGAGCAAGATAAAAATGCACCAGACCTAACAAATGAAGAGGAAAGAGTCAGTCTACCTGAAAAAGAATTCAGAATAATGATAGTAAGGATGATCCAAAATCTTGGAAATAGAATGGACAAAATGCAAGAAAGAGTTAACAAGGACCTAGAAGAAATAAAGATGAAACAAGCAACGATGAACAACACAATAAATGAAATTAAAAGTACTCTAGATGGGATCAATAGCAGAATAACTGAGGCAGAAGAACGGATAAGTGACGTGGAAGATAAAATAGTGGAAATAACTACTGCAGAGCAGAATAAAGAAAAAAGAATGAAAAGAACTGAGGACAGTCTCAGAGACCTCTGGGACAACATGAAACGCACCAACATTCGAATTATAGGGGTTGCAGAAGAAGAAGAGAAAAAGAAAGGGCCTGAGAAAATATTTGAAGAGATTATAGTTGAAAACTTCCCTAATAAGAGAAAGGAAATAGTTAATCAAGTCCAGGAAGCACAGAGAGTCCCATACAGTATAAATCCAAGGAGAAATGCACCAAGACAAATATTAATCAAACTGTCAAAAATTATATACAAAGAAAGCATATTAAAAGCAGCAAGGGGGGCTTCCCTGGTGGCGCAGTGGTTGAGAGTCCGCCTGCCGATGCAGGGGACACGGGTTCGTGCTCCGGTATGGGAAGATCCCACATGCCGCGGAGCAGCTGGGCCCGTGAGCCATGGCTGCTGAGCCTGCGCGTCCGGAGCCTGTGCTCTGCAACGGGAGAGGCCACAACAGTGAGAGGCCCGCGTACCACAAAAAAAAAAAAAAAAAAAAAGCAAGGGAAAAACAACAAAGAACACACAAGGGAATCCCCATAAGGTTAACAGCTGATCTCTTAGCAGAAACCCTACAAGCCAGAAGGGAGTGGCAGGACATACTGAAAGTGATGAAGGAGAAAAACCTGCAACTAAGATTATTCTATCCAGCAAGGATCTCATTCAGATTTGATGGAGAAATTAAAACCTTTACAGACAAGCAAAAGCTGAGAGAGTTCAGCACCACCAAACCAGCTTTACAACAAATGCTAAAGGATCTTCTCTAGACAAGAAACACAAGAGAAGGAAAAGACCTATAATAACGAATCCAAAACAATTTAGAAAATGGGAATAGGAACATACATATCGATAATTACCTTAAATGTAAATGGACTAAATGCTCCCACCAAAAGACACAGATTGGCTGAATGCATACAAAAACAAGACCCTTATGTATGCTGTCTACAAGAGGCCCACTTCAGACCTAGAGACACATACAGACTGAAAGTATGGCGATGGAAAAAGATATTCCATGCAAATGGAAACCAAAAGAAAGCTGGAGTAGCAATTCTCATATCAGACAAAATAGAGTTTAAAATAAGGACTATTACAAGAGACAAAGAAGGACACTACATAATGATCAAGGGATCGATCCAAGAAGAAGATATAACAATTGTAAATATTTATGCACCCAACATAGGAGCAGCTCAATACATAAGGCAAATACTAATCACAAATCAAGCCTTGGTAAATTTAAGAAAATTGAAATTGTATCAAGTATCTTTTCCGACCATGACGCCATGAGACTAGATATCAATTACAGGAAAAGATCTGTAAAAAAAACAAACACATGGAGGCTAAACAATACACTACTTAATAATGAAGTGATCACTGAAGAAATCAAAGAGGAAATAAAAAAATACCTAGAAACAAATGACAATGTAGACACGACAACCCAAATCCTATGGGATGCAGCAAAAGCAGTTCTAAGGGGGAAGTTTATTGCAATACAAGCCCACCGTAAGAAGCAGAAAACATCTAGAATAAACAACCTAACCTTGCACCTCAAGCAATTAGAGAAAGAAGCACAAAAAAACCCCAAAGCTAGCAGAAGGAAAGAAATCATAAAAATCAAATCAGAAATAAATGAAAAAGAAATGAAGGAAACAATAGCAAAGATAAATAAAACTAAAAGCTGGTTCTTTGAGAAGATAAACGAAATAGGTAAACCACTAGCCAGACTCATCAAGAAAAAAAGGGAGAAGACTCAATTCAATAGAATTAGAAATGAAACAGGAGAAGTAACAACTGAAACTGCAGAAATAAAAAAGATCATGAGAGGTTACTACAAGCAACTCTATGCCAATAAAATGGACAATCTGGAAGAAATGGACAAATTCTTAGAAACGTACAACCTGCCAAGACTGAATCAGGATGAAATAGAAAATATGAACAGACCAAACACAAGCACTGAAATTGAAACTGTGATTAAAAATCTTCCAACAAACAAAAGCCCAGGACCAGATGGCTTCACAGGCGAATTCTATCAAACATTTAGAGAAGAACTAACACCTATCATTCTCAAACTCTTCCAAAATATAGCAGAGGGAGGAACACTCCCAAATTCCTTCTACAAGGTCACCATCACCCTGATACCAAAACCAGACAAGGATGTCACAAAGAAAGAAAACTACAGGACAATATCACTGATGAACATAGATGCAAAAATCCTCAACAAAATACTAGCAAACAGAATCCAACAGCACATTAAAAGGATCATACAACATGACCAAGTGGGGTTTATTCCAGTAAAGCAAGGATTCTTCAATATACGCAAATCTATCAATGTGATAAACCATATTAACAAATTGAAGGAGAAAAACCATATGATCATCTCAATAGATGCAGAGAAAGCTTTTGAGAAAATTCAACACCCGTTTATGATAAAAGCCCTGCAGAAAGTAGGCATAGAGGGAACTTTCCTCAACATAATAAAGGCCATATATGACAAGCCCACAACAAACATCATCCTCAATGGTGAAAAACTGAAAGCATTTCCACTAAGATGAGGAACAAGACAAGGTTGCCCACTCTCACCACTCTTATTCAACATAGTTTTGGAAGTTTTACCCACAGCAATCAGAAAAGAAAAGGAAATAAAAGGAATCCAAATCGGAAAAGAAGTAAAGCTGTCACTGTTTGCAGATGACATGATCCTATACATAGACAATCCTAAAGATGCTACCAGAACACTACTAGAGCTAATCAATGAATTTGGTAAAGTAGCAGGATACAAAATTAATGTACAGAAATCTCTGGCATTCCTATATACTAATGATGAAAAATCTGAAAGTGAAATCAAGAAAACACTCCCATTTACCATTGCAACAAAAAGAATAAAATATCTCGGTATAAACTTACCTAAGGAGACAAAAGACCTGTATGCAGAAAATTATAAGACGCTGATGAAAGAAATTAAAGATGATACAAATAGATGGAGAGATGTACCATGTTCTTGGATTGGAAGAATCAACACTGTGAAAATGACTCTACTATCCAAAGTAATCTATAGATTCAATGCAATCCCTATCAAACTAACACTGACATTTTTCACAGAACTAGAACAAAAAATTTTGCAATTTGTATGGAAACACAAAAGACCCCGAATAACCAAAGCAATCTTGAGAACGAAAAAAGGAGCTGGAGGAATCAGGCTCAATGACTTCAGCGTATACTGCAAAGCTACAGTAATCAAGACAGTACTGTACTGGCACAAAAACAGAAAGATAGATCAATGGAACAGGATAGAAACCCCAGAGATAAACCCACGCACATATGGACACCTTATCTTTGATAAAGGTGGCAGCAATGTACAGTGGAGAAAGGACAGCCTCTTCAATAAGTGGTGCTGGGAAAACTGGACAGGTACATGTAAAAGTATGAGATTACATCACTCCCTAACACCATACACAAAAATAAGCTCAAAATGGATTAAGGACCTAAATGTAAGGCCAGAAACTATCAAACTCTTAGAGGAAAACATAGGCAGAACACTCTATGACATAAATCACAGCAAGATCCTTTCTGACCCGCCTCCTAGAGAAATGGGAATAAAAACAAAAATAAACAAATGGGACCTAATGAAACTTCAAAGCTTTTGCACAGCAAAGGAAACCATAAACAAGAACAAAAGACAACCCTCAGAATGGGAGAAACTATTTGCAAATGAAGTAACAGACAAAGGATTAATCTCCAAAATTTACAAGCAGCTCATGCAGCTCAATAACAAAAAAACAAACAACCCAATCCAAAAATGGGCAGAAGACCTAAATAGACATTTCTCCAAAGAAGATATACAGAGTGCCAACAAACACATGAAAGAATGCTCAACATCATTAATCATTAGAGAAATACAAATCAAAACTACAATGAGATATCATCTCACACCAGTCAGAATGGCCATCATCAAAAAATCTAGAAACAATAAATGCTGGAGAGGGTGTGGAGAAAAGGGAACACTCTTGCACTGCTGGTGGGAATGTGAATTGGTTCAGCCACCTTGGAGAACAGTATGGAGGTTCCTTAAAAAACTACAAATAGAACTACCATATGACCAAGCAAGCCCACTACTGGGTATTTACCCTGAGAAAACCAAAGTTCAAAAAGAGTCATGTACCAAAATGTTCATTGCAGCTCTCTTTACAATAGCCCGGAGATGGAAACAACCTAAGTGCCCATCATCGGATGAATGGATAAAGAAGATGTGGCACATATATACAATAGAATATTACTCAGCCATAAAAAGAAACGAAATTGAACTATTTGTAAAGAGGTGGATAGACCTAGAGTCTGTCATACAGAGTGAAGTAAGTCAGAAAGAAAAAGACAAATACCGTATGCTAACACATATATATGGAATTTAAGGAAAAAATGTCATGAAGAACCTAGGGGTAAGACAGGAATAAAGATACAGACCTACTGGAGAACGGACTTGAGGTTATGGGGAGGGGGAAGTGTGAGCTGTGACAGGGCGAGAGAGAGTCATGGACATATACACACTAACAAACGTAGTAAGGTAGATAGCTAGTGGGAAGCAGTCGCATGGCACAGGGATATTGACTCGGTGCTTTGTGACAGCCTGGAGGGGTGGGATAGGGAGGGTGGGAGGGAGGGAGATGCAAGAGGGAAGACATATGGGAACATATGTATATGTATAACTGATTCACTTTGTTATAAAGCAGAAACTAACACAGCATTGTAAAGGAATTATACCTCAATAAAGATGTTAAAAAAATTTTCGCAATTTGTATGGAAACGCAAAAGACCTCGAATAGCCAAAGCAATCTTGAGAATGGAAAAAGGAGCTGGAGGAATCAGCCTCCCTGTCTTCGGACTATACTACAAAGCTACAGTAATCAAGACAGTATGGTACTGGCACAAAAACAGAAAGATAGATCAATGGAACAGGATAGAAACCCCAGAGATAAACCCACGCACATATGGACACCTTATCTTTGATAAAGGTGGCAGGAATGTACAGTGCAGAAAAGACAGCTTCTTCAATAAGTGGTGCTGGGAAAACTGGACAGGTACATGTAAAAGTATGAGATTACATCACTCCCTAACACCATACACAAAAATAAGCTCAAATGGATTAAAGACCTAAATGTAAGGTCAGAAACTATCAAATTCTTAGAGGAAAACAGAGGCAGAACACTCTATGACATAAATCACAGCAAGATCCTTTCTGACCCACCTCCTAGAGTAATGGAAATGAAAATAAACAAATGGGCCCTAATGAAACTTCAAAGCTTTTGCACAGCAAAGGAAACCGTAAACAAGACCAAAAGACAACCCTCAGAATGGGAGAAAATATTTGCAAATGAAGCAACTGACAAAGGATTAATCTCCAAAATTTACAAGCAGCTCCTGCAGCTCAATAACAAAAAAACAAACAACCCAATCCAAAAATGGGCAGAAGACCTAAATAGACATTTCTCCAAAGAAGATATACAGAGTGCCAACAAACACATGAAAGAATGCTCAACATCATTAATCATTAGAGAATGCAAATCAAAACTACAATGAGGTATCATCTCACACCAGTCAGAATGGCCATCATCAAAAAATCTAGAAACAATAAATGCTGGAGAGGGTGTGGAGAAAAGGGAACACTCTTGCACTGCTGGTGGGAATGTGAATTGGTTCAGCCACTATGGAGAACAGTATGGAAGTTCCTTAAAAAACTACAAATAGAACTACCATATGACCCAGCAATCCCACTACTGGGCATATACCCTGAGAAAACCAAAATTCAAAAAGAGTCCTGTAGCACAATGTTCATTGCAGCTCTATTTATGATAGCCCGGATATGGAAGCGACCTAAGTGTCCATCATCAGATGAATGGATAAAGAAGTTGTGTCACATATGTACAATGGAATATTGCTCAGCCATAAAAAGAAATGAAACTGAGTTATTTGTAGTGAGGTGGATGGACCTAGAGTCTATCATACAGAGTGAAGTAAGTCAGAAAGAGAAAAACAAACACTGTATGCTAACACATATATATGGAATAAAAAAAAATCGTTCTGAAGAACTGAGGGGCAGGACCGGAGTTAAGACGTGGATGTAGAGAATGGACTTGAGGACAGGGGTAGGGGGAAGTGTTAACTTAGACAAAGTGAGAGCATGGCATGGACATATATACACTATCAAATGTAAAATAGATAGCTAGTGGGAAACAGCTACATAGAAGTGGGAGATCAACTCGGTGCTGTGACAACCTAGAAAGGTGGGATAGGAGGGTGGGAGTGAGACCCAAGAGGGAGGGGATATGTGGATATATGTATACATATAGCTGATTCACTTTGTTATACAGCAGCAACTAACACAACTATGTAAAGCAATTATACTCCAATAAAGATTTTTAAAAAATTTAAATGCATTAAATGCTCCAACCAAAAAACATAGAATGGCAGAATGGATACAAAAACAAGACTCATATATGTGCTGTCTACAAGAGACCCACTTCAGACTTAGGGACATGTACAGAATAAAAATGAAGGGACCAAAAAAGTTGGTTTGTGCAAATGGAAATCAAAAGAAAGCTGGAGTAACAATGATCATATCAGACAAAATAGACTTAAAAATAAAGACTGTTGGGCTTCCCTGTTGTTGCAGTCATTAAGAATTCACCTGCCAGTGCAGGGGACACTGGTTTGACCCCTGGTCCACAAAGATCCCACATGCTGTGGAGCAACTACTGAGCCTGCACTCTAGAGACAATGAGCCACAGCTACTGAGCCTGTGAACCACAACTACTGAAGCCTGCATGTTTAGAACCCATGCTCTGCAAGAAAATAAGTCACCACAATGAGAAGCCAACACACCACCACGAAGAGTAGGCCCTGCTCACTGCAAATAGAGAAAGCTCGTGCAGCAATGAAGACACGATGCAGTCAAAAATAAATAAATTCACAAAATAAAGACTGTTACAAGAGACAAAGAAGGATAGTACATAATGATCAAGGGATCAAGGCAAGAAGAAGATGTGGCAATTGTAAATATATATGAATCCAACATAGAACACCTCAATATATCAGGCAAATGGTACAGGCAAAAATTGAGAAACTGAGAGAAAGACAATAATAGTGGGGGACTTTAACAGCCCACTCTCATCAATGGAGAAATCATCCAGACAGAAAAGCAATAAGGAAACGCAAGCCTTATATGACAAATTAGATCAGATGATCTTAATTGATATTTTGCATTGCATGCAAAGGCAGTAGAATATGCTTTCTTTTCAAGTGCACATGGAACATTCTCCAGGATACATCACATTGTGGGCCACAAATCAAGCATCAGTAAATTTAAGAAAATGGAATACATATCAAATGTCTTTTTCTGAAGAAAATGCTATGAGATTAGAAATAAATCACAGGAAAAAATTGTAAAAAAACCAGAAACACATGGAGGCTAAACAACATGTTACTAAACAACCTATGGATGACAGAAGAAATCAAAGAGGAAATCAAAACATAGAGAAATATGACAATGAAAACAATGATCCAAAATCCTTGGGAGACAACAAAAGCATTTCTAATATGGAAGTTTATACCAATAAAACGTTGCCTCAAGAAAGAATAAAAATTTCAAGTAAACAACCTAATGTTACACCTAAAGCAACTAGAGAAAGCAGAATAATCAAAACGTGAAGGTAATGGAAAGAAATCATAAAGATCAGAGCAGAAACAAATGAAATAGAGATGAAGAGAACAACAGAAAAGATCACTGAAGCTAAAAGCTTGTTCTTTGAAAAGATAAACAAAATTGATTAGCTTTTAGCCAGACTCATTAAGAAAAAATGGGATAGGGTTCATATCAATATAATTTGAAATGAGAAAGGAGAAGTTAAATCAGACACTGCAGAAATACAAAGGATCGTGAGAGACTACTACAAGCAACTATATGCCAATAAAATGGACAACCTAGAAGAAATGAACAAATTCGTAAAAAGGTACAACTTTCCATCACTGAGGCAGGAAGAAATGGAAAACTTGAACAGAGAAATCACAAGTACTGAAAGCAAAACTGCTTTTTAAAAACATTCAACAAACAAAATCCAGGACCAGATGGCTTCACAGAATTCTATTAAACATTTAGAGAAGAGTTAACACCTATCCTTCTGAAACTCTTCCAAAAAATTGCAGAAGAAAGAACACTCCCAAGATCCTTCTATGAGGCCACAATCACCCTGACACCAAAACCAGAAAAAGAGACCAGAAAAAAGAAAATTAGACGCCAATGTCATTTATGAACATAGACACAAAAATCCTCAACAAAATACCACCTAACCGAATCCAACAATACATTAAGAGGATCATACAACATGGGTTGTATCAATCAGTGTGATAGACCACATTAACAAACTGAAGAATAAAAACAATATGATCATATCAATAGACACAGAGAAAGAGTATGAGAGAATTCAACAACCTTTTATGATAAAAGCTCTCCAGAAAGTGGGAATAGAGGGAACTTACCGCAGCATAATAAATTTCATATATGACAAACCCACAGCTAACATCATTCTCAATGGTGAAAAGCTGAAAGCATTTTGTCTAAGATCAGTAACAAGACAAGGATGTCCACTCTCACCACTTTTATTCAACATAGTTTTGCAAGTCCTAGCCATGGCAATCAGAGAATAAAAAGAAATAAAAGGAATCCAAATTGCGAAAGAAGTAAAACTCTCACTGCTTGCAGATGATATGATACTATACATAGAAAATCTTAAAGGTCTTACCAGGAAACTACTAGAGCTCATCAATGAATTCAATAATGTTGCTGGATATGAAATTAATATACAGAAATCTCTTGCATTCCTATATGCTAACAACAAAAGATCAGAAAGAGAAATTAAGGAAACAATCTCATTTACCATTGCATCAGAAAGAATAAAATTCCTAGGAATAAACCTGCCTAAGGAAGCAAAAGACCTGTACACAGAAAACTATAAGATGTTAATGAAAGAAATCAAAGACAACACAACCAGATGGAAAGATATACCATGTTCATGGATTGGAAGAATAAATATTGTTAAAATGAGCATAGTACCCGAGGCAATCTAAAGATTCAATGTAATCCCTATCAAATTATCAAAGACATTTTTCATAGAACTAGAACAAAAAATATTTAAATTTCTATGGAAACACAAAAAATGCTGAACAGCCAAAGCAATCTTGAAAAAGAAAAACAGAGCTGGAGTAATCAGGCTCCCTGACTTCAGACTATACTACAAAGCTGCAGTCAACAAAACTGTATGGTACTGGCAAAAAGACATATAGATCAATGGAACAGGATAGAATGCCCAGAAATAAACCCTTGCACCTATGGTCAATTAATCTATGACAAAGGAGGCAAATATATACAATGGAGGAAAGACAATATCTTTAATAAATGGTGATGGGAAAACAGGGCAGCTACCTGTGAATCAATGAAATTACAACATTCCCTAACACCATACAAAAAAATAAACTCAAAATGGATTAAAGAACTAAATATAAGGACAGACACTATAAAACTCTTAGAGGAAAACCTAGGCAAAACACTCTCTGACATAAAGTGCAGAAATATCTATTTGAATCCACCTCTAGAGTAATGAAAATAAAACCAAAAATAAACAAATGGGACCTAATTAAACTTAAAAGCTTTTGGACAGCAAAGGAAACTGTAAACAAAATGAAAAGACAACACAGAAATGGGAGAAAATATTTGCAAGCAAAGCAACTGACAAGGGATTAAACTCCAGAATATAGAAACAGCTCTTGTAGCTCAATATCAGAAAAAAAAAGAAGAAAAGAAAACAATCAAAATTGGTCAGAAATTCTAGACATTTCTCCAAAGAAGACAGACAGTGAAACAGGCACATGAAAAAATTATCAATTTTGCTAATTATTAGAGAAATGCAAATCAAAACTACAATGAAGTATCTCTTCATAAGGGTCAGAATGGACATCATCTAAAAATTTACCAAAAATAAATGCTGGAGAAGAGGTGGAGAAAAGGGAACCCTCCTACACAGTTGGTGGGAATGTATATTGGTATAACCATTATGGAGAACAGTATGGAGGTACCTTAAAAAACTAAATATAGAACTACCATATGATCCAACAATCCCACTCCTGGGCATATATGCAGAGAATACCATAATTCAAAAAGATACATGAACCACAACATTCATTGCAACACTATTTACAATAGCCAAGACATGGAAGTAACCTAAGTTTGTCCATTGACAGATGGATGGATAAAGAAGATGTGGTGTATATATACAATGGAATATTACTCACCCATGAAAAAGAATGAAATAATGCCATTTGCAGTAACAGGGATGGACCTTGAGATTACCATACTAAGTGAAGTAAGTCAGACAGAGAATGACAAATAACATATGATATTACTTATTTGTGGAATCTAATAAAAATGAAAAAAATAAACTTATTTACAAAACTGAATCAGACTCACAGATCTCAGTATCACACATATGATTATCATAGGGGAAACAGGGGATAGTGCTAAATTAGGAGAGTGTGATTAACATATTCACACTATTATATATAAAATAAATAACTAACAAGGACTTACTATATAGCACAAGGAACTCTACTCAATATTCTGTAACAAAATATATGGGAAAAGAATCTGAAAAAGAATGTATATATATATATATATATACATACACATATATATGTAATATTGGCTATATATATATATATATATATATAACTAATTTACTTTGCTGTACACTTGAAACTAACACAACACTTTAAATCAACTACACTCCAATATCTTTTTTAAAAAAAGGAAAAACTGCAAGAATAACCCAAATGTGAGGAGGCTAAGAAATACACTGCTAAACATCCAATGGATCACTGAAGAAATCATAGAGAAAGTTAAAAGATACCCAGTGACAAATGAAAATGAAAACATGATCATACAAAACCTATGAGATGCAGTAAAAGCAGTTGTAAGAGGGAAGTTTATAGCAATACAAGCTTCCCTTAGGAAACAAGGGAAATCTCAGATAAACCACCTAACCGTAACTAAAACAACTACAGAAAGAAGAAAAAACACATCCAAAGTTAGTAGAAGGAATTAAATCATAAAGATCAGAGCAGAAATAAATGAAATGCAGACTGAGAAAAAAATAGAAAAGATCAACATAACTAAAAGCTGATTCTTTGCAAAGATAAACAAGATTGATCAAACTTTAACTAGACTCAGCAAGAAAAAAAGGGAGAGGACACAAATCAATAAAATCAGAATTGAAAAAGATGTTACAACTGACACCGCAGAAATACTAAGTGTCATAATAGATTACTATAAGCAACTATATGCCAATAAAATGGACAGCTTAGCAAAAAATGGACAAATTCTTCAAAAGGTACACTCTCCCAAGACGGAACCAGGAAGAAATAGAAAACATGAAAAGACCAATTACCAGTACTGAAACTGGATCAGTAATTTAAATACTTACAACAAGGAAAAGCACAGGACCAGAAGCCTTCACAGATGAATTCTACCAAACATTTAGAGAAAAGTTAATGCCTATTCTTCTAAACTCTTCCAAAAAATTGCAGAGAAAGGTACCCTCCCAAGCTCATTCTATGAGGCCACTGTCAGCCTGATACCAAAACCAGACAAAGATATCACAAAAAAAGAAAATCATAGACCAATATGACTGATGAACATAGATGCAAAAATCCTCAACAAAATACTAGCAAGCCACTCCAACAAAACATTAAAAGGATCATATACCATGATCAAGTGAGGTTTATTCCAGTGATGCAGGATTTTTCAATATCCACAAATCAATTAATATGTTACACTACGTTAACAAATTGAGGAATAAAAACCATATGATCATCTCAATAGATGCAGAAATAGCTTTTGATAAAATTCAACATCCATTTATGATAAAAACTCTTCAGAAAGTGGGCATAGAATGAAGCTACCTCAACATAATAAAGGCCATATTTGACAATCCCGATCATATTCAAAAGTGAAAAGCTGAAAGCATTCCCTCTAAGGGAATGTGCTAAATTGGGAGTTTGGGGTTAACATATGCACACTACTATATATGGAATAGGTAAATGACAGGAACGTACTGTATATCACAGGGAGTTATCCTCAATATCTTGTAATGACATTTAATGGAAAATAATCTGAAAAAGAATACATATGTGTGTGTGTGTGTGTGTGTGTGTGTGTATAACTGAATCACTTTGTTGAGCACTTGAGACTCACAAAGCATTTTGAATTAACTATATTTTTGTTAAGTAATACTCTGAACAAATAAAGTTCAGGGTCAAGTATTTTCACTGGTGAATTCTACCAAATATTTAACAAAGAGTTAACACCTATCCTTTTAAAACTATTTCAAAAAGTTGTAGAGGAAAAAATGCTTCCAAACTGATTCTATGAGAGTAGCATCACCCTGATACCCAAACCACACAAATACCCTACAAAAAAAGAAAATTATGGGCCAATATCTTTGATGAATATAGATGCAAAAATTCTCAACATAATATTAGAAAACTGAATACAACATTACATGAATAGGATCATACACCATGATCAAGTGGGATTTTTTTCCTGGATGCAAAGATGGTTAACATTCACATATCAAACTACATGGTACTTCACATTAACAAAATGAAATATAAAAGTCCTATCATCATCTCATTAGATGCAGAAAAAATATTTGACAAAATTCAACATGTATTTATGATAAAAACTCTCAACAAATTTAGTATACAGTGAACGTTCCTCATCAAATTAAAGGGCATATATGACAAACCCACATTAACATCATACTTAAAACTGAAAGCTTTTTATCTAACATCAGGAACAAGACAAGGATGCCCACAATCACCACTTTATTCAACATCATGTTGGAATCCTAACCACAGCAATTAGGACATACAAATAAAGCAAAAGTATACACAATTGAAAGGAAAAAGAAAACTGTCACTATTTGCAGATCACATGATACTGCATACAGAAAACTCCAAAGACTCCACCAAAAAAATATTTAGAATTTATACATTAATTCAGTAAATTCCAGGACACAAAATTAATATACAAAAATCTATTACTTTTCTATAAATTAATAATGAACTATTAGAAAAAGAAATTAAGAAAACTATTTCATTTACCACTGCATCAATGAAATAAAATACCCAGAAATAATTTTAACTAGGGAGGTGAAAAACCTGTGTGCTGAAAAGTATGATACTATTGAAATAAACAACAATAAATGGAACAATAGTCCACGTTCTTGGATTAGAAGAATTAATATTGTTTAAATATCCATACTACCCAAAGCTATCTACAGATTCCATGCAATCCCTGTCAAAATTCCAATTGTATATTTTACAGAAGTAAAACAAATAATTCTAAAGTTTGTATGAAAAATAAAAGACCCCAAATAGCCAAAACAGTCTTAAGAAGAACAAAGCTGGAGATATCACGCTCCTTGATTTCAAACTATATTTCAAAGTTACAGTAATCAAAACAGTATGGGAATGACACAGAAAAATACACCCACATCAATGGTACAAAACTGAGAACCCAGAAATAAATGTACACATATATGGATAACTAATTTATGACAAAGTTGCAAATGGAGAAATGATGGTCTCTTTAATAAATGGTGTTTGGAAAACTCAATTGCCATATTCAAAAGAATAAAACTAGACCACCATCTTACATTATATACAGTAATAAACTCAAAATGGATTAGACTTTAAGAACTAAAACCATAAAGTTTCTAGAAGGAAACATAGGCTGTAACTTCATTGATATTGGTTTAGCGATGTTTCTGTGGATCTGACTCCAAAAGCAAGGGAAGCAAAAGCAAAAATAAGCAAATGGAACTACAGCAAACTAAAAGCTTCTGCACAGTGAAGGGAAATATCATTGAAACAAAAAGGCAACTTACTGAATGGGAGAAGATATTTGCAAACTGTATCTCTAATAAGGGGTTAATACCACCAAAATATAAAGAATCATACAACTTAATAGCAAAATAGCACACAACCCAATCTAAAAATGGGCAGAAAATCTAAATAGATATTTTTTCCAAAAGAGATATACAGATGTCCACAAGACACACAAATAGATGCTCAACATCATCAGGGAAATTAAAATCAAAACCATAATGAGATACCTGTCAGAATGGCTATCATCAGACATACAAAAGATAACAAGTGCTGACAAGGATGTGAAGAAAAGGAAATCCTCTTACACTCAGTAGGACTATAAATTGGTGCATCCACTATGGAAAACAATATATTCATTACTCAAAAACTTATAAATAGAACCACCATATGACCCAGTTATTCCACTTCTGGGTATTTACCAAAACATAAAAGCAGTAATTTGAAAAAATATATGCACTCCTATGTTCATTGTGTATTATTTACAATAGCCAAGATATAAAAAACAACCTAAGTGCACATTGATGGATCAATGAATAAAGCATATGTGATATATATATATATATACACACACACACACACACACACACACACACACACACAATGGAATACTACTCAACCATATAAAAGAATGAAATCCTGCCATGTGTGACAACATGGATGAAATTGAAAGTAGTATACTGAGTGAAATAATTCAGACCAAAAAAAACAAATACTGTATGATTTCACTCATATGTATTATCTAACAAAACAAAACAAAATAAAAATAAATAAATAAAACAAAAACAAACTCATAGATACAGGGCACAGATTAATGGTTATTAGAGGGGAGGTGTATCAGGGTGTGTGTGAAGGGGGTCAACTGTATGATGACAGATGGGAACAAGACTTGCAGTTGTGATCACTTTGTAGTGTATACAGTTGTCACATTATAATGCTGTACACCTGAAATTTCTATAATTAAAATACCAAAGGAACAAAAAATATAGTATGGTACTGGCATAAAAACATACACATAAACCAATGGAATAGAACACAAAACACAGAAATAAACCCTCACATATAAGCTCTAAAATATTTGGACGTTTGTCAGTGCTATTTGTGAGGAAAGACAGACTTTTCAACAAACAGTACTGGAAAAACTGAATATTGATTTGCCAAATGTTCGATGTTGGATCCTTACCCTACACTGTATACAAAAATTAAATTAAAATATATCAAAGACCTAAATTTAAAAGCTAATATTGTAAAATTCTTGGAAGAAAATATAAAGGAAATCCTCATGGCAATAGATATCGGAAATCGTTTTTGGATATGACACCAAAAGCCTTGGCAACAAAAGAAAAGATAAATAGACTGGACTTCAACATTAAACATTTTGTACATCAAATGACACTATCAAGAGAGTAAAAAGGCGGGCTTCCCTGGTGGCGCAGTGGTTGAGAGTCCACCTGCTGATGCAGGGGACACGGGTTCGTGCCCCAGTCTGGGAAGATCCCACATGCTGCAGAGCGGCTGGGCCCGTGAGCCATGGCTGCTAAGCCTGCACGTCCAGAGACTGTGCTCTGCAACGAGAGAGGCCACAACAGTGAGAGGCCCACGTAACGCAATAAAAAAGAGAGAGAGAGTAAAAAGGCAACACAGGGAATGGGTGAAAATATTGGCAAATAATATATCTGGTAAGGAATTAACATCCACAATATTTAAAAAATCCTAAAACTCTAAAGCAAAAAACAAATAACACATGTCAAAAGTGGAGAAGTGCCTCAGATAGACATTTCTTAAAAGTAGATACAGCAATGGGCCAATAAGCAAATGAAAGATGCTCAACAACACAAATCATTAGGGAAATGCAAATCAAAACCATAATGAGATAACATTTCATACCCATTAGTAATAACAATAATAATTTTAAAAACTGGAAAATTACAAGCACTTATGAGGATGTGGGTGAATTGGAACCATTGTGCATTACTGGTGGGAATGTGAAATGAAACAGCCATATGAAAAACAGTATGGCAACTCCTCAAAAAATTAAACATAGAATTACAATATGATCCTGTAATTCCACTTCTGGCATATACCCAAAGTGATTGAAAGAATAGACTAGAACAAATATCTGTGCACCCATGTTTACAGAAGCATTATAAAAAAGAGTCAATATGTGAAAATAACCTAAGGGTCTATCAGCAGATAAATGGATAAAGAAAATGTGGTAAAAAACATATAATGGAATATTATTTAGTCTTAAAATTCAATCAAATTATGGTGTATGTTACAACAAGGAAAACCCTAAAGACATTATGCTCAGTGAAATAAGCCAGATACAAAAGGGCAAATTTTGTGTAATTCCACTTATTCGAGGTACCTATAATAGTCAGATTCTTAGAGACAGAAGGTATTGATAGAATAGTTGTACCTGGGTTTGCAGTGTAGTTAAAGGGGGATTACTCTTCAATGTGTATAAAATTTTAGTCTGGGATGGTGAAAAAATGTTCTGGAGATATGGACAGTGATGATGGTTGCACCACAATGTAAATGTGCTTAATGCCACTGGAAGAGTACACTTAAAAATGGTTAAAATGGTAAAATTTATGATATATATTATACCACAATAAAAAATATAGGAATACTATTAATAACTTTACTCTTATAAACTTGAAGATTTAGAAGAAATTGAGCATTTAAGAACTCAAAACTCAGCCAAGATAAAATGTGTAACCCAAATAATCCTCTACCTATTAAAGACATTAAATTTACAATTAAAAATCTCCCTGAAAAGAAGGCAAAGATGGTTTTACTGGAGAATTCTGCTGAATATTCAAAGCAGAATTAACACTGTTTTCACAATATCTTCCAGAAAACAGAAGAGCAGGGAATATTTCCCAACTATTTTGTGAAGCCAGTATTACTCTAGTATCAATATATAATGAGGACAACACTAGTACATTTCATGAATTTGGACACAAAAATTCTCAGCAATATTTTAACAAATCAAATCCAACAATGTATTAAAAGGAATAAACACCATTACCAAGTGGGATGCATCCCAGGCATGCAAGGTTGGTTTAATCTCTGAAAATCAATCAATGTAATATACTATATCTACTGGCTAAAGAAGAAATATCATATTATCATATCAATTAACACAGAAAAAACATTCAGCCAAGTTTAACACCTATTAATGATATAAAAAAAAGCTCTCTGCAAACTAGGAATACAGAGAACTAAAATTCCACTCTGTTAGGGATGGAAGCAGCCTGTAACAACCTACACTGCCTTCAGGAATATTACATGTTGACTCTTGTGATGTCAGGATGAAGTGACTGGTAGGTGAGCTAAGATAATGGATACTGAAGTGTAAAACTAGTTGATCATCAACCTGGAAGCCTTGCACATGCATTCTGGCCCCTTACTCCCATTTTACTGCGAGTAAAACTGAGGCTTAGAAAGAAGTCAAAACTTCCCCAGAGATTAAGTAATTTGAAAGTTTATTCTGATATAATGATATCAGCTAGAAGGCCAAATACAATATCCCTTGCTCATATCTGCCCCTCAAGAACAACAATATAGCATCCATCCGTGGACAAAAGTGTCTTTGTGGGAGTTGTGGGATCCAACACCATACGCCAAGGAATCCAGAAGGAATCTCACCAACCCACCAGGAAATAGGCATACAGCCTATTGGTCACAGCTTTGGATCCTAAAGTGATCTGTAAACTAGCTCCAGCCCCTTTCAGCCACAATCTGGAAACCCTGGAGAACACGGATTTAATCACCCATGGATGAGAGAGCCTTTGTGGAAGTCGAAGAGTCCAGTGAGATATTCCAACACACTGTTGGAGGAAAGAAATCCAAGATTGAATGCATTGGAGAGGACCACAGGAACAGTTTGACTTTACCTGTGTCATCTCTTCCCCAAGGCAGCACAGATCAGTGCCAAGAGATCATTTATCAACCAATGATTGTTTTCCCCATGGCAGAAAGTGAGAGGGCGTGAGTAAATGTGAGCTTTCCTAGTTATGTGGGGCACTGCCAAAAGGTCCATTTCTTTCTTGCTACATCCAGAATATTGAGTCATAGCTGCAAAACTGGAGGGTGGTGAGCAGCTGGAAGAACAGCAACCAGGGTTCAGAAAGTATGAAAAGAATGTGGGTCCTTCTAATCACTTTATGGGCTACATTGGAAGGACCACCCATGATCTCCTGGGATGCCTCTCCCATGAATTCACCCAGGTGGCCCATGGGCACCTGAGTGTTACAGACACTCACACACACACACTCTATGGTCATATATCGGTGTGTACTCCTGATAGCAGAAGGAGCAAGCTTTGCTAGATAGGTAGTGAGCACATGAAGAGAACTAACACAAATCTGTAGGCCAATTAGAGACCACAAACTTGAGCATTTACAGAAAGGAGGCTGTCAGCACCCATCCTGGTCCATTGTTGAATGGAGAAAATGTATACGACTTAAGGAGTCTGTCACAAGAAGGAGCAAGAAGTAGAGAGCAGGCATATCCATAAAAGGTCTGAGGAAGGCTCAGAATCCCTATCAGGGCTAACAGAAAGTATTTCTATCCTGATGTCAGTCTCTAAAGATAGGAGGTGATTGCTACTTCAATGTGAAGATAGTGATGCAAGACTTTAATAGTGGTGAAAAATCAAGGAAATATGTTACCACCAAAGGATTACAATAATCTTCCAGTAGAGGAACCAAAAGCAATGGAGATCTACAATTTACCCAATAAAGACATCAAAATAGCTATTTTAAGGAAGCTAAATGAGCTACACAGAAACAAATACAGACAATCCACGAAAATCAGGAAAACAATACAGTGACAAAATGAGAGGTTTAACACAGTATTAGAAATTATTTTAAAAAACAAAAAAATTAGGAAGCTGAAGAATAAAATGAAAAATGTAAAATTGAGGATAAACAGCAGAATGGATCAAGCAGTAAAAAAGAATCTAAATTAGAAGACAGGACACTTGAAGTTATCTAACAAAGGAGAACAAAGAAAAAAGTGTAAAGAAAGCCTAAGTGAATTATAGGACACCATAAAGAGAAATAGGGAGGTGGTTCAAGAAGGCAGCATAGGAAGATCCTGAACTTATGTCCTCCCACAGAGACACCAAATCTACAGTTACATATGGATAAATTCCCTCTGAAAAAACCTGAAAACTAGCTGAACAGCTCCTCCACAACAAAAGATAAAAGAACCACATCTAAATGGCTAGGAGAGGCAGAGATGTAGTCTCACCAAAAACCCCACACCCAGTGGGGCAACTCACAAGCAAGAATAATCTCACAAATATGGAACTTCTCCCTGAGGAACTAAGGGTTCATGTCCTACCTCAGGCACCCCAACTGTTGGGATCTGCAATGGAGACACAAGCCTCCAAAATGTCCAGCTTTACAAACCAATGGGGCTTACATTCAGGAGGCCTAAAATGCTGTGGAGAATGGAAAGTCTGCTCTTAAAGGGCTTGTACACAGACTTACTCACCCCAGGATCCAGCACAAAAGCAGAAATTTGAAAAGCACCTAGACAATATGTGAAGGAGATTCATTAGCTAATCTTACATGTCTCCTAGGGGCACAGGGGTCTGTTGGGACTTTCTCCAGGAATGAAGGTGCTGGCAGGTGCCATTTTTTGCACTTTTACTTCACTTTAATAGTGCTGGCTCTGTGAGGCACCATTTTTGCACTCCTTCTACCTTGCTAGTTCCATTGGGCTTGCCCCACCTCCATGCTCTGCTGTGGTTCCACTGAAGCTGACAGGCTTGCCTAACCATGGGTTCCCAGGTGGCCCCACTGAAGCCAGTGGTGTGCCCAGCATCAGGTTCCCGCATGGCCCTGCAGACCCCTATCTTATACCACTCACAAAAATTAACTCTAAATGGATTAAAGACTTAAACATAAGACTTAAAACCATAAATATCCCAGAAGAAAACAGAGTAACAGCTCCTTGATATTGGTCTTGTCAACCATTTTTTCAGATGTCACCAAAAGCTCAGGCAACAAAAGCAAAAATAAACAAGTATAACTACATCAAATTAAAAAGTTTAAGCACAGCAAAAGAAACAATCAAGAAATGAAAAGACAACCTTCAGAATATTGTGATAAGTGAAATCTGACAGAGAAGACAAATGTGGTATGATCTCACCAGGTGGCATAAAGGGGCTAGAGCAAGAATATAGATAGGGGCTTCTTTAATAAACAACAGGCTGGGCCAGAAAGTTGGAGTGGGATAGTCAAGTTAACCCAACCACCAGAAAGCTCTGGTTTATTATTAAGGAGGTTGAAGGGGCTTGTGGGGGAGATTGGAGTCTTTTACAAGTCACAGATAAGAATTCTCTGGGAGTGCAAGAAACTGATGTCCAGTGAGGAAAGAGGTCTTGTCATCCTAGTCCAGATCTTTCTCATCACGTTGCAGCAGTCTTATAAACATGTTTAGTGTTAACGCTTTAAACCTCCACTCCTTTCTGTACATTTGTGAAACCACATCCTAATCAGATAGAATATTACAATAAAATTAAAACTCTTAGAGGCTCTCATTAAATGTGACATACTTGGCTTAAATTGGTAGCCAGAAATGGAAGATGTCTGGGCTTGTTGCCATAAAAAACACCTTTTTTATTATTAGTGGGAGACTTCGCAATTTTGCCACCTTTCCCATTATAGGATTTTATTTCGAGAAGGATCTTAGATTTCATCTATTCCAATCTCCATATGTTTGAGATAAGGAAACTGAGGCCCAGAAGGAGGCAGAGATTTGACTAATATCACAGAATATGTACCTGGCGATCAAGATTTTTGGCTTCCATGCCAGTGACCTTTCTTGGAGCCTCACCACCCATGGCTTTTCTCATCTTCACTTTATCTTGTCAGCAGCATTTCCCACCTGTTGGAGATTAAGGAATCTGATGGTGTATGAGAGGCAGCCATAATCACAATTTTCTGGTATTCTGAAAGACAATGAGGTAATTTTGGCTTGACTCTGTTTTAGGGTTATATAAATACACGTGCACTAAGACTATGTGTCAGAAGTCCTGGCCTTTGGCTCAGCTCCACCACATATAAACTGGAGGTACATGGAAACAGCTACATGTTGATGGCCCTAAAATGAAGGTTCTGACCACTGATTTTGGACTTAGATGGACCTGGATTCAATTCTGTTTCTGTTTTTTTATGAGCTGTGTGACTGTAGACAAGTCACTTCACCTCTCTGAGTCTTGTTTACTACATCTATAAAATGTGAGTAAAATGTCACTCACAGGATTTCTACTGTCTCCTCTCAGTAGGTGGCAGCTTAGATCATGATTTCCTCATCTGTAAAATAAACTAATAATAACTGACCCAAAAACATTGGGAGAGTAAAATGAGCTAAGGATAATAGAAGTCCTTGGCAATCTGGAAAGAATTTATGAGGTGGGGTGAGGGCATGTAATTAGTGGTTTCCTCCTTTTCTGTCCAAATGGGCCATGTAATGGCATACTTTGAGAGTTTTAAGACCAGAAAATCCATTGCTCATGTGAATTGCAGCAGATTCCTTTGAGATTTTCCTTTTTCTCAGCCCCAGACAGCCAGGAAAGCATGAGTTTTCTATAACCTGATGAAAGGCAGAAGAAGATGATGACATTAGTCAGACCTGGCAGCAAAACTAAGTGGGTGGCCTGTAGGCTGGGGCTTGGAAGTGATGCTGGATGTCAATAAAGCAGTCTATAAAGAATTATGTCAAGTTCAAAAGCCAGGGTAGTGGATGAGGAAAAAATGTGGACAAAAACAGGAAAGTCATCAAACATTATCCACCTGCCAGATACCTAATTTCAGCACCCTTGCTGGTGTCCTGCAAAGTGAATGGGCAACTTCTTTTCCCTCAGTTTCTTCTCTCTTCTCCAATAAACCTTCACATCTTCTGATTACTTCCTTCCTTTTTGTTACACTTCCCTTCTAGGCTGACCCAGTGGCTGCTTTTCATAATGTCTCTGGGTTCTTATGGTAGCAATTACTTTTGGTGTGTATTTTAATCAGTGTCACTACTAAAAGGATAAAGGCTGCATAATAACGTTCCTAAAATGAATGTCCTGACCACTTAGGGCTATCTGGAGAATAGGAGGGTCATCAGAAAATTACCAGAAAACAAAAGCATTTTCCTCCTATTTTTTATTGGTTTCATTGGCCTCTAAAAGTCATGTGGTAAAGCTAAAGTGTAGGTGTGGCATTCAATTTCTGGTTTTGTTTCTTTACCAGTTTCATGAAACTGAGCAACGACTTCACTTCTCTGAGCCTCATTTTCCACATCTTCAAAATGAGACTAGTAATACCACTATCATGAGACTATGATTCTATTATTATTGTTACTCTTTTAGCACTCTCTTACTTTCTGGCCCTGTAAAATGCTGTAGGTTTGTTTTGTTTATTTCCTCTCAGTCCTTCAATATAAGAGGGAGCTCTGGTCCTTTTACTGGACAAATAATATTAGAAACCAAGATCTGGGTGTTTTTTGCTATTGGGTGTTGTTGCTTCTTAGGCCCTCTCTGTTGACAGATCAAGGGATTATATATGTGTATATATACATATCTATAAATATTTATGTATGTATCCACTTAAATCTATATTAAAATGAACATGCTGGTGCTCATACTGGTATCTCCAAATTTGAGTACAAAATGGATCATTTTAGCCTTCCCCTTTGTTTGTCTGTAACCTCCCACTCCAACAGTGAGAAAACTGACTTCCACCATCCACCATCCACTTACTTAATCATTCAATTCCAGTATTTACTTAATTGTTCAATCTAGATAGATAGATATAGATATAGATATACTTATCAACTTATATATGGTGAATAATCCTTGAATTGTTCCTGATCTGAAGGAGAAAGTATCTAGGCTCTGACCATTAATCATCATATTGCTATAGGTTTTTGTAGATGTTGTTTATCAAGTTTAGGAGGTTCTTCTATATTCCTAACTTGCTGAGAGTTTTTACCATGAATGAGTGTTGAACTTTGTTGAATGTTATTTTCTGCATCAATTGATATGATCATGTGATTATTTTTCTTCAGCCTATTGATATGGTGGATTACACTGGTTGAATTTTGAATGTCCACCAGCCTTGATACCTGGTTTAAATCTTGCTTGAAAGGGTGAGCTGTGACGGGGCGAGAGAGAGTCATGGACATATACACACTAACAAACGTAGTAAGGTAGATAGCTAGTGGGAAGCAGCCGCATGGCACAGGGATATTGGCTCGGTGCTTTGTGACAGCCTGGAGGGGTGGGATAGGGAGGGTGGGAGGGAGGGAGACGCAAGAGGGAAGAGATATGGGAACATATGTATATGTATAACTGATTCACTTTGTTACAAAGCAGAAACTAACACACCATTGTAAAGTAATTATACCCCAATAAAGATGTTAAAAAAAAATCTTGCTTGATCATTTTTATACATTGATTAGTCTGTAGTTTTCTTTCCTTGTAATGTCTGTATCTGGTTTTCATATTAGTGTAATAAAGGTCTCATACAATGAATTCAGAAGGTTTCCTCTGATTATATTTTATGGAAGATACTGTAGAAAATTGATATTATTTTTTTCCTTAAATATTTGGTTACAAATCACTCTGAAACTATCCAGTTGCTTTCTTTGGGGGGTGGTTTTTAATTATGAATTTAATATCTGCCATAAAAAGCTATTCATGTTACCTATTTCTCCTTGAGTGAGTTTTGGTAATTTATCTTTAAAGGGATTGATCAATTTCATATATCAATATGTATGCATAGAGTTGCTCGTAGTATTCCTTTATTGTCCTTTTAATGCCTGTGGGTTCAGCAGTTATAACCACCATTTTATTTCAAATATGGGTAATTTGTGTCTTTTTTCACCTTTGGTGATTTCTGGCTAGAGGTTTATCAATATTATTGATCTTTTCAAAGATTCAGCTTTTGGCTTCATTAATTTTTTCTATTTATTTCTGGTTTTCAATCTCCACCTGATTTTATTATATATTTCTTCTGATTTCTTTAGTCTTAATTTGCTGTTTTCTCCAGATTTATAAGGTAGAATAATAGGTTATTCATTTAAAAAATTTTAATTCAGATATATACACTTAATGCCATAAATTTTCCTTTAAGCACTGCTTCTGCTGCATCTCACAAATCTTGATAATTTGTATTGGGTTGGCCAAAAAGTTTGTTTGGGTTTTTCTGTAAGATGGTATGGAAAAACCCGAATGAGCTTTTTGGCTAACACAATATTTTAATTTTCATTTAGTTCACATTAGTCTGACAAGTACTTGTCAGTTATTATGTCTCTCTATTGGGATTAGTTTGTTTTTTTTATGATTAAGCTGTGGTTATGGGATTTTAGGAGGAAGACCATAGTAGTGAAGTGTCATGCACATCACATCATATCAAGGGTATATACTATCAAAATGATTGATTACTGTTAATGTTGCGAACTGTGGTAGTGTTTGTCAGTCTGAAACAGTACTCTTTTTTTTTTTTGTTTGTTTGTTTTTTTTGTTGTTGTTTTTTTTTTGTGGTACGTGGGCCTCTCACTGTTGTGGCCTCTCCCATTGCGGAGCACAGGCTCCGGACGCGCAGGCTCAGTGGCCATGGCTCACGGGCCTAGCCGCTCCATGGCATGTGGGATCTTCCTGGACTGGGGCATGAACCCGTGTCCCCTGCAACGGCAGGTGGACTCTCAACCACTGTGCCACCAGGGAAGACCCAGTACTCTTTTTTTTTCTCCCTTTCCATACTGTGCTCTTTGAAAGAAAGGCACTGCATGTAGCCCACACTTATGGACTGGGGAGTTGTTTTCCCTTTCTTTGAGGGCAGACTATGTACATAAAATATTTGGAATCCTTTTACACAGGAAATTTGCCTATTCTCCTCATTTATTTATCCAATTATTTATTAATATATGAAGTAATGGATTTTATATTTTGGGTTATAATCCAATACTGCATTATTAATTTATTTGCTTAAACTGTTCCAGCTGTGTCCATAGGGAGTTCTTTCAGTTTGCTACTGAATAACATTGACATTTAATTTTGAGCACTTCCTTACTTTCTAGCACTCTGAGATGTTCTAGGCTCATCTTTATTGCCTACTAAATTGCAAGAATCAGTCATTTCTCTGTGGAGATCTCACTATCTTTATTGCTGTTGGGATGTCATTGTTAACAGTTTTTACCTCATGCATCTTGCAATTCCTTTGTTATGTTCATGCATGTTTAGGATAGTTACATCTTCTTAGAGTATTGACCCTTTATCATCATGTACTACTGTCCCTCTTTATCCCTGATAACCTTATTTGTTCTTAAGTCTACTTTTCTGAAATTAATATAGCTATTCCAGATTTCTTATGATTAGTGTTAGTCTATCTCTCTGCATTCCTTTACTTTTAACCTGAGTCTTCATTTTTAGTAGGATTTTTTGTGGGGGAGACAACATAGTTGGGTCTATTTTTTTAAAATTCACAGTGATATTCTCTGTTGAATGTTATATTTAGACCATTAACAGAGTGATTATTGATGTATCATTTTCCTTTCATAATTAAGCTGCTCTTTTTCATTGGCTCCCTTCAAATTTTCTCTTTGTCTTTGATATTCTGCTGCTTGAATACAGTATGCCTATGTATGATGCTTTGGGTATTTATTTTGCTTGGTGTTCTTTGAACATTTTGGATCTGTGGTTTGGTCATTTATTTTAGAAAGTTTGCAGCCATTATGATTTGAATATTTCTTCTGCTTCATTTTCTTATCTCCTTCTGGTAATCCAACTTTATTTATGACATACCTTTTGGTGTTGTTCTACAATTCTTGGGTATTATCTTCTATTTTATTTTCATTATTTTTTCATTTTGCATTTTAGTTTAAGTGGAAAGTTTCCATTGATCAAGATTCGTTTACTTATTCTAGTTTTTCTTCCAGTTTTATTGAATTATAATTGACTTTCAGCACTGTATAAAGTTAAGGTGTTTAACACAATGATTTGACTTACATATATCATGGAATGATTACCACAATAAATTTAGTAAATATCCATCATGTCATATAGATACAAAATTAAAGAAATATAAAAAGGATATTTTCCTTGTGGTGAGAACTCTTAAGGTTGACTCTCTTAACAACTTTCATATATAACATACAGCAGTGTTAATTATAATGTTGTACATTACATCCATAGTACTTTTTAATCTTATAACTGAAAGGTTGTACCTTTTGACTGCCTTCATCCAATTCCCCCACTCCCCACCCTTCGTTTCTGGTAATCACAATTCTGATCTATTTTTTTTATGAGTTTGTTTGTTAATTTCTTTGCTTTTGAAGTATAACTGACCTACAACACTATTTTAGTTCCTGGTACACAACATAGGGATTTGATATTTTTATACATGCCAAAATACTTACCATGATACATCTAGCTACCATCTGTCACCATATGAAGGTATTACATAATTAATCACTATTCACCACACTGTACATTTCATACCTGTGACTGTATTTCTCTCCTCCCTCAACACACCTCCCCTCTGGTAACCACCACTTTGTTCTCTGTATCTGATTGTTTCAGTTTAGTTATGTTTGTTCATTTGTTTTGATTTTTAGATTTCCACATATTAATGAAATCATACAGTATTTGTCTTTCGCTGACTTGTTTCACTTAGCAAAGTACCCTATAGGTCCATCCATATTATCACAAATGGCAATATTTCATTCTTTTTATGGTTACTATTCCATTGTGTGTATATGTATATGTGTGTAAGTATATATATATAAATATCTATATCTATCTATCTATATCTATCTATATCTATCTATATATATATATATATATATATATATATATATAAAGAGATGAATGGATACAGAATACGTGGTGTATCCATTCTGTATCCATTCATCTCTTGATGGCACTTCGGTTGTTTCCATATCTTGACTACTGTAAATAATGCTGCAAAGAACATAGAGATGCATTTATCTTTTTGAATTAGTGTTTTCATTTTCTTTAGGTAAATACCCAAGAATGGAATTGCTGAATCCTACAGTAGTTCTAGTTTTAATTTTTTGAGTAAAATACATATTGCTTTTCATAGTGGCTGTACCAATTTACATTCCCATCAACAGAGTATGAGAGTTCCCGTTTCGACACATACTTGAAAACACTTTTTTTTTGTCTTTTTGAAAAACAGCCATTCTGACAAGTGTGAAGTGTGAGGTTATATCTCGTTGAGGTTTTGATTTGCATTTCCCTAATGATTAGTGATGTTGAGCATCTTTTCATGTGCCTGTTGGCCATCTGTATGGCTTCTTTGGAAAAAAATATTTATTCGGGTCCTCTGCCCATTTTAAAATCAAGGTTTGTTCTGCTGATGTTGAGTTGTATGGACTCTTTGTATATTCTGGATACTAACCCCCTATTGCATATATCATTTTCAAGTATCTTCCCCCACTCAGTATGCGACTTTCCATTTTGTTGACAGTTTCTTTCACTGTGCAAAAACTTTTTACTTAAATATAGTCCCGTTTGTTTATATTTGCTTTTGTTGCCCTTACTAGAGAGGTCATATCCAAAAAATATTGCTAAGACAGATGTCAAACAGCATTCTTCCTATGTTTTCTAGAACTTTTATGGTCGCAGGCTTTATATTTATATCTTTAATCCAGTTTGAATTTATTTTGTGTATGATGTGAGAAATTAGTCCAGTTTGATTCTTTTGCATGTTACTGACCAGTTTTCCCAACACAATTTATTTAGGAGGCTGTCTTTTCCCCATTGTATATTCTTGCCTTCTTTGTCATAGACTAATTGCCCATATAAGTGTAGGTTCATTTCTGGGCTCTCTACTCTGTTCCAGTGATCTATGTGTCTGTTTTTGTGCCAGTACCACACTCTCTTGGTAACTGTAGATTTGTAGTATTGTTTGAAATCAGAGAACATGATACTACTAACTTTGTTCTTCTTTCTCAAGACTGTTTGGGCCATTCAGGTATTTTTTGTGTTTCCATGCAATTTTTAGAATTCTTTGTTGTAGCTTTGTGAAAAACACCACAGGTAATTTGCATTGAATCTATGGATTGCCTTGGGTAGTGTGGTCATTTTAACAATATTACTTTTTACAATCCATGAAAACAATGTATCTTTCCATCTCTTTGTGTCATCTTCAATTACTTTCATTAGTGTCATAGTTTTCAGAGTACAGATCTTTTACCTCCTTAGTTAGATTTACTCCTAGGTGTTTTATTCTTTTAGATGTGATTGAAAATGGAATTGCTTTAATATCTCTTTCTGATATCTCATTGTTAGTGTATAGTAACACAACAGATTTCTGTATATTAATTTTGTATCCTGCAACTTCACTGAATTCATTGATGACCTCTACTAGTTTTCTGGTAGCATCTTTAGGATTTTTTATGTCATCTGTCAACAATGACAGTTTTACTTCTTTCTTTACAATTTGGATTCCTTTAATTTATTTTTTCTTACCTTATTGCTATGGTGAGGAATTCCAAGTGTGTGTTGAATAAAAGTGGCAAGGGTGGGTATCTTCGTCTTATACCTGATCTTAGAGGAAATGCTTTCTGCTTTTCACCATTGAGTATGATAGCTGTGGACTTGTCTTATGTGGCCTTTATTGTGTTGTGTTTCCTCTATACCAAATTTGTTGAGAGGTTTTACCAAGAATGGATGTTGAATGTTGTCAAGTGCTATTTCTGCATCTGTTGAGATGATCTTGTGTTTTTATCCCTCTTTTTGTTAATGTGGTGCATCACATTAAATGATTTGTGGATATTAAACCATCCTGGCATTCCTGGAATAAATCCCACTTTTAATGTATTGTTGAACTTGATTTGCTAACATATTGTTGAGGGGTTTTGCATCTATGTTCATAATTAATATTGGCCTCTAATTTTCTTTTCTGTGTGATATTTTTGTCTGATTTTGGATCAGAGTGATACTGGCCTCATAGAATGAATTTGGAAGAATTCCTTCCTCTGCAATTTTTGGGAATAGTTGGGAATTTTTTATTACTGATTCAATTTTGTTACTGGTAATTGTTCTGTCTATATATTCGATTTATTCCAGGGAGATTATACATTTCTATGAATTTGTTAATTTCTTCTATGTTGTCCATTTTTTGCCATATAATTGTAGCAATCCTTTGTTGTTATCCTTTATATTTCTGGGGTGTCATTTGTAACTTCTCCTCTTTCATTTCTGATTTTATTTATTTTGGTCCTCTTTCTGTTTTTCTCAATGAGTCTAGCTAAAAATTTATCAATTTTCTTTATCTTTTCAAAGAACCAGTTCGTAGCTTCTTTGATCCTTTCTATTTGGTATATTTTGCCTCTATTTTATTTATGTCTACTCTGATCTTTATTATTTCTTTCCTGCTACTAACTTTGTTTTTTGTTTGTGCTTCTTTTTCTAGTTCCACTAGGTATAAGCTTATGTTGTTAAATTGGAAATTTTTTCCTGTTTCCTGAGATAGGCTTGTATCACTGTAAACTTCCCTCTTAGTATGGCTTTTGCTGCATCCCACAGATTTTAGATCATTGTCTTTTTGTTTTCATTTGTCTCTAGGTATTTTTTGATTTCCTCTTTAATAACTTCAGTGACTCATTGTTTTTTTAGTATCATATTTTTTACCCTCCATGTATTTGTGTTCTTTGCAGTTTTCCTTTTGTAGTTGAATTCTAGTCTCATAGCACTGTGGTCAAAAAGATTTTCTCCCTTTATGTCTGTCAATATTTGCTTTATGTATTTAGGTGCTCCTATGTTGATTCCATATATATTTACAATAGTTATATCTTCTGCTTGGATTGATCCTTTATTATTATGTAATGTTCACCTATGTCTCTTGTTTCAGTCTTTTTTTGTAAAAGCTATTTTGTCTGAGTATTTCTACTCCAGCTTTCTATTCATTTTAATTTGCATGGAATACCTTTTGCCATTTCCTCACTTTCAGTCTGTGTGTGTGTTTATAGCTGAAATGAAACTCTTGTGGGTAGCATATATATGGTCTTGCTGTTATATCCACACAGTCAATCTGTCTTTTGATTGGAGCATTTAGTCCATTTACATTTAAAGTAATTATTGATAAGTATGAACTTATTGACATTTTGTTGTTTCCTCATTTTTATGGAGTCTTTCTTTATTCTTTTCTTCTTTTGCCCTCTCATCTTGTGATTTGATGACTATCTTTAATATTATGTCTGGACTCCTTTCTCTTTTGTGTGTTGTATCCATTGTAGATTTTTGTTTGTGGTTAACATTAGGTTGTTTTATATAGCAATCAACTTATATATGTGATTATTTTAAGTTGCTGATCTCTTAATTTTGAACTCATTTTAACAACTGTACTCCCCACACCAAACGTTTACTGTTTTTGGCATCATATTTTACATCATTTTGTTTTGTGTAGCCCTTTACTTATTTCAAATATAGACAATTTTACTACTTTTGTCTTCTAAGCTTCCTAATTGCTTATAATTGGCCAATTTGCTAACTTTACTGTGTATTTGCCTTTATCAATGAGATTTTTTCTTTTGTCATTTTCATATTTCTGGTTTGGGCCTTTTCTTTTCTGCTTAGAAAGGTCCCTTTAACATTTCTTGTAAAGCTGTATTCATGGTGCTGAAGTCTTTTAGCTTTTGCTTGTCTGTAAAGCTTTTGATCCCTCCTTCAAATCCTAAAGATAACCTTACTGGTAGAGTACTCTTGATGTAAGCTTTCCTTTTTCATTACTTTAAATATATCATGCCACTCCCATCTGGCCTGCAGAGTTTCTGCTAAAAAGTCAGCTTATGGTCTTATTGGAGTTCCCTTATACATAATGTGTTGCTTTTCCTTTGTTGCTTTTAATATTCTCTATTTATCTTTAATTTTGCCATTTTAATTTCAGTGTGTCTTGGCATGGTCCTCTTTACATTGATCCTGTTTAAAACTCTATGCTTCCTTGGATATGTTTCCTTTCCCAGGTTAGGGAGGTTTTCAGCTATTATCTCTTCAAATATGTTCTCTGGCCCTTTATCTCTCCCTTCTTCTGAGACCCCTATAATGTGAATGTTAGTACATTTGATATAGTGTAAGAGGTTTCTTAAACTGTTCTTATATTTTAATACTTTTTTCTTCTGTTCCGCTTCAGTGATATCCACTACTCTGTCTTCCAGTTCACTGATTCATTCCTCTGTATCATCTAATCTGCTTTTCATTCCTTCTAGTATATTTTTTATTTCAGTTATTGCATTCTTCAGTTCTGTTTGGTTCATCTTTATATTTTTTCTGTTAAACTTCTCATCATATTTATCCATTCTTCTCTCAAGTTCTTCAAGCATCTTTTTTTTTTAACATCTTTATTGGGGTATAATTGCTTTACAATGGTGCATTAGTTTCTGCTTTATAACAAAGTGAATCAGTCATACATAAACATATGTTCCCATATGTCTTCCCTCTTGCGTCTCCCTCCCTCCCACCCTCCCTATCCCACCCTCAAGCATCTTTTTGATCATTACCTTGAACACTTTTTTGGGTACATTGTTTGTCTTCATTTCACTTAGTTCTTCTTCTGGGGTTTTATCTTGTTCCTTCATTTGGAACATATACTTTTGTCACCTCATTTTGCCTAATTCCATGTTTTTATGTCTATATATTTGGTTGGATATTTACTTTTCTTGATTTTGGTGAAGTGTCCTTATTCAGGAGACATCATATCCATCCCATAAGCTCACTAACCTCACAACAGCAGAGCTATATGCTCTAGCGGTACCATATATGGACTGTGTGGGTCTTTCTCTCATGACAGGCTAATATAGGTGATCTAGTATTTGTGACTGTCCTCCAGTCCAGTTGGTTGCCAGACCCTGCTTTGTGTAGAGACTGCTGACCAGTAGCAGGTACAATGGCTGACAAAGCAAGTAGCTGCACAGACCTGAGAGATCCTTGGTTTAGTGCTGGCCCACTTGGTGGCAGGTCCAAGTCTTTGGGTGGCTGATTGTGGCCCTATGTGTCCTGGATCTAGTTGACTTGTTGGTGGGTGGGACTTGTTCCTGACATGACTGTCTGTGGGGTTTGTGGTGTCCCAAAGTTGGTTTTGGACTGCTGATGAGTGGGACCAGAGGCCTGGGTGGCTGGATGAAGGGCCAAAGGTGTCTCAGAGTTATTGTTGACCTGCTGGTGGACAAGGCTATGCCCTGGGGCTGTCCAAGGCTAGCAATAGCTCACTGGTAAAGCCAAGTCCTGAGGTCTATGGCTGCAGGGCTGTGGGAGTTCTGGAGTTGGTGTCTGCCTGCTGGTGGGCAGAGCCAAGTCCCAGGGTTTCTGGGTACAGGGCTCTGGGTGCCCCAGAACCCGTTTCAGCCCACTGGTTATTGGGGCCTAGGCTCAGAGGGTCCTAGGGCTATTTTCTGTCCACTGTTTGGCAGAGCTAGGTCCTGGGGTCTCTGGTTATAGTGGCCCAGGTGCCCTGGGGCTAGTGCTGATGCACTGTTTGTCTGGGCCTGGGCCTGGTCACTCTGGTGGGTGCAACCAGGTTGTGGGGCAGCTGGGGGGTCAGGGAATCCTAAGGTATCTGGCCTGCTGGTGGATGGGTCTGTGTCCCCACATGGCTAGCTCCTTGATCTGAGGCATCCCATTACTTGTTCTGACAGGTTGGTGAGCAGGGCCAGTGACTGACTCTAATAAGCTAGAGAGGTGAGTTCAAAATGGTGCTTGCCAACCCGAGTATCCTCATGGTAGAATGAGCTCCCAAAAATGGCACTGCCAACATTTATATCCCCAGAGTGAACTCCAGTTGCTTCCTGCCACTCTGGGAGGCCCTCCAAGATCAGCAGGTGGATCCAATTCAGGCTCTTTCAAATGACTGCCTCTGGCCTGTGTCTTGGAGCATGTGAGATTTTGTGTGGGCCTTTTACTGTGGAGTCTCTATTTTCTACAGCCCTTTGGCTCTCCCAAAAGTAAGCTGCACTGGCCTTCAAAGCCAAATGTTCTGGAGGCTTGTCTTCCCAGTGCAGGACCCCTGGGGTGGGGAGCCTTATGTATCAGGGGACAGCTTGCTCCTTGGGGTGGACCTCTACAGTTGTAATTATCCTCCAGTTTGTGGGTTGTCTACCCACAAACTGGAGGGGTGTGGGTCTTGAGTATACTACATCTCCACCTCTCATTGCTGTCTCACTGTGGTTCCTTCTTCATATTTTTAGTTTTAGAAGATCTTTCCTGCCAATTTTCAGGTCTTTCTCATCAATAGTTAATGATGTAACTATTATTATAGTAAATGGCTGTAAATGGTTGTAATTTTGGTGTGCCCTTGGGAAGAGGTGAGCTCAGGGTATTTGTACTCTACCATCTTTGCCACTCCAAGTTTACTTATTCTTTATTTTATTTTATTTTATTTTTTGCAGTACGTGGGCCTCTCACTGTTGTGGCCTCTCCCGTTGCAGAGCACAGGCTCTGGACGCACAGGCTCAGCGGCCATGGCTCATAGGCCCAGCCACTCCATGGCATGTGGGATCTTCCTGGACCGGGGCACGAACCTGTGTCCCCTGCATCAGTAGGCAGACTCTCAACCACTGCGCCACCAGGGAAGCCCAAGTTTACTTATTCTTTTCCTGGTTGCATTGAGTCTACTAAGAAGCCCATCTAAGGCATTCTTCATTTCTATTAAAACATTTTTTATATCTAGCATTAAATTTTTATTCTTTCTCAGCGGTTCCATCTCTGTGCTTACATTACCCATCTATTCTTGTTGTTCTCCACTTTTCCCTTTGAAGCCTTTAACATATTAATCATGGTGATTTTAAATTCCTCATCTGATAATTCAAATATCTTTGTCATATCTGACTGGTTTGGAACTTGCTTTGCCTCTAAAACAAGCTTCAAATCAGTGTTTGATCATGCACTTTAACATGTTTTGCAATTTTTTCTAGAAAGCTGCACATGGTGTATCAGGCCCTTAGCATGAGGATTTATGTTAATCTGGATATCAGTTGTATTGTGTTTTTGTTTTGTTTTGTTTTGTTTAGTTTACATCTTTATTGGAGTATAATTGCTTTACAATGGTGTGTTAGTTTCTGCCTTATAACAAAGTGAATCAGTTAAACATACACATATGTTCCCATACCTCTTCCCTCTTGCATCTCCCTCCCTCCCACCCTCCTTATCCTACCCCTCCAGGCAGTCACAAAGCACCGAGCTGATCTCCCTGTGCTATGCGGCTGCTTCCCACTAGCTATCTACCTTACGTTTGGTAGTGTATATATGTCCATGCCACTCTCTCGCTTTCTCACAGCTTACCCTTCCCCCTCCCCATAACCTCAAGTCCATTCTCTAGTAGGTCTCTGTCTTTATTCCTGCCTTACCCCTAGGTTCTTCATGACATTTTTTTCCTTAAATTCCATATATATGTGTTAGCATATGATATTTCTCTTTCTCTTTCTGACTTACATCACTCTGTTTGACAGACTCTAGGTCCATCCACCTCATTACAAATAGCTCAATTTCGTTTCTTTTTATGGCTGAGCAATATTCCATTGTATATATGTGCCACATCTTCTTTATCCATACGTCCGATGATGGGCACTTAGGTTGTTTCCATCTCCGGGCTATTGTAAATAGAGCTGCAACGAACATTTTGGTACATGACTCTTTTTGAATTATGGTTCTCTCAGGGTATATGCCCAGTAGTGGGATTGCTGGGTCATATGGTAGTTCTATTTGTAGTATTTTAAGGAACCTCCATACTGTTCTCCATAGTGGCTGTGCCAATTCACATTCCCACCAGCAGTGCAAGAGTGTTCCCTTTTCTCCACACCCTTTCCAGCACTTATTGCTTCTAGATTTTTTGATCATGGCCATTCTGACTGGTGTGAGATGATACCTCATTGTAGTTTTGATTTGCATTTCTCTAATGCTTAATGATGTTGAGCATTCTTTCATGTGTTTGTTGGCGGTCTGTATATCTTCTTTGGAGAAATGTCTGTTTAGGTCTTCTGCCCATTTTTTGGATTGGGTTGTTTGTTTTTTTGTTATTGAGCTGCATGAGCTACTTATAAATTTTGTAGATTAATCTTTTGTCAGTTGCTTCATTTGCAAATCTTTTCTCCATTCTGAGGGTTGTCTTTTGTTCTTGTTTATGGTTTCCTTTGCTGTGCAAAACCTTTGAAGTTTCATTAGGTCCCATTTATTTGTTTTTATTTCCATTTCTCTAGGAGGTGGGTCAAAAAGGATCTTGTTGTGATTTATGTCATAGACTGTTCTGCCTAAGTGTTTTCCTCTAAGAGTTTGATACTTTCTGGCCTTACATCTAGGTCTTTAATCCATTTTGAGCTTATTCTTGTGTATGGTGTTAGGGAGTGATCTAATCTCAAACTTTTACATGTGCCTGTCCAGTTTTCCCAGCACCACTTATTGAAGAGCCTGTCCTTTCTCCACTGTACATTCCTGACTCCTTTATGGAAGATAAGGTGACCATATGGGCATGGGTTTATCTCTGGGCTTTCTATCCTGTTCCATTGATCTATATTTCTGTTTTTGTGCCAGTACCATACTGTCTTGATTACTATAGATTTGTAGTATAGTCTGAAGTCAGGGAGCCTCATTCCTCCAGCTCCGTTTTTCGTTCTCAAGATTGCTTTCACTATTTGGGGTCTTTTGTGTTTCCATACAAATTGTGAATTTTTTTGTTCTAGTTCTGTGAAAAATGCCAGTGGTAGTTTGATAGGGATTGCATTGAATCTGTAGATTGCTTTTGGTAGTAGAGTCATTCTCACAATGTTGATTCTTACCATCCAAGAACATGGTATATTTCTCCATCTATTTGTATCATCTTTAATTTCTTTCATCAGTGTCTTATAATTTCCTGCATACAGGACTTTTGTCTCCTTAGGTAGGTTTATTCCTAGATATTTTATTCTTTTTGTTGCAATGGTAAATGGGAGTGTTTTCTAGATTTCACTCGCAGATTTTTCATCATTGGTGTATAGGAATGCCAGAGATTTCTGTGCATTAATTTTGTATCCTGCTACTTTACCAAATTCATTGATTAGCTCTAGTAGTTTTCTGGTAGCATCTTAAGGATTCTCTATGTATAGTATCATATCATCTGCAAACAGTGACAGCTTTACTTCTTCTTTTCTGATTTGAATTCCTTTTATTTCCTTTTCTTCTCTGATTGCTGTTGCTAGGACTTCCAAAACTATGTTGAATAAGAGTGGTGAGAGTGGGCAACCTTGTCTTGTTCCTGATCTTAGTGGAAATGTACAGTGTTTAATATTTGTTTTAGCTATAAGGTACAAAGAAGCTTCAAATTATTTTAGTGTGCTTGTTTTTATCTACCCTCTTAGCTTTGGGGCTTCCCTATGATGAGATCTCAGAGAATCAGGATTTAATAGATATTCAGCAGTAAGCCACTGAACTACAAGTTTTGCGAGCCACCATGGTGCGGTAGTAGGTTTTGGAGGAGAGGGAATTTTGTTAATCTTCCAAGAATTCTCAGTTTTTTAGTGGATGTGTGTCTCAGGGCTGAGACCTTCACAAATATTTCTGTTTCTCCTCCAGTGGTATAGATTTCCCCTCCAGCCCCCTACTCCCTTTCCTGACTGCAGCATTCTCAATCTATTTCCTTGAAGCCTTGTCATTATGCTGATTATGCACCCCTCCCCACCTTTTGTGAGACAGAAAGGCTCATAGAGTTCCTTACTTCACCTGGGATAAGATTGCTGAATTGTGCTTTGGCAAGTAGGCTTTTGTATGGAGATGGCTCTGAGCATGTTTCGTAATAGTTATTTTCCCCTCCTCCTTCCAGTGGAAGAGGAAATATTTCTGGGATCCTCAGAATGAGAACCTATGGAGTTTCTGGAAGGAATTCCCACAAAAGTGTAGAGCCATGCCTAAGACAGTAGTCCCCAGGAGTTTCTCTCTCTCTCAAGCTGGTCTGTACTCAGCCTTTAGCAATTTATCAAAATTAGCATTTAATGTTCCAACCAGTTATGTTTCCAGCTGCTTCTGCTCCAGGTAAACAGATATCACTTGCTCTCTGTATCTCTCTGGATATTTCAAGCTGGCAGTTTTTTCTGTGACCTCAGTTCTCTGACGAGTGCAACAGAAGTTGATGATTTTAGGTTTGCCCCACTTTTTCTTGTTTTAAGAATGAGAGTAATGGTTTTCAAGTTCTTTACACATCAAAGCTGAAACCAGAAGCCCCTGTTTTAATTTTTTTAAGTAAAAAACTTAATGTAGGATTTGGGGAGGAAAATAGATATAGGAAAGTCTAAAGAAGAATTAAAAAATCACCCAGCATCTTAATATTGACCATGTTAATACTTTGGGGTTTTTTCTTTTAGTCTTCTTTCCTTGTATACACATGTGTATATCCATACACAAATACAAATATGTGCGTGTGTGTTTGAGCTAACACTAATTAGTTCAGCTTATGCCTTCATCAATTTGATTGCTAATAATTAACCTCTCTTAGATGTGGACTCCAGATTTTTTTAGTGTTTCCCAGGGTGACTTGCTACATAAGAGGAACGGGCCATTTTGGTTCTACCCCATGGTTTTATCTTATTTCCACATTGCTGTCTCTGCTCTCAAGAACTCTCATGATACTACAGCTCTATGGGCCCACCTGTCCTCTATTCTGTCCTTTGAGGGAATGCACCTTGTCCTCTCCTTATATGATTGAGCTCCAGCATGAAGCAAACTTTTTCCTGATTCACCACAGTATGAATTGAGAACAAGTTCTAAATTTTAAAGAAATTTAGAATACTGAAATTTGGGAGATCATTGAAAGGAAGTTGAACCTAAAGAATAAACAGTGTTTTCATTGCCTGCCTTAGGATTGACCCCTTCTCAGAACTGCCAATAGAAATGCTTGTTTCCTTTAGAGAAATCTTCCCTCAACCCACAGAGGTGTGATCTGAGCTTATGATCCAAAGCAGATAATCACACAATAGACAACATTTCAGTTCTCAAAGTCTTAAATAAAATTTGTAAGACACCAACAGGCAAGTCCAAGTGTAGTAGAGCTGATGTCAGTTCAAGTCTATTTCAATCTCTTTGTATTAATAACTCCTCCCACCCAGGGACTTCCCTGGTGGTCCAGTGGCTGGGACTCCACACTCCCAATGCAGGGGGCATGGGTTCTATCCCTGGGAGGGGAACTAGGATCCCGCATGCCACACAGCACAACAACAACAAAAAAAAAACAACTCCCCCGTAAAACTCTTTGGGTCCAGTCTCATCCAGACTCAACTTTCTGTACGTGTGTGTATACATACACATACATATATTTGCAATAAAGTAAGGGAAGAGGGTATGCCACCATGCTTACCATAAAGACTCTTATAGTTGCTGTGACAGCACTTTTTAAAAGAGGCTCTATGCTTCCGGGCAGCCAGAGTAAAAAAGAATCCAGGATGTGTTAGAGAAATATCACTACCAGTAAGGAGAAAAAATCCAGCTCCTCTGGGGAAACACTTTTTTGGGGGGCTCTGAATAATATAAGACATTGTTAACATGTGACATGATAGATGATGTCAAGTTTTTCTGTTTTTTTAAATCTGTAATCACTTTATCCCACTTGATTTCACACTGTATGCTACACACAAACAAGCCTGGTCTTCTGTCAGTCCAGGGACTAATGGAAGGAAAAAGAGTTACTGGGAGTTACTTTCAACATTTCTAAAACTAAAAGAAATTTGTATACTTACCCATGATAAGCTCACACAAAGTAAAATATCAAGTTTATTTGCTTTTGTCTAGTTGGTAGCACTGTGACCAGTACTTGAACAATTGTCTATTATTTAATAAAATGGGAAGATTAACTATACTTAATAAATTCCCTTTGTGTAGTAGTCATTTGGATATAGGGCACAGTGGGGGAAATAAAAACTACAAGAATACCCTTGATGGGGAAAATGTTAGGAATTACTAGGCTGGCCCATACAACTTGAGAATGTGACAGGATCTATAATTATCTCCTTCTACCCCAACACTTTCTACCCTGTCCTACTTCTTTAACTAGGCCTTCTTTGAAGGGCCCATTTCATGGGACCTGAGAAGGCTGCAGATTCCTCTAATTCATTTTAGTGGATATACATTGGAGGCCAGAGTAGTCAAGGTTTCCCTGGCAGTGACTCCAAATTCTCTTCATTTTCTCTTGGAAATTCCCAACCAAATCCTCTCCTGGAGTTGTCTATCTCTAGTCAGTCTTCAAACTGTTCTGCGACCCTTAACCAGGACCCCGCATTTTAGTTACCTGTCCTTTGAGGTCCCTTGGATGGTGAATGGTAAATCCCATTCATGGGGAAAAGTGTGACTGGAGCACTGATAGAGGTGGCTTCTAAGGCAGAATCTGGACTTGGAGAGAAAAGAAAATCATGCTTACTGATGATACCTGAAGGGTAGTATGCTGCAGCTTTCCCACACAGATTTAAAGCCCTTGAAAGTCTGACCCCAGCCTACCCTCTGACCTCTTCTCTTGCTATTTTCCTTCCCTGAAATACTCTGTATAAGCTCCTGACCTCATGCATCCTACATTCCTACCCCATCATGCATCTTTGCCCCTACCCCATACACTAATCTCCCTGCCTGGAATGCCTGCCTACTCTTCTCTTGCCAAACTGCTTCTGCTCATTCTTCAATATTTAGCTCAAATTGCTCCTTCAGGAAGCCTTCCCTGACTTCTGCAGGCATCAGAGCATAATGATTAAGAATAGAGATTCCAGAGCCCAACTTCCTGGGCTTCCTACCACTTACTAGTTATGTGACCATGGAAAATCTATTTAAATTCTCTGTGCCTCAGTTTTCTTAACTGTAAAATGAGAAACAAAAATAGAATGGTGATAATTAGAGTACTATTCTTACAGAAATCTTGCGAAGGTTAAATGAATAGTTCACATCAAGTGCTCAATAAATATTAACTGATTATTCCTTGTTCTCTGCTCTACTGCAGTACCAAGCTCTGGCATCTGTGACTTCTCAGAGTTCATTGCAATGAAGAGATTAATGGAATGACTCTTTGCCTAACAAATAGATTTCATCTTGAATTACAGCTACCGCAAATCTTTAGTGTCTTTCCAAAGTGGTATATTGAGGACCGGGCAGTAAAGTCTGGGCTTAGGAAGAAAATATGATTGATTACTGAAGTCTTCCATGGGGTATAGAATTGTTGAGTATCAATGGGTATGTTCCTAAGAAATTGAATCCTGCCATTTAATTTAATCCAAACTAATTAAAAGTGTAATCTGTGCCCCATGACCCTTCTAATTAGAAAATCTAATTTTTCTATCTTTCAGCCTACTTTGGATTATCTCAAGTGGGTAAAAGTTAAGACTGGGTCTAACAGGATCACACTCTAAGATAATCAGGTGGTGTTTGTTGTATCCTTACACATTTTTCAGTTTTATCATTCTAAGAAATAGTTTGACAGCAGAAATGATGCCTAACCAAGCAGATATCTACCCAGGTTCTGTTACTAATTTGCTATGTGACCTTGAAAAACCGCCTCATCTATTTCTGTAAATCAGACTTCTTATATGCACAATGCATAGATCAGGTGATAATCATCTCTCTAAGGGCCTCCGTTTCTCCATCTTCAAATCTCATATAGTGCTTCTAAAGTTCTAATATTTATTCTGAGCTTGTCATTTTGGTTTGCTGCCACTAGCCGCTAGGTGGCAGTGGTATCACAATCATCAGCGCGCCTTAGTGTTATCCTTGCTGACTCCTTGCTGTACCTTATTGGTGCTGAGGCGTTTGCCGTTTTTGCTAGTATTATTTTTAAATGCATGTGTTCCCACAACAGAGGTACACTAATTCTTAGTTTTGGTTCGATATGGTTGGGCTGATTTCAATAGTTATATTGGCAGAACCTCTACAGGTAAAATGTGGGCTGGTTGCCCAAAACACTGAGAGGAGGGAGTTCTCAGCACATTTCCATAGACAACAAACTCAATTCTGCCAAAAGACATGCGCTTTAACCACAACTACATTCTTCCAAGTGGGACACTGACTTCCTCTGGGTGCATATCTTCTAGGTGCCCTGATACTCATCTGAATCCAATAGACATGAACCGGTGGCAGCAGGAACTCTGGCTTAAGAATTAGGCAACCAATGAGTGGTATATTTGTGGGGCCAAGCAGGTAGCTTATCTTCAACCCACCCAAGTAGCAGAATCAGGGAGCAGTATACTAATTCCCCTGTCAGAATGGTATAGGTAAGCTGAGCAGGGAGCTGATCTTCCATGCTCAATCTAGAGAAAGCAGACATAGCTCCTATTCCCTGGCCTGGGTGGGCTGAACCTCCAACCCTACCCAGCAGAAATAAGACTTAGCGAGGTGGTATGGAACAGTCTACATGGTACTGTATTCCTCCCCTCCCCTGAGTAAGTGGACCCAGCAGAGAACTGAGTCTCCCCCACCACCTGCAGCAATGAGAGTAGAGAAATGGTTTGAGTCAGAGTTAATAAGCACTCCATTCCCACTACTACACTTTCCCCTAGAGGAGGGCCCTATGGGGAGTTGGAATATTTGTCATCACTGGCAGCAATACTGAACAAGATGGCATGTATTGGGTTTAACCAGAAATCCACTCCCCACTCCTGGGTGAGAGTAAGGCCTAGTAAGGAGTATAACTGCCACCCTCATCCAAGAGCAATGAGACTAAATAATGTGACACAAAGCAGGGCTAGTTCGCACTCCAGTTGCCCTTCACACTTAGGAGTGATTAGAGTTCAGCAGGGAGTTGAGTCTCCACCCCCATTTAGCATCAAAGAGGTGAAATAAGGTGGTGGGAGGCAAGGCTAGTGGGCCCTATGCTTCTCTCCCACTTCCTGGGATCATTGGACCCCAGTGGAGAGCTGAGCTAATGACCCCAACCTGCAGCAATACGGTGGTACTAGTTGGTCTTCTGCTTCCCACCTCCCTGATGTCAGTGGGCCTCAGTAGGAAAACCTCCAAACCAATTGGAGGCAATGAGGCAATTCAAGTCAGTGCTCTGCTTTCATTGGCAGGTATCAGCAGGGCCAAAGGATTGATGAACTCCAAACTCACCCATCTTTGGCAAGGCAGTGTGAGTCAGCAGTCTCCATTTGCTGAGATAGTGTCAGTAGAGCCCAGAAGGGAGTTGACCATACACTTCCACACAAAACTGTGCATTACTCAACAGGAAAAATGATTGCTTAAAAAAAAAGATTAAATAAGATGCATAGTCTTATAACATAACACACAAAATATCTAGAATACAGAAAAAAATTACTCATCATACCAAGAATAAGTTTTCTCACAACTGAATGAATAAGTACATTCAGTAGACACCAATACTGAGATAACTGAGATGTTGGAATATCTGAAAGACATTTAAAAGTAGCAATCATAAAAATAGTTCAGCAAGCGATTACAATCTTGAAACATATGAAGCTATAGAAAATGTCTCCCCCAAATGGAGGACTTAAAAATAAACCAAAGAGATATTATAGACCTGAAAAATTTAATAGGCAAAATAACAACACACTGAGTAGGCTCTAACATTTATGTCATCAGAGTCCCAGAAGAACAGAAGAAAAGGATGGGGCTGGAAAGTTTATAAAATAATAATGGCTGATATTTTTCTAAATTTGGTGAAAGGTGTAATACTACAGATGAAAGAACTTGAATGAAAGAACTCGAATGAACCTCAAACAATTCAAAGCTATCCATAACAAGATACATCATAATCACACTTCAGAAAACTAAAGACAGGAGTAACATCAGCAAGATGTCACAGTAAGAAGCCCTGGACCCTTCTTCTCCCCATGGACACACAAATTCAACAATACATGGACTAATTCCTTTTGTGAGAAATCCAGACACTGGATGAGAGGCTCTTGCATCCAAGATGATCATAAAACCAGCTCCATCAAAAATTTGTGAAACTTTTTCACCATATTCCTTCCTTGTGACACAGTGCCACATGATTGGGAGGAAAATTTCAGCTCTCAGCTCCTTCCTGGAGAGAGAAGAAGACTGAACCATATGTCCAATATTCTGACTTTCTAAAGGGCTACCTGAGGGACTGGTTTCTGTCTTGCCTGCACCTGAGCACTGAAAGAAAGGGCCCCAGGTTGGGAGCCAATGAAAACAAAAGTGACAGTTTAAACTAGTATACACTCACTGGCCATAGCCACTCCCTCTCCTTAGCACAAAACAAGTGGGCACAAACCTTTAAATCCAAGATTTCCCTGGGGAAGAAAAAAGATGAAATGTCCATTCAATGTTCTGATTTTTTGGCAGGGATGCCTAAGGGACTGTCTCTCTATCACCTGTCTCAGAGTGTTGATGAGACCTGGCATACTCTAAATTCCCGGGGACCACTGAGAACAGAGACAATGGTTTTAACTAGTACACACTGCCAGAGGCTTTCACCTGATTCAGTGCAACATAACAGAAAATTCATAGCCCCCAGCTTCTCCCTGAGGAGAAAAGGAGAAGACTGAAACATATGTCCAACGTTCACACTTTTTGAGGAACTGCTCCAGTTCCTGTTTTGTATGTCTCAGAGCATATGTGTCTCAGAGCATATCCCTTGCATTCTAGGGAAAAATCCCACTTGATTGTGGTTTATGATCCTTTCAATGTGCTGTTGAATTTGGTTTGTCTAGTATTTTATGATGCTTTTTGCATCTATCATAGTAAGAAATATTGGCCTGTTGTTTCCTTGTGGAGCCTGTGGATTTGGTAATGAAGTAATGCTGGTCTTATCAAATTAGTTTGGAAGTATTCCTTCCTCTTCAATTTTTTGAAGGGTTCTAGAAGTGTTGGTGTTAATTCTTCGTTAAATATTTGGTAGAATTCATTAGTGAAGCCATGTGGATCTGGGCTTTTCTTTGTTGGGAGGTTATTGATCACTAATTTAATCTCCTTACTCATTAAAGGGATGCTCAGATTTTCTATTACTTCATGATTCAGTCTTGGTAAGTTGTAAGTTGGTTCAACATATGAAAATCAATCAATATGATACACCCCAATAAAATATAAAAAATAAAAATTACATGATAATCTCAATAGATGCAGAAAAAGCATTTGAAAAAATTAAAACCCTTTCATGACAAAAGCATTCAACAAACTAAGAATAGTAGTTTACTCAATATGATAAAGGACATATATAAAAAACACACAATTGACATCAGACTCAACAAAGAAAAGTGAAAACTTTTCCTCTAAGATCAAAAACAACTCAAGGGTGCCCACCCTCTCAACTTCTATTCAACACCTACACTGGATCATGACGTCATGATTATATACATAGAAAACCCTAAAGACTACACACACACATACACACACAACACACCAAAACTGTTAGAACTAATATAGGAACTCAGTAAAGCTGCAGGTTCTAAAACAATATATAAAAATCAGGTGTGCTTGTATACAGTAATAACAAAAAAATCCCCAAAGGAAATTAATTTAAAAATTACACTTATAAAAACATCAAGGGCTTCTCTGGTGGCGCAGTGGTTGAGAGTCCGCCTGTCGATGCAGGGGACATCGGTTCATGCCCCGGTCTGGGAATATCCCACATGCTGCGGAGCGGCTGGGCCTGTGAGCCATGGCTGCTGAGCCTGCGCGTCTGGAGCCTGTGCTCCACAACGGGAGAGGCCACAACAGTGAGAGGCCCGCGTACCACAAAAAAAAAAAAAATCGAAAAGAATAAAAAACTTAAGAATAAACTTAACCAAAGAGGTAAAAGATTTGTATACTGAAAACTACAAAACGTTGATGAAAGAAATTAAAGAAGACATAAATAAATGGAAAGACATCCCACGTTTATGAATACATAAATTGTATTGTTATGGAATACATAATAATATTGTTAAAATATCCATACTACCCAAAGCATTCTACAGATTCAATGCAATCCGTATCAAAATCCCAAAGGTTTTTTTTTTTTTTACAGAAAGAGAAAAACTAATTCTAAAAGTAATATGGAACCTAAAAGAACCCCAAATAGCCAAAACAATCTTAAGAAACAAACAAAGCAAGAGTAATGTCACAAAGATGGCAACATAGGTTGTTCCTGACTTTGCCCCCATCCTCACAAGAAGACTGACTAACAACTATTCATGGACAAGACACCACTGTGAAAATCTTAGAACCTTGGGGTGAGGCTGAATCAAAACCCCACATCACAAAGACCAAGACAGAACCCATTAGAAGGGTGAGAGGGATGGCTACACAGTGATCACATCACCTCTCACCCAGATTGTCACAGCACAACACTGAGAATGCCCCACTGGCCCATGATTTTTCTAGTTGGAAAAATAGCAAGATGGGCATACAGCTCCATTAACATTGTGTATTGCTTCTCAGAAGATCTTCTCTGGTCTCACCTAATGGGCATCACAGGGGAATCTAAAGGTTTATTACTGGGAATCAGATTATGATGAAGAAGGGGGTTGGGGCTTACAGCAACCAGTGCTTGGATCTTGGCAGACCGAGTTCCCACTTGCAGCAGTGCACAGGTAGAAATCTCAAACAGTGGCTTAGCTCATCTACAGAGCCAAGATGGTAGTGCAGTGTGACCAGGGAACTCAGCAGGGCATAGATCTGAGATCCCAAACAAAGAACTTTGCTAGTATTGGAGCCTAGTCTCCAGTCTGCACAGGTAGGTGAACTAATTTATAACCCTTCCCACTGCTGAGTGTGGCTCCTGGTCCTGTCAGGAGAGCTACTTAACCCAGCAGCACTCAAGCAGAGAGCCTAGCCAGTAGTGCTGCCTGTCTCTGGAGCAAAGCCAGTGGCCTTGTTTATCTGGGAATTTGGAGTGCAGTTCTGCCTGAGTCAACACAAAGAGCCTTCTCATTATTGGAACCAGTTCTCCTCTCCCCAGGCGGGGGAGCTAATTTATAGTCCTGCCCATTATTGAGTGGCACCTCCCAACCAGGAAACCCAGCCTAAACACCTTGCAAGATGCTTAACCCTTCAGCACTTGAGCAGAGAGCCTGGCTGGTAGCAGTGTACATCTGCAGAACCAGGACACAGTTGGTGTTTGGCTAAGGGACTTGGGACACAATTCTATTTGATTCAGGACCCCAAACAAAGAGTTTCACTAGCCTTGTAGCTGATCCTGCTGCTTTGTTCAGGCAGGGAACCTAATTCATAGCTGTCAGTGTAACTCCTGGCCTCTACCAACAAGGAAGCTTGGCCTAAGCACGTGAGAAGTTGCTTGGCTCAGCAACACTTGAGTGAAGAGCCTTGCCAGTGGCTCTGCCCATTGTCAGAACAAATCCAGTGACCTCAACTGGCCAGGGAGCTTAGCATGCCCTTCTGCTTGATTTGGTACCCAAACAAAAAGACTTCCTGGCACTGGAACTTATTCTCCAGAGTCAAATGGGCAGGGAAGCTAATTTATAGCTTCATTCAAAGCTGCATACATCCTCCAGTCCAGTTTGACCAGGAAATGTAACCAGAGTTCCCAGGAATCTGCATAGTCCGTCTTGTTACAGTGGCACTTAAGCATAGAACCCAGCTGGTGGCCCTGATCCTTTGTATATCTAGGGCAGTAGCCCAACAGGCCAAGGAATTCATGCATAGCTCTGTCTAATTTGATCCCCAAACAGGACTCTAGTTGGACTTGGGGCCTCTATGGTGGCCCCACCCCAGCAGAGAAACTGATTCATAGTGCTGCCCACTGTTGAATACAACCTTCAACCCTCCTGACCAGGGAACCTAATCAGAGCATATAAGAAGCTGCATTGCCCATCCAACAGCCCCACATATAGTGGCACTTTGGCAGAGAGCACAACTCTCTGCTCTCCAAATCCGCAGAGCAAGACTAGTGGCCCCATCTGGTCAGAGAATTCTGTGATCAGTCCTGCCTGATTCAGGTCCCCAAACAATTGGCTGTGGTGACCTTGGGTTTGTTCTGCTGCCCCACCTAGGCAGGGAAGTTAATTCATAGCCCCATCTACTGCTAAGTATACTACCTAGTCCATCTAGAAAGCCTGACCACAGAATCCAGGAAACCATGGAGCTCATTCTACAGTTTCACTTGGGAAGGAAACCAAGCCACCAGCCCTATCCAACTGTTCTCAGTAAGCAGCACCCACTCAACTCAGAGCTCAGGCAGTGGCCTTGCATAAAAATAGGCACTGACACCAAGCTACACTTGCCCAAGGACACTATCACTTGACAGGTCCAGAATCCCAAACTGTGCTGACAGTTAAAAAACTGTTTCTGGGGGCTTCCCTGGTGGCTCAGTGGTTAAGAATCCGCCTGCCAATTCAGGGGACACGGGTTTGAGCCCTGGTCCAGGAAGATCCCACATGCTGTGGAGCAACTAAGCCTGTGCTCCACAACTGCTGAGCCTGCGCTCTAGAGCCCGAGCTCACTGCAACTAGAGAAAGCCTGCGTGCAGCAAGAAAGACCCAACGTAGCCAAAAGTAAATAAATAAATTAAAAACAAAAACTGTTTCTGTCAAAGTGAACTTCTAAAGTCTGTAAGTGGAGACCACTTTCTCAAATGCATATACACCAATGTAAAAAATCAAGAATAAAAAAATCAGGCAAACATGATATCACTAAACGAAACTAATAAATATCCAGTAACTGACCCAAAAGAAAGGGAGATCAATGAACTGTCACATAAAGAATTCAAAGTAATTTTCTTAAAGAAGTTTAGAAAACTACAAGAACATGCAGATAATTACACAAAATTTTAAAAACAATTCATGACAAGCCAGATGTCAGACAAATAAATAGAAACAATCAAAAAGAACCAAACAGAAATCCAAGAGCTGAAGAAACAATGACTGAACTGAAGAATTTAATAGAGAGCTTCAACAGCAGATTTGACTGTGAGAAAGAAAGAATCAGTGATCTAGAAAACAGAGTATTTGAAATTATCCTGTCAGGGGAGCAAAGAGAAAAGAATGAAAAATAGTGAATGTAGCCTACAGGACTTATAGAACAAAATCAAAATAAACAATATCCATATTATGGGAATACCAAAAGGAAAAGAGAAAGAGACAGAAAGTATATTTAAAGAAATAATGGCTGAAACCTTCCCAAACCTTGGGAGAGAAATGGACGTCCAGATCCATGAAGCCCAACAGGCCAAAAATAGGTTGAACACAAATAGGGCTGCAGCAAGACATATCATAATTCGATTGTCAAAGCTCAAAGACAAAGAAAGAATTTTGAAAACAGCAAGAGAAAAACACCATGTCACATAAAAGAGAAACCCACAGGACTATGAGTAGGTTTCTCAACAGAAATATTTCAGGCCAGGAGAAAAATGGGGTGATATATTCAAAATATTAAAGGCAAAGAGTCAATCAAGAATACTATGCCCTGCAAAGATTCCTTCAGAAATTAAGGAAAAACTAATTTTTTAACAAACAAAAGCTGAGAGAATTCCTCACCACTAGACCTGCTTTATAAGAAATGCTAAAGGAATTCTTCAAGTGGAAGTAAAAGGACACTAATTAACATTGTAAAAACATATGAAGGTAATGTAAAACTCACAGGTAATGGGAGATATATATATATATATATATATATATATATATATATATATATATATTCAAAGTCAGATTCTCTAATATGGTAATGGTGCATTATTCACTTCCAACTCTAGTTTAAAATGAAAAAAAGTATTAAAAATGCCATGATTACCATGACTGCAATGATCTGTTACATGATAATCCTTATAAAATACATGTAAATTGTAACATAAGTGATCTAAAACGTGTGAGGGAGGAGAAGAAAATGTGTAAAGTCTAGGAATGCTATCAAAGTTAAGTTGTTCTCACTTTAAAATTGGGTGTTATTATTTTAAGATATCTTATGTGAGCCTCATGTTAACCACAAAGGAAAAACTGGTAGTGGTTACACAAAGGTACATGATAAAGAAGTCAAAGCATACTGATACAAAAGCTCATAAAATCATAGAAAATGACAGCAGGATAAGAAGCAAGGAACAATGGATCTAGAAAACAGTCAGAAAATAAATATTATAATGACCCTACTGAGTCCTTACCTATCAAAAATTATTTTAAGGGGAAATGGAGTAAATTCTCCAACTAAAAAAAATAAAGTGATTGAATGAATAAAAACATCAGAAAATATCCTGCCTAAAAGACTAAATTTAGTTTTAAAGACACACTGCTGACTGAGAGTAAAGGAATAGAAAAAGATATTTCAAGCAAATGGTAACCCCCAAAAAAGCATAGGTAATTATTTTTGTACTAGACAAAGTAAAGTTTAAGATAAAAATGGTAAAAAGAGACAAATAAGATCATTACATAATGAAACAAGGATCAATTCATCAAGAAGATATAACAATTGTAAATATTTATACACCCAACATCAGAACACCTAAATAAATATAGCAGAAACTAACAGAGCTTAAAGGAGAAATTCACAGCAATACTATAACAGTTGGAGAGTTTAATACCCCACTATTAACAATGGGTAGACGGATAGATCATCCATACAGAGAATCAATAAGGAAAAAGTGGATTTAAACAAAGCTATAGAGCAAATGGCTCTAACAGACATATACAGAACATTCTATCCAACAACAGCAGAATACACATTCTTCCCAAGTGTATATGGACCATTTTCTATGATAGATTTTATTTTAGGCCACAAAACAAGTCTTAGCAAATTCAAGAGGACTAAAATGATACCAGGTATCTTTTCTGACCACAATGGTATGAAGCTAGAAATCAATAACATGAGGAAAACAAAAACTCATGGATAGTGGGCTTCCCTGGTGGCGCAGTGGTTGAGAGTCCGCCTGCCGATGCAGGGGACGCGGGTTCATGCCCCGGTCCAGGAAGATCCCACATGCTGTGGAGCGGCTGGACCCGTGAGCCACGGCCGCTGAGCCTGCGTGTCCGGAGCCTGTGCTCCGCAACGGGAGAGGCCACAACAGTGAGAGGCCCGCGTACCGGAAAAAAAAAAAAAATTAGGTTGCAAAAACTCATGGATATGTGGAAATTGAAAAACACTCTTCTGAACAACTAATGGGTTAAGGAAGAAATTAAAGGGGAGATTTTAAAAGTATCTGAGACAAATTAAAATGGAAACAAAACATACCAAGACTTATATGATGCATTAAAAGCAGTTCTAAGAGGAAAATTTGTAACATCAATAAGATGTTATGGAAAAACCCAAACAAACTTTTTGGCCAACCCAATATAAACACATACACCAAGAAAATAGAAAGATCTAAAATAAAAAGCCTAACTATACATATTAATGAACTAAACAAAACAAAACTAACTAAGCCCAAATTTAGCAGAATAAAGAAAATAATAAAGATTAGATCAAAATAAATGAAATAGAGAACAGGAAAAATAAAGGTAAGATTAACCAAACAAAGACTTTACCTTTGAAAGGGTAAAAAAAAAAAAAAAAAAAAAAGATAAACCTTGAGCTAGACTAATGAAAGAAAAAAGAGAGCCCAAAATAACAAACTTATAAATAAAAGATGAGCTATTAAAACAGATACCACAGAAATACAAAAGATCGAAAATGGCTACTGTGAACAACTTTACACCAAGGAACTAGACAACCTAGAAAGATGGAAAATTCTCAAAATATACATACTATCCAGATTTGATCAGGAAGAAATAGAAAAACCAAAAAGATCATTAATAGTAAGGAGATTAAATCAGTAATAAAAAACCTCTTAACAAAGAAACTCTACTACCAGGTGGTTTCCCTGTTTAATTTTATCAAAAATTTAAAGAATTAACACTATTCTTCTCAAACACTTCCAAAAAATCGAGGAGGAGGGAGCACTTCCAAACTTGTTTTATAAGGCTAGCATTACCCTGATACCAAAGCCAGATAAGGACACTATAAGAAAAGAAAACTACAGGCCAACATCCCTGATGAATATAGATGCAAAAATTCTCAAAAATCCGCTAGCAAATCAAATTCAGCAGCACATTCAATAGATCATGCACCATGATCAAGTGGCATTCACCCCTGGGTTGCAAGGATGGCTAATATATAGGTAAGCAATATATAATACATAGGGTAGTCATAATTACAATACATCACATTGATAGAATAAAAAATAAAAATCATATGATCATCTCAACAAACACATAAAAAGCATTTGCCAGCATTTAACATAATTTCAAGATAAAAATCCTAACAAATTAGGTCTAGAAGAAACATTCCTCTACATAATAAAGGCTATACAGGACAAGCCCACAGCTAACAGATTTAATGGTGAAAAGTTGAAAGAATTTCCTCTAATATTAGAGACAAGACAATGGTACCCATTCTCACCAGTCTTATGTAACATAGTGCTGAAAGTCCTAGCCAGAGAAATCAGGTAAGCAAAACAAATAAATGGTATCCAAATTGGAAGAGAAGAGGTGAAACTGTCACTGTTTGCAGATGACATTATTTTATGTACTGCATAAAAACTCCTGAAGAGGTTGTCTCTGCTGTCTCCAGCCCATCTCCTCCCAGAGTCCCAGAGCTGATTGTTCTCGAGTTCCCTTTTCCTCCATTCCCCCTCCTCTGCATCTGGCCCCCTCCACGTGCCCTGAGCACCTGCTCACCTTTCATATGGGGTGGGGTGCTGCAGGCCACTCCAGGAGGCTCTGCTGCTGTGGCTGTTCTCTGCCCCTGCCAGGGCACTGGCTCAGGTGGCCACCGCCGCAGGAAGCTGGACAGTGGTGTGGAGGTGCTTCCAGGTGGGTCCCTGCCTCCCGTTCCTGCCACTACGGGTGGGAGGTGGCTGCAGCTGTGCTCACTACACTGCCTGCTGGTAAGCGTGGCCGGTGCAGCACCTGAGGGCTGGGTGGGTCGGGAGAGGCAGAGGTCCGCCTCCACAGACCACCCCAGCCCTGGGCGAGGGTTGATCTTCAGAGGGCAGAACCCAGCCCATCCCTTGTGATTGTCTAACTTGGCTCTACCCACTGAGAAATTACATCCCTCTAGCGACGCGGTTGGAAGTCTGCTTCATCCTGCACTTTGCGGCCTCTTGAGAGATTTGTACAGCCTCCCTCCTTAGCAGGGTGGTCTCAGGTAGAAAAATTTCTCTATGTGTATATTGTATATGCTCCTGCCTACCTCATCTCCGACTACATAACCACTTTACTCACCTCTCTCTCTTTCGCTCTGTTCCTACAACACGGAGGCTCAATCCACTTCAGGACTTTGAGCTTGCTGTTCTCTCGGGCTGGAACACTTCCTCCAGATTTCTTTTAACTCATAGATGTTCGACGTGTATTTCAGGTCCCTTCTCAAAGGTCGACATCTGAGGCTTTACAGATCACTCTATCCAAAGATGCACACTTGCACCACCCTTTGTCTTTTCCTGCTTACATTTCTTCATGACATTTATCACTTCCACACTTTTTTTGTCCTCTGCCACCAAGAATGTTTGATCCTTAAAGGCAGAGACTGTAACTTTTGATCTTGCTGTATCCACAGAACCTGTGCCTGGCACAAAGAACTGTTTGATACTCTATTAAATCATATCAAGGAACTATGGTGAGCACACAGTAAAATAAAGGCCCAACACCGATTGATGGAGATAAATACTTACTTTGGGTTGATAGTTTCATTGACAACCTCACCATTTATGAGCTGTGAAAAAGCTGAGCTAAATGTCCTTCCTGCTCTATAATTTGAAGATTATAGTCCAAAAATATCAAATGCAGTGGTAGGAGCCATTTTAACTGGAGCTCTTCTGCAATCGTCCAGTAGTGCTTCATTGCCTTTTTTTTTTTTTTACCTTGTGTTTGAATCTTTTTTTCAGGCAAATGGAGATGTGCCTCCTTTTATTTTGCTAATAAAAGTTATTAAATGGTTAAAGAATCCTGAAGAATGTGCCAAAAATATTAGATCTAATCAATGAATTCCATAAAGTTGCAAGAGCAGCACACAAAAGTCAGTAGCATTTTTACAAACTAACAACAAAGGATCTGCAAAAGAAATAAAGAAAATGATCCTATTTGTAATAACATCAAAACACTAAGTACTTAGGAATAAATTTAACCAAGATCTCTACACTTAAAATTAGAAGATATTGGGCTTCCCTGGTGGCACAGTGGTTGAGAGTCCGCCTGCCAATGCAAGGGACACAGGTTCGTGCCCCGGTCTGGGAAAATCCCACATGCTATGGAGTGGCTGGGCCCGTGAGCCATGGCCACTGAGCCTGCACATGTGGAGCCTGTGCTCTGCAATGGGAGCAGCCACAACAGTGAGAGGCCCGTGTACCACAAAAAAAAAAAAAAGATACTGATGAAAGAAATTTAAGAAGACAGAAATAAATGGAAAGATATCTCATGTTCATAGATTGGATGAACTGATATTGTCAAAATGTCCAAACTATTAAAATGCAATCCTTATCAAGATTCCAATGAAATTTTTATAGAAGTAGAAAAACATTATGAAATTTACATGGAACTACAAAATATCACATATAGCCAAAGCAATTCTTAGAAAGATTAGAAAGAGGAAATAGGCATCTGCTGTTAACTGGGTATAAAGTTTCAGTTATGCAAGATGTTATAACAAAAATACCTTAGACTGGGTGGCTTAAACAAAAACATTTATTCCTCATAGTTCTGGAGGGTGGGAAGTCCAAGATGAAGATGGCAGCAGATGTCTGGTGAGCCTGCTTTCTAATTCATAGATGGCCATCTTCTCTCTGTTTCCTCACATGGTGTAAAAGGGGAGAGACATCTCTGGGGTATTGTATAAGAGCACTAATCACATTATTGAGGGCTCCACTCTCATGATATCCACTCTCAAAGCCCACCTCCAAATATCATCGTATTGGAAGTTAAGATTTTAACATATAAATTATGCGGGGACAGAAACATTCAGTCCATAATATTCTGTCACTATTCTGACATCAAAATAATGTCTTTATTACCTGCAAAATACATTCATTGTATTCCAACAGTTCCAAAAGTATTCACTCAATCCAACATTAACTCTAAAATATGTCCAAAATCTCATCTAAATATCATCTAAATCAGAAATGGGTGAGACACAAGGTATGACTTATCCTGAAGCAAATTCTCTCTAGCTGTGAACCTGTGAAACCAAACAACTTATGTCTTTCCAAAATACAATGTTAAGACATGAAAGGGAGAATAGGAGAGAAGAAAACGTACCAAGTAAGTCCAAAACTTAACAGGAAAAAACAACCTTAAACATTCAGGTTCAACAATAATTGTAGTTGGGCTCTACTGCATTAAGTAAAAAAGTAGAGCAAAATAAAAAGAAAGTAAAAGGAAGAAAGGAAATTATAAGGATAAGAGCAGAAATCAATAAAATTGGAAATAGGAAAACAATAGAGTAAAAGCGAGTAAACAAAAAGTTGTTTTAAAAAATATGTTTTATTGAAGCATTGTTGATTCACAGTATTATATTAGTTTCAGGTGTACAACATAGTGATTCAATATTTTTATAGATTATACTCCATTTAAAGTTATAAAATATTGGCTATATTCCCTGGACTGTACAATATATCCCTGTAGTTTACTTATTTTTTACATAGTATTCTACCTCTTAATCCCTTACGCCTATCTTGCCCCTCCTCCTTCCCTCTCCCCACTGTTAAGCACTAGTTGATTCTCTTTATCTCTAAGTCTGTTTCTGTTTTCTTATATTCATTCATTTTAGTTTTTAGATTCCACATATAAGTGATAACATGAAGTATATGTCTTCTCTGTCTGACTTATTTCACTAAGCCTAATAATATCCAGGTCCATCCATGTTGTTACAAATGGCACAATTTTATTCTTTTACATGACTGTGTAATAATCCATTGTATATGTATATATATATATACACACACAAACATATATGTAAAACTACAAACACACATATATGTACATGCAGAGGCGTGCATGTAAAATGGGTGAAATCTGAATAGGTCTGAATTGTACCAATATCCATTTCCTGACTTTGAATCTGTCCTATAGTTATGCAAGATGTTAACATTGTGGGGTGCTGAGTGAAGGGTGCATGGGATCTTCCTGTACATTTTTAGCAACTTCTTGTTAATCTATAATTATTTCACAATAAACTGCTAAAATACACAAATGTATAATATAGTGATATATATTTTTTTTACAAAATTAAACATTTATTCACTATAAAAACTTGTAAAAATTAACAATAGAAAAGAAGTTTCTCAACCTGATAAAAGGCAGTTATAAGTGATCAAGCTACAGCTAACACCATATTTAAAGATAAAAGACTGAATGATTTCCCCCATTAATGGGTAATAGGGCAAGGACATTTTATTTCACCATATCTATGTAATGTTTTGCTAAAGCATAATCAGGCAAGAAAAAGAGACAAAAGTTGTCAGTCATCAACCTAGAAAATTCTAAATAATCTACCAAAATAATGGGAATTAAGAAGTGATTTTAGCAAGGACATAGGATACAAGGTAAATACACACAACTGTATTTCTATATATTAGCAATAAAAAACTGGAAGTTGAAATTTTATTTATTTTTAAAAATTTTTATTGTATTGGAGTATAGTTGATTTACAGTGTTGTGTTAGTTTCAGTTGTACAGCAAAGTGATTCAGTTATGCATGTACATATATTTATTCTTTTTTGGATTCTTTTCTCATATAGGTTATCACAGAATATTGAGTAGAGTTCCCTTGCTATACAGTAAGATCTTGTTGTTTATCAATCTTATATACAGTAATGTATGTGTGTTCATCCCAGACTTCTGATTTATCCCACCCCCTCACATTTCTGCTTTGGTAACCATAAGTTTGTTTTCAATAACTGTAATATCATTTCTGTTTTGTAAATAAGTTAATCTATTTCTTTTATTTTTCTTTTTTAAATTAGATTCCACATATGGGTGATATCATATGATATTTGTCTTTCTCTGTCTGACTTACTTCACCTAGTATGATAATTTCAAGGTCCATCCATGTTGCTGCAAATGGTATTATTTAGTTCTTATTAATGGCATGAGGAACATTCCATTGTATATATGTACCACATCATTTTTTTTTCTTTTTTCAACACCTCTATTGGAGTATAATTGCTCTACAATGGTGTGTTAGCTTCTGCTGTATAACAAAGTGAATCAGGCATACATATACACATATCCCCATATCCCTTCCCTCTTGCGTCTCCCTCCCACCTTCCCTATCCCACCCCTCTAGGTGGTCACAAAGCACCAAGCTGATCTCCCTGTGCTATGCAGCTGCTTCCCACCAGCCATCCATTCTACATTTGGTAGTGTATATATTTTCTTTATCCATTCCTCTGTCAAATGACATTTAGGTTGCTTCCATGTCTTGGCTACAGTAAATAGTGCTGCAACGAACATTAGGGTGCATGTATCTTTAAAAATTGTGGTTTTTCCTGACCATATGCCCAGTAGTGGGATTGATGGATCATATGGTAGTTCTGTTTTTTAAATGAACCTCTATACTGTTCTCCATAGTGGTTGTACTAATTTACATTCCTACCAACAGTGTAGGAAGTTTCCCTTTTCTCCAAACTCTCTCCAGCATTTATTGTTTGTAGAATTTTTGATGATGGCCATTCTGACTGGTGTGAGGTGATATCTCCTTGTAGTTTTCATTTGTATTTCACTAATAATTAACAATGTTGAGCATCTTTTCATGTGCCTCTTGGCTATCTGATGTCTTTTCTGGAGAAAAGTCTATTTAGACTTTTTGCCCATTTTTTGATTGGGTTGTTTGTTGCATGAAATGTTTGTATATTTTAGAGATTAATCCCTTGTTGGTCACTTCAATTGTAAATATTTTCTCCCATTCTGTGGGTTGCCTTTTCATTTTGTTTATGGTTTCTTTGCTGTGCAGAAGCTTTTAAGTTTAATTAGGTCCCATTTGTTTATTTAGTTTTTATTTTCATTATTCTAGGAGGTGGATCATAAAAGATATTGCTGTGATTTATTTCAGAGAGTGTTCTGCATATATTTTGCTCTAAGAATTTTAGTGTCTGGCCTTACATTTAAGATTTTGATCCATTTCGAGTTTATATTTTTTTGTATCATGTTGGAGAGTGTTCTAAATTAATTCTTTTAAATGTAGCTGTCCAGTTTTCCCAGCAACATTTATTGAACAGACTGTCTTTCTCCATTGAATATTCTTGCCTCCTTTGTCATAGATTAATTGACCACAGTGTGAGAGTTTATTTCTGGGATGTGTATCCTCTTCCATTGATCTATATTTTATTTTTGTTCTGATACCATACTGTTTTGATGATTGTAGCTTTGTAGTACAGTCTGAAGTCAGGGAGTCTTATTCTTTCAGCTTCGTTTTTCTTTCTCAGAATTGTCTGGCTATTCGAGGTCTCTGTGTTTCCATATAAATTTGGGAATTTTTGTTCTATTTCTGTGAACAATGCCACTGGTAATTTAATAGGGGTTGCATTGAATCTGTAGATTTCCTTGAGTAGTATAGTCATTTTGACAATATTGATTCTTCCAATCCAAGAACATGGTATATCTTTCCATCTGTTTGTGTCACCTACGATTTCTTTCATCAGCATCTTACAGTTTTCAGAGTAGAGATCTTTTGTCTTCTTAGGTAGGTTTATTTCTAGGTATTTTATTCTTTTTGATGTGATGGTAATTTGGATTGTTTCCTTAATTTCTCTTTCTTATCTTTCATTGTTAGTGTTTAGGAATGAGAGAGATTTCTGTGTATTAATTTTGTATACTACAACTAAAACTTTACTGAATTAGTTGATGAATTCTAGTAATTTTCCAGCAGCATCTTCAGGATTTTCTATGTATAGTATCATGTCATGCAAAAACAGTGACAGTTCTACTTCTTCTCCAATCTGGATTCTTTCCACCTCCTTTTCTTCTCTGATTGCCATAGCTAGAACATGCCAAAGTAACTTGAATAAAAATGTTGACAATGGACATCCTTGCTTTGTTCCTGATATTAGAGAGAATGCTTTCAGCTTTTCACCATTGAGAATGATGTTAGCTGTGGGTTTGTAATATATGACCTTTATTATGTTCAGATAAGTTACCTCTATTCCCACTTTCTGGAGAGCTTTGCTTATAAATTGCTGTTGAATACTTTCATGTGCTTTTTTGCATCTACTGAGATGATCATATGGTATTTATTCTTCAGTTTGTTAATGTGGTGTATCACAATGATTGATTTGCAGATATTGAAGAATTCTTACATCGCTGGGATAAATCCCACCTGATCATGGTGTAAGATCCTATTAATATATTGTTGGATTTGGATTCCTAGTATTTTGTGGAGGATTTTTGTGTCTAGGTTTGTCAGTGGTATTGGCCTCTAATTTTATTTTTTTGTGGTATGTTTGTCTGGTTTTGGTGTAGGGGTGGTGGTGGCCTCATAGAATGTGCTTGGGAGTGTTTCTAACTCTGCAATATTTTGGAAGAGTTTGAAAAAGATAGGTGTTAACTCTTCTGTGAATGTTTGACAGAATTTGCCTATGAAACCATCTAGTCCTGGACTTGTTTGTTGGAAGTATTTTAATCACAGTTTCAACTTCAATACTTGTGATTGGTCTGCTCATATTTTCTATTTCTTCCTGTTTAAGCCTTGGAAGGTTGTGCTTTTCTAAGAATTTGCCCATTTCTTCTAGGTTGTCTACTTAATTAGCATATGGTTGCTGGTAATAATCTCTTCTGTTCCTTTGTATTTCTGTGGTGTCAGATCTAACTTCTCCTTTCTCATATCTAATTTTATTAATTTGAGACTTCTCCCTTTTTTTCTTGGTGAGTCTGGCTAAAGGTATATCAACTTTGTCTATCTTTTCAAAGAACCTGGGTTTAGATTCATTGATCTTTTCTTTTGTTTTCTTCATCATCATTTCATTTATTTATGTTCTGGTCTTTATGATTTCTTTCTTTCTAACTTTGGGTTTTGTTTGTTCTTCTTTCTCTAGTTGCTTTAGGTGTAAGATTAGGTTGTTTATTTGAATTCTTCTTGTTTCCTGAGGTAAGATTGTATTGCTATAAACGTCCCTCTTAGAACTGCTTTTCCTGCATCCCATAGGTTTTGGATCATAATTTTTTCATTGTCATTTGTCTCTAGGTATTTTTTGATTTTCTCTTTGATTTCTTCAGTGATCCATTGGCTGCTTATAGACATATTGTTTAGTGTCTACGTGGTTTTTTTTTTTACAGTTTTTTTTCGCCTGAAATTGATTTCTATTCTTATAGTGTTGTGATTGGAAAAGAAGTTTGATATAATGTCAATTTTGTAAAATTTACTGAGACTGTTCTGACTAATCCTGGAGAATGTTCCATGTGCACTTGCAAAGAAAATGTATTATTCTTCTTTCTAATGGAACGTTTTATAAATATCAATTAAGTCTATCTAGTCTGATGTGTCATTTAAGGCCTGTGTTTCCTTATTGATTTTCTGTCTGGGTGATGTATCCATTGATGTAAGTGAAGTGTTAAAGTTCCCCAGTATTATTTTGTTACTGTGTATTTCTGCTTTTGTGTCTATTAGCATTTGGCTTATATACTGAGGTGCTCTTATGGTGGGTCAAATATATTTACAATTGTTATATCTTCTTCTTGGATTGATTCCTTGATCATTATGTTGTGTCCTTTGTCTCTTGTAGCAGTCTTTATTTTAAAGTTTATTTTGTCTGATATGAGTACTGCTACTTTAGCTTTCTTCTGATTTCTATTTGCATGGAATAGCTTTTTCCATGCCCTTATTTTCAGTCTGTATGTGTCCCTAGATCAAAACTGGATCTCTTGTTGACAGCATACATATGGGTCTTGTTTTTGCATCCATTCAGCTAGTCTGTGTGTTTTGGTGGAGCCTTTAATCCTCTTACTTTTAAGGTAATTATTGATATATATGTCCTTATTGCCATGTTGTTACTTGTTTTGGATTTGTTTTTGTAGCTCTTTTTTCTTCACTTCCTCTTTTGTTCACTTCTCTTTTGAGTTGATGACTATCATTAGTGTTGTGTTTGTTTGGATTACCTTTTGTGTGTGTGTGTGTGTGTATTGATTGCAGTTTTTATGGTTTGTGGTTCCCATGAGGTTTGTTTTTTTTTTTTTTTTGAGGTATGCGGGCCTCTCACTGCTGTGGCCTCTCCCATTGTGAAGCACAGGCTCTGGACGTGCAGACTCAGCAGCCATGGCTCACAGGCCTAGCTGCTCTGCGGCATGTGGGATCTTCCCGGACCAGGGCACGAACCTGTGTCCCCTGCATCAGTAGGCGGACTCTCAACCACTGTGCCACCAGGGAAGCCCTCCCATGAGGTTTTGTATATCAGTCTATATATATACAAGATAGTTTCAAGTTGCTGTTCTCAATTTCCAAGGCATTTACAATATCCTTCATTTGTACTCTCCTCACAGTTGCTTGTTTTGGTATCATAATTTTGTGTGCATGATTTACTACCTTTACTTTATGTTTGCCTTTACTGGTGAGCTTTCCCATTCATATTCTCTTCTTTCTAATTGTGTCCTTTTCTTTTCAGCCTAGAGAATTTCCTTTAGCATTTGTTGTAAAGCTGGTTGGTGGTGTTAAATTATCCTAGGTTTTGCTTGTCTGTAAAGCCTTTGATTTTTCCATCAAATCTGAAGGAGAGCCTTGCTGAGTACAGTATTCTTGGTTGTAGGTATTTTCCTTTAACACTTTAAATATATTGCGCTACTCCTTTCTGACATGAAGAATTTCTGCTGAGAAACCAACTGATAACCTTATGGGGATTCCCTTTTATGTTATTTGTTGCTTTTCCCTTTTTACCTTTAATATATTCTCTTTGTTTTTAATTTTTTCAGTTTGACTAATATGAGTCTTGGCATGTTCCTCCTTGGCTTTATCTTGTATGGGATTCTCTGTGCTTCCCGGACTTGAGTGAGTGTTTCCTTTCCCATGTAAGGGAAGTTTTCAACTCCCTAATCTAACAAATTCTAATCTCTTCAAATATTTTCTCAGGCCTTTTCCCTCTTTCTTCTGATACTAGGACTCCTATAATCTGAATGTTGGTGCATTTAATGTTGTACCAGATATCTCTGAGACTGTCATTACTTTTCATTCTTTTTCCTTTATTCTGTTTTGTGGCAGGAATTTCCACCATGCTGTCTTTCAGCTCACTTATTTGTTTTTCTGTCTCATTTATTCTGCTCTTGATTCCTTCTAGTTTTTCATTTCAGTTATTGTATTGTTCATTTCTCTTTGTTTGTATTTTAAATCTTTTAACTCCTTGTAAAATATGTCTTCTATCTTCTCAATCTGTGCCTCCATTCTTATTCCAAAACCATGGCTCATCTTTACTATCATTACTCTAAATTCTCTTTCAGGGATATTTCCTGTCACCTCTATACTTAGTTGTTGTTGTGTGTTTTTATCTTGTTCTTTCATCTGGAATGTATTTCTCTGCCTTTTCATTTTGCCTAAATTTCTGCATTTGTGGTCTTCTTTTAGCAGGCTGCAGGATCTTAGCTCCTCTTGTTTCAGGTGTCTGCCTCCTGGTGGGTGAGGTTGGTCCAGGGGCTTGTGCAGGTTTCCTGGCAGGAGTGACTGGTGTCTTCCCTATGGAGGGTTGAGCTAGGTTTTCTCCCTCTGCTAGGCAGGGTCATGTCAAGGGGTACGTTTTGCAGTGTCCGTGAACTTATTATGACTTTAGGCAGACTGTCTGCTGATGGGTGGCCCTGTGTTCCTGCCTTGCTGGTTATTTGTCCTAAGGCATTCCTGCACTGGAGCTTTCAGGTTGTTTCTGGGTCTTGGTGCCAAGATTGGGATCTGGGAGAGCTCATGTCATTTAATATTCCTGGGGCTGGGAATTCCCTAGCAGTCCAGCAGCCAGGACTCAGTGTTCCCATTGAGTGGGCTCAGATTCGACCCACAGCTGGGTAACCAAGATCCCACAAGCCATGCAGCACAGTAAGAAAAAAGAAGAAAAAAGGAAGGAAAAAAGAAAAAAAAAACAAAAACCAAATCAAACAGTAAAAACAAAACAAACAAAAACAAACAACTTAAAAACCAAAACAAAAAATAAAAACCAAACTAACAAAACAACAAAGAAAACAAAACAGCAAACAAAAACAAAAAAAAAACAGAAAAATCATATAAAAATAAAATATATATAAAGAAAAAATTTTAATAAAAAATAACATAATAAAACAACAATAACAACAATTAAAATTCCCTGGGGCCTCTTCTATCAGTGTCCTTGCCTCCACGGTAAGCTCCAGCCAATCCCTGCCTCCCTGGGAGACCCTCCAATAACTCTAGGTAGGTCTCTGGACCTGCTGTGTCCACTGTGGGGGCAGCTCAGACTCTGACTTGGCCCAACTCTTCTATGTAAATGCCTGCAAAGTCCACCACTGCTAAAGCTAGACCTGTGTCAGTTACTGGAGCACTCATTGCTCATTCAAAAGTTCTACAGGCAATGAGTTTACCAAGACAGTCGTGGGAGTTTATTCCATGGCTTGTGCAGCTGCAAGGTGAGGTTTCAGTTGTTTTTTAGTTGTACAGCCCCTGGGGCTCAGCTTTGGTTTCATCCTCACCTCTACGTGTTTGCCTGCTGCCCAGGTAAGGGGAGGCAAAGGCAGTGACTGCTGGCACACTGGCCTGTTTCAGTGGGAGGGGGTGGGGCAGCGACTGACTGGGGCATACATGCTCACTTATATGGGAGGGTCAGGAGGCAGCAATGACTGGGGTGCAAGCTAGCTCCAGTGGGAGCCCTTCCTAGTGCTTGTGGAATCAGGGGCTTGTGTGTGGGAAGAGGCTGTGATGGTAGCCCTGGCCTTCCCTTGTCACTCAACAATGGTGCCTCTATTCTATGGTAGTCCAAGCTTCTTCCAGGAGCACTCCCAGTTGTGGAGCTCCTCACATCATCCCCTTGGTCTGTCTCTGCACAGCCAACAGCAGTCTTCTCTGTGGATCTGCTCTCCAAACCACACATTCCAGCACCCAGCCCCTGTCAGCACTGGCAGACACCCATCTCAGGCTGGGATGTGCAGGGTTGTGGCTCAGAGCATCTAAGTCTCATTCTGTCCTGCCTGTCACAGACCAGTCGCTGCACTTTCCTCTCATAGCCCTCCAGGCTCCACTTCTATCTCAGCTGATCTCCACACCAGTGAGGGGGCTTACTCGGGTACAGGAACCTCTCCTCTCCTTCAGCTTCACCTTCCAGGGGTGTGGGTCCCATCCCATTTCCTCTTTTCTTTTTCTTTATTTTGTCTCTTTCATCCTACCCAGTTATGTGGGGACATTTTCCTGTCCTTTTAAGTGTCCATAGTCCTCTGCTAGTGTTCAGCAGGTGCTCTGTGCAAATTGTTCCATTTGTATATCTATTCTTTATGTACTTGTGGGGAGAGTTTAAACTCCAGGTCCTCATATTCTGCCATCTTGACCCCTCCTCCGAGTCAAGTAATTCTTAACATTGGTGCTAAACAAGGGAAAACTCTCTCTTCAATAAATGGTGTTGGGAAAACTGGATATCCACATGCAAAAAAATTGAAATTGAACCTCTATTATTACACAACTCACAACTATTAACTAAAATGGATCAAATACTTAAATATAAGATCTAAAATCATAAAACTCCTAGAACACTTATGAAAATATATCATTTTTGTATATCTTGACAATGATTTCTTTTTTAATAAACAAATAAATAAATGAATAAATAAATAAGTTTTTGGCTGCATTGGGTCTTCTTTGCTTTGTGTGAGCTTCCTCTAGTTGTGGCAAACGGGGGCTTCTTTTCATTGTGGTGCACGGACTCCCATTGCAGCAGCTTCTCTTGTTGTGGAACACAGGCTCTAGGTGCCTGGGCTTCAGTAGTTGTAGCTCACAGGCTCTAGAGTGCAGGCTCAGTGTTGTGGCACAAAGGCTTAGTTGTTCCATGGTATGTGGGATCTTCCTGGATGAGGGATATAACCTGTTTCCCATTCATTGGCAGGCAGATTCTTAACCACTGCACCACCAGGGGAATCCCGGCAATGATTTCATGATAACACATCAAAAGCACAGGCAAAAAAAAAAACCAAAATTAAAAAATGAAACTACATTAAGCTAAAATGCCTCTGAGCAGCAAAGGAAACACTAATAAATTGAAAATGTAATCTACAGAATGGGAGAAAATATTCACAAACTGCTTATCTAATAAAGGATTAATATTTAAATATATAAATAATTCTACAACTCAATAGAACAGAAGCAAAGAATCTCATTTAAAAAATGAGCAAAAAAAAGAAAAGAGCAAATGATCTGAGTAGACACTTTTCCAAAGAAGACATTAAAATGGCCAATAAGTATATGAAGAATGTCAACATCACTAATCATCAGGGAAATGCAAATCCAAACCAAAACGTAATATCTGTTAGGATGGCTATTATCAAAAATACAAGAGATAACAACTGTTGGCCAGAACATGGAGAAAATGAAACCCTTATACACTGTTGTTGAGAATGTAAAATGGTACACCATTATGGAAAACAATATGGTAGTTCCTCAAAAAATTATTAATCGAACTACCTTATAATCCAGCAATCCCACTTCTGAGTATATGTCCAAAGAAATTGAAATCAGTATCTCAAACAGATATCTGAACACACATGTTCATTGCAGGTTTATTTACAGTATCTAAAATATGGAAACAACCTAACTGTTCTTCAAAAGATGAATGCATAAAGAAAATGAGATACACAAATCCACACACAGAGGAATATTAATCAGTCATGGAAAGGAAGGAAATACGGAAATACTGCTCTTTGCAACAACATGAATGAATCTGGTAGGCATTATGCTAAGTAAATTAAGCCAGAAAGAGAAAGACAAATACTGTATGCTTTCACTTACATATGAAATCTAAAAAGAAAAAACAAAAATACAAGAAACAATATTGGTCTGTAATTTTCTTTTCTTGCTTTCATAGAAATAGAGAATAGGATGGTGGTTGCCAGAGGCTGGGGAAAGGGAAACATGTGGTTGTGTAAGGGAAAGAGAGCTAATTTTAATTTACAAAAGAATATATTCTGAAGATCTAATATACAACATAGTTGATAATACAATATTGATACCTGAAAATGGTTGAGAGTAGATCTTGAATTATCTCTCTCTCTCTCTCTCTCTCTCTCTGTCTGTCTCTCTCTCTCTCACACACACACACAGACACACACACGCACAAGTTACCAATGTTAACAATGTGATGTAATGGATGTGTTAATTATCTTGATCTTGGTAATTATTGTACAATGTATATGCATTTGATTTCTACTCACTCATCACATCGTACATACACAATGATATTTTCCAATTATTCCTAAAGTTAAAAATAAATAAATAAAAAACAGAATAACAAGTGTGGGTGAGAATGTGGAGAAATAAAAACATTTGTGTACTCTTGGTGGGAAAGTAAAATGGTACAGTCACTGTTGAAAACAGCGTGTAACTTCCTCAAAAAATTAAAAAGAGAATTATTATATAATCCAGCAATTTCACTTCTGAGTATAAACCGAAAAGAATTGAAAGCAGGGTCTCAAAATGTTATTTCTGCATTTATGTTCTTAGCAGCATTATTTACAATAGCTAAAATGTAGAAGCATCCCAAGTGTACACTGATAGATGAATGCATAAGGAAAATGTGGTATATTATTCAGCCTTAAAAGGAAGGAAAATCTGCAATATGCTACAATATGGTGAAATTTTGCAGTCGTTATGCTAAGTGAAATAAGCCAATCACAGAAAAACAAAGACTGTATGATTCCACTTTAAGAGGTACTTAGAGTAGTTGATATTATAGAGATAAAGTAGAATGTTTGTTGACAGGAGCTGGTGGAAAGTGGTAATGGGGAGTTAGTTTTTATTGGGGAGTTATTTAATGGGTATTGAGTTTTACAAAATTAAGAGTTATGACTGTGGATGGTTGTGATGTCTGCACAATATTATGAATGTTACTGACTACCACTAAACTATACACTTAAAAATGGTTGAAGTGGCAAATTTTATGTTATGTTTATCTTACCACAGTTAACAAATGTTTTTAGAAAGTAATACATAGTAATCAAGGGAAACATTAAATGTACAAAAGTAAATATTTATACTGTTGTGAATTAGAAGAACTATCTCAGTGATATCATATGTTTGTGCTCTCCTTTCTCTGAAAAGCTGGCACAAACTACATACATACCAGCCAGGACATGAGGCTTCGTGTAACTTGATGTTCCAATCTTTCCATCCAGGGACATACTGGAGACAAACTGTTTTCCTAGTGATAAGAATTCAGCCTTTCCAACCCTGATCCATCTGGCCTTCTGTAAAGTTAAATCTTTCCTTATGATTTTTCCTTGCTTTCTCTCCAGTGATCCATCACTTATAATCACTGAATAATACAAGTCCCCTCTTTGTGAAAGGAAAATATGGAGTCAGTAATGTGTTCCTATAAAATGGAAATCAATGTATTAATTAGAAACTATGAAGCAAATCACTTGGAAGCAAATGTATGTTGTTTATTCAGCTACTGTGTTTTAACTCTTCCAGGAAAGCCAATAAGGAAGCTGAGGGTTAGTAGTGGTGGGATGAAATTGGGAGATTGGGATTGACACATATACACTAATATGTATAAAATAGATAACTAATAAGAACCTGCTGTATAAAAAAATAAATAAAATAAAATTTAAAAATTAAAAAAAAAAAGGTAGCTGAAATTACAACTGAGTGCTATACAGAAAATAAAACCAGTAAGGGACAAAAAGTTACGTTGCAGAACATGCTATTTATAGAATGATCAAGAAAGCCCTATGTGAAGTTGAGGTATTTCTGTGTGACTATTAAACTGTTTGTAATAATTTGTGGCAGACACTGGCTAACTGTTTACCAAACCAGTTTTTTTCCTTAGGCACAGAGCTACACTGCATTTTCCATCCTCCTTTGATGTTGGGTGTGGCTGCATACTGAGTTCTCACCAATGCACTGCTAGAGGCAAGATTCACCAGACTATTAACATGTAATCTTCCATGCTCTTTAAAACTTCTGGTTATCTGGAATGGTGACCTCCAAGCACAACTTTGAAAGTCCATAATTCAAAAAGAGTCATGTACCACAATGTTCATTGCAGCTTTATTTACAATAGCCAGGACATGGAAGCAACCAAGTGTCCATCAACAGATGAATGGATAAAGAAGGTGTGGCACATATATACAATGGAATATTACTCAGCCATAAAAAGAAATGAAATTGAGTTATTTGTAGTGAGGTGGATGGACCTAGAGTCTGTCATACAGAGTGAAGTAGGTCAGAAAGAGAAAAAAAAATACCGTATGTGAACACATATATATGGAATCTCAAAAAAAAAAAAATGGTCATGAAGAACCTAGGGGCATGATGGGAATAAAGATGCGACCTACTAGAGAATGGACTTGAGGATGTGGGGAGGGGGAGGGGTAAGCTGGGACAAAGTGAGAGGCTGGCATGGACATAAATACACTACCAAACATAAAATAGATAGCTAGTGGGAAGTAGCCATATAGCAAAGGGAGATCAGCTCGGTGCTTTGTGACCACCTAGAGGGGTGGGATAAGGAGGGTGGGAGGGAGGGAGATGCAAGAGGGAAGAGATATGGGGATATATGTATATGTATAACTGATTCACTTTGTTATAAAGAAGAAACTAACACACAATTGTAAAGCAATTATACTCCAATAAAGATGTTTTAAAAAGTCATTCATTGAATATAATAGAGCTTCTGAGAGAGTTATTTACTGAATGTTGTGTGGATCAGAGCCACCCACTACTGACAATGAGGAATACCTGCATTAGACTCTTCCATGAATGAGAAATAAACATTTATTGTATTAATCCATAGAAATGCTAAGATTTATTTGTGACAGCCACAATGTTACCCTAACAATGAAATCAAGATTTGTGTGGAATGTTTTAGAAAATTGTGAAAAAACATATCTAGTGTCAGAAATAGACATTGTTCAAAAATTGTATTTATTTTTAATCGCTTCATACACTACCAAATGTAAAATTGATAGCTAGTGGGAAGCAGCCACATAGCACAGGGAGATCAGCTAGGTGGTTTGTGACCACCTAGAGGGCTGGGATAGAGAGGGTGGGAGGGAGGGTGCTGCAAGAGGGAAGAGATATGGGAACATATGTATATGTATAACTGATTCACTTTGTTATAAAGCAGAAACTAGCACACCATTTTAAAGCAATTATACTCCAATAAAGATGTTAAAAAAAAAGACATAGACTGGTTGAATGGATACAAAAATATGACCTGTATATATGCTGTCTACAAGAGACCCATTTCATACCAAGGGACACATACAGAACGAAAATGAAGGGACCAAAAAAGGTATTTTGTGGAAATGGAAATCAAAAGAAAGCTGGAGTAGCAATGCCCATATCAGGCAAAATAGATTTTAAAATAAAGACTGTTCAAGAGAGGAAAAAGGACACTACATAATGATCAAGAGATCCATCCAAGAAGGAGATGTAACAATTGTAAATATACATGACCCCAATATAGGAGCACCTCAATACAAAAGGCAAAAGCTGGCAGTCATAAAGAGAGAAATCAATAGTAACACAATAATACCGCGGGATTTAATACCCAACTTTCATCAATGAACAGATCATCCAGACAGAAAATTTACAAGGAAACACAGGCCTTAAATTAGATCAGATGAACTTTACTGATGTTTATAGAACATTCCATCTGAAAAGCAGCAGAATACACATTTTTCTCAAGTGCAGATGGAGCATTCTCCAGGCTTGATCACCTGCTGGGCCACAATGCGAGTCTTGGTAAATTTAAGAAATTTGAAATCATATGAAGCATCTTTTCTGACCACAAAACAATGAGATTAGAAATCAACTACAAGAAAAAAAATTTTAACAAACACTTGGAGGCTAAACAATGTGCTACTAAACAACCAGTGGATCACTGAAGAAATCAAAGAGGAAATTAAAAAAAAATACCTAGAGAGAAATGACAATGAAACCACGACAATCCAAAACCTATGGGACCTGGTAACAGCAGTTCTAAGAGGGAAGTTTGTAGCAATACAATCCTACCTCAGGAAAAAAGAAAAATCACAAGTAAACAACTTAACCTTAAACTTAGAGCAACTAAAGAAAGAAGAACAAACAAAAGCCAAAGTTAGCAGAAAGAAAGAAATCATAAATGTCAGAGCAGAAATAAATGAAATAGAAATGAAG